>NW_027286986.1:2430254-3630254 GCF_022747635.1 Hetaerina americana | reverse complement strand
CTCTTGCGTAGGCTATTGTTTAAATCGCTGTAACTTATGGTTTTTTCTTTAATAATTACTAATCTGTGTTCATCTGTAATCTCTTGAATGTGTAATGGTGTGGTGGTGTTGATATATAACTGCTTATTCAGACTTTGTTGATACGATGGAAGTGAGAGCACTGCTTTGTAATCATTTTGGTTTCTCTTGCCGTCCATCCTATCTACTCATTTGCGCCCTGCGTATTGGATTACATTGTCAGCAGTTCTCTGTGAGTTTGAACTTCGTTTTTTCCTGCCTTTAGATGGTAAGCACATTGCCACAGTCTCTTCTCTCTTGGCTGAGGAAGTTCAGTGTGGTTTTTTCCTTGCGAGAGTGAGATTGAATCAAATGTGATTCCAAGCATTTACATATTTTTTCACTTTTCCGTTCATTTTGGTTTATTGAAATTGCAACCAAAAAGACTTCGAAAGATAAAGTAGATGAAGAATTGGTAAACTACTTGTTATCAATCAGAGACGACGATTACTCGGAGGAAGATGAAGAGAGTGAGAATGATGAAGTGAACTCTGACTCTCGCACCATACCGTGGTTCAGTAAAATGATGACTAGAGATAGTTTTCAATTACTTCTGAGGTTCTTCCATCTCACAGATAATTCCAAACTTTTCCCACCAGGCAATGAAAAGTATGACCCTTGTGCTAAATATCAGCCCATTGTTGATCATGCTAATCGCCTATTTTGGCATCATTGTACACCCCATGAACACCTTAGCATAGACGAAACATTAGTTGGCACTAAAAGCCATTCACAGTTACTTCAATACCTACCAAATAAACATCACCACAAATGGGGCATAAAATTTTGGATGCTCTGCGATTCTGTAGAGAACTACTGTCTGGCCTTCTACTGCTATCGTGGTGCGAAGAATAAAGAAGATAAGAAAGACTTGCAGGAGCATGGACTAAGTTTTGTGGTTGTAAAAAATCTTTTGACTGTAGGTAATTATTTTATGAAAGGGTGCCATGTTGTTGTGGACAACTTTTTTTCTAGTGTTGATCTGGCACGTGAGTTGTATAAAAAACAAACGTTTTTGACAGAAATATTGAGAGGGAGTAGAAAGAACATTCCCAAAGAATTGAAAGAAAAGTTTAGCGTAGGGGAAAGAAAATATTATAGAAGTGGTGAAATTCTTTTTTTAGGGCAAAGGGAAAAAAAATCCTGTTCTGCTGCTTTCCACAAAAGCTACAGCGCAAAGCACTCATCTAAGTAAGAAGAGGCATGGTAAAATCAAAGAAATGGTGAGGCCACAAATGATAAATTCATATAATGGTTACATGGGAGGGATTGATACATCTGATATGATGGTGTATTCATTCTTGGATGAAAGGTGTACCGTGAAGTATTGGAAGAAAGTTGTCTCTTGTGTAATTGCTCATATGGTTCTCAATTCCTATGTAATATACAAAGAAAATAATCCCATTAGAAAAATGACAAGACTTCAATATACATCATGTATCATAGAGTCTCTTGAGCAGGAATGGCTCGGAAAGACAGAGAGTGACTCATCTCTTAGTGCACATGGATCAAGAGCTGGACTGCAGCAACTACAGGGGAGAAAAGAAAAAAATTGTGTGGTTTGTAGTGGAAAACACGGCCAAAAGAGAAAAAGGTCCCGCACATACGTGTGCATAAAGTGCGAAAAAGGTGTGCACAGCATTTGTTTGGTTAACCATAGGTGCTAGATGAACTGCCCGATGAAAAGGGGAAGAGTCCCAATTTGACTCAGTGAGATAATCAGCCTTTTCAACAAAATCGAACTATGCAGAGGCTGACAAAAAAATTTGCAATTCACTGGTTTTTCTTTAGTTATTTATAATTTTTTCTACATGTCTTTTTGATTCTTTCTTATATTTAAATATGGTGGTTTTATTGAAAAATGTTTTTAAAAAATATTAGTATTGTCTCTAAAAATCGAAATATTATTGCTACAAAAATATTCTTCAAATTTATAATACTGTAATAATTACATTTATTTTTCAGATGATGTAAATGTATAACATCATTATTAACTACAATATTTTATTTAAAAAACTGCATATGGATATCTAAACAAATAACTTCATAATGTTTTTTTCCTAAGGTGATACATTTTCTTAAATTACCCTTCGCACTTCTCACTAGTACCCCTGGAATCCCCACCGCACTAAGAGGGTTAATATCCGAATTTCTCCACGGTTACTTTTTCATCCTTAAGTATACATTTAAATATTTACCATTCTATTTTAGTGAGCAAGAGAGGTCGTTAAATATTGTTCAAATTCTTTTTGTTGATCATAGTCACAAATTAATAATTCATAAATTTGATAAAACTGTTACCTAATATTTCACTTTTGACAATTTTCACTGCAAGGTTAAAAATACATGAATGCATTTGCTTATCAAAAGAGATAAAATCAAAACTAAAAATTTTAAGCCCTATAATTTATTTACAGTAAACAGTGAAATAAACAATTATCAATAGTTGAAATGACTAAGAACAGCGAAGAATACGACACTTTCCATCTTTGAAAAAAATGAGCATAGAGGGGATAGAATTAGTACTAGCCGTTAGGTATTTTCACAAAACAACACAAGTAGACGAAAAGCGGTGGTTGTTACCATTTAACAGTAACGTAACAACTAAATCATGATAATATTTAATTACCAGCATGAGTGATGAACAACTCTTTCAAAAAGCCGAGCTCTTTTCCCAGCGCTTCTATTCGTCCCTCCAGGGCTTCATTCTCTGCCTTTAGTGTGCGAACCCTCTCCAAAGTCTCTTGAGTTCGAAGCTTACTTCTAACTCGACTACGTTTTACAGCAAGATTGTTACGGTCACGACGCCGCCGGTAATCTTCACCGGAGGCGCCCGGCCCTCGGCTGCTGCTGGGTCGTTTCCCTTGGCTCCTGCGGCCTCCTCGATCACCCTCATTATCTCCGTTGCGAGGTGACATACCAGTCTGACATTTGATAAATAAATAGATAGATAGGTCAGCCATACATTAATAAATCATTGGAAGCGAAATAAAATTTATGACAAGTCTAAACTAGAAATGAGCATTAAGTTTACAACTTTGACCACTGTAATTTAATTGATTAATACTCGTATATAATCGGGCCACCAGAATAGGCGGACTGCGGTTACGGGTCAGTTCAAGCGTCAGGAAAAAAATTAAGATGGAATGACGAAGCAAAACAGCGCATTGCACCATAACAAATTAATTGTAAATGAAACATTATACTCCCAAGTTGCCATGCCAGTCTAGGAAATGACAATATAATTACATATATATAATGTACATGAATGAAGCACTAGCCAACAGAAACACACAAATAAGAAAAGAAACTCACACGTTTCGGAATTTTCGGTGGACAAGCCACATTTCTCAAGGAAGAGGAGGGAGGAACTGAGTGAGTTTGCTTTCTATTTTTTGCGTTTCTGTGTTTTTGTTTCTATTCGCTAGTGCTAACTCCATATACATTATTATTCACATCCGTGATACTTTCACATAATGATAATGAGGTCATAAATAAATCATTAAAATGTAATACAATATGATCACTGAATCTGCTGCTTGAATATCTAAAGTAAGGCATCATCAAAGGCCGTTGTATTCGATTAAAGATTGCATCATAAGACAATATTTGGCTAATAAAGGAAAAAACTGCCAATGACGTGGTTTAGTAAGAAATATCTATGATGAAATTATGAAGAAAAAGAGTTTTCCTTACATTCATTCACTTCACGATAACTGTTTTGAGAAAATATTGCATAACAGCTGCTTCCAAACATTCCAGTAACGACACCTTGGCACTCCAGGTTTACTTCCAAATGTTATTATTCATGTTCGATAGATTTCTTGAAAGCATATCGATATTTTCGATCGTGGTCATTGTAGTTTTTATCGCAACCATCGCAATGCTCCAGTAGTCGATGTGACCAACGTGCCAATTGCACTAATGTGGCAAACCAGGCAAATTTTGTTCAGATTTCATTAGACAGGCTTTATAAAATGTTATCAACTTCTATGTAATTATTCTATCCATTTTGAATTATGAAATTTGTCCAAATCTCTTTGGTGCATTCGGTTAGTTAAATTGTCGGCCATGTTGGAATAATTCTGGAGGAAATCTCAAACAACGATTTTGCGTTGAATATTCTCTAATGGAACTCAATTATTGATTGATCTTGCAAACTTAAAGATTCCGGTGAGGAAACATAGGTAGATGTATGCATCTAGTAGCCACATTACTTCGAGCTCGAGCAAGATTTTGGGATCTTGAGAGTAAATTTAATGCACCCAAGGAATATATATATATATATAATACCCACTTTATTACTAGTAGCAGTCTACTGGTTTAGGGGAGGTTTTCAATTGACCCCAGGTGCTACGCTTGGCTGAACTCATAAGCCCTGATTAACATGAGACTTAATATCCTTAAGTTAGATATTACAATAGCTCGTTCATTAGATGTGCGTAATTTCTTCCATTAATTCCATTCACAATGCCAATTATTTTCCTCCTACATCGCATCACCAGCATTCCATGTTACTCTTGTATATCTATTGCATCCACTTGTCCAGCCCAAGCAATGAATTTCTCCCGCAATCTTATATCTTCCTCCAATATGCCTAGCATGTATTCATTTGTTTTGTTTTCCACTGCCAATTTTATTTTATCCACTACTCACCGCACATATTTCAAAAATCTGCAATGTACAGTTGCCCTATGATATGATTCTGTATCTGGATGAAACAGAAAAATATAAGGGGCTAAGTTTCTCAACCAAATAGAATTATATTTCATGTAAGGACTTTCACTGATCTTTTCTTTACATCTTTACCTAGGGTTTCCATCGTCAACAACCTCCTCGTTGTATAAACTTTTTAAATCAATGCAATCCTTCCATTAATTCCCTGTATACTTAACCCGCCTTCAACTGAGATACCTCCTGAATTGATGAACTATTCTACCTCTTATTATTTATCAACTTCAACTTTAATATTTATGTCAACCATTATTTCTGGGAAATGTCATTATATTCGTTTCCTTATGATTGAATTGAAACCCAGGCCAATCATGTTGATTTTATCATTCAATAAGCAATTAAAATCTTTTGGCTATATGGTTATGTAATGCTAGATCATCTGCAGGTGTATTTGATTTTTTGAGTTCCACCGATATTCACTCCTGCCCTTCCCATGGCTCCAATATCATTTTTTTCACTTGTACTTTTCACTCGTATGTTGAAAGGTTGTGGTGTTATTGGACGGTCATGCCAAGCACTACCCATCTCATTGCTACATCTGCAACATGCCCTAATGCAGTCTGAGACATGAGAAGGTTTTGTATTAGTGATCCATCCCTGCAGTCTACTCACATCTTCTGTAAAATGTTCACTAATTATGCCCAATGTACTCTACATCTACATAATACCCCGCAAGCCGCCGCAAGGGCGTGTGGCGGTGGGCGTTAGGTCGCCAACCGTAAAAAGGAACGAAACCACATGCAAAACAACAACGTGGAAATTACACACACAGCAGCGCACACACTCATGCAAAAATCCCTTCATCCAACTCTCATGCAAACACATATACCGCAAACAAACAAAAAACTGCACCCCAGGATGCAGCACGAAAGTAGAAAGAATTAAGATATAAGTAAATGCAATGCATGAAATAAACAATGGGCCATTCAGTATAATACCATTATATAAATAACTTTGTAATTTTTCACAATTTAAAAAATAGTAGACTGATAGCTCATAATGGCGTACAAATATGAATCATTTTAAAGCTTTTCCCGGAAGAAGAATGAATTCATGAAATAGACGTCGCGGAAGCCTTAGGATTATATATATATATTTTTTTTAATTCGAAAACGTTATTTCTACCAAGATGGCCGAAATATACACCACAGAAAAATAATAAAAGAAAAGGATACAAGGATAATTCAGGATACTTTTGCATAATTTTTGCTGCATATATTTCTTTTTTTTATGAACTTAGAATGAATTTTTTTTAATTGGGAAGTAAACATGATTCACTTCAAATGATACCATATCGAACATGTTTAATAAATTTTCATTTGAAAGAAAACAAGCATTTCTTT
Organism: Hetaerina americana; assembly: GCF_022747635.1. NCBI lineage: Eukaryota > Metazoa > Arthropoda > Insecta > Odonata > Calopterygidae > Hetaerina > Hetaerina americana. Next base: position 3,624,120 of record NW_027286986.1, on the reverse strand, counting down.
GCTAAAGATATATTTAAATTAAATAAGTTTTAAATCCCCCGCGCGTGCTGCTTCATGTCGGAATGGCCAACCAGAAAGATCACATGCTACGAAAAAAATTGCTACACGATATTATTGTTCGGCTGATGGTCTTCTTGGTCGAAAACCTACTTCTTAAAATATCACGACTGAGAAGGTTAGATGGTACATTTTACATTACGTGTTGATGTTTTGCGGTCGTAATGCTGTTTTTGTCTTCTTCGTTTTAGATGAAGACAACCAACTGACTTCCACGACAGTGTGAAGGACGACGGCCCAGTAATGGAGATGCTAATATTGTGATTCTCCTAATTTTATTTTGCAAACCTAAAAATTAGAACCACCATGAGTCATAATCAGCCACATATTCCAAACTACTATTCTCAAGGTGGAATAACTGACAGCTATTTAGATTCAGAAAATCCTAACTTTCCAAGCAATCAAGAGGGACAAGTCGGACTTGCGTCAGGCACCTACGAGTCTGTTCCAGCCGATACTCGGACGGTTGATAAGTTGAGAGAACAGTTCACAGTTTGCACCATCTATTCTGAGGTAGTGATCTCATCTAATTGGTGTGCAAATTGCTTTAATGCCATCGATGTAAATTGTTGGCAATTTTTGTTTCTCCTCAAGCTCTTTCTATATAATATTTAATATCCATATTTAAAATGAAATTTACGCACCAAATATTGAAGGATGAAGAAAATCCGCAACAACTGGCAGGATTTATGACTGATTCTAATATGGCACCGAATCGCAATCCTACGAATATTCCGTCCGGCTCTCCACGACCAGGAGGGTCTGCTGGCGAAGCCGAACGTCGACGAGACGCATGGATACCTGGTCCCAGGACACTAAGAATCCTTCAAGAAGTAGCGGCGGGTGGTGTTGCAGCCCTTCCAGAAGGGGAGGCTTTAACTATGCCTGGTGTGATATTGGATTGTGAATTGGTAAGCACTCGATATTTGAACTGCAGGAAAGGAGCTACGTCCCGTCTTAAGGTGTGAATGTTGCATGCAAAAGTTGAGCGTGTCGTTGAACTGTCATATACCAAAACTATGGTAATAACTTGAGAAGTTGATGAAGGTCTTGAAATTTGCCCTTGAATATATTGGCAATGGAGGTATTCATTTAATGTTAGGAGGTTGGAAGAACCTTTTAAGTCATGGTGAAGCTCATGTACAGTAAAACCTGTATTAGGTGACCGCCGAGAGGGTTGCGGAAAAATGGACTAAAAGAGGAATATTTGTGCAATGTGGATGGGATAGATATTTCTTAGGAGTTTCAAGGATTATAATCGTTACATAGCAAACGAAGAAACCAGTCCAAGAATTCTTGTCTTCTAATTTTAATCCTAACATCACTTAGTCGTATAGAAGTTTTGGAAACGACTCAGTCAGAGAGACTTTTCAATCGCCAGAGGTGCCTTTTTTCACCATCAGCAATCGCATGAAAATACCCAGTTTAGAAATCTATTGGTAACATTTTACCTTGAATTGCTCCATCTTCAGTGGGCTAAATTGTTCACTTTTGTCCATATTGAGCACACGTTCCTGGCTTTTATAGTTGGAACTTGGAATCTTGGCATGCTCAATTACTTTTGCTACCAGATTCACAAATTCCATTGAAGGCAATGGTACACAGAGCAAAATATTCATCAAGGTAGCCATAACTTGCTCCAGAATATTCTACATCCTATTTGGAAGTAATGCATTAAGACGTTTTTTCAATTAAAGTTCCGCTGACAGGGTACAAATTTGGACTATGAAGCTTGAAAACCTGTTTTTGCTGCCTCCACTGCATTTCCTAACTAATTTTCTTGTTGCTTTCTTTTCATTCAGTGATGGCTATTTTGATGTTTGATGAAAGTGTTCCACATATCTTTTTAAATTCCCATTTTTATTAATATTATTTTATTACCTCTGAAGGTCAAGGGAAGTAGATAAGGGACTTCCTGGAGACTGTTGTAATAAATTTAAAATATTTGCTGAAAATGTTTCCCTAGTAAGTTGGACAGATTCATTTCCTGAATTTGGAAACATTTTATGACTATTGCTGATTGGAGACAAATTCCCATTGAAGCTGTTGTCACTGGTCAGCATGAGAGATAGTCGCCGGGCTATTTACTGCATTGAAAAAAGAAATTACCCACAGTTCAACTGATAAAATTTGTTTTCAATGGTTTTTTGCTCTTTGAACTTTGTGGAAGTTCATGTTCATTAAATGAAGAACACAATGTATATTTCCACTGTTCTTTATTTTGGTATTACTGGTTTCAATGCTTAGGCGTCATCATCGGGTACAAATTACTCAAGTTGTGGTCCATTTATATGCCATTCATCCTGGAACTGATACATGAAATGGACAAAGGAAGGAGGATGGGCAAGTGGGAAGAGCTGGAAATCAGAAGAAATTTGAAAGAGGGTCATTTAGTCAATGATTTATTGTTTGTACACCTCTCCCGAATCCTGGAATTGGCATCCCTTTCCTTCATGGAAGGACCTAACTGCCCTCCCCCCCTCCCCTGTGAACGAACCCCTCCCCTTTGAACCGCCTTTCCTAATGCTTAACACCCCTCTCCTCCTTCCCATCAACACCAATCACATCCCCCCTTTTTTCCCCTCTCCTTCCTCCTCTCTTCCCCCCCCTCTCACCCACCCTTCCCCCCACAAGAGTGCTACATAAATGAACCACAAGTTGAGTAAATTGTACCTGTTAATGATGCCTAACCATTGAAACCAGTGGTCCCAAAGTAAAGAACAGTGGAAAAATACATTGTTGTTTTTCATTTCATTCATAGATGTTTTAAGAATGGTGGTTTCTTAATATGGGAAATCTTTCTGAGAAGTGTAACTGTGATGTGTTTATTTGCGAATTTAAAGCTCCTAGTATTGAACATGCTTTTCAGTTCCTGGGGATGTTGATGCATATTTTTGAGCTTTTGTTTTGTTTTTGAGGGAGATCCTGTGGGAGAGATGGTTGCCCACTACCTCGGGGAAGGCGAAGCTAGTAAGCGAAAAGTTCTCACAGCAAATGATGTGACGCAAGATGATCGAGGCCTTTGTGAACTTATTCGGGTGAGTTTGAGTGTGCAGTTGGCCTTGCGGTTATATCCTTATTTTGTTTGTTACAAGCTTCACACTCTTGATAGAATGATCATAGATTTTCAATTCCAAAATTATGACAAATTATGAAAATCTTGTGTGATTTTCTCTACTAAAAATACCACTTCCCTATTGAATATGCAGTACATATAACTTTGTACATTTTACCCACATATGAGGTTTGTCTGGAAAGAATCCAGCCGTGCAATACTTTGAGAAAAATAGCCTACCTAGAAAAATGAGGCCTCAGTCCTCTTCAAAATACTCCCCTTGGGACCTCAAATACTTATCCCAGCATCTCTTCCACTTTCCCCAGTCCTTTTTCCGAGTGATCATCAGCTGCCTTCTCCCTTTTCTCGTCATCCAACTGTTGGGAAGATCGCTCTTTGGTTTCAAGATCATAGCTGTAGACTCGTGGCTCATCTCCAGTTATGATCTCTTTTTTGAAAACTGGGTCATCGTTTGACGCTTGGAGCAAGTCTACAGCAAATGCAGCATGAAATTCTTGATGACTGCGAGATAAAAGAGAATGCGAGGAGATAGCCAAAGACCATTCTGAGAAAAAGGACTTTGCTGACTGTTTTGAAAAGAAGAGAAATCCGGAAAGTAGTACCCGTTCGTGAAATAAAGAGACAAAAGTAAATATTAACAAACATAAAAAATTTTATTTGAAAGAGGATACTTTAAACTACTTCTCAACATAATCTCCAAGCAAATTAAGGCATTTGTCATAACGTGTGACAAGTTTCTGTATTCCTGCTGCATAGTCCTTCGCCGCCAGCTCATTGAGATACGCGAGGGACCCATCTTGCACAAATTTTTGCATAATGCAGATGGTGTTTAACAATTTCATGAACAATTGTTCGAGAAACATTGGGAAAATGCTCACAGATGTCATCAATTGTGACGCGCCGATCGTTCCTCACGAATTCGTCAACTGAGCTCACCAGTTGGTCTGTAATGACAGACGGTCTCCCCGAACGCTCATCGTCGTGTGTGTTCCCCCTCCCCATGTTGAAGTTGCGACACCACCGCCGAACAGACGACTCGTCCATTACATTGTCTCCATACACCTCCTTTAATTGGCGATGAATATCACATGGGCGAACGTTTCTTGCATTGAGGAATTTAATCACTGCCCTCACTTCACAACTGGCGGCGTTCTCAATTTTTTTAAACATTGTAAACAATCACAGAAACAACACAGGCAATGCTAGCGTCACGCAACTTGGCTCAGAGAAGGCAGACAAGCCACTGAAGCTATCTGACCTCGTCCAGCGGCTACTCGCGTCGTCAGCACTTCATGCGGCACGAACGGGTACTACTTTCCGGATGACCCTCGTAGTATGGTTCAAGTTTCTGTGGAGTTTATGTGGCTGAATGCTTAGCCAGAAATATCATGTGTGTATGGATGTGCATGTATGTATTGTCTTCAGCTCAGCCAGGATCCCTTTTACACTGTGATGGAGGGCATATTTATTTCAATACAAGCATGTTTTACTTCTGAAACACCAAATTTAATAGTTATGAACAGCAAATTTATGGAAATATTTCAAAAAACTAGTTTTGTTAAAATTGTCCTATTTTTAAGATGGAAGAGTGAAATGGAATGCATGAATTTGGTAATTTCCTTTCAGGCAGGATGTCTTCGAGCTGCTGTGAACCTGACTGGCCGTTTACTTTCCGTTTATGGCCAAGGAAGAGGAAGAGCCGGACATCCTGCTAAGCACACTCCACATTCCTTGCAGGTAGCTCTGGAAAATATTCAGTTGAGAACTCTTCTGAAAATCAACCGTTTTGTCAATTATTTGGAGACTACCAGAAAATCATGAGCTAATTTATCATAAATTATCATATTTTGACAAATTATCATATGGGCACATTTATCATAAAATTTTGTTAGAAAAATGTTTTGTATATGTGTGTGAGTATATACAGGGTTCGTCCGGAAAATAAGTGTACTGACTCCTGGGCTGGGCGTGCCGCTCCAGGCGCACCCAGCACCGCTCTGATGGGCTGCGATTGGAGGGGGGTATGTTGGCAAGCGAAGCTGAAAAAGGCAGTCGGCTCTGAGCTGTGGTGTAGTGAGGAGCTCTGTTAATGCGAACCTCCACGCTTCGACCCACGTCACGGAACGCAATGCTGAAGTTTTTGGAGCAGCGTTATTCCATCAAATTTGCGGTAAAGCTTGGGAAATCGTCTACCGAAACTGTCGGTATGATTAACCAGGCTTACGGGGAGTCAGCCATGTCCAGAAACATGATCTTTCGGTGGCACAAGATGTTCGTGGAGGGCAGAGAAGAGGTCGACGACGAGTCTTCGAGAGGTTCCCGATGATGCCTTCGCGGGAGCGTTCCAGGAATGGGAACGCCGCTGGAACAAGTGTATCGACTCACAAGGGTCCTATTTTGAGGAATATTAGCTTAAGATATGTAAAAGTGTAATAAATTTTTTTTCCTGAGCTCAGTACACTTATTTTCCGGACGAACCCTGTATATACATGAGTTTGTGTGTGTTTGTGTGATTATGCATATTTTTTTCACTCCTTTCAGTTGTGGTTCACCCGCCTTGCCCTTCTTGTGCGTTTGCGTACGTTTGGCACTGCTGTGGACGAGGCAGCAGCATTTGACCCATGTCTTGACCGCCCTGACCTCTATTTTGCCTTCCGACCAGAGCTACATGGGGATCGCACTGGCTCAGTTGCTCCCTTTGCCTTGCGCCTCCTTGTTGCTGAACTCCCTGCATATGTGCCATCGTCAGCTGGCAGTGGAGGTGGCTGTGAAAGGGCTTTGGACAACCTCTATGCACTTCTGTCTACTGTCGAGAAGGTATCCCCAATATGGCTACAATCTCAAACTGTGTGAGCTGCATGGTGCTCTTGATGTATTATTTTAAGAAAAAGCTAAATGTTTACTGGATTAATTTTGATTCAACCAGTGCACTAAATATTGGTAAATATTATATTAGGCCAGTGTTTTTGATCCTCTGGTACATGTTTCATTGATAAAAGTTAAAATAGTTAATAAAAGTTTCATTGATAAAAGTTAATCAGAAATAAGATGACTATGTTTATCTCTCATCTGTAGATTTCAAAATACTTTTAATTTATTAACAATTACCTAGACATCTTTGTCTGGGTAATGGATCTCAAAGTATAAGAATTGCTTGTTATTAATGTTAACTGTTGCATAACTTTATTTCAGGTTCTACTTAATCTTCGCGGAGGACTTCGAGAAGATGGTGCTCAAGTTGCTCTCAGTGAAGATGACCGAAGCAAGTCTATTCAGTTGTGGTCAGAAAGGAGAAAGCGGGTGCTGTTTTCAGTTACCAATTGTGCAGTTTATGCCAAGGTTTGTCGCTTGATTTTTCATGTATTTCAGAAAGTAATTACCACTACCTGAGCTGGTCTCCGGATGTATTGGGATTCAGTTATCACTATGCATAAAAGTAATTCTCATTATTTCTTTGCCGTATCTTACCCACATAAATTCATTTGACTTTGAAAACTGTCTATTGCTTAAGAAAAGCTTTAAAGTTAAAAATCTTTGAGTTCTGTACTTTTTACTTGTGAAATTCAAAAGGTTTCACATCAAGTTCTCCGTAGACTCTTCAGGCTAATGGTTGGTGGTCTGTGGTGTGAATCTTCCCCAATGGAATGGCGTTGCTGTCGGTGACAGTAAAAAATGTGACAGAAACGAAGAGTGACGTGCATTTCATAATATTGCTGTCTCCTCCTCCTTCCCATCTTAACCCTTCCCTTCTATTTTCTCCCCTCCGTTCCCAATCTTAATTGTTAACACACCTGGAGCATTCAATGAAGAGAATGTGGAGAGCAGGAACTGAATATTTGTGTGAGCGTTTGACTCGCACCCATTGCTGATGAGTGAGAATATTACCGTGGAACCTGATAAAACGAGCATAATCCGTTCTGTGATCTTTCTTGTAAAATGGAACACTCGTTTAGTGAAACAACTTTTAGCTTATAAATTAGTGTAAAATACAACAATGTGTTCCATGCCAAAAAACATAAATTATTTATGAGGTTCATTCACAGAAAAATGATGTATACATGAATATAACAGGAGGTTGATAGGGCAAAAAGGACAAAAGTTTAAAGAAAGGATAAAAGATCACCAAATATATGTAAAGAATAAGAACATAACTTCCATCTTTGAGGAGCACCTCATCAAAAATGACCACAAAAGTGACTTTGTGACTAAAATTCTTCATTTTGAAAATAAAGTTCAAAGGCTCGATGCTTTGGAGCAGTTGGAAATTTTGAAATAAGTACGTTGCCAGGATGAACTTGCCAACGAAATTTTCTATCCCTCCCACTCCAAGACCTATCACTCTTCCAACTCTACGATTCACACCGGAAGCTGTAATTCTCTTTCCCTCCCATCTACATTTTAACCTTTTTCCCCCTCCACCCTGCCTCTCTGACCACATATGCTTCTATGAGGACCACCAACTGATGATGACTTTCAACGTCGAAACCTGGGTCGTGTTTTTAAATGAAGTTTGTGGAATTACAAAGTCATTAATTTCATTTCATGATGTGTTCGTTTTTTGGATGGTGGATCACATTCACCTTTTCCTCCATCACGCAATGGAGCAATCGAGAATGGGAACTCAATCTGTAAAAGCAAAAAAGAATCAAAATTAATTGTTGGTTATTTATGATACATAGTTAATTCCTTTTTACTAGAAAGCTGTCTAGAGGCATTTGCTTTTGGCGACAATTCAAATTTTGGTAAAAATTCGACAGAGAATGATGATTAAATAAATTCATGGCATGCATCGCCACTACCTTATTAGGGCAAAGCCTCATACGCATGGTACGATTCAAAAATGTCCTGTCACCTCCCCATCTCATTTAGCCTTCTCTTTTGGACTTAACACTTCTTGAGGGCTCATGGAGATTCTGAATGGTAAACAAGCAGGGGTTTGATATTCAAATCGCCTTTTGCAAAAAATGGCAGCGTGAGACATCCTTCAATTGGCTTGTGGCCAGGCAATGCATTCTCTTCTACTGTTACGAATAGAAATATAGGTTCACTTCGCTATCTTCTTCCCAAAGAGACCCGTCTTGTCAGAATTAAAAACCATTTCGGGCGGGACACCCTCAGAATCTGCTTGCTGTACGAAGTCACCGTTAAAGTTCCCTGCTGCCTTTGATTTAGAGCTTGCTGCTTCACCATGCCCCACAAAGCCGTGAATGATGGGTCTTCTCGTAAACTTTTTGAGACATGCACGGCTTGCATTAAATACTTATTCGGGCTTTAATGGTTCTGACATCTTATTAACAAGGTCGGCAAAAATCTTTCACCCATTCTCACAAATTGTATTCTCACTAAAAGTGTCGCATAGCAATTGCTTTTGTTTATGCATTTGAGAAGATACCTTTCAACGTCGTTGAGAATACGCAACCATTGCATCGATACTTTTGTCACTTTATTGGAAGCATCTATCTCGTTATTCTTTTCAGTGTTCTTGAAGAAAAGGCCAATCATTGATATCGACCGTTTGTTGATGTGTGTGCTACTCCCAACTTATTCCCGATATTCAATGAATTTTATTATCATTTATGCTTTTATTTTTATTCCCTAATGGCTTTCTTCTTACGGATGTTCCTTCAGGGTCATTTTTAAAACTATGCACAAAATATCATTACATTCTGCACAAAAAAGTGATCTTTGATCATTAGTGATCACAAAACTGCAGCGATAAGATGCTATTAGAACAGGAGCTAGAGACAAAATGCAGGAGCAGGTGGGCAATGGATTCAGGAATTCCCATCTCCTCATCACTCCTTACGTGAAAAGTCACTTGTTGAGTGAGTCGATTTTGGAACAATATATTTTTTTATAAACAGAGATAAAAAAATATCCGTTATAGTTATTGTAGTATAAGAATCAGTCGCCCAAGTTGCTTATTAGTTGAGCTGTTGCGCTACAAGACTGAGCAAAAGAGAGTAAACCATATATCAGGGTACTTTATAAAGGTATAAATTTTCAAATCACACTAAGTGTTTCATTATACAGTTTGTATTGAGTTCCTGGGCCATCTTTTTCTCTGATATTCACAGGAGCATGCGTTACATATGGGTCGGATGTTAACTTTCTTTCATTTCGAGAGATTTTATCGTGTATTTAATCAAATTCATTCTTTCCATTTTCTGTTTAGTGCACATGTGAGATGATTTTAGCTGGCACCTGCACACAAATGCAACCTTTTATCTAAAAGGCAAAGCCAATAGCATTACCAAAGTAATTCAAAATGGCACACTTATAATGGTGGGGGAGAAGAGGGGATTTTTGGGAAAAATCCTATGGAGGTGGGAAAAATGGATGAAGGGCATATTGATTGGCAGTGGGATGTTAAAGACTATAATAGAGGGGAGAATGTTAGGCAAATGAGGAAGGGGCAGGAATAGAATAGGGATGTTGGATGGGGTGAAGGAAGCACACAGAGATGAAGAGGGACTTGTTGTAGAGTTGGAGGTTGGTTTGTGTTTTGTTGTGTCCATCCAAAACCTACCTTAACCTTTAGATTGCCTAATAAAAAATAAAAATCTCCCAAACTAGGGTGGATCATCCTTCCTAGAGGCATTTTGTGAATCCTCTGCTGCTCTCTCAAAAGACCAGAATAATGACCATACTGACTAAGTGAAGTCTGTGTTGGCAAACCTTTGCGAGAGAAATTCCCACCCATGCCACTCCAAGGGATACATAGTCTTATCACCTCCCCACCCTAGCACCTCCAAGGATAGAACTAAGCCTTCCATCACTGCAGTCATTTGCCTTTCCCTCCAGTTGCCATCCATGAAGCAGTGCTTCTGGGTAAAAGTAACTTTGGGTGCACTAAGTCCCATTCGTATTTTACTCTACATTAAATATTAATTTTGTATGGTTTTGGCTGGATGAATACATATTTTGGATTTTTAGTTTGATCAAAAATTGAATGTTTGTGTTTGATAGCATTAATTCAGCTGTCCGTTTACTTCGTACTTCCTAGCTGGAATCAAGTTATGCATAACACATTAAACTTGAAGTTCTGATCTTTAACTAGTCCCTATTGATGAAAATAGCATGATGAAAAATTAACCAAGGACAAATTAGGAGGCGTACTGTGAAATGTTTTTTTTATACTATGCTAACTTTTGATTATAAAAGCAGATAATTAACCTAATTTAATAGGCAATTAGCCAAAAATTTTGTGATTTATTTTAATGAAAAATTTTCAATTTTTGTTTCTCATAATTCATTGTTATTTTGATGTACAATTTTGGTTCTTTTGTGTCTTTGTTTTTGTAAATGTTGAGTTATTAGTGACCAAGTTACTCAGAAGCTTTGAGAATTGGATCTGACCCAAATGTGGCCAAAGTTGCAGTTTGTTTTATACTCTTGTTTTACCTGGGCTTTTTTTGCAATGGCAGAAAAGAAGCAACAGAGATCGATCAATATATTTCAGTTTTTGTCTTTGTTTGTTTTTCTTGACCTGTTTAGTGAGTAGGAGTTAGAAAAAGGAATTCATTCATTCCAGTCCTTATAATGAAATGATTCACTAATGAAAAAATTTATTACTCTCCGATTTGATACTTGTGCCATGCCTTGGATGACTGTAGAGAATGTTTGCAGATCGCCAGTCCCACTGATGTGCATACACCCATTGTTGCCTTCTTCATCACTTGTCCAACTCAAATTGTATGATTCACAGGACTATGAGCTTGCTGTGAAGACATTGCTGCCCCTGGTGGAGGAAGCAGAGAAGGAGCACCAGGGGAATGGCCGAGCTTTGAGGTCTGCCCTGGGACGCCTTCTCCTCCAGCTAGGGGATGTGGCTGGTGCCGAACAAAACTTTTCTTTGGCTCGCAGGATTGGTGGTGGTGGGACCAAAGCTGAGGAGGTCCGTGAGTTAATTGACCGGGGTCTTGTGGCAGTTGCACAGAATGCTTTCAGGGAAGCGCTAACATATTTTCGGAAGACATTGCAGCTTGATCCTTCAAATGTTTTGGTGAGTTTTAGGCTACCAATTGTTCATTTGATAGACTCAATATCATGTATTGATCTGAAGCCAATAAATAGTTAATATTAATTTCACACTCATACTTTTTTATTTTTATGGTTAAGAGTGTATTTTTTGAATCAAACAAATAAATGTGTTAGTTTCAGTCAGGGCTAACATTAATATTGTGGTTAATGTAGTTCTCAGAACAAGGTTGGTAGTAATTTGTTTGGTATTTCACTTCTTAAACTATATTGATTGCAAGAGACCTTTATTTATTGACTCTTACTGCCAGCTAGCCCACTCTTAAGCCATATTTTTTAAATGATGTAAGTGCCTTAGTGAAAGAAATGGCTGAGGCAACATCTACTTCATCTATTGCTTTTATTAATGATCTCTCGCATTCTAATGGGAATGGATCCATAGCACCATGGCTTGGCTTTCATATCTTGCCATATTTCGTCATTAGTATTTAGTCAATAAGAATTTTATCTCTGATGTGTGTTGGAGATCATACTTGTCAGTGCCATTTACTATTAGTTTTGTATTAATGTTTTTTTTTTAAATAGCTGACATTCACCTTTTGTTGAATAATATATTTTAAGGCTGAAAAATTCCCATAAAATTATTTATACTGGCATTCTAAAACATCTCTTGTACATACTTTTTATTGTACTATGCTCACCCATATAAATCATCCATATCCACTTAAATATCCTTAATACTGCCTGGTTATTTTTTTTTTCAAATTTTACTTTAATACCAGCAATATACTGTAGGATCAACTAATGTCACAAATTATTTCATGTGGTGTTGTTTACTTTTTGGAAAAATAGGTATGTGGTTTTTTGATCTCATTTCATATATGATTACCATTGGGAAAGGAAGTGTCCAGAGAAGCATTTTTAATGGCATACCCTTCCTTATTCATAGACATCTAGTGTAAGATGTGTATGGCAATTTTCAATTTGATCTTTTTAAAATGTTTTATTAATTTATCAAACACTTGATGAAACCCAATGAAAATGCATGTATTTACTTATTTGTAAAATGCTTTCAGGTTGCATTATCAAAATAGTACAAAATACTTAACATTGTTCTTGGCATGAACATAACTCCTCTCCTAACATTTTCGTTCTCTTCGCATAGGTTTCGAACAATGTTGCCGTTTGCCTTCTTTATCTGGGACGCCTACGAGAAGCTTTAGAAGTGGCTGAAGCAGCAATAGAAGCGAACCCATCATTGGCCCTGCATGAGAGCGTTCTGCTAAATGTCTGCACGTTGTATGAGTTGCGCAGTGCATGTCGAGCCCGAAGCAAAGTGGCTATGCTCAGGCTCCTGGCAACACACAAGGGTGATGGGGTGCACCCTGGTTGTCTCAAATTGCATGTTTAATTGGTGTGGGGCATATTTGTCAAGGCCCCCTTATCCTTAGATACTGGGCACTAAAAAAACGCCGTGAACTATTTTCATTATTTTTCCACATAGGTTTTATCTCTATTATCTTGAAATGATTCCTGTATATTGTGTTGTATGTTAATTTATTCATAAATTTTGATTCCATGTCTCATGTTATGGCTTCAGATGTTATTTGAAATGGAAACATTATATTGTATGAACTATTGCCAGATACTGCAGAATTAGCATAGTTATTTTATTGTCTCCACATCTTCATTATTAGTGTGGAAATTACATTGATGGATTGAATTATCGAGTAGTCATCTCACACTTTTTCTGACAGCTTATCTCACATAATGGTATTTTTTCAGTTAGAATACAGCAAATTTACTGGCAATTCTGTATGGCATTTAATTCTTCCATTATTGTTGCTTTCATACAATGTTATACATTTTTGTTTGTCCTCATTCATATCTGTGTATAATTGTAGACTGTATTATAAAAATGAGGGTATTCATAATAAATATGAGGAATAGCATTATACCAGAGTGCCAACATTGCAAATTATATAAATTAATGGGGAATTATTATAAATCTCAGATCTCCTCAAGGAGTTGAAATAAGATTCATTATACGACAATATCCTGTCAACGTTGATAACAAGTTTTTTGTGTTTTTAGCCTTGTATATCGCATTAATTTGATGATTTCTATTTATCTGGGTATCAGGTGCCATCGAAAGTATTTAATTACTACCTTAAGCAGCAAGATTTTTGCCGTTTTCTTTCAGTAGTTAGTATTATTTTGCGATCAAGATAAAGAGCATTTGGACATGATAGGATGTTTCGTGAAAATGAAATTTATTATCAGGTTATATCCGTTCTATTTTAGATTGAACTTTTATTTACATCTCAAGAAAGAGCCCCCTCAATAACTCCATACGAATAATTATTGAGAAAGATCATCAATACTGAATCTATTGGGTGAGTATATCGCTGTGATGAGTGACTATAGGCTGACTACAAAATAATGATCATATACTAATTATTTACAGTTAATAACAAACAGAAATATAACTAGTCGCTAATAACGGTTATCGTGCAAACTTTTATAGCTAGGGTAAAATCAAGTGCCCTATGAACCATAAATTACATTAAATTTTAAGTCAGTTGAAGGAGTAAGTCATGATGAGAAATACCCGCGGACGTCATGCAATAAATTACGTTTTAATAGGTTCAGAAATTGAAATCTCACCTTTTCTGAAATTGGCATGTAAATAAATCGCGGAGGTCGATTATTTTGCAGCAACTTGGATATTTTCGACTCCATAGAATTACTCAAAGAACTATGAATTAAAAGAGACTAGTGCACGAGGAATTATTAATAAAAAGAACCTTAAAAGAGTTCACCATTAGATCTGTTGAGTTGACGCTAAAAAAAGCAAACACAATTTAATTGAAACTTCACATTTCTCAGTTACATTCTTAATAGACGAAACAAGGGAGAAACAAAATGCGCACGAATTTTGCATTTCTCAAAAGATGCCGCCCCAATTACTGTGTTTGTAATTCAGGCGATATTTATCGAACATGTCGGTGCTTCAGCTCCTGAAATCTTTCTGTGAAGTTTTATGCTAAATGTACGCATTTATTTTCCACGTCTCTGTAGCCGTTAATAAAAGGAATGTGAATCTGAGCTGATTTAACTTGAATTAGATAGTGTCATGTATTACCGATTCTTGAAACGGGAGTGTGAAAACTTTTAAGTGGATTGTTTCATATTCACTTTAACACTCCTCAAAACAACCACAAACAGAAAGTGTTGACAAAGTAAGTAACGCAGATGTAATTACTGAATTTGATATTTTTCCAAACGTCAGTCGCCTATCATAATGGCTGATGATTTCATAGTATATTTTATTCGTTCATACAGTTTTTAATGAAGCTGAGGCCCTTGTTATATATATTTCCATCTTCACTTCAAGCATGGAGCAGGCGGAAGAGGGACAAAAAGTGGTTCGCTCCTTGAATTCGGATCACAGGGCCTTTGTTAGATTTAGTAACAACACTGTGAGGAAAGTTGATGTCATATGGATCAACTTCGAGGGAAGTCGCGTCAAGTATCGCACACTTCTCCCCGGGCAGTTTTTCGATGCTAACACCTATTTATCTCATCCATGGCTGTTTCGTGATTCCGAAACTCAAGATAAACTAGTTGTGAAAAGTAAAGAGGTGTTTCTACCTTTTCCGGTTTTCACTCGAAATGAGCGGAATGAACCAATAAGACGTTTGGAGAGGACAGTTGTGTGCATTACCATTCCTGTTTACTCTCTTAAGGAGAGGGCCATGCAAGTGATACGCAGATATATTTCTCATCCTGATCAGGTGTGTCAGCTTGAACTTCCCACTGCCTTGAAAAATGAACTCATGTCAATGATGCGTGACCAAAGCATTCGTCGTTAAGTGTAAGAAGCCTATATATACTCTCCAGATTATATGTGTTGTTAATTAGAAGTAATTACGTAATGGTGAGCAAAATATGAATAGTCCCTATTTATTTCCACTGTTGAATAAAGAATGCTATTATAATGATTGTTATAAGGTTTATAAAATGCATGGGACGTATGTATTTAAGCCATTCAGAAGCATTTGCCAACGTATGTAATTGTGCATTTAATATTTGTAAAATATTTCTACGTGTGTGTTAATAAAAATGAATATTATTTTCTACTCTTTAATGGTGTGTTGACTGGTGTAATCCCTACCGTTCGCCAAGTTTGAACATACGCGCGTCCCCCGTGTGGAAGGGCAAAATGTAGCGCTAGTGGTCGAGCTCGGCCAAATCGATCGCTGAAACCAAAACGAAGGTATTTTCAATATTTGGAATGCGTGAGGCCTACTCTATAGGATAAATTTACGATGAAGAGCCAGCATAAGTGGAGGGACTATCGCGTAAGTGTAAAATTTACCTCGAATATCATAAAATATGCTAAACATTAATCAAGTTATCTTCATAGGTTGATGCTCTACTTTTTAATAGTCGTAAAATGGGACGATAAATGTTGAGGATTCTTACCTAGCTTCAGTTTCTATAGGGTTGCAGAGTTTAGCAAACAAATGTAGCCCATTTGCATTCAGTCAATCAACAACACGTAAAAAATCATTTTAATTGATAAGGAGCCGTATTTGTTGCAAAAAGAGTATTGTTTATAGTAGCTGATAATATACTATCATTTTATTACCTTTGTAGTTAAGATTATTTGCTATTAGTGTGCACAAGTATGTTTTTGAGTCGTCTCAATATTCCTTTTACAATTATTTTTGTAGGTGGATGCAAGATGATGGTTTTTGACGTTGGATTAATGTTTTTGTCACTCTTCACTTCTAATTGCCGCTTCCATTATCGAGTACGGAGCGGTTCAAGTAGTGTTTCTTGACAATTGCTCCTGCTGATAAAGAATAAAATTATTTTCAAATTTTCGCTATCCCAGAGATGGGTAGTGCTTCATCCAAATTCAAAAAATATCTCCAGCATGGAGACGAATTCGCTGCCATGCAGGTAAATTTATTCTTTTAATGGTCTTAGTATGTATTTGGAATTGTCAGAGAGATATATATATATATATATATCTCATATATATATATATATATATATATATATATATATATATATATATATATATATATATATATATATATATATATATATATATATATATATATATATATATATATGAGATAACACAATAATGCTGGTAGACTAAATACTCTTATTTTCTATTCTTCCGCTTAGTGCTTTGAAAAAATATTACAAGTATTGCAACAGACAAACACACTTTCTCTCTCTCTCGATGTATATATATATATATACACACACACATATGTATATATATATATATATATATATATATATATATATATATATATATACATATATATATACATATATTAAACCTTAGATTTGTGGTTAAATTGTTCCCTTGGTTCATTACAAATTGTTCTCAGTGCGCTAACAATTAAACTGTGCCTAATAAGGTCTCTCACCGCCGAAATTTATTGATATTGCTCATTAATTCTTAAATGAAGACTCATATATTTTCACCTGTGATTTGTGCTCTCATATCAAGCATGTGAAGTGCTCTAAACACAGCGTAACCAAGAAGTGTATTTTTATTGTAATCATTTTGAAACTGTTATTAGCCCTTGAGATGCACGGCTGTTTATATTAATGCTGATCGGCTATCGTCATTATTTTTCTGCTGCTTCTCCATTTTAATATGTCGCCTTTAACGATGCAAACTTAAAATTTTAAAAATGGAATATGTTTAACAATATTATCTCATCTCCACAAGGATGTAATTCTGTAGTTTACGTTCCATTCTTGCGTACACGCATAAATTTTGTAATTCACATGGAAAAATAAGTTTCAAGCAATTGAGTAATTAAAATACTTTATCCCTCGGTTTGTTGATTTTTTTCTCACCTTGAAATGCATATTGCTCAAGCAGCATGTGGATATCAAGACGTCATAAAATTTTAAATGATTACCTTTTTCAATGGGAAATTCGATGGTACTGTTTATGTGTTAATATTAAATATAGTTTTTTAGGGACAATGAAAAAGACTATAATGTCTTCTCTTTAGAAGTAGGTTTTGGATTTACAAAGAACAGAGTACAATCCTACATCTTTGATTCATGTGAATTTTATGGAACCCTTCAGTTATAAAGTATAAGAGATGGGTGCCTGGAGTCTTTATATGCCACAGGAGTATTATAAAATGAATGTATCATATATATGAGTCAAAGCAAGCATCTGTTGATCAGTCCCATTGATATTGATTTCCTAGGATTGGGAATATCTCCAGCTATTGGTATCTCAGTTTAATTCAACATATTCTGTAGTATTTGATGTTATGCTGTAATTAATGTAAACAGAAATGTGTTACAAATTAACTTTTGACCTGGTGCATGCATGGCCATTCTTATATTCTGCAATGTTAAAAGTATTCTACCATCATGATCAGCCATAACATTATATGCCAATTTAATATCTCTATAAAACTTGTTAGTGATGATGGTTTACTGTTTGAAATGGTCAAAGGACATATAAATCATCAGTTTTGGACTATTTTCATGGACCCAAAGGAAAAAATACACGAAATAGGAGAATAAAGGAGATAAGAAACAATAGTACAGATACGGATAGCTGAAGAATCACATTTTGAGTTTGTCATGAAAGAACTCATCCAAACTGTAATAAAACCAAATTTGTAACAGTTCACACTCTTTTATTTTTAAAGTAAAGGGGCAATAATAGTTTTGGGAAGTTTATTTAAAATTAGGTGAGGACCTCACAGAACAGATTAAGTTTTAACCATTTACATGGATATTCTATCTGCCATAGATCATAAATTTAATGGAAAGTTGTGTGTGTCGGGAGCAAAAAAAGATTTTGTTTAAAAAAGCAGAGCAGTGTAGGGTATATACATACATATACATAATACACACAAGGGAGAGTAAGGATTTTAAGATGCTCAAATAATGGCCTACCATCTTACTTTGCATTCAACTGTGAACTTAATTTTTGTATTTATTTGTTTAATTAAAAACAATTGGTCTTGAGGGCATTAAGGAGACTCTTTATGATTGTAATTTCATTTGAAAATCAGATGATGTTGCTTGTTATACTTAGATTATTTATGCTTAGAAACAGAGCTGTTATAACAAAGTCTTACTGAAGGCTAAAATGGATACACACTGATAACTTTGGAAGGGTCGCCTGTGCAAAATGTTGATGAGGACATAGCAGTCATCAGAAATGTTTTCATGTAAATCTTCATTTCAGCTACATGAAATTTCTTCTTTTGAGCTCTCTTCCTGTTGGTCTTACTTACATGAATGCAATATCTTTTCCAGTTATCCCTGTTTTCCTCTTTTCCTATCTATATCCTGTCTTCCTGTTAGATCGTCCTCCATCTTTGCTTATTCTTCCATTTATTCTGCTGCTTCTTCCATTACAGGCCTCAATAGATTGCCCTAACAGTGCATGACTCAGCCAATTCCTTTTTTTATTTCTTTTATCATGATTCCTTCCCTCCACAACACATAAAATTCTTTGAAACACCACCTTCTTCTTCTCCTTATCCATCCCTAAATGAATCTACTTACTGTCTTTCTGTTAAGAGCCAAAAAGTAAATTTTTAACTATTATTAAATTATCTACCTCTTTAGTAATTGCTTGATATTTCTTCACTTATCAATGTGGGAAATATGTATGAAGGGCAACATTATTGAAAACACTGTAAACATTAAAGCGTTGGGGTAGTACAAATTTAAATTTATCAGTATAATAATATGTCTCAATAAATCGAAGCACCTGGGGCTTCCAAGGTACATTTTCAGACATTCAATCTTGAACATGATTAAAGCTTTCATGGCCTGTTGATGAAGAAAGAAATATTGTGGTGAATTAGAAATCATATTGGTCCTCTGCTACATGCAATATCCTCTCTTCTGCAGTTGGCTTCTCAAGGCTTGAAAGTACTTGATTCTTATAAAGAACATTTCAGCAGAAGAGAATATCAGTTAAGAATCAATATTGATGCAGAGCCCACACAACTGTGCTGCCTTCAACTTTCTGCAATTGAAAACAATTATCTAACTGTCTCTGATTTAAGCAGAAATGTGAAAGGTGTGAAAAATAATGTTTTGCATCCTCTCTTAAAGTTTCATCATATGAGGCCCCAACTTGTACCTCCACACACCCTGTTGCTCTTTTCATGAATAACGTGAAAAGGTCATCATAAATATTTTTTTTACTAAATAGTTCATTACTCATTCATTGCTGTATTTTTAGCCCTGCAGAATATTTTTATCGAAACATATTTATATGACTCTTTAAATGTTTTCTGCCCTAAGCTCCTCTCTCTATGGAGTTGATTCTTGTATGGTGATGTAGTCTATGGATTCAGGGCTTTCTGTGGTTTCATTGATTTTGTTTGAAAGTGGTGGTGCTGAGAAGGTTTTTGGAATGGGAGCTAACAATGAGTTGAGCTTCCTCCCATTTGTAAGGGGAAACATTTAAAGAGCCCCTAGGAGGTTCTTGGATTTGGTGACTCCTAAAAGAAGTGAGATAGTAATAATTCTAAGTGGTTAAATATATTTATGCATCAGTACAAGTTATATTTCTGTTGTAATGCCTGAAAAAGATGAAATTCACCAGTCCCAAAACACTTGGAAGGCACAAGATGATACAGTTTCACAATGGGGATTGGGAAACTCTGCATTCATTCACATAATTCTGGTTTAAGTTGAATTTTCAAATATAAACCGATATCCACTCATCTCTGCAGTGGTATAGGAAACATCCTCTTTGACCAGATTTCTACATTTTGGTATAGACAGTGAGCAGCATCCATTTTGTACATTCTAAGAGAACTGACTGTGTGCTAGTTAATCATACCTTCAGTTATACATATTGAGAAGTGCCAGCATTACAATCTGTCATAGTTCATAGCTTTGACTAAGGGTTATTGCATAATGGATCTGGCTATGGTGGCAAGCATTAATTTATTTTTCGTCAGGTTTTACCCCTGGTCAGGGGCAATTATTTACATTTGATTTTGTCTTTATTGCTGAAAAATTTTCTCCAGGGTGTTAAAAGCATGTGAGAGACCACTTTCTTAAAATAAATGTTAACCGTGGCCTTTATTTTGGTTGAGGGGAGAAAAGATAGATGGTGGAAAATTGAGTCTCTTGACATTATTTCTATGTGAACCATCTCAAAGAATTTTACTCAAGGTAGCACATAAGAACTTCTGAGACACCAGGCAAGCCATTGAAACTGATGCAATATCTAACTTTTGATGGCACATGTTGTGATGGTTACTGGGAGATCTGGTTAGTGAGGTGTATACTGGCTTTCTACCCTGTGGGTCTGGGTTAGCATCCCAGTGGTGGCAGAATTTGTCAGTTGTATCTTGATCCCTACTTGGTGTGCTGTGTGGAGAATACTCCAAGTGAAATATGACATCCGTTGGATGGGATGTTGAAGCTTTGAACTCTGGTGGCTTTCATGAAAATTGGGCCAGTGCTGTTTCTCTCCACTAATTATTACCCCATTCACCGAACATCATCCAACAACTGCCAAGTCACTTACATCTCTACCTAATGGCAAAAAATGATCTCAGCTTCTTATCATCTCCCATTATAATAACCAACTGTGAGAATTACCTGAATGTCAAATTTAAAAAATATTTTTATCCAGTATTCTGGTTCATCTAGATTTTTGAAATAGTTCGTTTTGGTCTATTTCATCATTATTTGAAAGTCCCAGCCCTTACATAGATTACGCTGTCATCAAACTTTCCATATTTAGAGCGATTTTCATTTGATTTTAGCCATTAGAGCACCCAAGAAATGCTAACAGTAACTCCGCCACTCTCACGGATTCTGGAAATTACTTCACAGTATTTATTATGATTAATGTAATATGCAAAGTACATTCTCCCTTCAGCTCTCCTGGCAAGAGGGCATGCTTTTCATGATCCATTGTTGGACAAGAGAGAAAAGTAGAAGCCTAGTATTAGCCTAGAGTCATTGCAGTGCTCATTTGCCCATCCACTCCTTACCTTATGGAGAGGGGAACCCTTGTGAATAAATCACTGACATTCACAGTTTCCAAATACACATGTAGATCTACAGTACAATCTACTTCAGGGGATGGAACAGGGGGGGAGGGGGGTATAAAGGATGAGGAGGCATGGGGTCATTTGCCCCAAGTGCCTCGGTGCCAAAATGGTAAAATATTTTCTTATGCACTGAAGATTGTAAAATAACTGAAGAAGAAGGGAGGTGTAACACTCTGCCCATGAATTCATGCAAATAAAATATTCTCCTCACCTGGAACTATTTCCAATGATGGCAATGCATTTGGTCCACCGAATATGCATGTATCTATTACTCCTGCCGTCTCATGCTCCAGTGACTGCCATTGCCAATTCCAATCCCTCCCCAGTGGCAGGTCAGCCATCACTGCACATGGTCACAAGAAGTGAAACTGGTTCTCTCTGCCCATGGGGGATATGCCTAGGGCTTCCTAATAATAAAAAAAATACCCAAAGACCAAAAGAGAGTTAGCCTTTCCCCTTAGAATTCTTAGAACTTAATGTGTGGGACATGAGAAAATTAAATATGTTATTTGAGAGTGTTTCTGTATTAGAATCAATGTGCCGTCATGTGCTTCAGAGAACATTGGCTTCACAAGCATGTTACTGACTCATACCATAAACAAAGTTTCTTTCTTACCTCAATATACTATAGAAAGTTCTGTGAGAATAATGGGGCCCATATATTTGTCTCCAACAATTTATTGTGCACCCAAACCTCTGGATCTGAACTGTTTTTGTGCTGATCTGGATTTTGAAATAGCCAGTATCCATCCACCTTGTATTCATGAGATTAGAAGTCTTCATCCAATGGCAACTGATTTGTTCTATGAGCCATAAGAGAGAGTTCTTCTGCGTCTTCAAAAATGCAATTTGAATACTGCTATTTACACTGATTGAAATGATGGCATATGTTACTCATCAAGCTACAATCCACAAGTATTCTTCCAAGGTCTTTCAATATAAACTGCCAACCCTCCAATTACTTCAGCATACCTTGGTTATGTAATTACTTAGTTCAAAAAGCAGGTTTATCCAACGAAAGTCTTTGATCCAATGATTTATGAACATAAGCCTATCTCTTTTCTCACTGAGTCAATACATATATACACATTATATATATATATATATATATATATATATATATATATATATATATATATATATATATATATATATATATATATATATATATATATATATATATATATATATATATATATATATATATATATATATATATATATATATATACACACACATACATACGAGGGTCATCCGGAAAGTAGTACCCGTTCGTGAAATAAAGACACAAAAGTAAATATTAACAAACATAAAAAATTTTATTTGAAAGAGGATACTTTAAACTACTTCTCAACATAATCTCCAAGCAAATTAAGGCATTTGTCATAACGTGTGACAAGTTTCTGTATTCCTGCTGCATAGTCCTTCGCCGCCAGCTCATTGAGATACGCGAGGGACCCATCTTGCACAAATTTTTGCATAATGCAGATGGTGTTTAACAATTTCATGAACAATTGTTCGAGAAACATTGGGAAAATGCTCACAGATGTCATCAATTGTGACGCGCCGATCGTTCCTCACGAATTCGTCAACTGAGCTCACCAGTTGGTCTGTAATGACAGACGGTCTCCCCGAACGCTCATCGTCGTGTGTGTTCCCCCTCCCCATGTTGAAGTTGCGACACCACCGCCGAACAGACGACTCGTCCATTACATTGTCTCCATACACCTCCTTTAATTGGCGATGAATATCACATGGGCGAACGTTTCTTGCATTGAGGAATTTAATCACTGCCCTCACTTCACAACTGGCGGCGTTCTCAATTTTTTTAAACATTGTAAACAATCACAGAAACAACACAGGCAATGCTAGCGTCACGCAACTTGGCTCAGAGAAGGCAGACAAGCCACTGAAGCTATCTGACCTCGTCCAGCGGCTACTCGCGTCGTCAGCACTTCATGCGGCACGAACGGGTACTACTTTCCGGATGACCCTCTTATATATATGATTTTGTCGACGTAACACGTAAGTGCCGAATAGTACATTACACAGTAACAAACAATATAGAAACACAAAAAAAAGGTTACTCACACGTTATTTCTTGATAATTTTGACGGAATTCTACTCCGTCTTCATCGGAAGATAGAGAAGTCAAGTCACTTCTCTATCTGCTGATGAAGATGGAGTAGAATTCCATTGAAATTATCAAGAACTAACGTGTGAGTGACCTTTTTTTGTTTTTCTATATTGTTTGTTACTGTGTAATGTACTCTATATATATTATATAAAAAATTATATATATTATATATATATAATATATATATATATATATATATATATATATATATATATATATATATATATATATATATATATATATATATATATATATATATATGTATGTATGTATGTTTGTATATATAGATAGATAGATAGTGAGTCAAGAACAAATATTAATTAAATTGGGTGATAGCTTTGGGAGTATTATATCCAAATGTTTATGAGCAGGAATTACTGTACAGAACTCTATGGAATCAGGGAAATAACTAAAATGAGAGAATGAGTAGAAGCCAATATAAAAAATATTATTAAAAACACATTCATATGACCTGCGTTTCATCTAAACCTCAAATCAATACAGGGTTTTCATTATTATTATATTTTCATATTTTTTATCTGTCTAGAAAACACTGACCAGAGCATTGCTTTTACTCAGGAAACTAAAAGGAATATGGAATATCTTATCAATGTATACTGTGTATTTCCTACTTCCACCTCATGTATGGTCTTAGACTGGGGACATTCCTCAGATATAAAATTGATTTTTAATTCAGAAAATGGTGGTCTGAGTCCTGACCAACTCTGATTCTACGAGTATTGTGCGTTGTAGACCACTCCATTTTGGCCTGAGAGTTATGGCAGCGTCTCAAATACATAATCGTGTTTGGCTAAATTTAGCCTGATATTTCCTGATGTGGGCTAATAAGTGTGACATATAATTCTGAGTGTGTTTCATCTCATTTTCTGTGACTAACTGCTGAATTCTGCCTGTAATATTGGGACTAGTGTATCAAACGGTTTTGGAGAAATGCCTTGCATTTGAGCCTATGTACCTTGATGGATATTTTGAACTTGACTTCTCACATATTAATTTTAATCTGTCCTTTTATTTGCATCTTTGCTAAGTATTATTCTTTTTACGGTGCTCATTTATATCACCCTGTATTTTGTATAGATTGGCGATATTTGACATAGTTGATTATCTGCCATGAATGTATAAAGAATATATTTTTATCATTATTTGTAAGCTTTCATGCACACTCATGCCATGAAACAGTTTTTAAGTCAGTTCGATATTATCATGGGACACCTGTAATCAGGATTTTCTCTGACTTTAGACTTAAAACTCAGGTCCTCAGATTTATATCTGAAGTGTAGGGTTGCTGCAATGCCCTCTCTCAAGGGTAAGTTTAAGGCAAACTATAGTTTAGATAAAGTTAGTAAAAAGTGCCTAATTTGATAACTCATTAGCACTGTCTGCTAGTGAGTATTGAGTACATATGTGTACATGGGGGCACCTTACAGCTATGTGTAGTGAAGGTGCTGCTGATGATGTCAACTCTGCATGTAAAGAATATATTTTTGTCATCTCAAAGGAGTTAGGTTATAAGTTAAAACTCATGTTGATGTTTTACTGAAGCTTTTGCCCAGTATTTAATAAATGCTTTTGTGTTTCTATAGGTTTTCCAAAGCTCTCCAGAACTGCGAAAGAACCTTGACCCAAATCTAAGCTATGGTGATAATCACCACCACAACACTGCCCTTCATTATGCTGCCAAACATGGAATGAAACATCTTTTAAGGTAAAAATGCAGTAATTTGTATTTTGACTTATTATTAGTCATTTTTATGTTGCAGTGAACATCTTTCAAAATATTATGGTGATTTATTTCAATAATGTTCGTAAATATTTAAATTCAGGCTTTAAGTGCATTATTGTGTAGAAAACTGCAAACACGTTTGGTGTTTAATTTTTTTCTTTTTGTAGCTATCAATCCTTAAGTTGGTTTGAATATGGACCACCAGTTTCCTCTTTTACAAGCCTCCCTTGTTTTGCCCTCATTAGATGTTGTCTCTACATCCTTGTTTCCTCAAGCCAGATATTGTTGCTTTCTCCTCTCTTAAAATCCTCCTTCAGTCATTCCCTTGCAGTAATGCAAACATATTTTTCCATTGAATTTCATGTCTCCAATAAATGACCTACCAGCTCTGCACTTATTTTTTACTGTGTACTTCCATAATGTATCCTCATCCCTCACTCTTTCAAATACTTGTTTATTTTGAACCAATTACATATACTTAGTATTTCCCAAAATTTGTTGGTAACATCAAACTTCATGGGCATTCTTTTTCTTTCGTCATCCTTCTGTATGATCCCCATTTCATACACATTTGAGGCAATTCTCCACATATGCATACACTTTTTATTAAGTTCTACCGTAATTCTATTTTGATATTTTTTTGCTGTAAATAATTGATCTTTCTTCTTGAAAGCCTTGATGTTTGTGTTTCTTATTTTGTTTTGGATCTTTATGCTATCCTGAAATTTTCATCGAATGTCCTTATATTTTATTTTAGAACATTTTTAAATGATTTGACGGGAAATCCAAACAAGAGGAATGGGAGCAATGAGACGGCTCTGCATTGTGCATGCCTGCCAACCCCACAGAAGTCACCATCGGCTCATGAGAGACGGGCTGCTTGTGTGGCGCTGTTGCTGCAGTGGAGAGGAGCTGTATTGCCACCCTCGGGTGAAAGGGAGCGGGTTGACCTACATGCTCAAGATGAGGTAAACTGTTTAATAATGGATGTAATCTCATTTCGACTTACTTGGACTAAATGTTACATCTTTGATTTGAAGTTTGCCTGCTGACAAAAAAATATTTTCTGATGAAATGCAGGCCCTTTATGTGTACATGTGACACTTATGTATCAATACGTTTTTAGAACAAAAAATAAATCACAAATAATAAGTTTTACATTTGCTTTGAATGGTGGCAGCATGTGTAAAGAGAGCTGCATGGTTGCCTAGTGGGGATAGAATTAGGCTAATGGCAATTCTGTGATTTTAGGTCAGATGGGTTGGTTCTACTTTTGTCTCCTCCCTTCTATGTATTCTTTATTTATTCTCCTGTTCTCGACATTTTGTTCAACATTTCTGCTTCCGCAGACTGCCTCTCTTCCACTCCACTGTATATTAATTTGATTATCACCTCACGAGGCCTTAGCATATCTACTCTCTCCATCTTTGGGTTCATGTCTTCTAGCTTCCGTATGAATATAATATCCTCCCAACCTTACAAGTCCCTGCTCCAAAAATTGCAGTTCATTTCTGTGCCTTCTTTCCTATTGATCCTGACAAAGTTATGTTGATTTTATTTGCAATATTGCTGAATATTACTGGGGAAAATTATTATTGACTTGAGTTTCCAAACTATTGATGGCAGCACATGGCACTTGTACATCTAAGACTTTCTTTGGGAATGACATTCGGTTTAGTTTTATTGATCAGCCTTGAGCTTCCAATGATAATGGTTTGGTTTGTACTTTGACTTGATCTGAAATGATTTTTTCGGTCCATTGTGACGATCCGATTTCAGGGAAAAAGCTTCCCATCAGTGAGCGCATTCTTGTTTTCCATCCTCCAGGCAGGAAACACTGCTCTTCACAATGCTGCTGCCTCAGGGCTTCGTCGCTGTGTGGAGCTTTTGATTGGGCAAGGAAGTCCCTTATTTGTTGAAAACCATGACCGCCTTACACCATGTGACCTTGCCGTGAGGGCATTGCATCTTGAAGTTGCCCAACTTCTTGAAACAAAAATGGTTTTTGTAAGTGCACATGTTAATTCCTAAGTGTTGTTTATTAATAGATTTCTTAGAAGTTGTGTTGACATTAAACATTGAGTTGAAGTGAGATGCTGAAATGGAGATACGTTGCATTTCAACAGGGTTTGTTTCCTCAAGAGCATGTCGTTAATTGAATTGTCATTAGAGGAATGATCATGATTTTCATTTTGTCTCATGATAACATGATTAATTGAAATCTATGAACATTTGTGTGCACTGACATGAATTGTTTTGCATAGATATTTTTAATGATCTCTTATTGTGTCAATAATAATTACGGAATCATTGTTTATATGATAATTGCAATTTTACAGTTTTTAGCTAAATAAAATAAAAACTTTCAGTTTTGCACGTGGGGTGTGACATAAGGCTAGCAAACAAGGAGCAAATCAGGCTACAGCGTGATCCGTGAGAATGTTGAGGTGGAAAATATAATCTTGTCATGCTATTATTTATCAGTCACATTTGCTTTACCAAAATAATCCATCCCTCCATATGGATAAGAACACATTGCCATAGTGTATGAAATGATGTCGTAAGGTATGATTCAGAGGAAAAGTCTCTGATTCTGTCCAATGATCGGCCTTGCACATCGAATGGGTAAATTGAATTGAGAATTTACTTTCCTGCTTCTCCGTCATAAAATTTAGGCATGCTAAACATGATCTCAACCATGTAACAAATGCATTTAAATATGTAGCAGTTACATTCAAGTATGAAACAGCATAATGATCTATGGACGCGTGCGTATTGTGCTATTGTTCATTCAAAATGAACACTGGTGACCATATAGTTCTGTAAAATGTTGAGCTTAAGAAATATGTCTTTTGATAATTATGCCAGTCTAATAAACCTTCCACTTTCATTAACATATTGCTTCAGCTTGTGCAAGAAATCTTTGGCATGTGAAAGTTGTGCGACAAATTTATTGTATATATGGAACAGTATAAAAAGTACAAGTATGATAAAATTATACGAATATTCTTAAATGTTACTTGAGATGTGGTATCAAGGGAATGAATATTTTGAGGGATTAACTGGTCTTCTTTTGTTATTATACCAAAATGATATGTTTACCATTATACAATTACTTCACGTAATTCTGATTTGTCAATATAATAAAATGATATTAAGAGAATTTGGTAATAATAATACTTTATTCATTTTTATAAATGGTACAACCATATTAAATTTCATTACCATAAATATTACTTGATGTATAAACATATATTTCATAATGTGATGAAGAATGTCACAAAAGAATTCACGGAATGAGTAAAGTAAGTTAGCAAGTAACCAGGTATTACACCCTATTCTTGAAATTCAGGATACAGTCTGATATCAGCTAAGTAGGCAGCCAGTTATAGAGTTGAATGTTCTTAAATGGAGTTGTAAGTCGAGGATGGTCTACAATAAGTAGCATTCAGATTCACTTGATCTTTATTTTATTTTATTCTACAACACAACATACATAAATACATGTTTTGCACATACACGGGCAATTACCCATTGAAATTTAAGAATATATATATAAAAAGAAAAAGAAATTTCTTCACAATTACCAATTGTATCTCAAACATCGCTTAAACTGCATAGCATTCATAGCAAAGAAATCAATTTCAGGATCTGTAATGGTATAGTAATAGATGTGAGCTCTTAATTGGTAAGCTTCTAGATTAAAGTTCACATGAATCTGAGCCTTAAAGATGTATAAACTAGATACAGTCATGGTTGCATGTCTAGTAAAATGCTGCTAAGTGTGTCTGTTGTGGTAGAAGTTGTGGTGAATCTTACCACTACAATACCAACATGCGTGTCTTTGAAAGCAAATGAATCTTACTTCTCCAATGCTGAAATGTGTGGCTTTAAACAGCAAAGTTTGTCGCCATAATTAGCCCACAGCACTATACTATCAGCTTCTTACCCTATGTCCTGGAGTATGAAAGCGACTCCAAATAAGTATCAGCATATTTGGGGACTCCTAAGTAGCCCCCGAAGGATGGGGGCTCTCCTGAACTGGCCCCCGAGTCCCACTGCTGCAACTTGCAGATTACAGAACTGTGCCAGCCTTGGAACTGAGAGGTTTCAAATTCCCAGCACCTTGGCTCTGACTCTAATGCTCTCTCATCTTTGCTCCTAGAGTCCACCCATTCCATCTTCTTTTTCTTGATTGATTCAGTCAAAATTACCCCACCATCCATATTTTAGACTTTGTTTGCTTTGTAGTGCTCATCAGCACTTTCCGTGGAGACCCCTGTAAGAGATTATTCTGAGAAAATATGACCTTGATTAGCTGTGAAAATAATGAATCACTCATGATTTAATGTTCTATCTGCATCAGCTAATTGAAAACTTTTCCCACACATCTCTTCCACCTCATTATCTACTATGCAAACTTTCTTAAGGATTTTTCATGGTGTCAGACTTCTTGTGCCTTGTATCCACTTCATAAATATAACTCCTTTTTGAATTGAAGCAGAAGGGTCACTGGTGATTTTTTGTTGATCGTGGACAAACTTCAAGAATAGATAATGAAGAGGAATTTATTGTTATTGTAAAACTATGAAATGTCATGCTCAATAAAATTTAATAGTTGTAAATATAAGAATGCATCTCAGAAATCTCAATTTACTTTTCCAACGGTACAATTTCAAAGATGTAGTGATTCCATTGAGAGCAAAACCACTCGCTGTACCATGTGTGGCTTTACGGCATGACAGTCCTAAAAGTGATATGTTTGCAATTGCATTTTCAGGCGGAAGGAGGGGACACTGTGAATGAAGCTGAGCTGACGTTGCCATCCAACGGGGACGAAGAGGATGAATCGGATGAGGTGTACAGCGGGTTGCGCACACAGGACCTCCAGGAGGCCAAGGACCGCTTGCTGGTGGAAACATCCGACATGCTACACATCCCTCTCTTCACAGCGGAGGCTCTCTTGAGGGACAATGGCATGTGGACATTCTCTTCTGCTCATTGGATTAAATTAACTCTGCATGTGATTCCAAAGAAAAGGTTTTTGCCGAGGTGGATACAAATTTTATTTTACCCAATATTCACTCCATTCCATTCCATCCAATTTCCATTAATTGACGGCCAATACTTTCAATCTAATTCTCGTCTACATTTTGAAATTTGAAAAAATAAATACTTTGGCTTTAAATATCTTGCATGGGCAATAATAATAATCTTTATTTGCTCATTAGTCATAGAATGTGGAATATACCAATAAGCAAGAGAACATATAATTAAGAAATAAAACCTTATTAGCAAATATAGAATAATAATCACAGATTACATATGATTTGTTATAAGCCAATGGGCATAATAATAATAATAATATTTATTCGTCCAAGAGACACAGTGCATAGTAATAATACTGGCAAGTGCATAGGATTTGTCAAGTACAAGATTTACAAAAATAGAAATTATTACAAAAATAAGAAATATTACAAAATTAGAAAATGCTACAAATTTATAAATTAGGCCTCAGGTATTCTTTGACACTATAATAACCCTTTTCAATGAGCAATTCACAAACCATTTTCTTAAACACATGTACACGTCCTTCTCACATTCAGCTAGATTATTATATAGTTTTATACTCATAGACTTGGGGCCATTTGTGGCCAAGGTTAAATTAGTTGACCTCACATGTAGGTTGTAGTTTTGTCTCGTATTATATAAGTGGATGCTGTTATTAGTTTCAAAGTCAGCACTATGCAATTTAACCAGTATTACACATTAATAAATATATACACAAGGTACAGTTAACAATTTTAACCTTTTAAAAAGAGGTTGACAGTGAGCATCATATTCTTCATTACACATAACTCTCGCCATCTTTTTCTGTAACTTCAGGATACTGAGAAGGTGAGAGGGTAGTCCCCAGAATACAATTCCATATGAAATTCTTGAGTGGAATAATCCATAATATAATGTCATCAGTACATTTTGGCTTACAGTGTGTTTTAATATAGATAGTAAGTAGAACACAGAATTTAATTTTTTAATTAGGTTCAGAACATGGAGATTCCATTTCAAGTTACTATCTATATGGATTCCTGGGAACTTAAAATAATTTACTGTGTTTAAGTTACTACCATATGTTGTTAAAGAGTTAGTGTCAATTATGCTGTGTGAAGACGAGAAGACCATTGCTTGAGTTTTTCAACATTAAGGAGCAAACTGTTTCCTTCGCACCACGTAGACATACATTTCATCAGCAGGTCACCAGCCACAGCCAGTTCACATAAATTTTTACTGGATGTCATTACACTCACATCATCAGCATACATAACACATTTTTTTGTACCATTGATCTGCAGCTGCCCATGAAGATCATTAATAAAGATCAAAAACAATACTGGGCCAAGCACTGACCCCTGGGGAACCCCTCTGTTGACCTCCAAGGGATTGGAGAGGTAAATATTCCTATCACTTTCGTAGGCCACCCTTTGGTGCCGATTAGCAAGATAGGACTTCAACCAGCTTAATGCCACACCCCTAATGCCCAATAGCTCACATTTTGAGATCAGCTTACTGTGATCGACAGCATCAAATGCTTTGCTCAAGTCATAGAAAATGCCCAGGACCTTACATTTAGAGTCAATTTCTTGAATTATAAAATTTACCGCTTCGAAAAGAGCAAGATTTGTTGACTTCCCCTTTCGGAATCCAAACTGGTTTTCAGATAGCACATTTTGATTTTCAAGAAATTCTAACAATCTTTTACAGAAAACACACTCTAGGATTTTACCAAATAGTGAAATTATAGAAATGGGTCTGTAATTATTTAAATCATTTCGGTCCCCCTTGTTCTTGTAGACAGGTAAGACCTTGGCCATTTTAAGGGTAGTCGGATGAATGCCCTCAGCTAAGGACTGGTTCACCAGCATTAGTAGTGGTGCTAGAATAAGGTCACCACAGTCTTTTAATAACTTGCCAGACACTCCATCAATGTCAGCAGATTTCTTTTTCCCTTATCTTATTAAGATAAAGGCGTAATTCACTCTCATTGCCGGGTTTAAGGTACATAGATGTATAAGTTACTCTATTGGATGGCATGGGCCCAAGAGGCACAGGATGAGGGCAATTTGGCAGAGACAGAAAAGCTTTGTGAAAAGCATTAGATATTTTACCTGGTTCAGAGATTATGTTGCCAAAGTTATCATTTACCTGGAGAGGCAATGTCGTGGAATTTAGGTTGCTGTTGCTTTTATTTGATTTCCCATGCTATTTTTGAGAAATTGGAGGCATTCGTAATCCGCCGATCATTGTACTCTTTTTTTGCCTGTTTTATTAGATACCTGTACTCTCTTTTTTCATAAATGTCAGTACGTTGAGTTGTAGCATCATTCCTATGGTTACTCTTGAGTCAGTAATTTTTCTGTTAACATTTTACGGAAATTTTACAATTTTAAACCTCTAGTAATTTTATTAAATAACGTGAAAACTGACTTGTTAATTTTAGTTTGGTAGTAGTGCGAGGCAGAAGTAGAGTAAATTAAAAGGCTCATTCTTCAATGAGGCACATGCTCTACCGTAATTAGGAAACTGAAATGGTTCTTTAGCGCCTATTAATTTATTAATGATTAATTAAATTAATGATTCATTCTGTTTCTTTGTAAAAGGACAAATTTTTGACGTGCTTTGTTGTGGGAGTGAAAATATTTTTTGAATTAATTTATGTCATATGCATTTCCTCTTGTACCTTGGATTTGTGTTATTGCATTGAATAATCAGAAGTGTTAATTGTGGTAGTTGCGTAGTACAGGATGGATAGCCATTTTCATACCACTAATTCAAACAACCTGTTTCCGTTTCACAGAGTGGTCGCGTGAAGCTCTCTTGGAAAAGTGGATGAAGGAACCGGTGCTCTGCTGTCAGCTGGCTGGAGTGCAGCCTCCAGCATCAGCGCTCCACCACTCTGATCTCTGCCCACCCCCCCCACCTCTCTCGCCTCCCCCTGGCGGTGGAAGTTTATCCCGACATGATATGTCATCAGTGGAAGAGGAAATGGATTGCATTCCAAGCATAGCTGAATCGAGGGACAGTGGGCTTGGGAAAGTGAGAGAGCAGGTGGTAAGCTGGAAAATACTTACACTCCCATCAGTTTCCCTACCCAACTGCATCGTTGGTGCAGGTGCATGACTGGTGTCTTTGTAAATTTCCCTGAGTATCCTTAAAAAGAATATGTGGTTACTTCTTAGCCCAAGGGGGAGGAGGAAGAATGGAAGTGCATGGTAGGCCAGGGGTTGGAGAGCTGGTCTACCAACCTACTATTGGGCCCAGGTTCTATTTCCGGGCCCTATTTCTATTTCATTGTAAGATGAATAGAGGTCCCAGCGGCAGCAGATATTTTTCAGTGGTATCCCGATCCCTACTTGAGTTGCTTTGTGGAGGGGACTTTGAGTGAGTATGCCATCCGTCAGATAGGACGTCAAACTGCTAACCCCTTTCGGGTGCCTTTCGTTAAGAGTAGACTAATGCCGACGCCGGGTTTCTCTCCACCCTTAATCCTCTCCCGTCCATCCCTAATGACGTAAATGACCTTGGCTGTCGGTCGCCTCCCCCAAATACTACTAATATGAATAGAGGGTTAATTATGTGGAGAGCGGCACTTTCATCTATCAAACCAACCTTCAAGTTGGCCATTGTGGTTGTAGCCTAGCGACTAGGTTCTAAACTCAACCTTAAATAAACACCAGCTCTGAGAATTTTCAAATATCAGTTATTCCTGGGGAAGCACAGGAGGTGTGAGGAGAAGAAATACTCTCCCTTATTATCTTGAATGTTTTGCATGATGTGTAGGCCTTCGTGTGGAGTGAGCTCTTACCTCCCCTATCAAACCAGCTTTTGCGTAAGATTCTTTTGGGGTTTTTGAGAGCTAAACTTTCATAAATAAATAATATTTATTGGCCCCTGGACTTCACCAATTGAAATATATGCCAATTTAGAGAACAAACAATCAGCTGTTTCAGTGTCCCGGAGACTCAAGAAACTCTTCCACATTATAATAGCATTTATCCATCAGAAACTTCTTAAGATATTTCTTAAATATACCTCTGGATGGAGCAGACTCTATGCATGGTGGCAGATAGTTGAAAATTTTAATGACCACGTGATAGGGACTCGTATCATGCGTAGCAGGAGAATGGCAGAACAAATGTACATCAACACTCAGTCGAGTATTATGCCCATTTACTTGAGCATTGATGATTTGTTGTTTCCTATTACCCTTAGCATACATAAGTAAGTCTGCAATGCCTGGAGGAATTACTTTAAATCAAATAACATGCATGGGTGTAGAACAAGCTATAGGAGAGTGAATCTGAAGATTTCAGAAGTACTTGTTGATACCAAGGTACCTCTCTAATCCCTCAGTTTGTGGAGAAATTTGTGACTCCGTGTGGGTATCCACGGGAGAAAGGTGATTTCAGCTTCTTAATCACTGGTAACTGAGTATATGAGATGGTAAAATGAGTACCTAATGGAAAATTGACTTAGGGCATGGCCCCAAGTGATTCCTAAGGCAGTCACTATAACTTGTGGCCAATGAGAACCACAAAAAATGACACTCTCATATTGAGGAAAACTTCAATAACTATTAATAAGGGGTTCAAAATAAAAAGGCTGGATGAATATATAATACTGGGATTTGAAGTTGACCTCCCATGCCCC
This sequence comes from Hetaerina americana, assembly GCF_022747635.1. Lineage (NCBI taxonomy): Eukaryota > Metazoa > Arthropoda > Insecta > Odonata > Calopterygidae > Hetaerina > Hetaerina americana. The sequence continues at coordinate 3,589,315 of NW_027286986.1, read as the reverse complement.
ACTCTCAAATCCTGATCAAGAGAGTATAAAGTTTTCATGGAGAATTTCTCTGATAAATTCCGTAAGAGTAATTGGGCCCAGGTTTCCCATGAAATCATTAAATGTTTACGGAAATCAAAGGAAGAAACTTCATTTTTCACATGATTTTTATTAGCTACAATCCATCTTTGGTCTTTCTTGAATCAGGGCATCATCAGGTTCAGGCAAAGTCAAATCTCGTGGTGATGACGCATATGATGGAAGGGGGGGGGGAAGAAAAGAGGAAGGGTCTCCCTGGAGTGTGGCATGGGGAGAAGGGGATTATGAGAGAGGAGGGCAAGTGAGTGGCAGAGGTGCCAACATGTGAAACCATTTCAACCCTGTCAAAAGTACCTTACCAGTCTATGTTCACCATTAGGTTAATTCACTCCTACTCAGGGTCATATTCCGTGCTGGAAACTCCCATCAATCATTCCGCTGTAGCTCTCGTGAGACAATGTTACCTTTTCTTGTAGACCCAAAGATCCCTTTTACTGGAAATAAATTAGTGAAAAATGTACTAGAATATGTATAAAAAGAGATCCCTACCCCAGGAAATTTGTTTGATGAAATGCATGGGGGTTGTGAGAGGAATGTCACTCTTGACCTTGTTGTGTTGAAGAGGTGGGCATTAGGGGTTAGGGGTGTGGTGGCTCTAATTGAGGAGGGGTAGTCGTACGGATGGCATAGCTGAATGTTTGGAATAGCATATTTTATTTTTGCTACTTGAATTTTCACAAGAAGTGGCTAAAATGTAATATAAAATTAGCGGGGGAAACTATGAAAAAAGATTACCTTGACAATAGGGAGAGAGGAGACTGGAATGACACTTGCATCACCAAGGGAAAACTGTTTCCCATTAAATGAACGAGATCTGTGTCTCTGCATCATCTTTAGTGAGACTTGTGAGTGCACTTGCAAACCTCCACTCTTGCTTCCTCAAGGCAATTCTGCTGATTTTAGAAACCTTTATGTACGTTTGCCAATTTCTTTTTGAAACTTTGATATTTTTCATCAAAATAATTCTTATGAATATTTTACTTATTTATTCACTTATATTTATTGGCATAACACTAACTTCAATTTACCTGTAGTTAAAATAACATTAAATTTTTGTCTAATAATAATAATTTATTTTTCTCAATTGACAAATACATAGTACGGCACAGACTATCATATATTAAGTAATCGTACAGGGTATGTCAAAAAGTACAGTCACTTAATAATTATTACCCAAAGAAAGATAAAATTACACCTAGGTACACAATTATGTGTACACAATATAAAATTCAAAATTACCAAGAATTGATGTAGTCATTCACCCTGTAAAAACATTTTTCATTTAAAATACATTAAATTTATCTTAAAAAATAGAGAGTGATTTCTCATTATTTAAACTTGAGGGAAGCTTGTTGTACGTTTTGATGTACTGAGAACAAGGTCCTTTGGACATCATTATCATGCTAGCAGATACTACACATACAGTATAATTACTTGTTCTAATTCCTATAAAATATAATGTTGGAGCTTCAATTTGGAAAAAGTCCCTGGCTAAATGGAAACAGCACAAAATAATGGTGACCATAATAACATGTTTAAAGTTGTCCTTTTCATTCATTTCTATCTTTTATTCGATGTTATAGTGTGAGATTTGCACTGATGTCATACCTGAATGGGATGAAGTGGTGCATACAAGCTGTGAGCATCGCTTCTGCACGTCATGTTGGGAGGCTTACCTCACGGTGAAGATAAGAGAGGGTGATGCGCACCGAATTCTCTGCCCAGCTTTTCACTGTCACTACTTAGTTCCTGCCGAAATCATTGAAAGACTGGTCAGCCCTGAAATGGCTAGACGGTACTTGCAATTTGACATTAAGGTAGGAATGGCTTTTATTACCAATCTGTGTATTTTTGCTGAAAATTAGAATTGTGTATGGTAGAATAAATTGAAATTTGTGAGAGTTTTACAAGGTGAGACCAAAAAATGAAAACTTTTGCTAAACAGTGCATGCATACTAAAAATATCATGCTATTATTATTAAGTAATCTACTGGTTAAAGTAGGTTTTGTATGGACACAACTACCAAATAAATATTTTGTGACTCCTCACAATCCAGCAATCTAGTCTACATCAGGTCCCTCTTCATCTCTCAGCATTCTTACTTCATCTGTGCACCATTCATTCACTCATTTGCCAGTTTGGAACACTCCCCTTTTAATCACATATTTTGGCCAATTCTATTCCGTGTAAAAATACCGCTATCTAGGAATTTAAATGAGTTTATTTTGTTGGCCTATTTCTTAGAAACATAAGCATAGTATTATGGATACTACTGTATGGAAATGATGTTTCTAACTATCGTGGGAATAATAGGCATGGTTAAATTTTTTTGAAAATTACACCTATCTACCCACACTGATAAAAAATAACATTTTCGATATTTTTAGTGGTATTGGATTCAAGTCTTTAATTTATTAAAGTTGGGTAGTTAGCCATAGTTATATCAAGTAGACATTCATAAGTTGTCATATTTCCCGGCCATAAGATGCATCCTGGTTTTTCAGATTTCAATTCATGGTAAATACTTGGATCAGATAGAAAAGATCAAACTATTTTGATGTTGGCACTTTATACAAAGACAATTGAATTGTTATTTTGAAAGTTAAGTGGCTACATATAAGTCAGCATTTATTCATCTTAGAATCCCAGAAGTGTGTCATTGCTGGGCCAATATGCTGCCTTTCTTCCGTGTTCTGAAGTGTAATTCATGAACTCAAGTTCAAATGTAATATTTTGTGACTATATTCCCTCTTAAGGTCCCACAAGAGGTTATTATTCTTTCAACTTATTAAGTGATGCTCAGATTCTATTATCATTTTGATATTATCTAAATGTATATTGAAAGCAACCATTTTCCATGCCTCTATGACACTTTCATACTAATTAAGGTTGAATGCCTGTAGGCTCAAAGTTTATTGGGAGTTATACAAAGTATGTGTGTATTAGCAGAGGGGTTTTAGCCAAACGCGTATTAAGTTCGAGGCAGCCCCACATGTGAGATAAAGCTGAACGCACTACATTGTATACATTTAAGACTAATTTGAACATTTTTTAGGAAGCACTTCAACAAAATATTAAAACTCCGTTGCTTGCTGCTCAATCAAAACAGTGGTATTATTGAAATTTGTAATCAAGGCAACCATTTTCTATGCCCCCAATGTGGGAAAAAGTACTTAATAGTACGTGTTTTGCCAACAAATTGGCTCGTGCTTATATGCCCAAGTTATGCCTGTATACCCCAGGTTTCCAAGGATGTACATGTATAGAGCTATGCTCTCTGCCACGGATTGCATCTTGGATAGAGGGCACTTGGCTGCATTTGAGTTTGAGCTGACGCCCCTCACGAACGGGTCACCCCTCCACCTCCTAGCAGTGGGATCATCCTTTCCTGTCCTTCCCCTATGGCGCAAATGACCTTAGCTGTCGGTCGCCTCCCCTCAAAACTACTACTACTATGAGGCCGCGTGGTCGGTCCCCGGCAACGAAAACGTCGGGAGAGAGAGTGCACATATCTTGAAGCGACATCCTGTGATGTATGCAACAAAAACGACTTATTTGTATTTACATTATATATGTCTCAGGATACAAATATAAGTTCGATTGAGTTATTTTTTATGAAAATATTTATAAAAGGAGCCGCAACCGACATCGAAAAACGCTTATCGCAGAAATCAGTTGATTTTCGTCTCCGCATAACTGAGCTCTACATAATTTATTTGATCGGGATAGTATGTGTTTTTGGGGATTGGCTAATTTTGTATTTTGACATAAACGTTTGATAATACAAGCATAGATTCATTGATGTTCGTGGTATTTTTACCCTTTCATTGCTATCTGAAAAAGCAGGTCTATCTTCTGTTGAACATTATCCAGCTCCATCGATAGACATTTTATTTTTATTTGAACCTTCTTGAACTTGAATTTTGAATATTCATGCAGGGACATGAATCAATACACATTAAGATGTCCTTTTGGTTATTTTTAATGTCTTTTTCATGTACTACCATCATAGGATTTTTTTGGTAGTCTCCTTAATTTATTTTATAGCCAGAAAAAAAATCAATACTGTCGGTTGAGTTGGATGGTTTCAGGAGGACTTCAGTTGTTGTTGTTGTAATTGTTTTTTAGAAAATCAAATGCATTCAGCATTGCATCATTGAATGGAGTGAGCTCTCTTGAAGGAGGAGGAAGTTTTTGAAAGTGGACTGCTGAAAGCCATGTTCAGGTAGTTATGAACCAAATCACGTGGTTTTGTTTAAAATTTTGACTTTGCTTGTGTCTTCACCAATAACATATTAATAAATGCAATTGAAATAATGTAACTAATTAATGTATGCTTTCAAATTTTCATTGTTATTGATGCAATGCACTAGTCTTCTTGAACTGAGAAGATTTTGCTCGACTGCCTTATGACTTTCACTTACCATCAAATCTTCACTACTTATTCTTTCTCTCCCACTTCACCTCCTTCATTCATCTCTGCCATTTTGTAACACTACTCAGAATTTAAAATATGTTCTTGCACTCCACTAATTTTTTGGCTTAATCCATTATACCGGTTTTGTTCGAGTTGAAAATGCTTTGGGTGTAAGTCAAAGAGTATTTTTCATACTAATATCAAATAAACTCCTAGGTTGTGGTATCATTCGAAATATAGCATTTTTTTGCAGATTTAAATAAAATGAGACAACAGAAATTCACGCCCAGAAAATTGACAATGGGACAAATTATAAATATAAGTGAACCATAAAAATGAATGGCCATGATCCCTGATGAGATTTAACATATTAAACTTTATTTAAATCCTATGGGATGAGTTTCACGATTGGAAATGGAATTGACATGAATTTCATAGTCAAGTTGCAGGTACATCATGAGGATGAATATTTGCCAATCCTTGAGCTTTGATTACCAAGAAACTAAATAGATATTTTCAGGAGATTTGTCAAGTAATGAGTGCAATGAAATATTTTGGAGTGGAAAATTGAATGAATGAATGAATGTCCCATTAAACGGTAAGCTCATGTCTATTCAATTGGTCAAACCTTACAATAATTCAAATCCAGAAATTATTGTGGGAAACTTTTTGACAAAGTTTGCTTGTCATGTACCTTAATAGAATCTTAATGCAATCCTCAAAGGCGATAAAATCTTTGAGTGTAAGAATATGGTGCACATCTTGATGGGGAGATGAAATATCCTCGGTGATGGGCATTAAGAGGAGTGTTCTTTCTTTCTGTGACAGAGGTGGAAGTGGTTGCAAAAGAAGGAAGTGCAATTGGAGATCACTATGCATTCAGAGTGCATTGTACCCAGCATGCGTACCTATACCCATTTCATGCATGAGTCCCGATCATGGAAGTTGGGTGTCATGATACAGTTATCTGATTAGAATTGGGCTTTTAACAACTCCAACTTTGGCAATCAGTGGCTCTATAACCCCTTTAATGAATTACAGAGTGTGTTCTCAATACACATCATCCCTCTTTAATTTGAAATATTATAACTCAAGGGCCTCGTGTACCATTACCATATATTTTGTGTGAATTAAATGGGTCAACTAAACAAAGTTGGCAAAATAACAGTGTAATGTATTAATTCAGGATTCAATATTTATATGGAGAATATATTAGAAAATATCAAATTATTATGAGTTGCATAAAATTTTGAGAATTTCTTAAACTTTTCTGTATAGAATTACTGTTTATGATAAAAATTAAATCTCTTGAATCATGATAAACTTTAACAAGGAAAAATTGTTAGCATAAACCTAAAGATGAAGGTAGGTAGAAGATTGATTAGGTACAGTGGAACATCAATTTAAATATTTAAGTGTAGAGAACTCAGTTGATGCAATGCATGTAGAAGAGCATAACAGCTTGAAATAAGCCCCCATTGCAATCTGTCCCTGTGCAGGGTCCATCTACAAACTAAGTAATCGGTAGATAGCTATCTTTTACACCTAAAGAGTTATGTTAATCATTTGCATCAGTACTTTTCATGTGTTGGGGATGTTGAAGTAGGGGCCACCTACGAAATTCATGGAAGAATTGCCTTGCAGTCCAAACTCACACACACTCGCACACTCTCACGAGTCATGCATGCATAGAAAACCTCTTCCAACGAGGAATAGCCACCTTTGTTAACATGTCCATCTCAACCAGCCCACCCCCAATCGTATTGTCTCATGGGTGAGGAGAAGGGTGGGTTTTATGTTTAGGGCACCTTTGCGAAGTTGGCAAAACTGTGAGGGAAGTGTAACGTTTGTGGTCCCCATGGACTCGCACATGGGGATTGCTGACGTTGGCTGACACCGGGTGTTTCCATTTGCCGAGCAGGCTTTTGTGGAGGGCAACCGGAGCATCAAGTGGTGCCCCATGCCCGGCTGTGGGAGGGCTGTTCGCTTGCCTGAGGTGGAGAGGGTACTTCTCCTACACCAGCATGCAGCAACCCCCTCCTCCCTCTTGTCATCCCCGCCCCCATCACCCGGATGGCCACCCCCTGTTGTCTCTCACGCTGTGGACTGCGGTCGGGGACACCTCTTCTGCTGGTATGACACACGCATGCCTTTTGCACCCCCATTCTGGGAATTAAACCCCCTCCCTCTAACAAAAATGAAGTGGTTATAATTTTTGCTGATTATTTGATGAGAAGTGCAAACCTCACTTCATATATCAGAATTAAATTTAGGTTGATCTTGTAAACTGTGGCCTTGTACTCTCTGCGGTGTGGTGGTACCTTTCCTCCCTCTGCTTCATGTATGCAGCATTTTTCTTTTTTTACATTCTCCTGCATCCTAATGCCTCTTAATATGTCCATCATCCACTCCTCCTGTCATCTTTGAATTTATCTCAACAGCCGTCTCTTGCAATGCTAAGTGATTCTTCATAAATGTATATTTATGCTGAGTAAACACCAAAACTGATTTCCATAGGAAATTGCGGGAGATGCCGCAACAGTAACTTTTAACGGATTCATCCGCTAATGTGCATTTCAATGCAACAATTTCTGAGAGCCAAATCATTCGCCTTGACCGGGATCCCAGTCAAGGCGAATGATTTTTACACTCTGGAATTGTTGCACCAAAACTGATGCCAAATTTAAATAGTATAGTGTTCCTATATTAATATGAGATTATATATGAAAATTTAAATCATAAAAGTTTAAAGAGAAGCACTTTTGAATAAAACCAAATTGCTTGTACAATGCAGGTCATTTTTTTTAGTACAAGACAATTCTGTTAAATCCCAAGAAGCTACCAAACTTTGATGAGTACAATGAACTGACTGCACAGATTAATATATTTGGTTGATATGAGAACTATTGCATAGATCCTGCGCATGGGATTAAACAGCTTTCCTTTTTCTGTGCAAAGGTTGTACTAATTGGAAGACAAAAAATGCTATTTTAAGGGTAAGTAGATCTGAGAAGATCAATTGAATTAGCAAAATGTTTTGATTGATTTGTTTCTGGTCTGGACTGTGGTAGCGTAGATATGGAAGATATGTAATTTTTATTTCAGAGGTAATCATTGCTATAGTAACAGTGGAAAATGTGATGACTTTGAGGTTTTACACTAATGCAACTATTTCAGAGTGTAAAAATCATTTGCCATGGATGGGATTTGAACCCGGATCGCTCGATGTCCGGTCGAGTGCTTTAGCCAGTTAAGCTATCCAGGCGTCCTCTTACACTCTGAAATTTTGGGGGCTTTTAAAGGAACTAGATGTTGTGATGAAATACCGTACATACAATGTCACAGGCATTCATAGTTGTGCACGAGGCACTGCAATCCATGAGTTTAAAGCCAACTTTAAACACTAAGGGTTTTTACCTTTGACAAATTCCAAGAAATTGTGGGGGAAGCCATGACAGTAACTTGTAATGGAGTCATCTGCTAAATGTGTATTACAATCCCGCAATTTCAGAGCATAAAGAGTGTTTTACAATGAAGCAACTACCTACACAAGTAGTACTGATCAGATAAATCCATTCATAGATGGTTATATGACAGTGATTAGAGCAGAAGTCGACAGTTTGAGGATGAGAAAGATGAAATGAGGGCTGAGATATCAATTTGTGGAGGTGGAATGAGGGAATTGAAGGCATGCAGGAGGCAGTATTGAAGAGATCATAGATAAACAGCACTGGGGGGAAGGTAAAATAATGCCAGGTGCCTCATTTTGCAAGAGGGGATATGGAGGGAGAAAAAGGAGAGTAGTTCATGAGACTTGTTACGGCCATTCATAATCCTGTGGAATGTTTTAATTCTACTGATGCATCTCTCCATTTCAGAGGAGCAATCCCAAGTAGGGTTGGTGGAGCAAGCTAAAGATCAAGTGGTAGTTGAACAGGAATTTAGCATGAGGAGAATGTAATCAGAAAATATGTCTTGAGATCTAAAGGGCTGTCAATTTCAGTGAAGCCAGTTTTCATTTCCAATGCTCTCTCAGTCTATTCCTTCTTCTCAAAACATTTACTCTTCTCTCATTTATCTGATGGGTTATTCGATGCATTCCTGTCAGCATTAACTATAGCTATTGTATATAGAAGAGAAAACATTGTTGAATATGTAAATAAGTGGAACTGGAATGAGTTGAGTGAAGGCATGGGCTTTGGGGTATGGAAAAAATAATTTCAGTCAGATAAAGGCAAAAGATGAAAGAAGTGTTAGACATTATGAAAGGGGATGAGAGGAAGTTGTTTTGTTGAAACTGAGAGAGGGCGTTAAACATGGATGAAGAGGATAATGACAAATAGTGGGGCATTGAAGGCTGTTATGGAAGGGGTAAATTTAGGTAAGTGGAGGGGCACAGGGATTAGGGATATTGCATGCACGTGAGGGGCAGAACATGTGGTGAACTGAATGACATTTGGACAAAGGGGCCTGGAAGGAAATACTGTGAAAATCTGCAGCATTGTGTAATGGATGGCGGTGACCACGACAAACCTCCCTCAATGAGAGGTGACACAACAGCACTGATGCTGACTGCTGATGCTCTTTCAGGGAGTGCTTGGGTGAGGCCCATGCGCCCAGTGGCTGTGCTCAATGGCGGGAATGGCGGCGGAAGATCCTGGAGGTGAGACCCGAGGAACTGCGCCCTTCCCCCCCTGCCACTGCTCTCGAGATGGAGGACGCTGCCAACTGCCTCTGGCTGGTCACCAATTCCAAGCCTTGTCCCAATTGCAGGTCTCGAATCCAAAAGAATGAAGGCTGTAATCATATGAAATGCTCAAAGGTGAGGAAACTAGCTTGCTTAACTATTTGATGGGAGAGGAAAGAAATTATTTTTAAAGAAAATTTATCTTTGGTTCCAATCCATTTGCACTGTAATAAATGACCCAGCATTTTCATTCTTCGTATAGTATCCAAGGGTATATGGTAATCCTGGGGTAGAACACTGGAATACTGGCTGGAGGGCCTGGGTTTGATTACCAGGCATGCCTTTGGGCACCCTCAGCTTCACCAAAGCTGTACGATTTTTTGGGCTAACAGGGAAACCATAGACGGCGAAGGGAAAGGAACTGGCCTTCCCTTATTACCCAGATGTGTGAATTTCACTCATCTGAGTAATTTTCATCCAATAGTTAGCCATTGGGCTTACTATTGGGTGAACTCTACTCTCACCTATCAAACCAACCTTTGGGTGGATAACTGTGTTTATTGTTTTTATAGTATCCAAGCAATAATTTATATTTGTAATAATTTGTTGGGAATTGACAATAAATATTATTATGAATTTGTTATAAATCTGCGCTAGGAGAAATCAGTATGTTATTCTTAGGGCAAGTGCTTTATTTGACTTGCATTTTACACAGAAGACTAGGAAACTTTTATGATTCATAGTGATTCTAAAATGATGTACTTTATAGTGAATGATGTTTAATTGTAAATATAAATTTTGCAGTGTAAATTTGACTTTTGCTGGGTGTGTTTGGAGAGTTGGAAGAAGCATAGTTCTGCCACTGGAGGTTATTTTAGATGTAATCGTTATGAAGCTGTAAATAAAGCTGACGAGAAGAGAGGCATTCTTATAAGTGAGGTGAGTGAAGACATTGAGTGGTATGTACTAAGATCAACTGCATTTGTAGTCGTACATATGCCTGAATTAGTGAAGTATATGTAATAATACTGGATGTGTCCCAAAAATAAGTAGAATAATTTTTGCCTACTGATGCAGACAGCAGGGATGGCACGATTAGTGGTGTTAAAGGTCACAAGGGAGATAGAGAAAGCAATATGACTGCATTCAGTTGTCTGCGGGCCATTGCAGTGTGCGGATTGCTGCTAGACTGGACACCTGTTCAAGGGTCACATCATGAAATCACGATGCCACATTCTTTGGAGCAACGATATGCAAGAACATTTTGTGTAAAGCTTGGAAAATAGGGTTTGGAGACCAAAACCATAGTTAAGGATGCTTGTGGAAATGAAACAATGTCCTGATGGAATGGTTTTCCGCTGGCGTAAGATGCTCTGGGAGGGTATAGGGGAGGTCAATGACAAGGAATGCCCCGGACGTCCATCGAGGACACAGTGCGAAGAAATTGTGCAAAAAGTGAGAGACATGCCCAATTCCAATTGATACCCGAGTGTCAGAATGTTAGCAGAAGAGTGCAATATTCAGAGAGTTAATCACATCCTTACGGAAGATTGCATCAGGAAGAAGGTATCTGCCAACTGGAGGCTGCGCCACAATAACGTGGCGTCCCAAATCACCTTCCTCATGGTCAAGTACCTGGCCAACACAAGGTGGCAATGCTGCCCCAGCCGCCCTGTAATTCTGATTGATAGATAGTCCTCTTTATTTTGGGGCGAGAGTAAGACTATGGAGTCTCTTCTTCCACCTAACCCCCTGTCACACATTTACAATATTAAACTCATAAATAAATTACCCAAATTGTGCATAAATAGCAATGAAATTAACACAATATCTTAGGACTAACATATGGCAATTCAAGACATTAGTTACCTAATTAATTGATAGCTATAACGCAAAATATACAATACACCCATGCAATACATTCACATACCAATACATGCAAACAATATTTGTAGAACAATATTCCTGGTTATATATATTTACAATGGCCAATACAAATTATGACGCTCCTGGGAAAGAAAGAAAAAGGAAGGATCTCGAAGCCTGTTTACAGCTGCATTTTCACTGGTTTGGTTAGCTGCGAAATGAGTGATTTATCTTGAATGATAGGAGAGATGGCGCATTAGTTATAAGTAGCTCATTCCAATGGCCACATGCTGTGACTGCAAATGACTGATTTTATGTAGTTGTTCTGTGATAAAGGATGCCGAGTTTATGATTACCTCATGTATTTAGTTTATGTATTCTATCAAGGCAATTGAAGTCATTGGTAGAAAACCGAGGGATTTAATAATTTAGTATTTAATAGAGAAAGGACAGACAGCTTATGGAGTTTCCTGCGAGATTCCAGAAATAGCCTGTTGAGTTTGTTAAAATATTCTGTAAGGAGTTCAGTAATTTTAAAATTGAAAATGATGAGTTGAATGCCCTCTGTAGTTTTACCAACAGATTGTTTGAAAAAATATCTGATTTTTTAATGTGATGGGGATAACATGCTGATGTTTCCTCCAATTCAACTCCCCCCCCCCCCCGCCCACCTTTTCCAAGGCGATCATTAGGTAATAATTTATAATGAGGTATTTTTACGGAATTGGATAAAATCGAAGGCTCTAGCCAGGTTGCGGCCAGCACAATGATATGCAAGTTATTGTTAGAGAGTATGGAACATAATTTGTGGAATTGAGCAGGAAGGCTTTGAGGTCACACCACCAGACTTCTTTTTGTTTCCAAAAATGAAAAGTAGATTGATAGTCAACCATTTTGGAGCACCGAATAAAGGCAAAGAGGCCGGTGCAGAGTGCCTGAACTGGCACCTCATTCCGTCGATGCCTTCCTGAAAGGATAACATGATTGGCAGAGGCACTGGTATTGGTGTTTCAATTCACAAGACTGCTACACTTACTTTGAAGAGGTTTAGTAATTTGTACTTTGATCAGCAATAAATTTTATCCGTGTTATATTCTACTTATTCATAGGACACACCCTGAATATGCTATTTAAGGCAATCCAATGGTTTAATGTTATTTCACCTCCTCAGTTATGATCCATCATCTATTATCTTACTTATACATTTTACAGGCTACTCTTCGAAATCAAAAAATGCAAGAGCTCAATCGTTTTCTTCACTATTACACAAGATTTAAAAATCATGAGAATAGCCAGCATATGGAAGAACCACTGTTGAGAGCAGTTCGTAAAAAAATGGCTGCTCTTGCATCATCTTTAATTCAAGGAAATGCTGGAGAAGGTTGGTTTCTCTATGAAATACGTGAAAATCATCATTTAGAGGTAAAAAGTTAACAATTTCTAAATCGACCATCATCGCCAGTCATCAATCATTCATTTGTTTATGTTCCTCTCCTCCGGTCACTTCACGTTTTAATGAAGATTTGTCATGAGGGTAACTAGAAACTTAAAATTTCCACCATAAAGATTTAATATTTCACGGCCGTGGTTTTGATGCTGCACATCATCATCAGGTAACGTACATCAACACTTTTCAACTCACATAGTCTGGCTCCAAGAGGGGGGGGGGGGGGAGATTATATATATAAGGGAGATTATATGAGTTGAAAAATGTTGATGTACGTTATCTGATGATGATGTGCAGCATTGAAACCATGGTCGTGTGAAATATTAAATCTTTATGGTGGAAATGTTAAGTTTCTTTTTACCCTCTTAATGAAGGAATTCCACAAAGTTAAACCTCAAACTGTTATGGTGATTTTTTATACAATTTGATTTGAAAAGGACCTCTAAAGAAGGAAAATAAGTACTTACTGAACAATGCATTTTGTAAATATTTTACTCTAATTGCCTTAAATTGTTTCCTTTCTAACAATAAATGAAGAATTGGAAAAAAACTGTGTAGACTTCATCGAGCATAATTGCAGTGCAACCAGTTCAATCACGCGTGAGAAATCTTCAGTTGCCTGGGGATGTTACCCATTTGATGAAGCCCATTGTACTGCAATTAAGTTTGGGTGAATCTATTAAGTTTTTATAATTGCAAAGGAAAAATGAGTCCTTTGTTTCAATACTTAGATTTTTACAAGGTTGAGCATGATGCCATTTAATCAATATAAAATATCATGCAATGTAATGAAATCCTGCATGGTATTTATTCATAGTATGCACACTCAATTTTAGCTTCAAAATAATAATCTTATGGTGTGTTCATCAATAAATATATTTAAATATTGACAACGCATTTGTTTTCAATTGCACAAAATGTCTCAAATCAGTAAGTGGTGAATGTTTTCATATTTACCCATTGGATAAATGATAATTTGGGCTGGTCAAATTGTTTCAACTAATTATTATCAGAAATGGAGAGTCATTATATTTCATTGTGCAAATGAGTTCCAATGTTGAATTTACAGCATTTTTATCCTGCATTGCGTGACTGTTACAGAGTTGGCTGAGCGAGGGACCCGTTTCATTGAAGAAGGAGTGAAAGAGCTTTTAAAGGCCAGGAGAGTTCTCTGTGGGTCCTATGTCTATGGGTATTACCTTCGTGACAATGGATACAACAAGGCCATATTTGAGTTCATGCAGGTGTGTTCTGATTTTTTTTCACTGATCTGATGCTTTTATTAAGCCATGTTCACAAAAGTCAAATGAGATACTAAGGCACAGGAATATTCTGCATATTAAGGTTAGCATGTGTTAAGCTAGATATATAAATTGCATTGTCTTGTGCCAGCACCTTTTTTTTTTTGGAATACGTAAAAATACCCATATTATGGTGCCATAGTGATTGAATTGAAAGGAAAATGGGACAAGTATATAATACATATATTTTCACAGCTTGCTAAGTGAATAGGCTCGCATCATACTCTTCATTTAACTTTTTTCCAAGTGTTATTATCCCTGGAGATTAATGATTTGGCACTCAAAAAATGGACATGCCATACCTCACATTTATAATACCATAATACCCTATGATAATATGTATTTTTTTCTGTGAATATTTTCCAGAAAGTTAGGTACATTTTAATGCACTAAGCTTAGATATGTTTACAAATAATAAAATTGATAATATTCTGATTTATGAAATAGAATTTTGTTATTCTGAACTTACTTAGAAATAATATCCAAATCGTTCATTGAGCAATATTCAGTCACAGGATGATCCATAATTTTTGGCATGAATTTGTTGAATTATGTCTTCAATGAAATTCTTAGCCATTTCAACCTGCTTGTGCTAAAATTTTTAACCATTCAAATTAATTTTCATGTTGAAGCACTTTGTTGACGCATTAATGTTACCATTTTCAAAATGGATATGGTAATCAAAAGAGCGATGAGATTGGCACAGGCAATGCAAATGGACATGGCATTGAAGAGCATTGATGGCACACAGTTCACATGTACTTGTGATATGCATAAGAAATGTACACTTCATTGTTTCCAAGAATTTTTATCACTTTTGTTAAATTATTTACTTTTTATGCAAGAAGAAAAGATGTCATACTATTCAAGAATTTCACGGGAGAGTATCTTATTACCTGGCCCATAAGATACATTGTGATTTTTCGGGTTAGAATTTATGGAAAATACTTGAATCAGACAGAAAAGATCAAAGTATTTTGATGTTAACTCCGAATACAAAGAAAATTGATTTGTTTCATTTGAAAACTTGCAGCTCTACATATGTAAACATTTATCCATTGTGGAATCCCAGAATTTCATCATCACTGGGACAAAAAGCCTTTCAGTGGCCTAGTTTCCATGTTCTGAAGTGTACGAGGGTCATCCGGAAAGTAGTACCCGTTCGTGAAATAAAGACACAAAAGTAAATATTAACAAACATAAAAAATTTTATTTGAAAGAGGATACTTTAAACTACTTCTCAACATAATCTCCAAGCAAATTAAGGCATTTGTCATAACGTGTGACAAGTTTCTGTATTCCTGCTGCATAGTCCTTCGCCGCCAGCTCATTGAGATACGCGAGGGACCCATCTTGCACAAATTTTTGCATAATGCAGATGGTGTTTAACAATTTTATGAACAATTGTTCGAGAAACATTGGGAAAATGCTCACAGATGTCATCAATTGTGACGCGCCGATCGTCCCTCACGAAATCGTCAACTGAGCTCACCAGTTGGTCTGTAATGACAGACGGTCTCCCCGAACGCTCATCGTCGTTCGTCCATTACATTGTCTCCATACACCTCCTTTAATTGGCGATGAATATCACATGGGCGAACGTTTCTTGCATTGAGGAATTTAATCACTGCCCTCACTTCACAACTGGCGGCGTTCTCAATTTTTTTAAACATTGTAAACAATCACAGAAACAACACAGGCAATGCTAGCGTCACGCAACTTGGCTCAGAGAAGGCAGACAAGCCACTGAAGCTATCTGACCTCGTCCAGCGGCTACTCGCGTCGTCAGCACTTCATGCGGCACGAACGGGTACTACTTTCCGGATGACCCTCGTAATTCACAAATTAAAATATAAATTCAATATTCTATGACAATATTTCCCCTTAAGATCCAATGAATTTATAATCATTTTAACTTATTACGAGATACAATTTATTTACATATTAGCGCAGGGTCAACATCCCTATTAGTCCAATGCATATTAAGTTTCACGGCAGCATCTCACAGGAGATGAAACTAAACATATTACATTATATAAATTTACAATTTATTTGGGAAATTTTTTTTAGGAAGTTCTTTGGACGAAATATTAAAACTCTGTTACTTACTACTGATTTAAATCAGTGATATTATCAAAATTTGTAATAAAGGCAACCATTTCCTATGCCTGATGCAGGAAAAAATACTATGCAGTAAGTACCGTAATTTCCCATCGATAATGTGCGCGTCATCTTAACACAAATGTTCAGATGATCGAAAAAATGACGATGTGCATTATGTAATGAAAATTGAAAAAATCCAGGCATAGATGTATTTTTACACACACACACACATCTGATATAGACGTATTTTTACGCACACTATATATACGACAGCCAAGCTGTCGAAACGTCAAATAACATACTGTGAGTGTCCTTTCTTTGTGTCTCTATATTCTACAAATCTACATCCGTGTTTTTATATATTTGTGCGTCGCCGAAGAGCGTTCCATTTCGAAGATATTTATATATATATATATATATATATATATATATATATGCATACATATATATATATATATATATATATATATATATATATATATATATATATATGCATATACAGATGTACGGCCTCTATACACGTTCAAGATAACTATGAAGCCCTGGGCGCGCGGTATCTATACAAATTCATGAAAATTGAAAAGTTCTGGGTGTGCGTTATCAATGGGAAAATATGATATTTTTCTGGTGAATTGGCTTGCAGTTACACGTCAAGGTTTACCTCTATACTCTCTGACTCTAAGACATACATTGGTTTTAGAGCACATTTTGAAGTAAAAAAAGTGCTTTTTATGAACTGGGTAATGTGGTAGTTTCACATCAGGATCACCATTCATCGTTCACTTTAATACCTAAGGGTCAAGGTATTTTTTAGAGTAATTCCATTTGATCAGCTATTTTTTATAATCTTTTTGCAAGCTTTGAGGAAAGCTTCTGCAATCCTTTTTTGTCAATGCATTACAGAATGAACTTGAAGAGGTTACTGAAAAGTTATCAGAGACACTGGCTCGGCCGTACCTACGCACACCTCGTGGGGTCATCATTCAAACATCCGCCCTAACACGGCGCAGGCGTCGTGAATTTGTTCGTGCTGTATCAAGAGGGCTGGTTCCTCCAGAGACTCCACCACCAGTTCGGCACATTGCAGAGGGGATGGCTCCCAGGATTCCGGGTACCTCGGAAGATGTATGTGATAAACTGAGACTAGTAATACTAAAATTGGGGGTTCTTAGGGACCAAAGAGGACATTTACAAGATTTTATAAGTGCTGGAATTTAAACCTACCCATTTTATCATCCCTTAAAGCTGCAATATTTTAGGCCCCAAATTCTGTGGACACTTCTCATGGCTTTTAAAGTATAAATAAACTATCTGTTGAAGGTTACAAAACAAATTTTAAAAATTATTTTTTATTGAGGCATCAAAGACATCTTCTTGGGTTGAACATTATCTTTCTTCAACAGTAGTGTACGATTAAAAGTTAATGTATGTATTTGACATTTTTTTAATAATAGCCATAAACATGATACTGCAGCCAATTTTTCACAAATTTAATTCCCTCCTCGACTTGTATGCCTTAACTAGTTTTAATTTAAAAATATATATTATTATCTTAAAATAAAAAATACAATTTCCTGCAGTTAAAAGTTTTTCACGACAACTTCAATGTGGATGCATCATCATCAAGTGAACAATGGAAAGAACTGCATGCTAATGTGCCATATTTATGGTGGTGAAAGGGGGGAGCATGGGGGAGTAGGGCTGTGTTTGGAATTGCTAAGTGAAAGTTGTGGATAAGGGGAGAATTTAGAAGGGGGAGGAAGGATTGCAGAGGGAGAGGTCAAGTGAGAGAAGAGATGTCTAATAGCATTGGTGTTTGCAATCAGTTCCATCTTGTGCCCCAAGGTGGAAGGCTTAGTGCCATGGCATTGATCAGTCACTGCCGATTGCTTGCTAAACAAGCTAATTGGGTGGTGCCCCACGGTGAGGGGGCACATGGCTCAATGCAGCACGTAGGGAACAGTGGGAATGAGTTGGTACATTTGGGCAGATTGTTTGAGATGAATGGTGGTATAATAGGTGAGATTGGGAGGGAAGGGGGTGCGGGCAGGGATGGAGGGAGTCGGCAGCACTATGAATGACCTTGCAAGGTGTGACCTCCTGTCAAAAAGGTCTAAACTTCCCATTTCAGAGCAGTTTCTCCTGTCAACTATCCTGTGAGAATCTGAAGCATAATGAAATAAGGATAAGCCTGAATCTGTTGAACTTAATCTGAAGCATGTTTGTGCCAGGATGATGACCCTAGCATTACTGGCCAAAAACCCTAACAGCATGATGAATAGAATGTGTGGAAAGTGAGTGGAACTGATACGGTGGACAGAAATTTTCTGTGTTGGATCTGTGGACTGGCCAAGGTGTGCTGAGGAGATTAGGGCATGTGGATGGAATGAGAGGGGAGAGACTGAGCGAGTAGATCTACTGGGGCATAGTTAGTGGGCAAAGAGGAAGGAACCATTATAGGGATACTTGGTTAGATGCAGTGGGATGCCTCCATCAAAAACAGCGGCGTGTGTGCAGTGCCAAAAACAAAAGGAAATGTGGCTGGAGGCTGCAGAAGAGTTTCGGAGTGGTGTGCAGGGATCGGGCGTAGTAGGAAATGAGAGTAAAAGGCCAAGACAATGGATATTCTGCTAGCTAATCCCAAAAGGTTTACAATATCATGATTTGTGGTGTGTTTATCGCTTACATATTGTGTGCGGCATTACCGAAAGGTTTTCTCCCTTCCCTTCTCTTGAATAATAGGACATAATCTGTAATAAAGTATTAGTGCACATAATTATGTCGTTATTATCTGGAAATTATATCTCGTTCCTCGTCCATTCCATAGGATTGTGAGACGGAGAGGCTCCTGAGTATTTTGGGTCGTTGCGCACGGATTGGGTGCGCAAGGCCCAGGGCAAGAAACCCACGCACTGGAGGCGTGCACTCTCACTGCTCCCTTTGGTGCAGTCAGGCAGACACTGTGATCTCAAGAGCTCGGGCTGGTATGGACTTATTTTCAATTCCTCATAAAGCCTTTGAAGCAATGACTTCAAGTTAATTATTAGAAGTTACATGATTATTTCATACCACACTTCTCTGCATACATGCAGTGCTAACCCGCAACTGTAAGTTTTCTTTACCAATTATATTTATGATTAAACACAGTGTTTCACGCACATTAACTCAGCGAAATGATATTACCCTCCAATGTATGCGTACATGCATTTGCTTAAACAAAAATTTGTTCACTTTAATGCTCAAGGATTTCTCAAGTGTCTCTTTTGGTATTATTTTCTGTCATGGCTTGGTCTTGTTATGTAACCTCTTTGCCATGGTCAATTTTAATCTTTTCTAAAAGCTGATGAGGCCAAAGTAGTAAATGAGTCTTTAACTATTTTGAAAATTATACTAAATATGTGTAATGAAAAATCCATGCCTAAATATTTTGAAGCTAAATTTTATAATTGGTACAATACAGGATAAATACACGGGTACACAGCCTTCTGTCTGATTACTTTGGATGGACATTTTCGATTGATGTCCTGTTCTTGATTTCTGGCCTCCTAGTGATTATTTGGCCATACATCTCCCTCCCACCCTTGCTTGCATCCAGGCACAACCTCGTCCATCATCACTGAGGGCAGTGGCACGTCACTCGGTGGGGGCAGCTGTGGTTTAGGTCCCCCTCTGCCCATCACGGGGCGTCAGAGGACAGGCAGCGGACCCCTCCCCATGCCCAACCCCCACCGGCAAACGCCCCCGGCTGCAGACTACAACACAGACCTTGTGATAGCCCTCGAGATGTCTCGCTTGCAGATGATAGAGGATGAGAGTCGCAAGAGGCAGAGAGTGGTCAGCACTACCTCAGGGAGCACCAATCCCACGAGCGATGGGGAGGTTGGGATTGGAGGAGAAGGAGTCAGGTGACTACATTTGGCCACCACACGCACGCAATGCATGCTGAGCATTTTCACCAACATGGATGGAAGTTTGTTAGAGTATGATTGTAATATTGTGGGTAAGGTGATGCAATAAAATACCAACATGAGTAATGCTAACTATTACGTTTAACATATTTTGAGGAAAGGAGAGCAGATAAATAAATATTAGTCGAATTGGACTGAGAGGATGCAAGGTCAGGATACAATTTTTTAATCAGTATTCCCTGTTATTCAAAACTGTCTATGCACAAACACTCACCATTAGTATTTGGTGTTCTACCAGTTAAGGTAGGTTTTAGATGGGCATATCCCATGCAGTTGTACAACAATACATTTGCTTACCTTTCCTAGCAAAAAAACACAACCTGGCATGGTGCTTTGCAGCAATTCCCTCTAAGATTCCACCTGCTTCTTTCCTCCCTTCATCCCATCCAACATGCCCATCCTATTCCTTCCCTCTGCTAAACAAACTCTATACACTAGGATAATTTATTTTTGTTGATTTCAAGAATGCATGTCGTATAGTTATGCAAAGCACATTTGGCATACCACTTGCCTGATTTATCTTCAGCACCTAAAGAGAGCAGTATTCTGAATTCAAGAGTATTTTTCATTAAAGAAGAGACTTTCACAATTCATTGAAATTAGCATAAACCTTCACTTCATGCTTTGGCAGTAGTAGTAAAATGGAGTAAATGCCGCAACCAGAATAAAAATCACTTCCTGACTTTAGTATTGATTCTTTTGGGTGAATATTATGTCTTGAGCTCCATATTATGCCATAGCTTGTTGTATTATAGTAACATGTAGTGAAATGTTAAATGGTGAAAATCTTGAGGAAAATGATTCTCTTAGCTATTGTTAAGTCTGAAAGTGGAGAGCACAAGTTTCGTGGAACATAATTAGAGAAGTTCAATTAAATGATTTCATCATTCCCAATACTGATTCATAAGTTTTGATTCTTGATTCCTGGTCACAAGCTCAATTGGAACCAGGAATCCCATAAAGAAATCACATAATCTAGACAGTGGATGCATGTGGCACGCCATAGGGTTAATATAGAAATGAATCCAAACTTACAAAATGGCAGCATTACAGAAAAGGTTTGTTGTATAATATTAAGAGCAGGCTCTGAATCTCAGCCGAGAGTATAATATGTTGTGAGAAAAGAGTTACTCAATTTATCTTAATGCAGCCTTAATGTAATATTTCTTAGCTAGCTGAAAATTATACAAAATAAGCCTCTGTTCATTTACTGAACATGGCAATATTTTGTTTTAAGTGCCCATAATGAATTCTATACTTGTATTTTATAGACACTGATGTACTTTTTCTTCTTTTCTTGTTCTTCTAATCTCCCAGAACATCCAGGTCAAGCGGAATTGAAAACAGACCTCCAATGCCTCTCCCTCCAGGTAATGCAAATACACTCAGAGGAATCACTTCCCTCACATAAATCTACTTCCGTCACATCCCAGGATTTCGACCCCAAAGAGTCATGTTAATTTAAATTCAGTTATTCTATCACACTAAAACATATCCCAGAGTCATTCTTCCTGTCATTTATTTTATTTGACTGGTAGGTTTTTCTTAAATTATGGGATTTTAATTGATTATAACCTTTAATTGTTTATGATTAATGTTCTTAAGGATCCTGCACACCCATCAATTCTCTTGTATTGCATTGCCTACTGCTATAGTCAATCAAGGCTGAAGCACAAGGATCCCTTTGCAGAGGGAGGCACTGGACAAGTGTGGATGTCACTTTCGAGCACACCTCTTTGGAAATCAGTTTTTCAATGAGATTGAGCAAAGATAAAATGGCCTTATTATTATTATTAGGTAATCTACCGGTTAAGGTAGGTTTTTGGATGGACATAATTACTAATTAAATAATTTGTTACCCCTAGCAAAACACAACATCCTACTTTACATCAGGTCCCTCTTCATCTCTGAGTACTTTCTTCCTCCCTTCATCCCGTCCAACATCCCTATCCTGTTCCTTCCCTTTCCTCGTTTGCCTAACATTCTCCCCTCAATTACAGTCTTCAACATCCCACTGCCGGTCAATACCCCCTTCATCCACTTTTCCTGCCTCCATAGGATTTCTCACAACAAACCCCTCTCTTCGCCCGCCATACCCAGTACTTCCTCATTTGTTTTCTTCTCTGTCCATTTCACCTTCTCCATTCTTCTCCACACCCACATTTCAAAAGCCTCCAGTCTACGTCTATCCTCCTGCTTCAATGACCACGTTTCTGCGCCGTACATAGCTACGCTCCATATCAAAGTTTTTACGAGTCTTTTCTTAACATCCTTACTCAACGTCCCTGCCATCAACTCCCTCCTCCTAGTGAAAGCCTCTTTGCCTAGCGCAGTTCTTCTCCTTACGTCCCCACCACTTTGACCGTGTTGGTCCAAAACACTACCAAGATACGTAAACTGTTCTACCTGCTCTAGTTTTTGTCCTCCTATTTTAATGTTAAGCTTAGCCTTTTTCTTTCTAGAAAATCGCATAACCTTTGTTTTATTAATATTGATTTTCATCCCATACCTGTCGCACTGAATTTCCAATTCACTAAGCAATGCTTGCAGCCCCTTGGCTGACTGACTAACTAAAGCTTGGTCATCAGCAAACCTAACTGATTTTACGAATTCCCCGCCCACTTTCATTCCTACCTCCAGTTCTTCCCATGCCTCTTTAATCATTTCCTCTACTTAAAGGTTGAACAGCAACGGTGATAATGGGCAACCCTGCCTTACACTTCTTCTTAACACTGCCCATCCTGACTCCCCGTTTCCCACTCGCACCTGAGCAGTCTGAGACATGTACAGGTTGCGGATTAGCCTCCTTTCCCTTCAACCTATTCCTATTTTCTGCAATACACTCATTAGTTTTTCCCAATTCACTCTATCAAACGCTTTTTCGAAATCTACGAAACAGGCACATATCTCCTGGTTGTGTTCTATATATTTCGCGACACACGGCCGATTGGGCCGAGCCCCGTAGTTGCCAGGACTCAAAATCTCTGCATTGTCCATCATGTAAATCTTGGGAATGAAAATTGAGGTGGTTTCCCGTTGCCTTCCTCATTAGTGTTTTTAACGTGACACCATCACTTACTGGCCGCCCCACTGGGGTCAGACGCCATTGCAGCCGCCTCACTGAGGAACAGATGCTGCGTGGACTACCTTCCGTCTGGCTCCTAACCTTCGACCTATCTGGCATGGGTGACCTACCAGGAGCAATTATTATTACTCCCGCCAGCACAGCTCTAGGGGTCATCGGAACGCACAAGCCCTTCTACCACGTCCTGCTTTCTCCCCACGGTTGTAGTCCGGGGAGGGGCATTAGCAAGTATAATTTTCAGAGATGAACAAGTCAATACTTAACCTCTGAAGTCTCACAGTGTTAATACCAAGGAATATTTCATTTGATAATATGGAAGCAGTTTTCCCATTCATCTGCAATATCGCCCAGCATTTGTTGCTTTATTATTCATTCTTGGCAATGTCAATAGGCATCTTTGGATTGCTCTCTTTTTTTGACTTCAACTGCTTCAGTTCAGTCAGCTTCCCTTTAGTCATGATTGGAAGTGTTACGAGGGAGTAGTCACAGCAGACCTGCAGGAATGCCTTTTATGTAGATGGAAAACATATTGAATTGCAGAACTCCATATATTAGGTCAAATGAGAAAAATAATTTGAAAATAAAATAATTGGTAATTTCAGCATCAGCTATCTTGTAATGTAGTTCAATTAGGGATTCATTGTTTTCAGTGGTTAAGATCATTTTTGGCTTAAATCCCCAAGAAATCCTCTTTAGCAAAATGAAATACCAGTTGTATATATCATTATCATTTCAAATTGTGTAATTGCCTTTCCTTTAGAAGAATGGACAGAATAAAAATGTCTGATCTGAATTATCAAGTGTTGCAACTTGTAAAATATTAATTCAACAATAGTTTTGGTAAATTAAATAAATTGTTGTTCAGAAAACATTTAAAAAAATCTTAATCCACATTGAATTTTAATGAAACATGAGAATACTACCTTGATGAAAAATTTCCCGGAATTTATTCAGAAAATTAAAAATACAAGTTTATTCATCTAAATCTATATTGTCCCCTTCAAAGTAATCCCCATCGACTGCAACACACTTATGCCAGCGCTTGATCCAATCCTCGAAACATTTTTTATATTCGGTTTTCGGTATGTCCATCAGTGCTTCCTGCGATTTTTCCATTACTTCCTCTCGGCTGCTAAAACGCGTTCCCCGTAATGGTTTTTTAACTCGATTGAACAGAAAGAAGTCACAGGGAGCCAAATCAGGTGAATTCGGTGGCTGTTGGATGGTATTTGTTGCATTTTTCGTCAAAAAATTACGAATAATGATAGCACTGTGCAACGGTGCGTTATCATGGTGCAAAATCCACGAGTTTTCTGCCCACATTTCTGGTCTCTTTCGGCGAATTGCTTCACGCAAACGTCTCATAACGCCCAAATAATACTCTTTGTTTACTGTCTGGCCTTCTGGCAAAAATTCATGATGCACTACACCGTTGTAATCCATGAAAACCGTCAGCATTGCCTTCTTTTTTGACTGAAAACGACGTGGTTTTTTTGGTCTCGGCTCATTTGGTGAACGCCATTCACTTGCCTGATGTCTGGATTGCGTGTCGTACTCATAAACCCACGTCTCGTCTCCAGTAATGATCCTTTTGATGAATGTGGGATCGGATTCAGCCTCGCAAATCATGTCTTTTGCGACGTCAACACGGTCTCTTTTTTGCATGAAATTGAGGTCTTTTGCTGCTACACGACGGAAACCCAAATCATTAACCACAATGTCTTGGGCGGATCCATAGGCAATGTTCAAGTCCTCCGCTATTTCTCTGATGGTTAATTTGCGGTTATTGACCAACATTTCTTTTACTTTATCAATTTTTTCACCGACTTTCGATGTCGATGGTCTGCCACTGCGTTCATCATCTTCGATTGACTCACGACCACTTCTGAACCGCTCGTGCCACTGGTAAACGACCGTTTTTTTTAGAGAATCGTTGCCGAAACACTTTTCCAACATTTCCAACGTCCGTGCGCCACTAAATCCGTTTTTTACGCAAAATTTAATACAAGTTCGTTGTTGCAAATTTAAATCCATTTCTGAAATTGTAAAAAATCGCCAACACACACAGAGATAGATGTACTCTTGGCTACGTAACTTTTGCAAATGTCAAGTTATGACACTAAGATTTAAAGGGAATATCAACAACAGATGTACCAATTTAACAAAAAAAACAGAACTCAAATCGGAACGATGGGAGCGCCACACGGTGGTTATTCCGGGAACTTTTTGATCAAGGTAGTATTATATGCGTCTATTATTAAATATCATTAATGATTTTCATTGCTATAGAAATTACCTTTGTTACAATTTATAAAAATAAACGTTTTTCTGTGTAATTATTATATAGGATTTTCTTGCAATATTTAATTTTTAGTCCTACTTTTCCCACATTCAATTGACCCATTTTCATCAGAATGTGTTCATTAGTGAGATCCTCAGAAAGTATCTGGAGGGACTTATGCTCTGGTTTATTTTTTTTCCTGATTCTGCGATATACACACATTTATGCCAGCTTGATCAAGAACATTACTAAAAGCAGAAAAGGTTCATTTTTACGGAAGATGATGAAAGGTGGTCGCATTTTCCTAAATTTCAGAGAGTTGCCTAATTGAGAATAACCTCATTCTCTCTCCTCAAAACTCATGATAGTGTAAATGTTTGGATTATTCTTATGAGGATCCCCATTATGTAATGAACTGTTAAAATGTCAAGTTAGTTCTTCATAATGAAACATACTAATTACATGAAATATATAATAGGAGTTTTAATTTATGGGTTAAGAGTTGCTCATACAATAAATTGTTAATTTTACACGTCAATGTTTTAATGTTGTGCTACCCAAGTCTGGCATTGGTGTCATCAGTTCTTGTTCAGTCTGTTGATTGGTTCCCTAGGAGTGTGCGTTCCTCATGGCAACCCTTCCCACTTCCTCTCCCAAGTAGAAGCAAGGAACGAGGACCAGCAACTCAAGCTGGCCATCCACCTCTCACTGCAAGAGGCCAGCCGGTCGTGTTGCAGTGGCGACGACGTGGTCATCGTCACGCCTCCTCCCCACGACAAGGAGGGGCAAGGGGAGGGTGGCCCACCGGCATCGGAGCCAGGGGTCTCCCCACGCTGCAGCAGTGGCGACTCCCTGCCCACGCCGCCGCGGCTCTCGGTGCACCTGGTGCATGAGGGGGGCGAGGATGGGCGTTTCCGCACGGGAGACCTCCACGCCGACGGTCTGTTCGAGGGCGAGGGCCGCTCGGTGGGCCTCTCGTCCATCAAGGGCCGCTGCCGGGCCGGCCGGGGCCTGGGCTTGATGATCGTGGGTGGCCGGCCGCGGAGGTCACACTCGACGGGGGACCTTTGGCGGCCCTGCGGGTCCTCCGAGGAAGGGGGCTCCCCGGATCTGCCCTCAGATGGCAACCGGCCCGAATCAGACGATGGTGCAACCGAGGTAAGTCCAGCACACTCCTCCTTCTTTCGTCTCTTCATGCCATCCAGTTCAGTTGCGTTACGTTTAGTATCGGCTGCCATCTTTGCGAACCTCTTCACCTCTGATGGGGGTCAGCTTGTAACTCTCGAGGATGAAACATCCTCTCTTTTCCTGGACCTCACCTGGTCGCATAGCATACTATCCTGAGGGGATTCCAGGAGTTTGTTGCTCAATTCCATTGGAAATTGGCCTAGCTTGTATTGATTGGTGGGGAACATTTGTCTGGAGCAGAGTTAAAAAGTGACACCCGCCAGATATCAATGCATTGGCATCATCATTGCGTGAGGCTGAGGAAACAGTGACTCTCTTTGATGCTCAGCAAGGAGGGGAGGAAAATAAGGAGAGAGCAGAGGAGGTATAAAATGTAACTGGATGAGGGAAAAGGTGGGATGCAATGCATCATCATTCATTGAAAATGCTCACTTCAGGGTCACCAATTCTTTTTAAAATTTCTAGCAGTTCTAGTGTGTTAAGATGATGTTTGCTACTAATCAGATGTATAATGCTCACTTCACGAAATCACTGGTGTGATGACAATAGAAGAGGTGTTTAGCAAAACTGCTCTTCAGTTCACAATTATTTCTGAAAGCATTAAAATATTCTCGAGTCAATGCATTAAAGTTTAGGGTAGTCTATCTGAAGTACACCCCATCGCAATCACCACAACTCAGTGCTAGTCAATTTGCCAGTAGACCATTCGTGGTACTTTTTTCCCCTCTGTTCTTGTTAGTTCCAATTATTTATTTCTACTTGCTCTATGTGCCACTCTTTTCTCTGGACTGGTATCATTATACATTATAGCATTCTATTCTTTTATCTGGTGAGTAGTTCTCAAATTTGTAACTTTTATTCATGACTTGCCTGCTCTTACACTCCCATTATTTTTCTCTTTGTCTTCGAGTGCACTAAACCTCATTAACATACATGATTTTATGATTTATCAATATGCTATCTTAGTTTTCAATGGTTAATTCTTCATCCCTAAAATTTTCTTTGATGAATTCATTAATTATGTTTCATCTTCTGTGTACTTATGGTATTTTCTTTTCATCTAAGGAAATTTTTCTGTCTTCCTCCAAAAACGTTCAACATATTAGTGCTTAATGATTGACAAAATCAGAAATTGGTGGAATGTCATCTGACCTAAGCTAAAGACCGACAAACTTCTCTTGTTGGATACATTCCTCCGAGTAACGCTTAGAACAAAGTTTGGAATTTTGAAATGATGTTACCACGGAAAACATTTTCAAAGAGTATCCATATTTGTCTCACTTCTAGATAAAAAGGAAAACTATATATTACAAGAGAGATGCAGTACAGGTCAGAATTAATATCAATTTGAGCCTATGTGTTGTTTTAAAAGGAAAATATAAGCATGTTGCATACATGCGCTAACATTCGCTTTTACCATAGCTTTGCTAATTGACTGATCTCAGTTGTCAGCTGTCATTTAAGTAATTATTATTGTTGTGCCTTCGGAATAAAATGGTCAACCTGTTAAAGGATGTGACAATGCCTTACATTGGCTTATTCTGCGTCTGTATAGACGGCACAAGTTAGCCTTGGCAATGGCCATAGTGTTCCCCAGTGTCGTATGGCCACCCAGTATTTCCCCCCCACAGTATCTCCTGTTTGCCTGAAAACAATGATATCATTAAGAGACCGACCTAGAATAATCCCTACATCTCCTGACCACTTACTACGTTCCATCTCCCCCGTAATGCTGTCACAAATTCTTTCTACCTTAGATCTTCTCAACCCCAGGAAATTCTATTTCCAAGTCAGAGTAGGAAAGTCATCTGTCGGGAAGAATAATTATGACTGAGGGCATTTCTGTATGTGGTTTCTCTTACGGCAGTAAATAGGAATGGCGATTTAAAAAAATTCAGATGAGCCAATCCCACGAATTCGGATACTCTCATTATCATCAGAGGCTTGGATTCGAATACCAGATTCTTATCTTGAATCGAGGAAAAGGTCAAGAGAACAAAAAAAATATGGTATTGTTGTTGATCTAGAGGCCCCCTTCATGATGCTATTCCCAAGAAATTCAGCTCATTATTTTCATGATTAACATATAATTCAAGATTTTATTCTTTCCATCAATTTTCTTGCTCTGTAAAATTTTATCTTGATTATGAGTGTATTGACAAAAGCTGTTATTTCGAGGTCGTAACTGCATTATGTGAATTGCAGAAGTTATAAAAATCCATTGAAGTTATAAGATTCGTGTTGAAAGTTGTTGTTTTTCCTCGGAGGTTTATCGATTCGATAAATCCAACGAAAACGCGAGTTAGCGTGCGAAAGAACGGTCGAATGAGAGAGTAAAGAGGGGAAACGAGCGACTTATAAATTTCTCGTTTCGACGCGGTAAGGTTCGTCTGCCGGCGGCGACGACCTGCCGGGGGCTGCTCGCTTGCGACGACTCGGCGGCCGCCGTCGCTTCGGACTCGCTGAACGCGGACCTGGAGGTGTGCGGCATCATGGGGTCGTCGGACGACGCTGGGGAGGAGGAGGGGGGGAAGGAGGACATTGGGGTCGCCTCCCGGGGGGAGGGGGGAGGAGGGGCCCCCGAGAAAGGCCCCGACCCTTCCCCCCTCCCAGCCTCAAGCCTCCTCACCTCCGCCCTCCTCGACCTCGACGCGGCCCCGCCGGCCCCGGCCCTGCCGCCGACCGCCTACGGCCTCGACACGCAGACCCGCTCCCTGCGCCACAACGCCTCGTCCACCCGCTCCCTCCGAATCCGCATCCGGAAGTCCCCCGGGCCCGACACCGACAGCTCCAACGACTACGAGTCGGAGACGGGCATTCCGCGCTCCCCCACGCTCTTCATCAGCGGCGTGTCCATCAGCCGGACTCCGGAGCCGCGTTCGCCGGCAGCGGCTGCGGCCGCGGCCGCTGCCGCCGTCGCCTCCGTGCCCGGATCCATCATCTCCTCGTCCGGTCGGCAGTCCCGCTCCTCCAGCCTGACCGTGCCCACCGCCCTTTCTCCCGAGCCCCGCCCGCCGCCCCGCTCGCCCCTCTCTGAGCCCGGATCCCTCCGCTCGCGGTCTTCCAGCCTCGTGGTGCCGGGGGCCGTGCAGGGTGGCGCATCCCCTTCGGCCCCCTCCGCCCTCTCGCCCCCGCACCACTCGACGCCCCCGCCGCCCTCTGCCCCTTCCTCCCCCTCGCTCCCGGCCTCCCCCGGGCCGGGGGGGACGACGGAGGGGGCGGGGGGCGGAGGAGAGGCCGCGGAGAGGGAGGCGTTCGGCTTCCCGCGCTCCTCGACGGACGGTGCCCTCAGCTCCGTCCTGCACGTGCAGGAGGGCAACCTCGGCTCGGACGACTTCCACGAGGCGCTGTTCCTGGAGCGATCGCCCAGGGGCGGCTCCTCCGCTTCCTCTTCGTCCTCGTCTCGTCGCCGCCGCCGCTCTCGTCGCGAGAGGGACGTGGAGGAACTGAAGGAGGACGACTCGGGCAAAGAGGCCACGTCCGCCCTGTGAGGGCGTGCCGTCGTTCAATTAGGGGCCAAAGCGGGTGACTGCGATCCAAATGTGGCAGGACTGTGGTTCTCGCGCGTACGTGTGTGTGTGTCTGTGTGTTTGAGGTGTGTGTGTGCGCTAGCGTTCGTCCGTGCGTGCACGCGTGTGTGAGTGCGTGTGTGTAACTGTCGTGCGGTCACTTGCGCTGTGCTACTGCTGCGTGTGGTAAGCGTGTTTGCATCAAATGATCAAAGACGAAGTCTCCTCGGACCTTCCACTGATTAAGAATATTATTATCTGTGAGCTGACCAATGCTCTCTCATGCTTCCCGATATTTATAACGTTTGCTTTTTTTATTAAACTTGTATTGCTCCAAAACTTTAATACTCTTATATTTTCATACGGCCCAAAAGAACTGGCTGGTACTGAATTAGAGGAGTTAAAAAAAAAATCTTTTATGGACCAATTTTTTACATTGATTTTTTTTACATTATGAAAGTCTCGGGTACAAATTATTTGTTACTTGTTGTACTAATTTGCATTTACTTGCATTATTTGTGCACATTGCTTTAATTTTTATTCTTTAAATTTTGGTGTATTGTAAGCAAATTATGCTTCAAGGAAAGATTTCATTAAATGATGATATAAGGTATAATATGTGTATAGATATTTCCATATCTGTTAGTTCTGCATTTTCTATCAGCTAACAGAAATAAATTTTGTTAGAATTTTCCCTTTACACTCATGTGATATATAAAAAAAACGAGTAATGTAGTCGAGTATAAACAAGCAATTGTAAAATGATGTAAACATGTTCAAAAATTTGGACCCATGGTTAGCCGGAGTCATTTACAAATGTGAATGCTGTTGTAAATGAGCATTTAAAGATAACACAAAGTTATTCTTTTTTGAGAGGAAACACCGTTCGTGGATGCAAAGTATGCCAGTAAATACCTTGTGGAATTTGTGTAATCATTTTTGAATTTGTAATTAATGGATAACTAATGCATCCCAAGTTCTAAATAACATGTGGATGATAATTGTTTTTGGATTGGAAAAAGTTATAATCATATAATTTGATTTAACTCCTTCCTTGGAATCTACACAGTTAAACTTTACATTTATACACCTCAATTTTGGGCCATGTTTTCTTGATATAGGAATAAGTTGTCACAAATGTATACTAATGTTTATTGATATTTCATTTGGTATAACTTTGGTTTATATACGTCCAACATTTTTAACCGTGAAAATCAATTATTTGCTTAAATTTTTCTGGGCTTCAATTGTAATTGCCAGTGAATTCAGCATACTCTGGAGTGTGCTAAATTAAAGTTGTTTGTTGTTAATACTTCAGGCAAGTTTGTTTGTTGTTCATATATTTGGATGTCTTTTAATCAAGTATGGTGCTAAGCAGTTATTATTATTATTATTATTATTATTATTAAATGTCATTTGTGTGGCTGAACTTGAGTTCATAGTATCAGAAAGTTTGTTCAATTTTTCAAAGAGTGTTGTTCCTCTTTTAGCTTGTCATTCTTGGTATCTACCCAATTGAGGCTGTTGCATGTATTTTTACTTTTATAACTTCCAAGGACCTTTATTGTGGCCATTGGGCAAACTGTGAGATTTGCCTAGCACAAACAATCGCTCTTTCATTCGATAAGAGTAATTCCCTTCATGGCATGCTGCTGATTCAGCTCTTGAAGGGGCATACATTTTCATCAGTCAAGATTCCTATACACATATTGTCATTTATAACTCAATAGCTTCTGGAGAAAGAAATGTAATAGGCAGTTTTGGATTTGGGTACAGTGCCACAAGACATAGCGATATTTATAGGACTACACTCCTTTTCTTTGAAAGCTGTTTCAGTAGATTATTTATTTGAAAGGAAGGAGCAAAATTTGGTTTTGTTCTACGTCATAAACAGATACTCTGATTGCTGCATTTCTTTTCTCCAGGTTTTAAAGAATTGTTCTTAATGTCAGTGCTGGCACAAAATTCTACCAGAAGTTTAACTTTCAACGTCTCGATGGCACATTATGGGAGCACTGATGTAGTGCTATGCCCACTGGGTAACTATAATGAAGAGTATTCCTTTATCAGTATTAAGGTGAGGGTTATATGATTTGGGATTCGAGTTATAGCCAATTAGCATTCAGTGATCATGTACTTAACAAGTCATTCATATTATGTCTGTATAATTTCATGACCAATATTCTTTTGAGAGTAAGGTATGAGAAAAGGATATCTTTCTTTCTAGTTTAAACTTTTTATTGTGTTCAAATCTATGATGTTAATGTAATTGAAATTCAGCGATAGGGTATAATTGCACGCTCCATTTTAGGGATGAAGCAAGTATTTTGCTCAAATAGGTTACTCATTTCAATTCTGGTATAAAATCTCGTTAGCAAAGAGTGACTTACTTCATTAATTAAGTTGAAAACTAAAACTTTCATTCACATTATTCAATAAAATGTTTTAGAGTATCATAGGTCAGTGGTGGACGGCTTACGTTAAAAAAACATCTCAATATAATTCCCATTCATTTCATCTTAAGTAAGCACTTTAAACCACTTATTATCATATTCTAACTAAAATGCGCACCATTTAAGTGAATCCTCTTCGTAGGCACCAAGTCATCTAGTGCCATACCAGCCTTCTTTTGATTATTTGGGCTGTATCAGCCTGCTGGACGAGAACAGTAGTGGTTGTGACGTAGCGTGTTGTTTCTGTTGTTTAGAAATCTGCAAGTCATTTTTGGTCAAGTTTACCGCTCGTCCCACTCGGGCGGGAGTGGGTACCCTTCATTCGTATTTCCTGAGTTCCATGATTTTGGTGCAAAGTAGGCATGGATTGAATGCGAAATGATTTTTGAGAGTTTTATTGCTATTGTTAAGGAAAAGAGTAGGGCTATCACTCATTCATTTTTGTAAATAAAACAAATGAGCAATAATCAAAGGAACATTATTGCATCAGCTGGAAATGGCGGCCTATGTTTTTTTTTTAATCCTAATCATAATCTATGATTTAATGGTTAAACGTTGTTTGCATTCACTTGATTCAAGTGATGCGTCTTCATTAAAATCTTTTAAAAACTCACTTAATGGAAGTAAACATTTTTATACGACGGAAAGTTTGGCTATTCTCTGGATTTTAACATTTTCATCCTGACTAGGTGAGTCGTAGAATGTGCCATTGATATATCTTAGTTTACACAATTGCTCTGAAATATTGAAGAACCGTAGTTATTCCAGACTGTTTACCATTTAATTTTCTCTCTCTCTTTCTCTATCTATCTATCTCTCTCTGTACCAAGATACTGGATTCTGTGCTCCCTTCAATTAAGATAGGCAGTGCTGTAGGAGAATTGAAATCAAATCAAAACAAATACTTGTATTTTCTGTTATTTCTAACATTGCTCCTGTAAAGAATGTTCTACACTATGTTTTTCAGTTCATGCAATTTTAATTTATTCAATCACAGCTGAAAATATCTATGCTTATTTTCAATTGCTGTGCAATAAGATTACCTAATGTCTGCTATTTAATGGATAAGAAAATAAATTTCTTATCATAATTATTTTGAGGGTGTATTTTGTTCATAAATTTCAATTTTGTTGACTCAAGGTATTTTTAAAAATTTACCTGATTTGTTACCTCATGTAATTTACAGTCCATTATACTTGTTATATTGTATTTATAAAAATAGATGTTGAACACGTGCTAAACAAATAAATCCTTCATCTTGTCTTTCCACATTCTGAATCCTTTCATATGGTACCGAATTTAAAAACTGTGCAATGCTTCCCCATTGTCTGATGAGGGTTTCCCTGGGGTTGGATCATGATTTTTTCTGACATTTTCAATTGCTTTATACCAACAAGCTTTGTAGTAAAATGAAAAGTGGAAATAATTCAAGTTTTATTGTAGAAAAAGTAGCAATTGGAATGTATCTCTATGGAAATCTCAGTTAGTTTTGAGAAGGTTTGAAATTTTTTTTCTAGTCGTATATGCTGAAAGAATTAATCAGTGGTGCTGGGCTGCTCTCAAAGAAACAAGTTGTCTTACTGTTATTGCATCACCATAATTTGCTGCGGCCAAGCCTCGAAGAAATTGCACCTCCAAGAGTGCATTGCTTGGAAAAATGGGAATGGGAAACCTTAGGAAAGGGGAAAACAACCAGACAATTCCTACCTAGCGTGAAGGAAAGAATGAAGATCAACTTTAAAACTTATAAAGGAATTACGCAAATTAAAACAGGACACGGTGAGTTTAGACGATACCTCAAGAAAATAGGGAAAAAAAGGAGGGTGGGACGTGTGAATGCATGATGGAGGAAGACATGGCAACACACAAGAGTCCTTTATTGCCCAATTTATAGCGGGTAAAGACGTGAACTGGAAGACATCGTTGGATATTTGCATAGTATGCAACAAATTGGGAAATATCTACACGAGGAAACGATAAGGAAAATATAGGATAGATTTATCAGCAAAAGATAGAGTGGGAACGGGGAGAACGACGTAAAGGAAGGACATGTAACTCATATTTTGTAAAAAATTAACGAAATTGTATTGGTGGTTTAAAAATAAGGTACCCAAACAAAAATTGAAACAATATTTTACCCAATTCTAATCGAACGGGCCAAATTATTCTGATTATTGTAATGTAAAGGAAACTAATATTTTGGGTAAAAATCATTTACCTTATGAAAGAGCAATGCTAGGCCAAAAATGAAAAGTTATATTTATTTGGAATAGTTGTGAAAGAATTTTATGAGGATGATTTTTACCCAAATTAACTGTGTGGAGAATGTAAAATCATAACCGACCTTGAGAATTTTCCCAGATGAGCTGACTGTTGTGGGGGATATGAAATTTCAGTGAATTCCATTGGAAAGGTTTCATTCCAGCAAAGCATGTATGGGGTTGGATGATGTGATGATTGCTTTGAAATAAATATGAGGAAGTTTGCCAATATCTTGGGGAAAAGAGAAAGAAAAGGATAATGTTGGATTGAAGCCAAAATATTGTACAAACCAAAGAGATTGGTAGCCTCCACGTTAAGTAAATTTCCATGTTAGCTTATGATTGCATTTCATGAAACATTATAAAACCAGGCCTTAATGCGTATGACAGGTCTCAAAATGAAGGCATGGGAAATCGTTTTGTTACACAGGCCACGAGAGTGAATTCAGTGAAACCAGAGAGCCACGTTCAGTAGTCAAGGGAATTATTTTAGACTGATTTCAAAAAGATAGAAATTCCAATTTTTACCCATAGAATTGTGAGTTTATCACCTGGTTTTTCAATTGGGTATTGCAAAACTTGAAAAATTGCCGGACAGCCTAATTGCACAAATTCCTTTGATTGCATGTATTTCCTTTCCAAACCTTTTTTATTTTTTTAATTATTAAAATCCACATGTGCTGATAGACATTGTCAGGTGGCACACAAGTCCCAAGTACTCAGAAAAGATAATTGGTAAAATCAGTCATTAAACAAAAGTACACTTAAAGGGAACTTCAAAACACAAATCTCTTTCGCAAATCAAGAAAATCCCCATCTCATTAACATCAATCAATTGGTAAGAAATAAAAGATAAATTTAAAAAAAATTAAGCTGTTACATGTAATATTACACCACAAATCAATCGAATAATTACATATATTCATTACATCTTTTCTTAAAAGTATGCACTCTGTTAGGAAAGGGCTCGAATAGTTTTGCAGGTAAGGTGTTCCAATCAACAATTATTTTATTTAGAAAAGAAAATTTTTTCATTCGTCCTTTTTGCCCGGCATTTGACCTTGAATTTCTGGTCATTTCTCCCTGTAAAATTTGTGTTCCCCGCCTCTTCCCTTAATTCTGTTGCGCCAATGAATCTGACGAAAGGTTCTTTGCGCGAACATATACAACCCATCGATTCTTGTGTGGTGTGCATCACTGCATAACAATCAAGGATACGCACTTTTCTTTTATTCTACATGTATTTCGTATTAAAATATGATTCACAATGAGCCAACGCCGTCCCTTTTTCTTGTTTCCAAACATTCCATTATGTGCGTGAAATAGTGTGTAAATATAAAGGGATGTATGCTGAACGGCTGACACTTTTTCGCAGTATGAGGGGATGGACATACATCTTGTACGTGTCGACGTCATAGCAAAATGCATACATCGACTGCCACCAGTTTTCTTCTTTTTTCGGAATAAAAACGTATTTGAACTGCCCACGAAAAAAAACCGACCAGATTCCGACACACTTCCATTACCCAGAATAGGCAGTGATAGTACATGTCGAAACTTGGGTCGATTACTTGACTTTTTTCGTGTACTATGCATTTTATATTTTCATCACAAAAGTTATTAATAATTTCCACAGGGTGACCTCAGACCTTTTAAGGTATCTTCCCTACTAGAATTCCATTGTTCATTTTTTATATTTGGGTCAGAAGTTTATTTAAAGGACTTGGAGTTGGACTGAAAAATTTTCTATCATTTTCAACTGGTAACAAAATTAAAACATTGGAAAAAACATTTGTTGGGAGTTTGGTTCGGTGCTATCGACATATTCTCGCGCTAACAGTTCAATATTTTTCTTTTGTTTTGTTCTTTTTCATCGAAATACCCGCTCATCTCAACGTTTCGTGGAGGATGCCGACGAAGTTTATGTGAGTGACCTGGTGGGAGAGTTTGTATGTTTTTGTGTGAATATGATTGGCGAGTGGGGAAATTGGAGCCACCAAGAACAGAGAGGCCGTTGCAGAACTCCGAAATGGCATCAAGAGTTGTAGAGACTGAGGCGAAAGGACAAGGGATGGTAGGAGGAATGACTACAGTCACGTTTTTTTTTTACGGGTTCCCGAACTAGTTTCCACGTCATTCTTCTTTGCCGCGCTTACTTATGGGGTTGATTTATTTTTCTTATTTTTCATTCAAATTTTCAATCTCAATTATTATATAACATTATATTCTGGGGTAGATCAAACCATAGCCACAAGATATTTAAAGTGCAGAAAGAGGCCAGAAACAGAGCTATCTGAAACTTACCTTTCAGACACTCATGCAGGCCTTGTTTTCATGAGGTGCAAATTATGCCACTGGCTGCTCTTTATGTACACAATCTAATCTTATATGTTAAGAATAATATGTATCCATACAA
Source organism: Hetaerina americana (assembly GCF_022747635.1). NCBI lineage: Eukaryota > Metazoa > Arthropoda > Insecta > Odonata > Calopterygidae > Hetaerina > Hetaerina americana. Next base: position 3,552,254 of record NW_027286986.1, on the reverse strand, counting down.
ACAAAACCTAAATATTCATTAAAATTCTTTCAAGTGTAATCTTAAATTATACTTTCTTATCTTTTCTTTCTTTCTTTACTCTGTGGATGAATTTTGTGCATTGTGTAAAGAAAAGTCTAAAATCTTGTTTGTAAAATATCCATATGTAATGTAAATAATCTTTTTTCCATGTGATGTATGCTAACAAAATTCATTACATTTTTTTGTTTTATGACGAAACCTTACTAAACCAGTTTATGGTGAATGAAGCAATTAACGGATTAATTTTTAAAGTGTACTGTTTGCGTTTAATTTTTCTGATAAAATAAACGCGTCGAGTAAGTAAGAGTTAGAGTTACACGGAAAAATAAGTTTTTAAGTTAACATGTTAACTTTTTGCTTATTAGTAGACAGCGTCATAAAGCAATCAATATTCTTATAATCTCGAATCATTTGAAGCCATCCAACCATGATACCATATGTCTTTTCAAGCTATGCTTGGGCCTGGCTTCAATTTTACGTAATGCTCTCAATGAGGCGCGGAAGCCTAGTGTACAGGACTTCAATTTTCCACGGCCTTCAATAGTTGGAATACAGAAGATTCTTTCGGTAATGCTGTGTGTAGGCTTATTGGTACCTACCGCCAACTTTCGGGTTCATCGTAGCGGTTTTTGGAATCGTGTCCCGGGTCTTTCCTAAAAAATAGGGCATGCAAATAAAAAGCATTTCAATTGTAATTAAATCCGAACATGTAATAAATATGCTTATGGGTGGACTTAAAGTCCATGAGAGTGGACTTAAATCCTCTTTTACTTATTTGTTGGCCCGAAACGAGGTCCGTGTCGAGGTCAAGTTTCCATGGTTTCCCGCCAGCGTGTATTTAAAAGCTACTCATCTCTCGAAAGTATCTCTGCAGAGTTAAGGATCGCGGCCATTTATGGTGGGGTAAACACTCGCCATACGCCGCTCAAAGTATTTCCACGGAATTCGACGCCAATTTTCACGTAGGTTTTTTTACGGGTTACGAAGCTACTTTGGTTTTTTGTTGTTGTAACCACGATTTGCAATGCCATTCCTCAACGGAAAAATGCTTATGAAATGTATTCATTTGGATTTACATTCCGTTTTTGCTCGTAAATTGTCCACTCGGAATACGCAAATAGCTGTTTCTTTTACAAGGAAGTCGGGTTATAACTGAACAGATATTACGGGTGCTTTTCATGAGACCAGGGCGTGGCAGGAAGGTTGGTCCACACTTCCTTTGGTCAAGACTGAATTAAATTGCGGTTGTAGTGACTCCAAAATATGAATGAGTTTCCATTTAATAATTCTTAAATGAATACTATTTGTTGTATTATAGGTTGTTTGTTCTCGTTACTCGCTGGATACACAAATCATATTGCGATCCGAAATTTTGAGGAATGTCTATGGTTTCGATTACCTCCTTGCTATCAGATTTCCGGAATAGAGAACATAATTAAACAAAATATTGAAAGGATTCCACTTCTATATTTGACTAAGCGCCAGCTTTCATTCATCAATTCGTGTTTTAAATAACTTTTGAGCGATCTGTCCGAACGTCGATAGGACACTGTGGGAAATGTGAGAACTTTCCATCCGATGCATTCGCCTGGGAAATCTTTAAAAAGGTAAATATCATTCCATTACTAATACTTCACATTTAAGATTGCTTACTTGCATCGGTAAAAAGGATGATTTAAAGTCGCGATCAAGGAAGAATGAGCAATATTGCCGACGTCAGAATTCTATTCCTCTTTCGAACTGGTAGTAATAACAGTATTTCCCGCAACGACCTTCATTTTCTAACTACCATCTGGTTCCATAAATGCCGATGCCTCTCGTTCTGATCAACAAAACTCAATGACTTGAGTGGATGGCCAGAGTTTGCAGGAAAAACCTTTTAAGTATTTATTTCACCAGAATGCTGCTCGAAGTCGATTCGAGCGATAGCTTCATTTGTTTTAGATTCGTCCATTTAACTTCAGCTACGTAACTACTGTCCTACATGTATATTCTATGCCTGACTTTTGTAGTTGATAACGATCCCAATTTCCTTGAAAGCATTAAGTTCCAGAACTATGAGTGTTCATGGAAAATTATCCCGAAAATGTTCGGAGGAGAAACATTAAGGTATTACATCCTTACCCAAACAATGCTTTTGCACATTATTAAATTAAGATAGTAACTTATTGTCCATCTCTAGAAAACTATAAACCCAAAAATAATATTGATTCTATGTAAAGTACATGAGAGCACTTAATTGTTGGCATTCAGAAAAAACAGGTTTATCCGCAATTATTATCCTTGGGTCTGATACCGTGTTGTTCCATTAATGTTAACAAATAGTAGATTGGAAAAAGGTTGCATTATTCACTAATGGTTAATGTATTCACAAAATGAAACTTTTTTTTCACTTCCCATTTAACGTGTGTTCTAGTGAGGTCAAAGAAAAGGTTGGACAATGCCCTCCTCAGTAAGCTGCTCAGTAATCCTCCCCACTAGCTCTGCATTTACTGCTGGGGGTCCCGTTGCAGTGAAAATTGAGCAAAATCACCCTAATAAGACTGGCTCATCACGCTAATGATTTACATTGTGATGTGGCGGTACTTGACTACCGGCCCTATATAAGGCGGATAAGGAAACTTCTAAAGCACCTTCGACCTGAAGATGCAGGCAGGATGGCCAGCGGAACTGTCGTCACCCGAAGACAACCAACGCAGATGGAGAACTCGGAAGTTCATAGACAAACAATGTCTACAATTTTCATTCAATAAACCTTGCATAATTTTTTTTCTGCATGAAACGCATTATGGTATTTTACATTAATTTATCAAGAAAAAATATGATTCACTAAATGAGAGTTTCGTTTTACAAGAGGGGTCGCAGAACGGATCATGCTCGTATTACGAGGTTCCACTGTATTACACCCACGATGTTTCTCACAAACATGCAGCCCTCCACACAACAATCCACCACCTTCTGCACACACCTATCTTTTCCCCAAAAATTTCAATATGGAATATATATATCCAAATATTATACATATATAATATTTAGACGGCACCATAGAACACAAATAAAATAGTAACACTTAAAAGGACACTCACGTTGTAGATTGTTTGAGCTTTCGGCCTTCTCAGAGGCCGTTCTATTGTGCCGTCCAAATATTATACTGCTCGTGTGAGTGTTTCTATATCATTGATATATATGCATATATATATATATATACACACATAATATGTATATATATACATAATATGTGTATATATATATATATATATATATATATATATATATATATATATATATATATATATATATATATATATATATATATATATATATATATATATACATAATGTATATATATATCTTTTTGAAAAAATACTTTCAAAAAAGTGCAATGCAATGGCCATAATTAAGATTTCCTCCAGAGAATTTAAAGACTTCAAGTGGTACTTAATCCCATTTCTGGAAAATCTCTCCAACCATCTTCTTACCTCGCCCAAAGCAGTCTTTTCCCTATCCCTTACTCTCCTCCAAATCATCACTAGGAAAAACTTCTCAAATCAGGTAATACTGAACTGAAATGTGTGTTATAAAATCTCTTATGTTGGTCAGACAGGGAAATATTTGTTGTGAAAAAGAGATGAGCCAAAGAACACGCTAGGTGTCACAAATATCAGAATTCCAATGCCATCTTGGCAAAACACCTCATAGAATACAACCACTATAGCAATTTTTTTCCAGAAATACTGCCCAGGCTCCTTAAAGGATTAAAAATGAGTGCTCTCAAGCAAATCGAGATAAGAAGGCACTTGGCAGACCCTAAAACAATCCTTCATAACAAGTAATTGCACCTACAACCTTCCCCACTCCTTCCTGAGAAACTAACCTGAAAAACAAAAACTAAACCCTTCAACGCACCCGATCAACATCCCAACCCTCCCCATCCCACTCACAAGCCACGGCATATCCATGGCACAACTGAGTCTTCCCTTACCCTAATAACTCTGACCACCACCTTCAACATTCCACCCTACCTAAACCTCCCAAACCATAGCCACCCCTTGATCTTAAGCAAACATATATATTCCAGTCCTGTATGGAAATAATAAATTTGTTCTGCATAATGCAGCATATCGTTTAAATGCATTGTGCCTTTGAATAAAGTCTGTTGAAAAGTATAAAACCTTTTAAAATGGATATTATGCTTGCTCTCGACCACGATAGATGTCATTTTTAATTGTTCGCACAGATTCGTACGTCTGTTTCTCCTCGCCTAATTATTCACATTTTATGGAATTAATTAAGTAGGTTTGATGGTAAAAAATCAAATATGGATAACTTACTCAGCATGAAATAAAATTCCCAGAGGGATCACATTCTTGGGACTGAGTGATCTCAAATTAGAAGAATAAGGGTTCCCAAATTACTATGGAGATCATCACACAGTTATTGTCAAATGAATGGTACATGGACTATGGGAAGGCACAGGGTTCATGTATGTCAGTCATATCATGGGCCTAAAATAGAAAAATGTAGTCTGAGAACACTTAAGTCCTTAACAGATGCAAGATTCTGACTTGTGCCAATCTTTTCAATCATTCCAATGAACTAACTCTTTGAGGTAACTGGGTTTGCTGCTTGACACTCAATTAGCCAACTCTCAAGGACTAATCTTGTTTTCCCTTTAAAATAATTACAAAAGAGAAATAAACATCATGATTTCCAACAAAGTTTATTACAATTGTACAACAAATCATTGGGTAGGTAAATTATCATTTACTTCATTTTTAATTAATTCTTCACAAAATGATTGTCCATCAACAATTTAATTAAAATGAAATGTTTAAAAAATAAAACAGAATTTTTTATAAAACTACCTTGAATTGACATAAAAGAGAGAGACCATTTGTAGATACAACATTTCAAAAACATCTCAAACGTTGGATACATTCCATGAAACATCATTCTCTTTAGCTCACAAAAATATTTTTTTTAATAATTGCAAGGAATTTTCACTCATGATACCATCATAAAACATAACCATTAATATTCAACCACCTCATAAATGATATTTTACCTTATATAAGTGCCACTACGTACACTGTACATTTAAACAAATGAAGAGAACAGATTTCAAACAAATTTCTAATTGGATAAATCCTCGTTTTAAAAATTTGTATACTAGTGGTAAAAAATAGGATACTCAACTGTATCTTTTTGGCAAACTGAAAAAATAATTGATGTTAGGAAATAATACTGGCATCATAAATATTTAACTTAAGCTTGTCTTTCCTTGTTTTATCAAGTTCTTACATAGGTATCTATATTTATTTTCATAAATATTGCCATCACTTTCCCAAGTTCACATTTCAATTGCTTCATAAAAAAATATTTTTGGCATTATTTATTAATAACATTTTTGATTTTCCTCTCATCAAAGTTCTACCCTGTTTTACGTCTGATTAGATTTCTATATTCTTGTGCTTAAAATAAGCTGCTTTCACAATGTATATATAATTTGGTACAAAAGTAACCAATCACATATTTTCAGTGTCTCCATGAAATTCATTTTATTATGAATAGACAAAGTATGAAAAATGTCTCAGCTAGTAAGGGAAAGACATGAGAACTATCTTAATTTTTCATGGCAACAACTATGGCAGTTTAAGAACTTCTCTTTGTCTGGCATATGACCCACACACGAAAATCCAAGCCAAAAACAAAATACAACTTATAATAAGGTTAACTCAAGTTGTGACTTCTCACGCATATCATTCTGATTAAATATTTTGTACAGCTTAATACTGAAGGAACAATAATAACCAGATACTATATGGACTAACATATTACGATTTAACATATATAAAACAAAAACATAACTGTCACAAAAAAAATTGTCAAAACTTAATCGCTCAAATTTAATCTGAAGAATTTCATGAAATATTAAGAGGGTCACTATGTGCATTTCTTAAATACTGTGAACTTCAAGGCAAATCAACCTTCAAGTGGGCATTAAATTTGTGGAATATCAATGAAAACACTTGGCACAGGAAGAATATATACCAATTTCAAAAGTTAAGGCAAAAATAGACATGATGAAAGGAGTATTTACTGCTTTAGTATTGGAGAATTTCACCACATGAAACCAATTTCCATCTGTCAAGTACTTATGAATAAACTGCAACCGCTGGTGGTACAGAAATACAGTGATAACAATTTATGAAAAAGAATACATCACTAATGCATACATTGAGCCAGAGTTGAGGAGAAAGCAGCCATTATATGAAAATAATTAAAAAATAACTTTTATCACTTTTGTCCATATTTGAAAGAAAAGACTCTCTGGCCAACTTCAGAAACAAAAAATGATTAGCAAAGAAATATTTTAGGAAATTAAACATTAAAGGATTCAAAGAAGTATAACAAACTCATTCATAAGTATCTTGAAGAAGGAAAGCGTACATTCTTAAAAAAATACAAGGCTGCAAAGATAATGTCTGAAAACAAAATGCATGTTGGCATTCTCTGCTCCTCCAATGGCATACAATCTTTACTACACATAAGTATCACTCGATACACAGGTTTGCATGCAAACACACATTATTATCAATGGCATTCTACCATTTAAGGCAGGATTTTAACAGACAGAGCCAACCCAACAGTGCATGCACTTAACTCTCCTGACAGAGCACACTCAAACATTCTTATTTTACAATTTTTTATTCACATACCCTTATTTATATATTTTATCCTTAATAGTACCCCAGGAGCTTATTGAAGTGCCAGATGTCAGGTTGGGTTTTGTTGGTAGAGGCAAGTAAATGCATAATTGCACTGTTGCACAGGTTGTGCCCATCCATAACTACCTCAGTCACTAGAATATTAATACCAATTTTATAATAATATATATTTTTTGCTACTATATTCGTTTTAAGGGTAGGTATATTATCACATAGATTGTGCGTTACTTATAAAAATATCTGGTAAATTGATTCATATCCAAGAAAAGTGCCTCCTGGAAAATAATGAATTATGTACTAAAGATAGACACGACTGCACAGCTTTCTCTAAAGCGAATATACTTTCTATGGATACTTGGCATATCAATGACCAGTATCTCATCCATAAGATTTATATCCAAACAAAGTTATCGACCGAAAGGTTGCTTTTAAGGTTGAGGGTAAAGCTCACCTAGTTCTAAGCTCAATGGCATGTGAAATTTACACACCAGGGCGTGGGAGCCAGTTCCTTTCCCTGTGACGCCTATGGTTTCCTGTGATAATCTGGAACCCAAAAAATTACCCAGCTTTGGTGAAGCTGAGGGTGCCCAGAGGCATTCACAAGAATTGAACTTGGGCCCATGGTCAGTAGCCCAGTGCTCTACCCACTGGACTACCACATCCCCTAAGCATTATATATCACATTGAATTTGAAAAATACAAAGGCTAATGGATAGCATGCCAATATTATTTTGGACAAATAGAAACTTCAAAAAAATGTACAAAACTCAAGAGCTCCTACTTGTGGTGGTTTAAATTGAAAAACCACCAGCCTGAACTCACAAATATATTTTGTCATGGCTGTAAAAAACAGAGGCTGTTTTGTATATTAAAGGCAACCTGTAGTTTGCTTTCCCATTAACTATTACACGCATGCTGGCTAGAGGATAGAGGAAAGGAAATTTTTATTGCCTGGGATCACTTTTGTCGCATACAATCAGGAGCCAGCTGCAGTAAAACAGCTTCTATGGCCCACATTGTCCAGTTTGTTCAATTGCAAGTCCATGCCAAAAAAATGAGTAATTGCCACCCAAGATTGTGCTGTTGACAGGGCTTAAATGACTAGAGCAAAGTCTGTGATTGATGCACTCTTGATGGTGGAAGAAGTCATATTTATGTGATGACAGTAATACTTGGCTATTTTTACAACTTTCATTATTATAATGAGAATTTGAATTTGATTTTTAATGATTTTCTGAATGTGAACATGTCATCTGTCAACCCGTAGAGTTAATGTTCCCATCACGTCATTTGAAATGAAATTAATCAACTAATAATTTACAAAGACAAAAATAGACGGTCAAAATTTCACAATAGGTGAGATCATGTGCAAATAACATGACTATCTACAGTACAAATTTGCAAAAAAAAAACTTGTACAAATATTCAATTAGCATAAATAGGAATTGACATATTCGTTGTTTGATGCACATATTATATTTATAAAGGCACATGCAATCCAAAAAAAATTTATAGTAACTATTCATAGCTGGTTTTATCGGTGGGAGGAAAGTACTCGGGAAATGCAGCATTCCAAATAATGGCAGCTATCATGAGAACGGCAAAGAGAACCAAACTAGTCCACCAGATAACACGTTCCCAGTGGCGAACTTCCAAATTGCGGAGAACTTGGATTCCCACAAGTAGTCCTGCGATTGCACCGGCTAAATGTGCCGCATATCCGATCTGCAATATGAGACAATTAGATCAAGTCATCACCAAAAGAAAGACATTAGTGGCACATCGATTTTCTGCACACACTAAAATATTTTGAACCAGAACAAGATGTTTCCCATGAATAAACACCTCAAGGAATAAGAAAGAGTATGATAAACAATATATATCTAAACCCATCCAAACAGTCCTCCATTAACAGGGAATAGCCAAAATAAAGAATGTATCACATCCACAACATTTCTTGGCATCGATTTGGACTCAAACTTGACATGGAAAACCCATATAAACTGCCTTTTGGGAAAATTAAGTTCAACATGTTCCCTCCAAAGAATTTTGAAGATAACAGTGAGACAGGATGTTCTACTATTGCTTTACTATGGCCTTAACTATTCCTGCATTACACATGCCATCATTCTCTGGGGCTCATTTCCTTTCTCCCAAGTCATATTAAAATTGCAAAAGAAGGCTATTCCCACCACTGCATCTAAGCCCCACCCCAATTTAATCTGTACATCCAATCTTTCAAGATCTTGGGCTCCTACCTTTCCATCCATATACATCCCATTCACAGGAACATACATGAAATAAAATCTGTCAGATTTCCATGTAAATCCTCAAAACCACAGTCACCATACCAGAACCCAGTCAAACCTGCATATTAAATATAGTCGAACCAAAGCTGCAAGCCTAGGACCAAAGTCAACGGGACTAAACCTATATAACAAATTACCACAGAAATACAAAAACCATATGAGATTTAACACGGTTTAAAAGACAAATAAACAAGTTTCTAGCCGAGTAAAATTATTACAGTGCATTTGAATTTGTTAATGATAAAATATGATGTACACATAAAATGAAAATAATAAATAAATAAATAAATATATATATATATATATATATCGATTATACAGAAACACTCACACAAGCAGTATAATATTTGGAAGGCACAATAGAACAAAAATAAAATAGTAACACTTAAAAGGACACTCACGTCGTAAATTGTTTAAGCTTTCGGCCTTCTCCAAGGCCTTCTTCAAGTAAGATTTTATATACTACCTTGATCAAAAAGTTCCCGGAATAACCACCGTGTGGCGCTCCCATCGTTCCGATTTGAGTTCTGTTTTTTTTGTTAAATTGGTACATCTGTTGTTGATATTCCCTTTAAATCTTAGTGTCATAACTTGACATTTGCAAAAGTTACGTAGCCAAGAGTACATCTATCTCTGTGTGTGTTGGCGATTTTTTACAATTTCAGAAATGGATTTAAATTTGCAACAACGAACTTGTATTAAATTTTGCGTAAAAAACGGATTTAGTGGCGCACGGACGTTGGAAATGTTGGAAAAGTGTTTCGGCAACGATTCTCTAAAAAAAACGGTCGTTTACCAGTGGCACGAGCGGTTCAGAAGTGGTCGTGAGTCAATCGAAGATGATGAACGCAGTGGCAGACCATCGACATCGAAAGTCGGTGAAAAAATTGATAAAGTAAAAGAAATGTTGGTCAATAACCGCAAATTAACCATCAGAGAAATAGCGGAGGACTTGAACATTGCCTATGGATCCGCCCAAGACATTGTGGTTAATGATTTGGGTTTCCGTCGTGTAGCAGCAAAAGACCTCAATTTCATGCAAAAAAGAGACCGTGTTGACGTCGCAAAAGACATGATTTGCGAGGCTGAATCCGATCCCACATTCATCAAAAGGATCATTACTGGAGACGAGACGTGGGTTTATGAGTACGACACGCAATCCAGACATCAGGCAAGTGAATGGCGTTCACCAAATGAGCCGAGACCAAAAAAACCACGTCGTTTTCAGTCAAAAAAGAAGGCAATGCTGACGGTTTTCATGGATTACAACGGTGTAGTGCATCATGAATTTTTGCCAGAAGGCCAGACAGTAAACAAAGAGTATTATTTGGGCGTTATGAGACGTTTGCGTGAAGCAATTCGCCGAAAGAGACCAGAAATGTGGGCAGAAAACTCGTGGATTTTGCACCATGATAACGCACTGTTGCACAGTGCTATCATTATTCGTAATTTTTTGACGAAAAATGCAACAAATACCATCCAACAGCCACCGAATTCACCTGATTTGGCTCCCTGTGACTTCTTTCTGTTCAATCGAGTTAAAAAACCATTACGGGGAACGCGTTTTAGCAGCCGAGAGGAAGTAATGGAAAAATCGCAGGAAGCACTGATGGACATACCGAAAACCGAATATAAAAAATGTTTCGAGGATTGGATCAAGCGCTGGCATAAGTGTGTTGCAGTCGATGGGGATTACTTTGAAGGGGACAATATAGATTTAGATGAATAAACTTGTATTTTTAATTTTCTGAATAAATTCCGGGAAATTTTTGATCAAGGTAGTATATATATATTTATTATATATAATTCCACCGCCTCCCTCTCCTTCCTTGCCTATCTCCGCTCCCCTCTATCCTCTCCCCAACCATTCCTCTCACCCCTCCTTCGCCTCCCGTTCTCCCCTTCCCCTGGCCCCCTTCCCTTTCTCCTGCACCTCTCACCTCTACAATTCCAGCAGTCATTACTTCTATATCTTCAGATGAAGACGGAGTGTTTCCCTCGAAATATCAAGAAATAACGTGTGAGTGTTCTTCTTTTTTTGTGTTTCTATATTGTGTGTTACTGTGTATTGTACTATTCGGCAATATACAATAAGTATGATGGAAGAAGGCTTTTAAGCCACCATGTCAATATATTATGTTATGAAGCATATTATGTTATGCAACCCTGCCTTACGCCTCTTCCTAACACTGCCCATCTGGACTCCCCGTTCCCCACTCACACCTACGCAGTCTGAGACATGCACAAGTTGCGGATTAGCCTCCTATCCCTCCAATCTATTCCTATTCTCTGCAATATACTCATTAGTTTTTCCCAATTCAATCGATCAGATGCTTTTTCGAAATCTACGAAACAGGCAAATACCTCCTGGTTGTGTTCTATATTCCTCTCTATTAATAATCTCATTACTGCAATGGCATCACGTGTACCTCTCCCCTTCCTAAACCCAAACTGATCATCCCCTAAGTAATCATTTGCCCTACTCTCTATCCTTTTGTTTATGATCCTGAGAACAACTTTAACTGCGTGGGATATCAAACTTATCGTCCTGTAGTCCTCACAAGATGTAGCCTTTACCTTTTTTGGAATAGGAACTAAAACTGATCTCACAAAGTCTTCCGGCCAGATACCTTCCTCATAAATACTACGGATCAGCCCATATAGCCTCTCCCTCCCACATTTTCCTAAACATTTCAATAGTTCTGCGGGAATGTTATCCACCCCCACAGCCTTATTTAGTTTCATCTCCCTTAATGCCCTTTCTATCTCATTGTCTAGTACGTCTGGACCTAAGCTATCTTCCTCTACGTCATATTCTTTTTCAATGTCTAACTTTGTTGGTCTAAGCTCTTTACTATACAGTTCTTTTATATATTCCTTCCATCTCTCTTGGATCTTCCCTGCGTCAACTATTACCTTACCCACCTTATCTCTAACTGTTAGCATAGCTCTTCCTTTCTTACTTCCCGATAACGATTTAACTTTGCTGTACAGCGCACCGATTTCACCCTTCCTCTACAGACTTTCCATATCCTCGCACTGGGTCTTCCACCATGCTTCTTTTGCTTTATTTGTTGCCCGCCTCAATTTATTGTTCAATTCTTTGTACTTCATTTTGCCTGATTCTGTATTTATATTCTTCCATTTTCGCCGCTCATCCATCTTTGTAATCATCTCATCCGTGATCCATGGTTTCCTAGTCCTTTTAGCGTTAATGGTTCCAATAGTGTCTTTTGCAGCTTTCGATAACCCTTCCTTGATACATTCCTATATTATTTGATAGTACTCAGCTCTTTACCATTCTCCATGATTTCCTCTACAGCCTGTTGGTACTCCTTCCTTTTCAATCCATTTAATGCTTATGCATTCCATTTTCTAACCCACCACCCCTGCTTTATCTGCCCGAAACGGACGCTACATTTTATAACAATTTAATTGTGGCCAGAGTCCGCATCCGCTTCCGGAAAGTTGTGCGAATTTATCACAATGTTCCTAAATCTCTTCCTTCGCCTATCATCGCATTCTAATCCCCCATCACTATCAAATGTTTCCCTGCAGGAACACATGCGATCATGTCCTCTAACTGATTGTATATCCCATCGACCTCTTCTTCCACATAGTTGCTTGGTGGCATGTATACCTGAATAATAACCAAGTTCGTCGGTTCTGCTTTTATCTCTACCAGTAATATTCAATCCGTTACCTGCTCTGTGTTGACTACGCTTCTTCCTACCTTTCATTTAATAGGATGGCTACCCCTCGTTGGCTCTCGTCCCCGCCGATGTATATTATTCTATACTGATCACTCCAGTAATCCCCGCTATCCTTCCATCTCACTTCCCATAGATCTAAAATATCTATTTTTCCTCTTTCCATCTCTCTCTCACACACACACACATATATTTATTCTCTGAATATGAATGCTCTGAATTCCTATTTTTTATGATGTGTCATATATTGTTATTATACACCATTCCTTTGGCAAATTATTAATATTAATCAAGTGTCCAATAGGAGGGGAGGTTAGGTTCTCTAGTTTGTTCATTACATTCCCTCATTTTTCCTAAGATGAATCACAAAGTTTAGGAAGTTGAGTAAATTACTGAGTAATTTTAGGGATTGTGAAATTATTTGCTGCAGCATGGTGTTCACATATTTATATTAGCAACTATATATAGCTGTAGTAACAATATGTAAAGAAAGAAAAAAGTTATGAAAGATATAAATTGACCCATAAGTTGTAGAAGTCCAGCAGAAAATAAATTTGATGTTGATAGGATTGGTATTGAAAAGATTACGATAAAATTGCTGCCAGTGGATTACCTGGAGTCACTAGGCCACATAGGCACACAGAGTAATCAACAGTGAGAGTTCACATTGTTTATATCATCCAATTCAAGTTTTCTGCAAATTCCTTCTCCTTACCTTTTAATGCTTTGGGGGAATTGAATGAACTTTTTTCCAAGGGTACAGTTGGAGATACATTATGTTTATCAAGAGCACGGAGGTAATGAACTATTAAAAGGTTTGAACCACCTTTGGTTGCTATCACTGAAGGGAAAAGGGGTTTCAACATTTACTTCTCATGGGGTATTACTCAACTTGAATTTATGGACTTTTCAATTTACAAACCAGCTCTCATCCCTATTATGTTCATGTGTTAAGCAGGCATATCGATTTGTTTTAATGAATAATTGGTGAATTAGAATAAATTGCCCTCTTAATTTATTCAAATTTGAATTAAATTTAACAACACACTCACCTGGCTAATAAATCATTCAAAAAACTGATCTCTTTCTCACGATGATTGCGTTTCCCTACTAACAAATGAATAATGGCGCAATTATGATTTCTGAAGATTTATAATAATAATGCCTGCAAAGAGAAAGCTATTTGGAAAGTAATGCTTCCACTTCCTTTATTCTGTTCCAATCCTATGCTAGCATTGTAAACAATGCAGTAGATTGGGCCTTCTAATTAGAGCTATTGCTTCACACACTAAATTGGTTCAAGGAGACTTGATTTTCAACTGTCAATCACATTTCCCAATTTTAAAATAATTAAAATGCACCATATGAGCTGAAGAACCATCTCATGCTACTGTTTATAGGCCACACAAGATTACATTTCGTTAAAAATTGTTGGGAACTACTCTAATGGATTTTAAGTATTTACCTGGCGGTCTACTGGTTCAATATATCTGTAGTAAATTGCAGTGCCAACATCAGCAACGGCTAGAATGATGAAGACCAACAACTGCAATGGTGCAAATTGCATCTCTGACCAATTCTGAAAGAAACAAGACAATTTTCATCACCACTGACAATAATGCGCATATTATTGGCAATGCCACAGGAAATTTATGATGGAATTACTCTTTCAATGTACAAATAATAATTAAATTGTTGTGTTTCCAACATCATTTAATCATTTTTTAACCAATGATGGCGTAGATAAAGAGTGGTAGCACACCTAAAGAGACCCATGCCCCGAGCACCACACTTCTTTAAAGCCTAGAGCAGAGATTTTATTACATAGTGCAATGATTGAAAGTTTCCTTTCTATCAAAAATATGGAAATCTAGTTAGCCAACAAAAATTGTCCATTCAGTAATAAATCCTTTTAACAAAACTGAGGTTTTTGAAACGGGGAATCAGACTACTTGTTACAAGCGATAAAGTTGGAGTTCCTTTGAAGGAAAGTGCTTGGACCGAGTTTAATGTATTTTACACTTAAGTTTGTCTTGTTTCTAATAGGTTGGGTGATAGCAAAGATAAATCCTCAAGTTAGGGCTGTTTCAGTGTCAATTAAATATATATATATGTTATATATATAATTATAAATAAACTTAAGTGAAACCTTGCCTGACCCCTTTAATGGGGAGGACGTCTTTAGATGCACTCCGACGCTGACACTGAAATGGGGAGTGTGTCTATAGATGCGCCACATTGAATGATATATTCCTCCACGGGGAATGCATCTATAGACTCAGTTTTTCCAGACCTATGGAGTGCATGCTTCTGCCATCTAGCGTAATTTTTTTGAACTCAAAGGTTTCAGCAGAAGATACTCAGGAATTCTTTACTTTCATAAAAGTTTTATGGTATTTTCAAACAAACAAACTTTTCTAAGTGAAGTGGGTTTAGTTTGGTAGGTATTCTTGGTGAATGACCGCGTTTTTGTGGCGTTCCTTTGGAGTTCTTTCGAGCAAATATTTATGGATATACTTTGAACATTTGAATTTTCTTTGAATTCTTTTCTTCTTTAGAATGGAAATTAGGTTCTAGTGGTGTATCTCGTGTTTTTTTGCTACATCATTCTGAGTTCTGTTTCTTCCGTGTAGAAGATAGATGTGTGAATTATTTAATTATTAATAGGCATCATTAATAGGCATTCTTGCCTTGTATTAATGATGCCCTGATCTTGAATTATCCACCCCTGGATGTGCTCTCCATTCTCTTCAGCTGTCACCAACATTTCTGTTATGGTGTAATTTTCGAGTTTTGGAAACTTCCTGTCAGTGATTGTGTGGCTTTTTCATACAACTCTTCCTCAGTGTATAGCTTATAACTTTTAGAACACTCATTATTTCTTTTGCTTCTTTCATAGAATTTGGTTGGGTATAGTTCATAATTTTTAGTCAATAGTCTAAGTTATCAATAAAATGGCTAAGAGAGCACCTCCACTGCATGATGATTTCATAAATAAAATGTTGGAGCTTGGTGAAGAAGAGGAAAGTGTAGGTGGAAAGTGCTAGTGAAAGCAGTTCGCCATCAGAAGAGAGAGAACACCCTAATGTGTCCATGGGACAGATTGCCGGTACTAACGGGAGAGCAGCAGGGTTTCCACACAGATTTCAAGAATTGCAGGAGATTTCTGAGGTTAAAACGGAAGGTGCTGGGGAGGATGGGGATGAAAAGGATTGCAGTGCCAACATTCCATCCAGCATTTGGGTCGCAGGATCTAGATTCCCGGCTAGCTTTGAGGCTGGCACGAAAGGTGATCTAGTCGATAAAAATTATTCTGACGAAAGCTTTGAACATTGATGAGGATACATGAGTAGCGCAGCAAACCAATTTGAATGCTCAGCAAAAAATAAATGAAAAAACATTGCAACAGAAAATGAAAAGGAGAAGCCACGATAAAGACTGGGTTCACACCAACACGGAGGAAATAACGTTGTTTTTTGCAATGATGCTGCGGCAGGGCACATATTATATAAAAGCCCAGGATCAGCAGTTTTTTACTTCCAACCAGCTTTTAGCAACCCCATTTATTGTGAAATAATGAGTGAGTTAAGGTTTTTTCTCCTCTTGAGGTTTCTGTATTTTTCAGAAAATGAATTACTTAGTGACACCGGACCAGTATCCCTTGAGTTGTTCCAAATAAAGCCTTTCTTGTGTAACAAAATTTCCAGAGAGCTTCATTCCTGATGGAGATATTTCCATTGATGGAAGTTTATTACATTGAAAAACTCGTCTGGGTGGAAGGTCTACGTTCTACAAAAAAGGTCACATTTTGGTACAGAATCATACAAACTTTGTGAATCAAAGAGTGAATATGCTTGGAAAATGATATTGTACATGGGGAATTTCTGAATAAGATGGAAACGGGAGCATTAGGGACTGTAAGATCAAACCAGAAAGAATTGCTGAGAGTTATTATAACAAAGAAATTGAAAATGGGAGAATTTGCAGCCGCCTTTAGGAATAAATTGATGGCTCAGAAGTGGAAGGACAAGAGGGATGTCTGTGTACTGAGCAGCATTCATGATGCTAGCACGAAGACAATGTGGGACAGAAATGGGAAGGCAAGGGGAGACCTCTCGTCATCGTGGACTACAATGACTCCATGGGAGTAGTTGACCTATGGGACCAAAATATAAGGACCTATGGTAAGGCGAGGAAGAGAATGAAGAAATGCTATCAGAAGATATTTGGGCACCTTCTTGATCTCTGCGCCTTCAATTCTTTCATTATATATACATAATGCAAGGAGGGAAAGAAAATCACTTGAATTTGAGTTAACATCTCATTTTCCGGTTATTCAACAAATATGGAGGAGCCATTTCCAAAGGGCCAAGAAAAAGTTTGAAATTTGACCCTCCTCTGCAATAATCGGGTAGACCCGGACCTAAATTCCTCAACTGCATCTAAAAACATTCACACAAGAGATGTGTAGTGGTGTTTGTCACATAAGCAGAGAAGGGAAGCAATAAACTGCTGCAGAGAGTGCAATGTTCTACTCTGTTCAGCTCCATGCTTCTGTGTGTACAACACTCAACCGCGGGACTAAGTGAGAGACTGAAGTGTGTATATAATGCAAATAAACCTAAAACAAACTACATTCAATGATGTTCAATAATGAAAAAATATCCATATTGGTATGTAACCATTTTTTTTTTCAATTTATTGGCATGAAAAAAGCATGAAATAAGTGAATAGTTGCTAAGGATGATTGTTTAAATAATTAAGCTTAATGCAAATATTTCAGAGTGTAAAAATCCTTCGCCTTGACTGGGTTTCGAACCCAGACCCCTCAATATCCGGTCGAGTGCTTTAGCCACTTAAGCTACCGAGGCGTCCTCTTAAACTCTGAAATTTTTGGGGCTTTTAAAGGAACAAGATGTTGTGACGAAATACCGTACATACAATGTCACAGGCATTTGTAGTGGTGCGCGACACGCCACAGTCCACGAGGTCAAAGCCAACTTTTAAACACTTATGGTGTTTATGCCTGAGGCAAATTCCAAAGAAACTGCGGGAGATGCCACAACAGTAATTTTTAACGGAGTCGTCCGCTAATATGCATTTCAATGCAACAATTTCAGAGTGTAAAAATCATTTTACCTTGATTGTTGCATTGAAATGCATATTAGGGGATGACTACGTCAAAAGTCACTGTTGCAGCATCTCCCACAGTGTCTTTGGAATTAAGCTGAAAGTAAAAAATAAATTTGTCCACAATTTAACAACAGAAAGTCAATAACATAATACTCCACCACAAACAAAATGTGTACATCCATAGATGAACCACTTGCCTGACGTGCCCCCATCAGACAGCGGCAACCGCTTCCTCCCAAAATGGACTCGCCCCTGAGTGGCACGGGCATTGCAATTTTTCCACTCCGGTCCTGATTCACTCATGTTTTTATGATTGCTTTCTACAGAAAGTTCCCTTTTTAAAAATTAGCTGCCTCTAGCATACTGTACACTAGGAACAGTAGGTGGAAAACTTTGGAACTTGATTCTTTCATTTAGATTATTTTGGTTAGGACGCCAATGTTTGTGATGGTAAGTGGTGCTCTTTCAGGAACTGTTTTTGATAATCAAGATATTTGGCAGGCCTTGGGCTGTTAGTTATTTGAACATAGAAATTTTAAAAATATCTATTTTTGTTTCTTAGTACAAGATAAGCTATGCTATTTGACCGTTCATAAAATGATATAAAATATTTTTCTAATATCTCATCCTAAAGAGATTTTTGTGCATAGAAATGTTGTTATTATTATTCTTATGTATAGTTTCCTGTTATCATTTCTGATATGGAATCAAGTAATTCTGAGAGCATTTCCATACATCATTCGGCAGATTCAGGTACTGACATATTTTCTGACTATGAAGAAGATGTAACTGCCCAATTGCTTGATGCAAGAGTGTGGTGTCTGATCGATTCCCATCAAAATCCCAAGCCACCACCTCCAAGATTTCCTTTTAATGCTTCTCCAGCAGTTCAATTAGAAATTGATGAAACCGCTGGAATTCTTCAATACTTCAAGGCATTGCATTTATTGACGATTACCTAATTGAATTGATAAATGTGGAAACCAACTTATATATAAAAAGAGACATTTCAGGAGTGATACGGAGGATTAATTAAAATTGGCAATGTAAAAGTGCCAATTTTAATTTACCAACTTAAATGCTGACCAGTGCAAGGAATTCTCTGTTTTGGAAAAATTTTCAAGATATCAAGATTGGCAGCCTGTAAATACTGATGAAATTAGAGTGCTTTTTGCTTTGATCATTCTTCAGGGAATTGTAAGCAAAGCAGTGGAAGAATGGTATTGATCAAAGAGGCAGACCATTCTTACTCCATTCTTTTCAAATGTTATGTCATACTGTACATTTGTACTCATCAAACGCTATCTGCATTTTGCAGCGGTATTTTTGTCAGGGAAACACATCCTTGTGTCAGGCTGAATTAAATTTGGCCTGTACTGTTTATCTGAACAAAAAGTTCTCAAATTTGTTGAAACCTGAGAGGGATATTTCTATTGATGAAAGTCTCATGCTCCATAAGGGTAGGCTATCATGGATTCAATATGTTCCCCTGAAAAGAGCCAGATTTGGGGTAAAAACGTTTATGCTTTGTGAGTCTAGAGCTGGCTAAAGGAACTGATACCTATGGGACATTGAGAATTACAAGGATGGAAATACCAGATGACATAAAAAAAAAAGTTGAAAAAGGGGGAATTCACTGCCTTCCAGAGAGGTAAAGTGATGGTGATGAAATGGCAAGACAAAAAGGCTGTTACTGTACTCTCAACAGTACATAATACAGAATATGTTGAATTCAAAAAAAGGGATCTACATCTACATCAATACCCTGCAAGCCACCAAAAAGGTGTGTGGCAGGGGGTGCAGCACCAGGAGGAAAGGGTAAGGGATGAGGGGGTTAGGGTTTTTCAAATGGATGACAGGTCCCCTTTCAATTTTGCAGGTTCCCCTTTCAAAGTAAGGGGAACCTGCAAAAAAATAAAGAAATACAATCGTATAACCATGCGCAGTCGCTACCTTGTAGGTTAATACTTATTACGTCGAGCTCCGGCTCCTGGGGGATTTCAATTACAAGCATTCTGGTCTCTTATTGTTCTTGGAAAAAATTACCATTTAAACCTGTCCGTCTTGCAGTCAATCTCTCTAATCTTACATTCGTGATCCCTCCGCCCATAATATGTTGGGGTTCGTATTATGTTCTTGATGTCATCGGAAAAGGACCCATCTTTAAATGTTTTTAATAAGTTTTATGTATATTGTAAACGCCGCTGTGTAAGGGAATCCCAGCCTAAATTTTCTAGCAAAGTAGTTACGCTACTGCGTTGGTCATAGCAATTTTTGACAAATCTAGCCTCCCTCCGCAGAACTCGATCCAATTCCAAAATCAAATTTATCTCTTGCGGATCCCATATACTGGCAGCGTACTCTAGGTGGGGCCTGAATAGGGCAAGAAAACATCGTTCCTTCACTTTTTCGTCACATTTACCCAGCGCTCTTTTTACAAATCCCAATTTTTTATTAGCACGACCGCATATTTCCCGTATGTGCTTTCCCCAGGACAGATCGTGAGTAATTGTTACACCCAAGTGTTTAAAGGAATCTACCCTCGCGATTTCTGTTTGTTTCACTTTGTAACTAAATGGGGGGGTGTTACTCTTTTCCCAGAAATGTATTACTACGCATTTTTTCAAATTTAACTCCAATTGCCATGTATCGCACCAAGTCTGGTTTGCATTTAGGTCGTTAGCTAGCGTGACTCTGTCATCGCGACTTCGAATGTCCCCATAAATCACCGCATTGTCAGCAAAAAGACGGAGCCTGCTATTAACCACGGCGCTGTAATTTATGTAAAAAAGAAACAAGAGGGGGCCTATGACACTTCCCTGTGGTACACCCGACGTGACCTTAACAGGATCGGATGATACACCGTCCAGGACGACTGTTTGAACACGATTTGTTTTAAATTGTCTAATCCAGCATATAACACTCCCATGTATTCCAATATTTTCCAACTTCGCGAGTTACCTGCAATGAGGGACTTTATCAAAAGTATTTTTTTACACCTAGAAATATTGCATCAACTGGAATATTACTTTCACTGGAATGCATTATATCATGAACAAAGAGTGCGAGTTGATGAATAACTGATCGTAGCACTTTTTTACTTGATAGGTGCTACGATCAGTTATTCATTATGTTCGACTTCCACCACATCACGCCTGAAGCTACTCAATTTAGTGCGAGTTGAGTTTCGCAGGATCTACCTTTACGGAACCCGTGTTGGTTATTAATCAATAAATCTTGGCTATCGACGTACCTCATTATGGAACTAACAATGATGTGCTCAAAAATCTAACAGGAGATGGAGGTGAGCGATATTGGCCTATAATTACTGGGGTCCTCCCGGTCTCCATTTTTAAATATGGGTGTCACAGAAGCTATCTTCCAGCCACTGGCACGCTTTCTTCTGCTAATGATTTCTTAAATATTATATTAAGATAAGGAGCAATTTCAGACGGCAGTTCTTTATACACGCGAGCCGGTATCTCATCAGGTCCCGGAGATTTGTTGGGGTCGATATTTTTAAGGAGTAACTCTATTCCGCGAGTGGAAAAGTCGATTGCATGCATTGGCTGTAGAAATGTTTTCGGAAGTTCACTGGTATATTCTGGGAGCATTTGTTGAAAACACTGTGGAAGAATGAGTTTAATATGTTGGCTTTATCTAAACTACTTGTTACTTTATCCCCTTTTTTGTTGTTCAATGAGTTTACGGTGGACTTTTTTCCCTGCACTTTCCTGACGTAGGACCAAAACATCTTTGGGTTATCGTTTAAATGTTCACCTAATTTTTTCCTTTTGATTTACGCTAGCGCCTTCCGGAAGGCCTTCTTGGCAGTGGACTTAGATGCTTTTTAATTCTATATGGTTTCGTTGATTTTATCAGGGGAGGAATCTTTAACGGCGTTTTTCATTCTAGCATGGCACGCCCTTTGCCGTCTCAGTGATTTCCGAACATCAGAGTTGTACCAACGGGGTTCCTTATTCTATCTTATATATTTACTAGGTATGAATCTCTGTATCGCTGAACATGTTATTGCAAGAAAATTATTCCAGGTATCCTCGACACTCCTAGTTTGGCTTAATTTGTCAAATCTAAGAAAGGAACAGTTAAACTCACGTTTTAAGCCATCATAGTCAGCTTTATTGAATAAATAAATTTTTCTCTTAGGTTTGTTAACTTTTTCTACGCTTAGGGAAAATTTAGTGTTTACAGCCCTGTGATCACTGATCCCATCAATAACTCCTACATTTTAGACCCTTTCAGGTATATTAGTAGCTAATAGATCAAGAATGTTCTTTCCCCTTGTTGGTGAAGTGGCTAATTGATGTAGGGCATCTGAGGTGAACGTTAAAATGAGGGACTCGCATAAATCCTTGTCTTTAACTCCATTTATAAAACTGTACGAATCCCAATCTACTGTGGGAACATTAAAATCGCCACCGATCATTAGTCTATGCTCATTGTTGTGGGATGTAAAGCTTTTTATCTGCCTTTCTAGATCTAGTATTGAGTTAACGCGGGGATGGGGTGGTCTATAATATGCACAGACATATATTCTTTTTGCACTGGGTATTTTTACTGAGCACCAGACACTTTCTAGACAGTTATCAGGAAATAACTCAGCTCTACTGATGGTAGAGTTTTTAACCGCAATAAACACTCCTCCTCTGGCTCTATTCTGTCTGTCGTTTCTATAACCTGTGTAGGACTTGGGAAATGTTTTGCTGTGTGCGATATCATCTGTTAACCAACTTTCAGTTCCTATTATGATATCTGACTCTGTGCTATGAATGAGGTGGTGAAATTCCGGTATCTTATTTTTTAAACTTCGGCAGTTAACTACTACTACGGAAATTATTTCTTTGTCGAGAACCTTCTTTGTGTTCGTTGTGGGTTTCTTTCTGGTGATGCTATGTATAAGTATTTTGGGTGTCTTAATACACGATCGGTCCATATTCTGAGAAGTGATTCTTTCTTTTGTCTCATCAGCACTGTACGTACTTCGAGAAATTTCTTTAGGCAACCTAGTACTGTGAGACCCACTAATTGACCTACACTTTATAATATCGTTATCAGGGAAATTTATCTTTAAATTTAAATTTACCCCACTACCTAACCTACTCATTTGCCTAAAAAATATCTACAGTGCTCGAAGATCCTATCTTCGAGCACTGTAGAAAAAAATTAAATCCCCACCAGGTGGTTGGCAATTGAAAAATCTGTCCCCGTTAAAGTGGTAAACAAAGCATCATGCACAGCGAGTAATTCGCTTAAAGAGCAAAAATATTGGTCTCAAAAATGACTTGCTTAATGAGCGACTTTTCACATGACGATTGCCTAGGAGATAGAAATGCCCGGATTCATTGCGGGTCTGCTGCGGCAGTTTGTCTCAAGCACTCGTTCTGCTAGCATCTTAGTCACCAGTAATCACACGCATATCCAAGCATACATTTAAAAATATTTTTAGTGTTTCTTTGAGCAAATTTTAATGATACTTTGTTCATAATTTTCAAAATTACCCCAAAAAAAAGGCATAAGAGAATAAAAATAACAGCAGAAATGATAATAAAATTCATTGAATATTGGGAATAAGGTATGAGCGTGGCTGATATAGAACACACATCCAAAATCGGTTGACATCTACGATTGGCTTTTTCTTCAAGAACACGGATAAGACTAAGGAGAGAGATGCTTCAAATAGAGCATTCTCATCAATTTTAAAAGGTTGCTTCTCAAATGGATTAATGAAAGCTAATGCGATGTAAAACCATTGAAGAGCACATGATTTCTGAGAAGGAGCAAGCAACTTTTACCTAACTCGTTAATAGGACGCATGCATCATCAATGGCCAAACAATTATTTAAGGGGAGCCGTACATGGTTCCAGAATTTAATGAGAGGAACCTTAACCTTCATTAACAACTTTTTAAGGCATCATGAAGCAGCAAGCTCCAAGTCCAAGGCAGCAGAAAACTTCATTGGTGACTTCAAAAAGCTCGTAAAGTCAGAGGGTTACCTGCCACAACAAGTTTTAAATTGTGGCGAGACAGTTCTCTTTGGGAATAAGATACCAAAACAAAGCTATATTTGTGTACGTGTCAGTAAAAGAGAATGCACTACCTGGCCACTAGTCAATGAAAGGCCGTCTCACGCCACTATTTTGCACATATGCGAGGGTAATTTGAAAATCAAATTGCCACTTGCCCAGCTTGTGCTGCTTGTTTAACATTCAGAAACTCCACAAGCCTTCAAGCAGTGTAAAGTCCAAAAGAGCCCACTCAATGAGATGGGGAGGTCACAGGAAAATTTTGCATTGTATCATGTATATGAGGGATTGCCCTAATAAGGCATTTGAAGCATTGGCGAAAATAAATGTCTCTAAACAGCTTTACAGTAAAAAAAATGAAGCACGTATCATAAATAACTAACGATTTGTTTTGATTCTCATTTGCATTTAAAAATAGTTTGCAATCCCAGTTGCTTAATTCCTCGATAGAAGAAAAGTTGAACGTGACCCACTAACCTTCAAAAATGTGTACATCACGCTCTTTGAATAAACCTTGTGCATTATTTCTTTCTTCAGAAATGCATTTTCCATTAATTTATATGCAACAAGTTGTTTCATTAAACGAGTGGTTTGCTTTAAGAGAAAGATTGCAGAACAGGTTGTATTTTGACGTTCCACCCTATTTCCCATCTACAAGATGCTGGACGACAACTGGAATCTTCTTTTGCTTACAGCATACTGATTCATATTTTTAGTAAATTCAAAGCTTTTCCCACGACATGTGATCTAATAAATTGTCTATCAATGAATGTTTGGTTTTAGAAAGGAGGATGAAGATGACGACAGTGGCAGGAAGTATTTCCTTTCCTAACATATTTTAATACTAATCGACGAAGAACACAACAAGTGCTTGATTTGTTGTACTCCTCATATATCTTATTCAATTAAATAATATTTCAGTTTGTCCACAAGTTATAAAATTAGAGACCAGCAGAGTCACACCTATGTCCTACAATCTTAAAAATAAAGGCTCTTTTTTCATAGTCAAAACATTCAAATCCCATTCAACACATTCTAATAATATTTCTTTAACATTACCTTATGTAGACTAAAATGAGTGTTTAGCTGATGCTATTGTTGTCAAATTCCAAGTGGCCATTTTTGAGATATTTAGGCTTACACTACTGTGTCAGATTCATGTTGAAATGAATTGGAATGGAAATTTTGATTTTGGTAACAACAGATATCCCGAAACCTAACTAGCTGAAGGAGGACCCAGCTATTAAAAAGACCACTGCCTAAACAATGAGTCTTACTGTTTTGACCAAGAATTTCTTCTAAACAACATTGTACACTATTTTTTTCTTAATGATAGCTTCCTTTAAAATGGGTCCTACACATAAATATATTTTCACTATTGAAAATCTTAATTTACTCTAATCTGCATGATTCTACTATGAGTATGTTTTTCAGATGATTTACCAACATCTTAATCATCTCAGAGAACATTATTATCATACAATGTAAGGTTTAGGGCATTTTATTTAAGCATGAAAAGTGTATTAAAGCATAAAAATTAAGTTTAAATACACTACATTTGGCTAATTTACTTTAATGTATCACGCTAACATTAAATACTAAAGGCCATATATCATGCATATGATTGACACCTTAAACACACAGTAATCAACCCGAAGGTCGGTTTGGTAGGTGATGGTAGAGTTCACCCAGTACTAAGCCCTATACGGCGTGTGAAAATTCACACATCAGGGTAGGGGGGCCAGTTCCTTTCCCTGTGCCGGTTATGGTTTCCCAGGAAGATCTGGTACCCGAAAACTCACTTAGCTTGGGTGGAGCTGCAAGTGCCCATAGTGCCTTGCCCGGGAATTGAACCCGGGACCCTCTGGTCAGCAGTCCAACGCTCTACCCACTGGACTACCGCGACCCACATTGACACCTTCCTAGCGAACAATTAGTCGCCCATCATGAATCAAAATGCAAATGGAGCATTGATTATAGAGAAAGTGTTACCATTATAATTGTGGAGACATGGGCAGTAATCAAAGCATAGACTCCTCCAGAGGCTCCGGCAAGAAGAACATAGGGGTCTGAAATTGAAGTTCCAAGTGAACCTGCCACCACTCCCGCAAGGTAAACAGCCAGAACTCTCCACCAGCCATGCACCATTTCCAGAGGAACCCCCAATGCCAACTGCACCAGAAGGTTCATCCATATGTGAGCATATCTATAAAATTGCCAAGAAAACAATTTGATAGAATGTTATTCCAATCGCTGAATATATGTCATGATTGGCCATAAAAAATTTTCCCTAACAGACACAAAACTTTGACCAAAAGTTAAGGGTAGTAACAAGTTTAATGAAACATTACAATAATATTTGCAACAACCCTATGGCTTTCAAAGTTACTGTTGCGGCATCTCCTGCAGTTTCTTTGGAATTTAGTTTAATGAAAACTATAAGGCCTAGCAAAAGTGTTCTAGCTGACACGCATGACAGGATGAAATCAATATAAATACATATATATATATATACACACACACACACACACATATATACACACACACACACGCACACACGCGCACACGCGCACACACACACATATATATATGTTAACCGAGCCTAAAAACTGATATTATCTTGTAAAAGTGGACCTGTGTTAAAAATTATGGTATAAAATATCCAGTGTCTAAGTAATAAACTTGCAGGTCTTGAAGCTGTGGCCACAAGTGAAAAACCTGACATTATCTGTATATGTGAACATTGGTTAAAAGACATATCTGTGACAATACCAGGTTATGTAATTGGTGATGCATATTGCCGTCAGAATCATCAGCATGGTGGTGTGGTTATTTATGTCAAAGATAGCTTAGTTTTTAATACTTTATCACGAGATATAAGGAAGCTTATTGACGAATTAACGTTTGAATGTTCGGCTGTGAGACTCAAAATGGTTGACCGTGATTTGGTTGTTTTGGTCATATATATAGTACGTCTCCCTTGGCTAGTTTCGGGTCATTTCTTGAAAAACTCGAGAGTTTACTGTATACAATAACTTATCACTCGTCCAGACCCTCAATCATACTAACTGGTGACCTTAATTGTAACCTATTGGTTGATGGTAGAGACCAAAGACTACTTTTGCAAGTTTTTGACTCCTATAACATGAAACCACAAGTGAGTTCCCCTACTAGGATTACAGACAAAAGTAAATCACTATGAGACAATGTCTTCACTGATTACCCCGTCAGCAGATCTGAAACAAAAGTGTTTGATACAGCAGTGTCTGACCACTCTGCAATTATGTCTACTTTTTATCTATGTAAAAATGTTTCATCATCAAGTGCTTTCAAATATCAGAGGTACTTCAGTGAGTCGAATGTTAATTACTTTCGTGTGTTGCTAAACCAACATAACTGGCTGGGGACACTTCAGATGGCCACTGTTCATGAAAATTTTGAAGTCTTGTACAGTTACTTCATACATTATCTAAACCTTGCTTTTCCTTACGAGCCAGTGAAAATCAGGAGTGGTAACATGAAAAGTTGGCTCGTGCCTGAAATCCGCATTATGTCAAAAAAATTGAAAACAATGTACTTACATATAGAATCTTCATGTGACAGTAAAACATATCAACACTACTCCCAGCAAAGAAGAGGGTACAGGTATCTAATAAAACAGGCAAAAAAAGAGTATAATGATCGGCCGATTATGAATGCCTCCAATTTCTCAAAAATAGCATGGGAACTCATAAAAAGCAACAGCAACCTAAATTCCACGACATTGCCTCTCCAGGTAAATGATAACTTTGGCAACATAATCTCTGAACCAGGTAAAATATCTAATGCTTTTAACAAAGCTTTTCTCTCTCTGCCAAATTGCCCTCATCCTGTGCCTCTTGGGCCCATGCCATCCAATAGAGTAACTTATACATCAATGTACCTTAAACCCGGCAATGAGAGTGAATTACGCCTTTATCTTAATAAGATAAGGGAAAAAGAAATCTGCTGACATTGATGGAGTGTCTGGCAAGTTATTAAAAGACTGTGGTGACCTTATTCTAGCACCACTACTAATGCTGGTGAACCAGTCCTTAGCTGAGGGCATTCATCCGACTACCCTTAAAATGGCCAAGGTCTTACCTGTCTACAAGAACAAGGGGGACCGAAATGATTTAAATAATTACAGACCCAGTTCTATAATTTCACTATTTGGTAAAATCCTAGAGTGTGTTTTCTGTAAAAGATTGTTAGAATTTCTTGAAAATCAAAATGTGCTATCTGAAAACCAGTTTGGATTCCGAAAGGGGAAGTCAACAAATCTTGCTCTTTTCGAAGCGGTAAATTTTATAATTCAAGAAATTGACTCTAAATGTAAGGTCCTGGGCATTTTCTATGACTTGAGCAAAGCATTTGATGCTGTTGATCACGGTAAGCTGATCTCAAAATGTGAGCTATTGGGCATTAGGGGTGTGGCATTAAGCTGGTTGAAGTCCTATCTTGCTAATCGGCACCAAAGGGTGGCCTACGAAAGTGATGGGAATATTTACCTCTCCAATCCCTTGGAGGTCAACAGAGGGGTTCCCCAGGGGTCAGTGCTTGGCCCAGTATTATTTTTGATCTTTATTAATGATCTTCATGGGCAGCTGCAGATCAATGGTACAAAAAAATGTGTTATGCATGCTGATGATGTGAGTGTAATGACATCCAGTAAAAATTTATGTGAACTGGCTGTGGCTGGTGACCTGTTGCTGAAATGTATGTCTACATGGTGCAAGGGAAACAGTTTGCTCCTTAATGTTGAAAAAACTCAAGCAATGGTCTTCTCGTCTTCACACAGCATAATTGACACTAACTCTTTAACAACATATGGTAGTAACTTAAACACAGTAAATTATTTTAAGTTCCCAGGAATCCATATAGATAGTAACTTGAAATGGAATCTCCATGTTCTGAACCTAATTAAAAAATTAAATTCTGTGTTCTACTTACTATCTATATTAAAACACTCTGTGAGCCAAAATGTACTGATGACATTATATTAAGGATTATTCCACTCAAGAATTTCATATGGAATTGTATTCTGGGGTCTAGCCTCTCCCCTTCTCAGCATTCTGAAGTTACAGAAAATGATGGCGAGAGTTATGTGTAATGAAGAATATTATGCTCACTGTCAACCTCTTTTTAAAAGGTTAAAATTGTTAACTGTACCTGGTGTATATATTTATCAATATGTAATACTTGTTAAATTGCATAGCGCTGACTTTGAAACAAATAACAGCATCCACTTATATAATACGAGACAAAACTACAACCTACATGTGAGGTCAACTAATTTAACCTTGGCCACAAATGGCCCCAAGTCTATGAGTATAAAACTATATAATAATCTAGCTGAATGTATAAAAAGAGAAGGACGTGTACATGTGTTTAAGAAAATGGTTCGTGAATTGCTCATTGAAAAGTGTTATTATAGTGCCAAAGAATACCTGAGGCCTAATTTATAAATTTGTAGCATTTTATAATTTTGTAATATTCTTAATTTTGTAATAATTTCTATTTTTGTAAATCTTGTACTTGACAAATCCTATGCACTTGCCAGTATTATTACTATGCACTGTGTCTCTTGGACGAATAAATATCATATATATGTATATATGTATATGTATATATGTATGTATATATGTATGTATATATGTATGTATATATGTATATATATGTATGTATGTGTGTGTGTATATATATATATATATATATATATATATATATATATACATATATATATATATACACACACACACATATATATATATATATATATATATATATATACACACATTCAAACACGAAATCCCGCCAAACGGCAAATAAATACTCATATATACAGAAACAGACATAAGGAAAAGGGATAGGAACACATATAAAGGACGAACACAATAAAGGTGGGGAAGGCGGAATCGAACGGATCACAAGAGTAAAAATATTTCCTTGACCGGGACTCGAACCTCGGATCTTTCCACTTGCCGGGCGGATGCTCTTAACCACTTGAACTATCGAGGAAACATAATTTACCCTGAGATCCGTGGGTCTAATATGTCGCCAAGCGCCCCGATTCTTTAGCCAAGAGATGGCGACAGGGGACTGTTTCACCCACCAAAGGAGAAATAGACAATACACAAGAGGAAAGGACAGTGGTTTTTTAGAATTCATACAACATCATACAGGAAAGGAACAGTGCGTCTCGTGGCACGCATAGCCAGAAGAAAGAGATGAGCCACATTGGCCAAATACACATTCAAACACGAAATCCCGCCAAACGGCGAATAAATACTCATATATACAGAAACAGACATAAGGAAAAGGGATAGGAACACATATAAAGGACGAACACAATAAAGGTGGGGAAGGCGGAATCGAACGGATCACAAGAGTAAAAATATTTCCTTGACCGGGACTCGAACCTCGGATCTTCGGGTACAAGAATCGGGGCGCTTGGCGACATATTAGACCCACGGATCTCAGGGTAAATTACGTTTCCTCGATAGCTCAAGTGGTTAAGAGCATCCGCCCGGCAAGTGGAAAGATCCGAGGTTCGAGTCCCGGTCAAGGAAATATTTTTACTCTTGTGATCCGTTCGATTCCGCCTTCCCCACCTTTATTGTGTTCGTCCTTTATATGTGTTCCTATCCCTTTTCCTTATGTCTGTTTCTGTATATATGAGTATATATATATATATATATATATATATATATATATATATATATATATATATATATATATATATATATATATATATACATACATACATATATACACATACATACATACATATATATATATATATATATATATATATATATATATATATATATATATATATATATATATGTATATAAATGAGGGCCATTTTGAATTTAGATGAAGAATAAACAAAAGAAGTTGTTATTCTTACCCTCAGGCTAATCGCAGAGAATCATCCAGAGAATCCAAAAAAGAAATTTGAACAAACCACAATGACAGGAGGCTGATATATGCAATGTACCGAAACCTGGTGGTACTGATTAGAGAATCATCCAGAGAATCCAAAAAAGAAATTTGAACAAACCACAATGACAGGAGGCTGATATATGCAATGTACAGAAACCTGGTGGTACTGATTAATGTGGTGGAAGCAGGGAAGATACTAAAATAAGAAAAGGTATGGCTGCTCATTACTGCCATTGGTATTAAATGTGCACATTGAGAAGACAACAATTAATGAGATCAATAGAAGGATAAGGACGTAGCATACAAGTTCAAGGCGAAAGTGAAAATATGCTGCAGCTGGCAGATGGCATTGCTATACTTTCAGAGAAGAAAGAAGACCCTCTATGGATACTAGTCGATGTGGAGAAGAGAATGAAAAAGTAAAAGTTCCAAGTATTTTACTCTGAAGGGTTCCATTTATTCTTCCTGGAACACTCTTTTATGATTTTCTGTAACTTATCTATCACTGTCTCTCTGAAAGGAAATTCTGAAGGAAACTCAATACAGAAGGAACATTTTTCCTGAAGGCCATTCATTGAGTAAATTTTACTGTTAAATTAAAAAACACTAAATTAAAAGATGAAAGGTAGTTTATAGGTCTAGAAACTTACCCAATATGCACGAACATGTATGAGAGGAACCTCCAAGCTTCTTGCCGTTTTCTGGGATTGTATATTAATAACTGAGCAACGGGACCACTTGGAGTTGATGTTCCCATCACAACGACATCCCAGACGAAGGTCACAATCTATAAAGAAAATGAAATACATGCAACAGTTATTTTTCTATTTTTTCATTTATTCATATCAGATATTTTTCATGGCATATATAATTATAAATGTAAAAGCTAAAGACTGTCTTATCTTTAACCTCCTCACCACACCTCGATGCAACTGACGAGAAGCATGCAAACTGCAGGAGGATTGCACGAGTACTCTTCCTCATACAATCCATCAAGTTCATCAGGAGAAAGACCTGCTTGAAGGCCATACGTTGTAGGTTGGATGGCTGGCCTACGTCTACGAGGTACTGTGTAATGGATGTATTTGTTAAAATACATCCTCAAACTGCCGTGCATTTCCCCACTCATGGCCTGCAGAAGGATTTCACAAAGAAGCATTGTCCAAAATGTTAAAAGATACACAAATTAATATTATTAAACATTCACAAAAAACAGAATCATACCATTTCTACAAATTCTTCACGTGAGAGGACACCATCCTGATCATGATCGGCCTTTTGCAATATTTTTACAGCAACTTTTTCAGGTATATCATGATCATAGGCAATATTCTGAAGAACATTGCGAAATTCGTTGAGGGATATGAATCCATCTCTATCACGATCATACTGCAACATTAAAGGCGAGATAATTGTCAAATAGTATTATTAAATATACAATATACACAAAACTCGGGTTGATGGAAAATTGAAAGACAAAAGTCATATTTTATGCAAGAAACTATTCTGTAAAGTGATTAAACATCGTATTTAATATCAACAAGCAAGGGTTGAATTGACTATAGACATTTATCCAGGGAAGAACTTTCTCAATAAGGCTAACAGAGGATGAATGACAATAACTCCATTTTTAATTATTTGGAAATATAAAATATTTATAAGGCCAATTTACGATCCCATACGCTAACCATATATTTTGATGATAGCTTTATCAGCTGGCACCACACATTAAAATTATTCGGGAGATTAACGAGATGGATAGGAAGAACTGTAAATCTTATTTTAGTTTATCTTTAGACTCAGTTTTTACACGAAATCTACGATCTAATTCTTCAGTGAACATACCTTGTTGAAAACTGTGCGCCAGTGCTAAAAAATGAAAAGTGCGACGATTAGAGCGAAATATAGGACCAATGACAAATTCGATTAAAATTGCGTGAACTCTTTCCTTTATTGTTGATCACCTCCATAATTTCAATTCATCCACAATGATAAACACGAAAATACCCCATACTATGAACAATTATCTGAATTCACTTACTGACAGAGTGGGCTGTAGCTGGATGTTGGTTTGTACTCTTGTAGGTTGTTGCCGTTGTTGTCTTAATTGCTCTGAAGACATAGCTTTTGGGGAGATTACTTACGATAGCACTCGAACAAAATTACAATTATTTTACTTCTGAATTCCTGGCATGCCAACTCACATTAGCTGCTGTGAATTGAGCGGCTCCCTTCTTCCTTTCGGGTTGCGAAAAGCGACTGATATCAAGGTTTCATTACTGCCACTCCCATTTTCTTTTGGTATCATATCTCAGAAAGTATCTCAAAGAGGGATGAGTTAGAGGTTCTCACAGGTGTCGGCAAGGTGCAATGAAACAGAAGCGCCAGGAACGTCACTAGAAGCAGTCCCCTTCCACTCTCACAGACAACCGCTAATAGTGATAGATTCACGTTCAAGATCACGGCGACGAATCGGCGCGTTAGCATTACGGTTTTTCCACCACACCTGCGAATGAGGGTTTTTTGTCAGTTTAACTTGAAGGATTTTAAACTCATTCGCCGGCTGCAGGCTAGTTTATGTTATCCCAGGATGTTGATATGAGCACTTCTTCCTTTTGTCGTACAAAAAATGTAAAAGACACTGCATATATTGTAGGCGACGTATAGTACCAACTGGAAATTTTGCGCGGCAATGTAGGTAGACTTATTTTGCTCTGCATCTGAGGCGACTGCATTATCGTACCGTATGGTAGACAGTCACAGTTTTGAAGACAGTTGAACCGTTATTACCACGAAGTTCCTGAGGTGTTGGGAAGCGGACTCGGGCATAAACTAATCATATATGTAAGGTGTTATCATGAAAATATCAATCAAATAAGGAATTAAAATAGGTATTGACGCTTAGAATTGCTAATAATTAAGACCCAGACAATAATTAATGACAATTTGCGAAATAGCTTTGAAGAAAAATTCTCATAAATGATGAAACCATATCGACATTAGCTTCACCCTTAACTTGATCTCCTCCATTTCATGCTCTGCGAGGGACTTACAATAAAAGTCTATGCCTTCTGTTGTAAAACATACTCTGGCATAATTGCTTTAGTTCAAAGAACGTGGCTTTCTCTAAGTACAATTAGCCTCTGATCGATTACACCCTGAATTGACTAAAACTTTTAAACTTATTATTCATCTGAAGAACTGTTACTTTAATCTTTTATTTACATATCTATAATAAATTTATGGAATTTTCAGGATGTAAATGATATGGCAATAAAAGCCCCTTTTAAAAGTGATTTCAAAGTTAACAATATTATAATCTATCTTGGGAGCCATTTCATAAGCAAATAGTTCATTTTGGTATCAACTTGGACACTTCGGCGGATTGAAATCTTGGATGGGGGAAGAGATTACTCACTAATAATTAAATATCTTCCCTTACACTTCGTTATGTCTTTTAGTGTTATTTGTTTAGGATTCCATCTATATTATATAGTTGTTACATATATCTTTCTAATATGGTGATAAAAGAACCTCCCTTGAATGTTTGCATTTTGTCTTTTAACTATTAAAATTGCTTTTTAGTAGTTAGGTGTTAAGAGCCCATTTTTTTAGTCTTTAGGAGGGTATTATCTGTGGACATGAGTCAGATGCTAAGGATTTGTTTAACAAGTTATGCATCTAATGTTAATTCTAAGCTATGTTATTCTGCCCATGTTTCAATAGTTGGCAATTTCTTTCTCCCATCTTGGCTGGCCTTTGACCTCCCAATCACTCTGGTATGACCTTTTATTTAATCTTTTCAACTAAATATCTGAGCCCTCTTTTCCCTTCCTGTTTGTGAAGTTATTAAATATTGTTTTGCTACTTCAAGGTGCCAAGATCACCAGGTCATCTGAAAAGACTAGGAATCTAAGTCCATTCTGATTTTGCTGCCCTTGGACTTGTGTCTGCTTCTGGCCTCTCTTTTGTCAAGGGCTTTTCTCTATTCTCTGATGATCTTTTCTAAAAAGCAATTGAAAAGAATTGATGATTTCAATCTTAATTATCCTTGTCTGATGCTAATTTCTGACATCTCCCCAAGAAACTCAACCTTTGATTAGGTATCAGTCAGATTAGACATCCGTGATTATGTTCCTAGTCTTATTGTCTAGCCCGAGTTTTTCCAGTATGTTTTAAAAGGCTTTCTATGGAAGTCATAGGCTTTATTGAAGTCTATGAAAGTTATCACAAGGCCTTCCTTTCTTAGATTGTCAAGCTTGGTTAAAGTCTTAAGGTTGAGTTGCTGCTTATTGCATGACTGCCCCTTTCTGAAACCTCCTTGGTAATCTCAAAGTTGTGGCTCAACTCTGTTCAAGAGAACTTTTGATAGGAATTTTGTCACAGAGAAGAGCTTTACTCTCTGTAATTGCATAGATCTGTTATGGAACCCTCCCCGTGTTGGGGGTGTATGAGGACTGATTTCCAGTCACCTTCGTTTTTCATCATGTTTTCAAGGATATTTTGTTAGAGTTTGAATTTAGGTACAGTATACATTCTTCCATATCTCTGCCACAGTGGAATTCCCATCAGAGGTTTCATTGCTCTTCCAACCCTGTGATGAGTTTGCACACTTTGTCTTGGCTGGATAGTTTGGTCTTAATGTTACAGTACTCTTCCAAAGGTCTCGGTGGCTGGTTTACAGTTTGTCAAATTACTTGGTGAGTAGAATCGAAATCTCAAGATTGTTTTGGACGATGTCTCACTTTCTTAAAGTGTATGCTTGGGACATCATCACATTTGCTGAAATACTGTGTGGAGGTGTTGTCGTAGCTCTTTTAGTTATTCTTTTTAAAGTTGATGTCCTGAAGCTGTGTTATTAAATATTACCACGAGACATTTCTCATTTTTTTTCTTGTCAGGTGACACCGAGTTATAAACTGCTCTCTGTTCTTTGTGAGCAGCAGTTGAGCCATGCTTTCTTTAACTGTTGTTCACACTTGACCATCTTACATCTATGTGTCTCGTCTTTTGTGGACTAAATATTTTTTTGATATATACAACTGATCCAACATAAAGGTTTGGATCACTGATGACATTAGTCAAATGCCACAGGATCTTACAAATTTTTCCGTTGATTGAGAACTCTCCAAGGACCAAGGGCTTATCCCTGAGTATTAAATGAAAAAAAATAACACTATGGAAATATTCTGAAAGAGGCTAAGCAGGATTTTGATAACACTTACTTTTGCTGCCAATGGTCGGAATTAAATTTGGAGCATTGTAAATGGAATCATAACATTGGCAATGACTCCCCCCCCCTACATTGCAGGATGCAAATGGCAAGGATATTGATGAATTGACTGAACTTGTCACTTTAATTATTCACCATTTATTCTATTCTTACACTCCAGTATATTAACATACTAACACTCTAAGTAATCAGAACTCTTTTTTTCTTTCCCCCAATTCAGTCAGTGAATTCAAATCTGGAATACATTATTCAGCTTAGTCACCGCAGGTGTGGATTAGATTACCACTCATGTAATACTCTCCTTTTATCTGCAGATTCTGTATCCCTTGTTATATTTCACATTTAAGTCTTTCCAGTTAAGCACATACTGATGCCCTAAATCTCTTGAAGTTATTTTTGCCATTAAGAGGAAGCTGACTCAAATAAGATGTACTGTGGACCAATTGATTTTCAATCAGGGTAGCTAAAACCTGTTGTATTGTAATGATACTTAAGTGCTCATCAAATCTGTAACAGAATTTAGTGCATAGTGTACTAATATGACAATTTTATGCTCCTTTTATTTAAAACATATTCTGGGGCTCATCTCCAATGATAGTCAGATTCTACAAATTACAGAAATAGGGAGCTCAATTGCTGGCTTTTGCTGCGTATAGTGCAGCACCTCTCAGTTCCATGTTAGAAAGTCACTGCATCCTTCCATTTCAATGTGCTTCAAGTCTTGCCCTAGTGCTGCATATTAAGTCAATCTCTAAGGAGTTCTTAAAAGAATGTGTGCAATAAATTTACATAGAGTTGCAACACCCTTTACCAGAACTATGTGCGTACTAAAGCAGCTTTCTAGAGACCAAAAACTCTGAGTTTGCACATTTACAGGGTATGGCAGGATACCTTGCCGATTTGAAGGAAATTCTCAATGAAAATCAGCCAAATATGCCGCTGCACCCCTTATAACAAGCTGCCATCTAATCTAAAAGCATCAAATTCAAGTTCATTCAAATTGTAACTTTTACTGTTTCCCCACTCTTATCATTTAAAAGATCAATGTTCCGAGACACTTCTATTTGATGGATTGCCCAAATCTTGTGCTGTCTAATTTGCTTGTGATTATTTGATGACTAAAAAAAAACCTGGAAATCTGTTTGATTGGTGACTGTAGGGCTCATCTGGCTAGAGCATGCAATGAGAAATGCACATGCTTAATTTGGGCTTGTGGAAAATTGGAGACCTAAGAAAACTGATTGATGTCGAGCCTACAAATAGCTTTGCCTCCTGAAGCTCAATGTAGGCCATCTAAAACCATTACGCAGGTATTAATTATATCTGTGGCCATATTAATGATGGCTACACATAGTTGCTATGTATTGAATGGCCAGCGAACAAATTCCAAGGTAACATTGACAACAAACATTACCATAGCTTAAATATCCGCTAGAGAAAAATGCAACTCAAAGTAAGAGAAAAAATCACTTGGTTATTACACAACTGCCCAACTCTCATTCTGAAGGTTCAGTACAGATTGATTTGCCAGCTGACCTTATTTTTGAAGTTCATGGTGTCTTTAAATATCCCCTGGAAATTTTTGCATCTGAAATTGCAAGGTATGGAGCGGCATGTTTTTAAGTTATTATTATATTTAATAGAATTTATTTCCATGGGTGCTATTAGCTCACTAGCTATTTCATTGATTCAAGTTCAGTAAGGTATTGTATTTCTAGTATTTAAGACTTTGGGTTAGTGAAATTTCTTCTCTTTAAATAATCATGGGGATTGTCTTGAGGAATTCATTTCAATTTATTAGAGAGGGACTGGTGCAGCATACCTATGTAAACTAAGCTCAGTAAACTTTTTGCGAGTGGAATTATTGCTGATAGAAATAACTTGTCAGTGTCACAATTATATTTGTACAAAGGTTAAGACTGTACTTATTATTATTACGAGTAAGGTACCAGTCAAGGTATGGTGGACCTACTATAAACTGCATACCTAAGTACATCAAATTCATCATCACCCATGTTCATAACATCTTTAGAATGCTCCACATGACTCAATCAGAATAATTTGGCGATTAGCTTTAAGGGATGGGTTCCTAGTAGGCATATATATATATATAGTGTAAATATATATATGCCTGCACACACAATGTACACCAATATAGCCCTAGCGAACAAAAGCACAGAAAAAAGAAACTCACTCATATTACAAGTTTTCAGTGGCGATAACCACCTTTCTCAAGGGAGAGAAAGAACTGAGGAAAAGGTTTCAAAAGGAGAGGAGAACATCCAGTGTCCTCTTCTCAGTCATAAGTTTTATATATATTTTTTTAAGGTAATCTACCGGTTAAGGTAGGTTTTTGGATGGACACAACTACCAAACAAACATTTTATTTTATATAATAAATATGAAACTCCAATAGCCGTAAACAGTTTACCTTTCTAAACAAAGTAAAAATGAAATTAGTTGGCTAGCGCCACAAGTCAAGAAGGGGTAAAAGGTAAAAAAGGATAATGAGGTAGGTAAAAGGGGTAAAAGGTAAAAAAGGAGAGGATAAGAAAGGTGAATACGAAACATTTTATTACTCCTAGTAAAACACAAAATCCATCATCCTACTCTATGTCAGGTCCCTCTTCATCTCTGAGTACTTTCTTTCTCCCTTCATCCCGTCCAACAACCCTATCTTGTTCCTTCCCTTTCCTCTTTTGCCCAACATTCTCCCCTCTATCACAGTATTCAACATCCCACTACCGGTCAGTACACCCTTCATCCACTTTTCCTGCCTCCATAGGATTTCTCCCAACAAACCCCTCTCTTCGCCCACCATACCAAGTACTTCCTCGTTTGTTTTCTTCTTGGTCCATTTCACCTTCTCCATTCTTCTCCACACCCACATTACAAAAGCCTCCAGTCTAAGTCTATCCTCCTGCTTCAATGACCACGTTTCCGCGCCGTACATGGCTACGCTCCATATCAAAGTTTTTACGAGAATATGAAAATCACACATTTCACAATGCAAGCCTGTATTCGTCATGAACACAATGTATAAGCAAATTGAGTAAATTTGTGATTGCATGAACTTTAGACACCCTGAAAACTCTAATTTATGGACTCACACAATTTTCATAACCCTGGAAATCACTTCATTTTTACAATAGGTTGTCCATAGAAATTAATGCCATGAGGATTTCAAATATATATTCCTGAAACCAGAAATTTACATAAAATCTCACCACCCTACAGATATATCAAGTCAGTTTCTGTAGTATTTATTCCAAGGTTTAATTCATATCAATGTTTTCATCTTCATATTATGTACAATGGATCATTGAAAGAAATTTTTACTAATAAAACGGTTATTAAGCTGACTGCATCAATTTTTAAAATGACCATCAGACTAGTTATCTTCTGGTGCAATAATCTGAACTGCTTGAAACATAATGCTTTGATTTTTTCCCAATGTAAAAATAGTTTTAAATCAATTTAAATGACCCAGCAGTTGTAGATTGATCTTAGAAACATGTCATCTCATTGTAATATTGATTAATATAACTTAAAATGGTTGAAAAAATACTGAAAATATAGGAAAGCTGGAAATTCTGTAGGAAGTATTTGTGAATACATGAAAGAAGCCTTTAAGTCTTACTTCAAAATTTTTCAGTTAGGCCTTTTTTATTTAAATGTATTATATCTGATTGTATTAAAAATTTGTATGTAATACTTATTCTTTTATAATCCTGTGAAATATTTCAATTATAAGACTTGACAACACATTTGATAATATTTTCTACCAACCTCAATTTTACACATTTTTACATTGGTCTTTTCATGAATGTAAATTTGATAATGGCATGAACTTTAGCAAGGGAGTTGGCCATTCTGCTCTCTTGGCTACAAATAGATGCAAAAGCTGATACACACAGACATGCCTGCCTGCCTAAGAAACATTCATAAACACTGACAAAACATTATCCACACTGACATTGTGGAAAATGTCACCACTAAACATGAACTACCACTTTCCCCAAGTATTCCGGAATAATAAGTCAACAAACAATTATAAAAATATTTATTCAATAAACATTTCATTAATTCCAATGAAAATTTATTACATGGTGTTTTACATTACTTCTGAAAAGGCAAAAATTTAAAAAAACAAGTCATACTTTATGAACATTTTATGAGAAGTTAGGCAGTTCCTTTAATTAAATGCTTAGCTTATTCTCAGCTGTGACTAATTGCAAAATGGACAATCAATCATCTCAACATTTGATTGAACACTAGGAAAATACTTCAAATTAATTAATTATATTAGATAAAAATCAAAGCAATAAAACACTGGTAAACTTTAATGCCAATACTGAACATGAACATAATCACTGAAAACAACTATACAAATCAAGAGGCCTTAATCAGGAAAATACTAATTTAACAACATCATCCAGACACAATAGTCAAAATTTAATCATAGAAAAACATCCAGCACAATGTTGTGTCATAAAATCTTTAATCTCCAAGCCATTGCCTAATTTCCTTTCATTTGGTCCACCAGTCCAAACAAGTTCAAAAATATTTTTTTCAATATCATACATTTCTACAGCCAAAAACTTTTCTGCACTATTATCGGTGGAATCTTCACTTTCAGAACCTAGAAATAAAAAAATCATTATTATTAAAACAGTGACTTATCAGATTGACTGTCATCAGAGTTGACCAAGAAAGTTGGAGGTAAGAACTCATAAACTGCATATAATATGACTCATTTTGGGTGAGTTCAGGAATGATATTCTCCAAGCTGGAATGTTAGGCACATGCATTCCTTTACTTGAAATTTTAAGTCATTAATGGGATTTGCTTCTTTGGGTCCACTACATATAGTGATGTTGTCCAGCAATAGACCAATGGGGAGCTATCAATGGTAAGGAGATTATAATTTTCAAACAGCAATCCCCACAACACACTCTTGACCTACTTGGGTACATATTTTCCATTAATGCATATGCATGCATCATAGTCTGAACTACAGTCAATGACCATGGTCAAGCATCTCTAATAGTCATTCTTACCAATAATATGGGCGGACTCATATGTGCTCCATTATGTACTTGCACAAATCATTTTATTGAATAAGATACTAGCTGCATACTTTCACACCTGAAGGAGGTTGGGTAGGGCAGGTGCACTTTTAAAGTCTAAAACACGGGATGTAGAGATTAGAGTGCGTACCATCACAAAATAACTCAATTTGAAATGATAAACATGCCAGAAGCAAATGAGAATTTTTTTTTTCCAAAAAATCGCCTGTTTATTTAAAACATTTCCAGAAAAGTATATCCAAATGGGACCTAGCCTAAGTTACATTGTGTATTTTTAGTCTATACATGCACAAAATTGAAGTCCTTACTCTATAATACCATGCTGGTGTGATGTGTCCCCAAATGAATTTTGGATGGACACAGAATAAAAAATGTGCTATTATTTTGCCCATACATCTTTTAAGTATAGAAATTTGAAATTACTCAAAGTTCTCTTAAGTTACTTTCACTGTTTCAGAAGCAATATACCACAGCAGAGATCATACATGAGATGCAATTCAGTTCTTTTCTGAACTAATCCAGTAAATAGTACTATTATGTCTACATAATGAAATAAATATGCACCTATACGGCAAATATAGTCTATGAGTCTTGGAGGGGGGACCAAAGAAGCAAGCTCTTTAACTAAAATCATATAAGCCACAGTAATCTTCCTAAAAACATTTGTAATCATGTACATATTAGTCTGTGTTTTGAATTATGCACAGGAGCTAACGAAGTACTAAAATTTCCAAGCAAAGGACTTTGGGATATATGAACCCATGTTACCCATTAAGTTCAAAATTCTGTTTTCGCATATGATTTGCTAAAATTTTGACACTTCAAAATTGACAATAACAAAGTTTTTCCTACTGGTACTATGTATACATTATGAATTATTTCATTTTCTACTGCTATTCATAAATAAATGAGGAATATAAAATTCTATTAATAAATGTTACCCAACAGATCATCTGGAGTGAATTACTACAAGTAAAAGCTTAAGGGTTCTCTTTTGATATTCTCTCAATGTAGATGGTTCTGTGGAATGGATTCAAGTTTTGAGGTGACAACTGAATGTATACCTTAAGGCGACCAGATTAATCAAGCCCTGCTACCAGCCTTTTTTATTTTTAACAGTAGCCGTAGGTTAGACTTTCGTTGGATCATGACATTACACACTGCTGAAGCCCCAACTAACACAACACAAAATATCCTTAAACCTTTAATATACATTACATTCACTCATTCTTTAACCCTGCACACTTTCTGCTCAGAATGTCTTATCCTTTTCCTCCCTCTGCCTCTTTCCCAGGACTCTTCCCTCCATCACAGTCTCCAGGAACACACTGCCTCTTAGTATCCCTTGAAATCATAATGGCTCGGACCTTTTTAACCTTCATCCTACTTGGTTTTTCAAACTGTATACTCTGATAGGTAAGGTTTTTTTTCTTTTTTAAGTTTTCATCTTGTAATGTGTTGAGTTAAGGTGAAAAAATGTAACAAAAACAATTCAACATATTGTAATGAAAT
The DNA here is from genome assembly GCF_022747635.1 of Hetaerina americana. Lineage (NCBI taxonomy): Eukaryota > Metazoa > Arthropoda > Insecta > Odonata > Calopterygidae > Hetaerina > Hetaerina americana. The sequence continues at coordinate 3,509,507 of NW_027286986.1, read as the reverse complement.
AGAAAGCATTTTGATCCTAGCATATTTTTTTGAAAGGGTTCATTAAGAATTATTTTCCATTATATAATATCTTAGATTAAAAATTAAACTTTGATCCCATCTGCAATTTTTGACGAAAATATTGAAAAATATGTTTCATTGAATCATTAATTCTTCAGATAGAAGTTTTTTAGCAAGTTAGTCAGAAGGTAACCCTTTCTTTTATCTTCCCTAAATTATGCACATGACGCTCCTTTCCATCGTGCTTTTTGATCTCTTCACTGCATTTTTAGAAATTTGGCCACCAATGGAGTGGCATCCCTTTCCTATTTGCCTTCCACTTTCACTTTCTCACAAGCAAAAAATCCTTTTTATGCTCTTCAAAAACATTAGAAGATTTGAAGTATTTGTCCACATACTAGGGTTGCTATTTAATTTTCAGCCTTATAATGAAAAGACAGTAATTTATTGTTGAAAATAGCTTTATTGTTTTTCGGAGTATTCTCTATGATAATCAATACACTTTTGCACACATTTGAACCAATTTTCATAACACTTTTTCCTCTCCAATTGAGATACCTCCAAAACATGGCTTTTGAATGAATGAACGGCTTCTTCAGGTGCCGAAAAACGTTGGCCACGCATTTGTTCTTGATAAACAGGAATAAAAAGAAGGCATTTGGAGCTAAATCAGGGCTGTATGGAGGATAACCCATCAATGCGACGTTTTGGCCAGTCAAATAGGTAGTTGTTCCAGTCGATCTGTGACCGCTTGCATTGTCATGATGAAGAATGATACCTGCTGATTGCTGCTTCTCTTGCCGTATTTCACCGAGCACTTCTGGCCAACAAATGCTCGTGTACCATTCAGAATTCATGGTTCTCCATTGCTCTAATGGTATGGTTGCCACATGTTCAGTTATTTAACAGGCGATCGTTTGCTTCGATGTGTGTGCTTTGTGCACGAATCACTTTTGTCGGATTTGGCTCGTCCTTGGAAGACCCATACGACAGTGGATTGCTTTTTTGTTTCGGACTCATACGCATAGATCCAACATTCATCACCTGTGCAGATGTTATACACAGCTTTTGATTCATCGCAATCGAATTTCTTGAGCATATCTTTGCACCAATTGACACGAGCATCTTTTTGAGCTTTTGTCAAATTATGCGGAATCCAACACGAACAGATTTTTTTCACAGCTTAATGTTCATGCAATATCTTATTGAAGCTCGTCATACTAATCCCCAACGATGCTTCAGTCTCACAGTATATCACATGATGATCTCCCTTTACTAGTTCAGGCACAGCATCAATGTTTTCTAGCACAACAACTCACTTTGAACGACCTTCACAACATTCGTCGCCGAGTGAAAGGCGGCCATGTTGGAATTCTCGATACCAGCATTTCACAGCGACAAAGGATGGGGCTTCACTGCCAAAAGTGGAAGTAAGTTGATTGATGCACTCCTCTCTTGATAATTCTCGTCAAAAGTCTTAAACAATCATTGCACCGAAGTGTTCACGAGTCAACTCCATTTTTTTGCTGAGACCAAAATTTTTCAAGTCACTGTAAACAACACGAGTGATGATCAGACGACAAAATGTTCGGAAGAAAGTTAGCCTCAAAAGGGTCAAACTTTCAGTTGGAAACGTCAGATGGTGCCTAAAGCACTTAGTGTTATCAAGGCTCAAAATATAAATAGTAACCCTCGCATAGCATATGCCTCAAGTTCTCTAATTTTTTAAATCAGATCTGCACGGTGCTCTTTGTCGCTGACCAACTTGAGCCAGTTAAGCTATCAAGGCGTCCCCTGACACTCTGATGTTTTGGGGGCTTTGAAGGAACTAGATGTTGTGATGAAATACCGTACATACAATGTCACAGGCATTCATAGTGGTGCACGAGGCACTGCAGTCCATGAGTTTAAAGCCAACTTTAAACACTAAGGGTTTTTACCTTTGAAAAATTCCAAGAAACTGCGGCAGATTCTGTGACAGTAACTATTGACGGAGTCATCCGCTACATGTGCATTAAAATGTAAACATCACAAAATAAGCATACACCAGTCTCAGGTAATGTGCTTCCGGTAGAATGCAATGTCCTGCCAACCATGCATTGACCAGTACCTTCAGAGCATACCTGCAATCATGTCACATCAGGATGGTTAAAGCCAGATATTTCAACATTTCTGGGAGAGTATTCTGGAACCCTCATTGAGGCCCCTTCACTTTGCATTAACTGATCATACTATTTATTTGATTTTGTGACCAGGAAGTTGAGAACTACTTCCCAAAAAAGTCAAGGTAATTAATTTCCTTAGTTAGATGTGCTTCTGGCATTTCTAACCAAAGTGGACGTCCGATGAATGAACAAAGTTGAGGGCTAATATCTCATGAAGGTAAGTACCATGAGGACTCAATATAACCATCACTTGCCTCACCATTGCTGACATCCAACTATCTCCGCTTCAGAGCCAGGACATATGAGTATTTTCCTCATGACTTCATCATTGGTGACGAGCTGCCTCTGATGGATCATTGTATATTGTGTACCCACTAAGTAAGAAACCACTGTGATATGAGGATAGTTTGAAAGGTTCTCAGAATCACTACAAGGTGTCAGTGCTAGAGTAATGAGTTTCCGGCATAGTAATAAGTAATCCTTTATCAGTAAACACGTAGCACGTCAGGGCTCTGGGGAAGAGATCTATAGTGTGGACGCTTCTCTGCTGGTGTTCCCCTCTAGTGGTTTGTGAAGATGGAAAAATTTGGAATTCGAGCAGTGATTAAATACTCTCTAAAGAAACGTTTTAAAGCAAAGGGAATTTAAGCTGACTTTCAGAACATTCTGGGGGACTCAGCTCCTTCATATTCAACTGTTGCCAAGTGAACAAATGAGTTTAAGTTTCGTCGGTACAGCTTAGATGATGACCCACCTAGTGGTTGGCCAAAATGTGCCACTACCCCAGAAATTATTGCAAAAGTACGTTAAATGGTCACGGAGGATCACTGACTGAAAGTGCAAGAAATAGTTGAAGCTGTAGGGATGTCATCTGAACGGGGCATATCACATTTTAACAGTAGAATTGGATATGAGAAAATTATCTGCTAGATGGTGCCACACCTCTTGATGCAGGATCAAAAACACATCAGAAAGTAAATTTCCGAATAATGTTTGACCCATTTCAAGAGCAACCAAAAAGATTTTCGGGGGCCACAGATGAAACTTGGTTCCACAACTATACTCCAGAGATAAACAACAGTCAAAGTAGGGGAAAAATGTAGAGAACCACCTCCATCAAAGAAAGCAAAGGCAATACAGTCGGCGACCAAGATGATGGCTTCAGTATTCTGGGATGTGAAAAGGATTCTGTCCATAAATTATCATCCCGCTGATCAAACAATTACTGGACAATACTATGCTAACATCCTGGACCAACTACAACAAAAGATACATGGAAAAAGTCAGGTTTGGCAAGGAAGAAAGCCATCTAGCATCAAGTCAGTGCATGCCCACACACAAGTGTACTTGGCATTGCAAAAATACATCAACTAAGATATGAATTGTTGCCACACCCCCGCCTTATTTGGCTCCATCAGATTTCCATCTCTTCCTCAAGCTCAAAATTTCCCTCGGTGGATGGAGATTCTCTTCAAACAAAGAACTAACAGCCGAAGCAGATGGGTAATTTGTAGGCCTGAAGAAATCTAATTTTTTAGATGGCATCAAGACAGTGGAACATCGCTGGACCAAGTGCATTAGCGTACAGGGAGATTATATTGAAAATTAAAAAAGTTTCACTGAAGTAAGTCGTTTATTTCTATTCAAGTCTGCGAACTTTTCAAATTACCCTCGTTTATTGAGGAGTAGTGAAACACTTCAAGCCACACAGAACAACATAAAACATGCACTGTTTCAGAGGAGAATGCTCATAAAAATAAGCATTTCCTGGCTAAGCAGAGAATAAGAGTGCCCGATTTTTATGGAAGAATGATGACTTCCACGGGACCACCTACACAGAAATGACCATCTCTCTAGAATAAGAATATCTATTTGGCAGTCTATCTTCATTAGGACTTGGAATAAACATGCAGGGTCCTTCTTACACTCAATGTAAATAAACCTAGTTGATTTATAGTAACCGTGTATCAACTATATAACATGCATGTGATTTTAATATTTAAAATGACTACTTGTACAGTTACGTAAGTACAGTTACGTAAGTTAAGTACGCTCATTATTTTTAGATCCTTCTGGGCTCTAGTAACCATAACATAAAAGCATGAAAGAAAATATGAATGCATCAGGTATTATTCAACTGCTGAAAAAATAAAATGGAGGATGGCACAGAAAACTAAATGCATGCTGAAATTAATTCTTTCCTGAATAGCCATGCATGAAAGATATCTGGTTTATAACTGAATTTTTGAAACTCACTCTGCCAGTCAACGGGAAGTCCAAAAGAATATATCTTCGAACCAACAATGCAAGTGTTTAATGCTTTGTTAAGAAAATATCCCACGCGCTCCGGTACCCATAGCTCTTCACCATCACCCAAACTCCTTTGCTGGACTGCATGCTTTGGAGAGAACCGCAATAAATGTGTGGTGTATATGCCTGGGACATAAAATGGAACCATCAATCAAATCCAATACATAACTCAAACACTATTGTTTGCCACATTTGAAAAAAAAGAAATGACACTCAAAAGAATATATGATATTGGTTGGCTATCTCCTGAAATACCATTTTCATTGTTATTTTTAATATGAACAAAGATGTTTGCAACAATGAATATCCTTCAATCTATTAGTTTTTTTTAAAATGTCTAGACATTAGTGAGAAATTAAAGTATTTACGAGTAATCCATTTTTTTTAAACTAAGAAAACATTTAGAATCAACTCATGAATCCTATATGTAGGAAAGGGAAGCGGTAGGAATGGCAATGGAATCCATTCATATGAAATGGTCTCATGCCACGGCAGAATCCATTATGGTGTCCAGGCAAAGGCTTTTGCTCTGAACCAAATCTTTTGCTTGATTTTATGCTCAGTTCTGGTCCACAAAATTTAGACTTGGCTTCTGCAAAGCAATTGACTAAGTGACACGAGGGTGGGCATAGGGGGTGAAGGTATAGGGACAAGCCACTCTGGAATGGGTTAGGTCCAAGTTCCAAACTCTACTTGTAACATCCTCTACAGAGACAACTTAACAGGACTGCTTCTAGACTGATGTTTATTGCATTTGGTTTCCCTGTGCCATAAGGTATGCTAAACATATTCATGATCCATGCAGGATTACTTTCAATTGACACACCAAAAAGATTGGAGAGACATTCTCCAAACAATAGCCATCCTGATTTCCATGTCATGGATGGAAGATTTGACTTAAACATGCAACATGTTCTGCAACAGTATTTTACATGAATGGATATGTTATACACCAGTGACATTCAATTTAAATTTTGCATGTGCACAGTCAGCAGACTGAATTGCAATGCTTCTTCAGAATAATTGCAAAAAATTACTCCTGTTTGCTAAATGAAAGTGGCATTTACCCCCTTAATACATAAGTACTCGGTTACCTGCTAAAGTAAGTATAATACAAATAAAGTCATGATTGAACGATAGAACTATTAAAATACTATACCCGTCAGATATATCCAGTCTTCATAGACCATTGCTGATGAAAACCCAATGTTCTTCGGAAGTTTCAATTCACTGATTGTAGTCCAAGAGTCAGACAACGTGTGGTAACAATACACATTGGAGCCAATGACGTAAATATTTCCATCGAAGACGCAAGCAGCAGCAGAATACAAAGCTTCTGGAATTGGCTTACACGTACACCATTCACCTGAGCAAAAAAAGCGTCAGTTCTGAAGCAGTTGAGAAATTGAAGAAAGCATGAAAGGTGAAGTACAATGAAATGTAAGATATTTAAATGCGTCAATATAGTTGAACAAAATTCTATTTGCAAATTTGGTAGCTGATGATTCAACAAACACAAGACTCCTTTGGTGAGAATTAATACCTGTTGGAATGTGGTATTTATCCATGGAATCGAGAAGCACTCTATGCTTTCCAAAGCCACCAATCAAATAAATGCTGTTGCCCACAGTGCACACGGAGTGGTGCCGCCGGGGACTGAGAAGCATCCCTTCTTGGCACCAATTTCCTTCACCAAGGCGGCCCAGAGTCTTGAACCTCCACATTGACATTATACAGCTACCATATCCAATATAATTCTGCCCACCCAATATAAACAGATCTTTACCTACATGGAGAAACGAATGACATAATGAAAACCAGGAATCTCTCAGAAATTCCATTGATCAATTTGACTGACAAACACTCAGGAAGTACTTCTTCCTGATGTCAGTGACAAGAAATACTTGGATATGGTGTTTCCGTACCCATTTGATGGAGCAACAAAGGCTATTATCAGCGAACCTGACCATGCAACTAAAAGTGAAGGTTCACTAATAACCGTTTGTGCCATATTTGGATGGGGAAGGGCATCGAAACCTTACGGAAGTCATCTCAACCATATGCAGGAGAATCATGAGGCATGCAGTGCCTAGTGATGAGAGTAGGAAGCCTGCATCAGTTTCTCTGGGCAAATGCACCTGCCTTTGGATCATTCTTCACAAAGTGATCTCTACTTTATTGCAAGAGAGACATCTACTTTACAATATTTTTATTGCTATTGAATCATTTTTTACAGTTATTTCCAAACTCTTTATGCGGCGTACATTTCCAACTCCACTCCCCTTTCATGAAGGAACACAATAAAAGCAACCATGCTCTTGGAGTGATAAGTAAAAAGTACTACACTCCTATTCTTTTGGAATCCTTTCCAGGGAGGAATCAATCTCTTCTTCCTATTAATGCTTTCATTCCCTAGTATCAACGTACATTTGCCACCAGAGGGTTTCCCAACTAACTCTGTTATCTCAAGTTAACTTCCTTTATTCATGTGTTCTACAACTTGGAAATCACCTTATAATTGGCCGATCCAGTCAAGTTGATGTCATGCAGTGCAATATAGCACCAAGATTTGAAGAGATAATTTGTCTTGGAGTCAAAGTGAAAAAAGGTGAGTGAAGGAGGCGATTTAATGTTTGGCAATGATGGCATAGCAATGCGCATCCTTATTTTCATGCCAAGTTATCTGCATCTGTATCACTCATTTATGATGCATAATTTTTGTGAAAACTTGGAATCAAATTCTCTTCATTATTTTTCCCCTTTCTTCCTGCAGTCTATTTCAGATGATTTGCCAACATGATTTTATTTGCTAGTTACGGCTTTCCAAGAGCAATATCTTCACGTTGGTTCAAGCTGAAAATCGAGATTGGTGCTATAAGCTATTATAAGATTGGTGTATATGATGAGATAGATTTCTTTTTGTTTGCCACCCACAAATTTGGCCACGTTGAACAAAATGCTCAGTAGCATCGCTAGTGCCTTTCAATAGCTGCTATTTTTAATGCAACAGTTCCATTTTCTTAGTATTAAGTATCAACATTTAAATACTTTGATCCTTTTCTGTCTGATCCAAGTATTTTTTTGGAAATTCTACCCTGAAAAATCACAAATGAACTTAAATTCTTCTCCTGGTGCATCTTATGGGCTGGGAAATATGGTGGCAAGAAAGTTACGTCATACATCACTGGCAACTCCCAGACACCACATAAAATGACAGACTGAGAAGTTTTTAGATAGAAACCTCCTTTTTACATCTACTGGTACTTCAGATAATGTACTTATATGTTCTCAAATGTTTGTTTGCCAAGATAAGTGAGTGAGGAACTCGTCATAGACCAGTCTCTGATGCTTTTCTGGTCTTCTCACCAAGGAGAGTGCCTTGATGATTTGGCCTTGCTCCTAACAATTGATCTCTCTGGAATGGGTGCACCATCTCTTTGCCTTGTTCAATATGTTACTTCATTAATAATCAAATTATGAAACTGACTCTTGTTAGAGTTTCACTTGAGTTAGCTTCGCTAATTTGTACTCGAGGCAACTCTAGCTGTTATTTCAAACGGAAAATTAACATTAAATTTATACTTAGCTCCTTTTACATTAAGTTATCAGGCTGAAATCCTGCAAAGGTATTTCTAAAATTTTATTTATCACGACTGAAAGAATTGAAAATGCACTGTTCTGCTTATCTTGCTCAGTTAAGCCTCGTTTCCATCCTTATTTCTCAAAACAATGCCATGTCTGATGCTGTGCTGAGTCACTCACCCACACTTGCAACTTTGTAACCACTGGGTTCATATGGACCAAAACTGATGTTGGAAAGAGGCAGGAGAGGCACAAGACTGGTCTTTTTAGTGCCAGTGTCATCCAATTCCTCAGACAGGTACAATATGTAAGGTTTCAACTCTGAATGCGAGCCTGGAAAGGAAAAACAAAACTTGAAGGATCAAAGAGAAACATCAACTGAGAAAACATTCAACTGAGAGAGATGCTCACACTCTTTCCTAAATGCTTTTATTCTTCTTGGGTTGGGATCACTACTCTTGGGGTTTATGTCGTGGCAAGAGGAGGATTTGGAATCTGCAACATGCCCCACTACACAGGGCACCTGGGGCGGTGTTCGCCCGGGATATCCAAGAATTTTCTTCGAAATTTCAATTATTTTTTCATCAAAGGAAACATTTTTCTCTGCACTAGCTTCACAACTCTGGCCTGGAATAAAACATTCATAAGATCAATTTATTTAAATGCACACATGATGCAAACAGGGTTCAGAAATATGAGGATCTTTATGAACTACCTTTTTCATTATATTTTTTTTAAGCTTATGAGTTGGAATACTTCCAAAGACAATGCTCCATTATTAAGAAAAATGTATTGATCACAATTTTAATTTATATAATGCTTTTTAATAGGCAAAAAAAACATCTTTTGCATTTTTAAACTTTTTTCAAGAACTCCTCATGCCCCTGTGAATTTGGACTCTCCAAGATTAATTCCACGATCCATTCCATGAAATAATAATTTGGAAATTTGCATTAGGCAGAACAGAATACTTTGCACATTTAAGAGGGTGATACATATAATAATATGCTTTTTGCAAAATGTATCAAATGCAGAATTGGTTTAGAATAGTGCGTGGAGAATTTAGATGATGGCTGGAGTGCTGCGAGATGCAATCTAGAAAATTCGAATTAACCCACTGGCTTGCAATGACAACATTTGACCAACACACATAAAATACCTTTGCATGGTGAGAGATCAGTTCCATACATCTATATATATATATATATATATATAGATATATATATATATATATATATATATATATATATATATATATATATATATATATACATACAGATACATATATACACACACACACACACATATATATATATATATATATATATATACATACATATATATATATACATATATATACATATATATATATAAATATATATATATAATGTTTTAATACTGTTTATGATGAAGAAATCATTTTTCAGTTTGTACAATTATTATTTTCTGCCTTATATTTCCAAGGTGAGATAACTAAACGGCTCACAGTTCACTCATGTACTTATAATTGTTATTTTAATCTGAGACTTTTCCAGGATACTTAAATAATTCAGGGCTTCACCTGGTTCTCCCAATTTTTCAGATCTATAGTAACCCTGTTAAGATTCCTTTATAGCCGCATGTAATATAACTTCATTTATTCATACCTGCACAGATATCTGGTCCATCATTTGCCGTCGTTTGTGAAGACGACTTGTCTTTATTTTCTTTTGAATGGATAACATATTTGAGTATGCTGGAAGCTAACGGGTGGGATGAGATGGTTGGATAAAACAGGAATGTCTTGAGGTCCCCCACACTGAGGGAGGAGAGGCGAACAGTTGAAAGTGCCCGAGGCAACAGCTCAAGACGACTGCCCTCCGTCTCTGGCTCAGACTTTTGCACCCAACTTAAACCAGCTTCAAATACCTGCAAATTACACAAAGGACGACTGAAGTTCCAAAATTTATTTTTTGAACCAAATCATTAATACTTGAGGAGACACTTGAGGAGAGGAGAAAAACATATATACTCAAAGCATTTTGAACAAATGTTATTCCTTATATCACTTCTGATATTAAAATAAACAATTGTTGCCAACATATACCAGAAACATACGAGCTTAAACACAGAGCCAAGAGTTCAAAGTACTTTGTAACGGCCATGGTTCGTTAACCTAGCCGGTAAAATATGAAAGTCCTGTTAGAGGCAAATCAATTATATACATCATTACATTTGGATGCTGCTTTGCGACGTAAGCCGCAAGGTGATGAAGTGGGTTTCGGACAACAGCTCTAATATGAAGTAATTGGGTTTCTAAGTGTGCTTGGAACCTTACTTGATGCTGTTTTTCTAAGGCACAGGTAATATTTTCATAATGAGTTTATAAGTCATCTGCTAGTGGACTACATCATTCTGTTTAAGATAAAAATTTTCCAGCACATATCAGTTGATTGATTAAAGACAAAACCAGTCAAAGCATCAACGGCTAACCTTTTCTAACATAACATGATTTCATAAAACACATACACCGATAAAAATTGACAAAAACATTTAGGTGTTCAGGTCATCATGCTTGGTGAAGATGGGTTTCCTGCATTAAAAACTTAGCTAAAACGTTTTGTGACTGCCACAACATACATATTATGTAAAGGGATATCGGGAGAGGAGTTATCCACTCTGGCAAATGCTACTGCATTGTGGCAGAGTGAAAATCAAAAGTGATAATTGAAAGTTACCCACCAGAAAATGTATTCAGTGCTGATTGAGTCTGAACAGAATAAATAGGCTACAGATTTTCTTGAATTGTGTAATTCTCGAGGTAAAAAATTGTTGGGACTGCAAGTACTTATGTAGCATGATATTGCAGGGGGATACTGGGAGAGATGAAAGGTGAGGGTAAAATGACAAGGTCGTGAGAAGGGAAGGATGAGGAGGTACCCATTGCATACAGTAAATCAACTATGTGGGGAAAATTGCTTCAGATTAAGAGAGATAAGAAAAATGAGAACACACAATAGAATAGAAGGTAAAACACACAAAAAGAGATGAGGCTAACTGTATGTATGCATGGGCAGTTAAGCCATAGAGATAAAGCAACACTGTACGAGGAGAATTTCATGGGGTCACAATGGATAGAATGCCGTGAAAATATACAGTTGCCTATTCTAACGGGGGAGATGGTAGTCCAGGGGGTAGGGAACTTACAGGGTTTGTCCGGAAAATAAGTGTACTGACTCCTGGGCTGGGCGCGCCGCTCCAGGCGCGCCCAGCACCGCTCTGACGGGCTGCGATTGGAGGGGGGTATGTTGGCAAGCGACGCTGAAAAAGGCAGTCGGCTTTGAGCTGTGGTGTAGTGAGGAGCTGTGTTAACGCGAACCTCCACGCTCGACCCACGTCACGGAACGCGATGCCGAAGTTTTTGGAGCAGCGTTATTCCATCAAATTTGCGGTAAAGCTTGGGAAATCGTCTACCGAAACTGTCGGTATGATTAACCAGGCTTACGGGGAGTCAGCCATGTCCAGAAACATGATCTTTCGGTGGCACAAGATGTTCGTGGAGGGCAGAGAAGAGGTCGACGACGAGTCTTCGAGAGGTTCCCGATGATGCCTTCGCGGGAGCGTTCCAGGAATGGGAACGCCGCTGGAACAAGTGAATCGACTCACAAGGGTCCTATTTTGAGGAATATTAGCTTAAGATATGTAAAAGTGTAATACATTTTTTTTCCTGAGCTCAGTACACTTATTTTCCGGACTAACCCTGTATGTACTGACAGGAGAACCAGGGTTGAACTCCAGGCGATGCCTTCAGGTTCACACAAACTGTGATTTTTTCATTCCTCAGGAACCAAAGGCAGCACAGGGAAAAGAACTGACCAACCTTATTACCATGATGAGTGAATTTCACACATCATTGGGCTTAGCACTAGGTGAGCTCTACCCTCACTTAAAAAACCAAACTTTAGGTTGATTATTGTGGTGGTTTATACTATAATGGGCATTAGAAATTGTTAAAATGTGACACTAGACATGGGTGATTGGGTTGGTGCGGTGGCTAGTTTACTGGCTTTCCACCCAGAGGGTTTGAATCCTGGATCGGGGAGATTTTTTGGTGATACCACATTCCCTCCTTGAGTTGCTTTGTGGAAAGCACTTTATGTGAGTGTGGCACCCATCAGATGGGACGTTAACCTTTCGGCTCTAATTATTTATTTGGACAGGATGATAGATCTTTAACATAAGAACTTGAAACCATAAATTATTGGCATTGAGGTTTTAATTGGTTGACTTGACAACTATATTTAGGTAGGACCAATGAGACATACCAACACCCCTCACTAGCAGAGGAAAATTTTGGCAATGAATGTGGCCATACAAACTGAACTACAAGAGTGGTACAATAAGTCCTTAGAAAAAAGTAGAAGAACCATTTTTTGGGAAATTTTTTTATTTTCAACATAATCTTCTTTCAACTCCATACATTTGTCCAAGCATTTTTCCAATTTTATGAAGCCGTCTAAAAAGTAGGATTTTGGAATCTCCTCAAAATAGGCATTTTTTTGATCGATTACTTCCTCGTTAGACGTAAACCTTCGTCCGCCAAGCCATTTCTTCAAGTCTGGAAATAAGAAATAGTCACTGGGGGCCAAATCTAGTGAATACCGTGGATGTTGTAATAATTGGAACTTTAATTCCATAATTTTGGCCATCACAATTGCGCAGATGTGAACCCGTGCATTGTCTTGATGAAAGAGAATTTTTTCCTTTTTCAGATGAGGATGCTTTTCCTTGATTTCATTGCTCAGCTGTTCCAAAAATGATGCATAATACTCTCCTGTTATCGATGTTCCCCTTTTCAATTAATCAATGCAGATGATTTCGCAAGCATCCCAAAAGACCGTGGCCATAACCTTACCGGCCGACTTGACCGTCTTTGCCTTCTTCGGAGCCCGTTCACCTTAAAAAATCCACTGTTTGGACTGTTGCTTTGTCTCTGGAGTGTAGTGGTATATCTCTGTTTCATCAACAGCTATATATCAATGCAGAAACTCATCAGGATTGCGACGAAAAAGCTCAAAACAACCTCAGAGTCGACCACACGATTGCGTTTATTCTCCACTGTGAGTAAAAGCACCCATCACGCTTTCATCATGATTTTTTTCATGCCCAATTTTTCATACAAAATTGAAGCTACTGTACCTTGTGATAGGTCTATGGTTTCTACTATTTTGCGCACTTTGAGTCGTCCATCACTTAAAATCATATCGTAGATTTTGTCAATCATTTCAGGGGTGGACACTTCCACAGGGCGTCCAGATCTGCATTCATCTTTTGAGGATGAGCGACCACGTTTAAACTCATTCACCCAATTGCAAACAGTTGCAAAAGAAAAGGAGCAGACGTGCCATGAACGGCGTCCAACTCAGCTTTGATTTATTTCAGCATCAACCCTTTCAAATGCAAGTGTTTAATCACTGCTCAAAACTCAATTTTTATAGACAAATTAAAGTTGTTTACTTCAATCGATGACACCAATGATACTATACGATGCATACAGCTGAAACTTTAACAGCTGACTCGTTAGGAGTGCTATTTAATGGAAAAAGTATATTTTCAATTCACGAGCGCCATCTCTTTGATTTTCTAAGGACTTATTGCACCACCCTCGTATAATCCCATGTGGATTACAACAGAGGTAGTGTCTTCTCCCAGAATGGTCAAACGTACTTAATTGTGGAAAATGAAAAAAAATTTCTTCTTTTAAATCCTACACATCTAAATTGCTGAATCTTCCCTCCATGTTGATATGATGCTCTGCATTGATGTTTCAGACAAGTTCCAAAGGAGAATCTTCTGGAGGTGACTGGGGGAAATGGGCTCAAATCTGAACTCACTTTGCTGAGCTAACCAAGAATCCTTTCACTGCAGCTCATTGCCTGCAGGTGTAAACATACCTCATCAAGCTGAGAGAGAACGACTAATGTCATGAAAAGAGAAATAGGGCCCGAGACTAAAGGTGTCCAGTGATTGGGAAAGGGAGTTCTACCGTGTGCAGATGGTAAAAGCATGATTTTGCACCAAGGGTAATCCCATGTTTCCATGATTATCACATTAACGTACATTTTCAGCAAGGAAGATATACATGAAATGATGACATTCATATCTTCATTTATGGAAGTATATGACCACAATTATTGACTTAATTTTCAAAAGGCTTTTCTTTAGCGCAAAAACTCATTTATTTATTCCAGAAAAAAACATACTATTTTTATTTTAGATAGTAAACGTAGATATTTTAGGCTGATCTTAGAATGAATTTAAATAGGGGAAATTTAAGTTGCTTAGTAGCATTGTGGTTTAGAAGTGCGGCAGTGTGTCAATAAATTAAAACCAGTAGACTATGGTGATTGACTGAAATTTAAATCCAATGGCTAGGCCTTGAGTTTCAATGATGAATGGCCATTAATGAATTTTCATATGATACTGTATTATGACTGACGTTATAATGATTTTATACCATCTTAACATGTGAGAATGGTGTTGTACGTCAAAATGTAGGGGAAAATTGCTATTGTTGATCAATCATTATGTTCTAATTCCAGCATATCATGCCAGAAAGTTCAATATTTTTGCGGTTGACAATTAAGTTCTGGACGATAGAGATTTAACAGAATATATCATTATGTTTCTATTATTCTCAGACTTCCCAGAATATTAATAAGTACATTACCTCTACTTCATCTGATGCTCGAAGAAGGTCACTGGATAAATATGACTCCAGGTAGTCAATGGGAAGTTCTAGAAAGTCATCGCTTTCTTTGACTGCTGAAAATTCCCATAAGGCAAAGCATAAGGCCTTGCGGAATAAGCTGGACAATGAAAGACTATCAGTTATTTGTAAAACCCTTAAGCAGGTGTCAGCACTCAATGTTCTCTCCACAAATTCAATGCATTGCTTTTCCACATCAGTGAACTAGAAAATTAAAACATAATATAGTTACAAGTTGTAAGTAAACTCGCTGCCTTTTGTAGGGTGCTTTATTTTTTGAGAAATAATATTTTTTTATCACCTGCAACATTGATGCTGTTTGAAGCAATGTTAAGGCATTTTCTTCTGTGATTTTTAAGTCATCCGAATAAATTTTAGACAATACTGTATCCATTGCAACAGGATCAACTTCCTAGAATGAAGAAACAGCCACTTTAGCAGTTGTTTTACCCTTGATTAATGATACCCGGGTAAATTTTCCCAAGTGTATCTTATACTCCATGGGCCATTGCCACGACAAAAGAAGATACTTAAGATGAATGCTTAGTCACTATGTTTTTCGAAAAATCGACTAAACTGCAATACTGCATGAACACTGGAGGCTAGATTGAAGTACCTTCAGCTGAGCGAACGAGTGGGTAACTACCAAGATAACGAGACCAATAATTTTTAGTTCATTCAATGCTGCTTTAAGTACTAGTTCTTGACCTACCTTTATTTCAATTATGTCTTTGTCCTTTTCTAGAAAATTGTGACTAAACATTGCCATGAAATAACTGCTTTGACTAATAAGCACCTGACGATGACAATGAAACTGTTCACCATTAACAACAAGAATTACGTCATTGTCACTGGTACTATGATATATTATGCTGCAAATAAAACAACCGCAATTTTAATGCCATTTGAACACATTAAATCATTCGTAGTACAGATAAATAGTTTCACTCGAGACCACAGTAAAATTCACACATATTATTGTCAACAAACTCACACTTTCTCGTGCGGTAAGACTGTCTTTACACCACGGTCACCAACCAAATGCCTTTCCATTTCTAGAGTTGCTATCTTTTGAAACTACGTTTTAAACCACACTTCCTTACCATAGTTAATTCCTTGAATTCAAGGATTTGTTTTACCTATTATTGACAGGTTAAAAACTTGAACAATACGATATCCACAATAACGGTCGAAGCAATGCGGGCTAGGATTATCATAGGATGTAGCTGTGGAGTGAAAATAACTCTATACAAATAGTAAATATCTTTTCAAGCTCATATTGACTTTGAAGTAACTGTTAATTTGCCGGGTTAGTCTTACTTTCGACGCTCGTCAATCAAGATTTATTAAAATTCACACGCCCTAGATGTCACCAATATCACCATAAAAACATTTTGAAATCTAGCGCGAAACATGAAGCAATTTTCATAAAACCACGTTGTCGAATTCAAACTATTTAGTTCTTTTAAATACATATTTTACTTATTTTAATTTTTATTGATGAAATTAATGAAGTTCGAGTTACAAATGATCGGCTCTTGCATTATTTAAGCGGTTATTTCACTGCGGTGTGGGTTGAGCACAGGAAGCGATCGATGCGACCTCTAAACGGTGAAGGCGGCGGTGTGAGCGAGCGAATGATGGCGGAAGATAATATGATGTGAGCTCAATTGTGCACTCTTTGTGGGATATTTACCGATACAATGGCTACCCAAAAGCCCGTGGAATGGGTGTCGTCATTAATCATCAGATTTGAAGATCAGGTGAGCGATTTGTTACCATTCTTCACCCAATCTTCATTGATGTCGACTGTGCCGCATACTCCCCTGAAGTTTATTTATTCGTGAATTCAGGTGACTCTCGAGTAATACAGTGCCATACTCACGTCCTTGAATAAACCTAGGACATCATAACACATAAAATTATGTAGTGGCGTGTTTTTTTTCCTGTTAGTGTTGTCAAATAATCATATCCCGCTAACATGATTCGATTCACCGGAGATGTTTAATTTCTTCTGTCGTTGAAAATATATTCAAACTTGACGATATTAGCCAGAGGGATGCCTTAATTCAACATTTAATGTATCTATGTTGTTAGAAATTAAATGACAGTCCAAAAAAAGTTTGTTCGGGATGTCCATTGATATTGCTCTGTGCAATAATTTTCATTCATAATGGTTTTGAGGAATGAATAAAGAGTCCTGTCATTCACTTCTTCTCTACGGCAATAGAGGGATACCCTGCTGCTATTTTCTAAAGCCGTCGAAAATGTTATTTTGAACCAAGTGTTTGGAGATTCAATGTATAAATTCATACGAATGAGATAATTCATATTAATTTCACTTCCTTTATTGTAAATTTGATGCTTTTGATCGTATATGTCGATACGTAATGTCTAGAAGAGGGTGTGGGCGTTGGGGTGAGGGTGGGGGATGACTGGGGGTTACGTGAGCTTTTCCTCTGTGAGGCTGGTTGCCATGGAGTCAAGATCAATAAATTCCTACCAATATTCTGAGTGGGCCGAGCTCTCCAGCTGTCATGTGGAGGAGCTGCATGAATGGAAGTATCGGAGTACCGTGATTCATTCAAGATCTGCGGCCTTTTCCATTCGTGATATATGAATTGTACATTTATTATTTCTTTAAATGCCGTCCAGCGGCAATGTGATGATAATATGACTGAACATGACCGTGCTGATATAAGTGGTTTTCTAATACCAGCAGGTTTTTATCAGGGTTTGCGGGTTTATATTTGGAAATAATTATAATCATAGAGCTTTCCGTTTATAATGCGTAATTCCGAATTAGGTGAAACTCGTTTTAATAATCGCTTTGGTTGAGTAGCAATTTGAGGAATAATTGCCACACGTACATGAAACATTTCATGGAGTACACAAGAGGAGAATATGCGCGTCAGCCTATAAGAACCCATGTTTCACCAGACGAGTTTTTTTATTGAACGCGGAAATGAAAAGGTATTAGAGAGGTATTACTTTGCTTTATTTCGACCTCAATTGGAATACGCGGCAAGTATTTGGGACCCACGGAAGAAACCCTAATGAAGGCATCGGAAAAAGTTACTTCGCCAGGTTTGTTGGTGTTAATTTCTATGAGAGTTAAGCGTAAAAGGTAAGAGAGAAAAGCAAGTAAAGCAAAAGACATGAGTAAAATTGCTACGGGAAAAGGGTAACGTGTCGGGAATGCTGGAGGTATAGGATGGGTGCCCGTCCCTGGGGTCACAGAGAGAGCAAGCCGTACTAAGGCTATATGTGAGGTGCGGAACACCGGAGATTACTGGTGACTCCGAGATAATTAGTATAACTCCACCTTGCATTGGAAGATTAGACAGCCAGAAAAAAAAAATCAGAAACACTGACGTATTCAAATTCTCGTACCTCCTTCGCACACAATCTTAATGGAATCGATTTCATGCTCTCGAGTATATTTACTTAGAGACCGACATCTAATGATTTAGTACACACACATCAATAATGCATGATATGCGTAGGAATATATGTGTTTTCATGGGTGTGCCACTTTACATTAATTAATTAATGGATATTTATACATATATGACTGGTGCCCGACACCCACTGCCATACGCCCTGCGTGGTATTGTGTAGATTAAAATTGTGTAGCAAACAAACTTGTGTGTTAGCTAAATTGAAAGCCACTATTTTTATGCATTGCAAGAAAGTATACATTCGTTTTTAAGTAAGAAAATGTGGAGAAAGTGAAACTCGAGAGCTTGGGTTTCACTTTAAGATTTATTGCATGGATTAAAGAAGAAATCTTCAATTTCTAATTTATCCCTAGTCTAAAAACTCCGTAAATAGAAAACTATGTATTAATGCCACTGTCAAGCTTTATTCAGTTTTTCTCCCGAAGCTGTTGGTGTCAAGTTGTTTTGGAGGTAGATATTTTGTTGTGTGTGGTAAGGACGTGATCACGCATGATTGTTATAGAATTTATTTGATTTCCCTTTCAGTTTTTTAATTTTTTATTTCGAAATACCCTCTTCAAAGCCAAGTTTTTCGGCCTTTTGTCGAAATTTATGGTTAGAATATTTTCTTCTCACTTTACTAGGGGAAGGCTTTCAGTCGTTTACTTAATCGCAATGTTTCTTTTTTCGGGTAAGATCTAACCGCCTTCAGGGGCTTGCACTACGTTTTATGGAGGTAAAATGTCAATATTTTTCAGGAAAAGGTAAAGGGTTTTTTTTATCTGTGTGCCTATTAGTTTGAGATGTATTTTTTTGAAGATGCGAATGCTTTTTATTCAGTCTCATGCAAAAATGTAATATTTTCTTATGGTAAGAACTAATTTTTATCATTTAACCTCAGAACTACTGGCATAATTTTTATTCAATATTGTACGTTATTCCTCACTATCGTTTGACATTCCATGAGGACTCGAAGGCGTGTGTGGATTTATCAGAGAAATAAATAGAATACTTTCTCGCTGTGGCCCCGATGTAGTGTGGGTTTCTCGGAAACCCCCACTATCGGTCAACTCTCCCAAGGAGTACCCTTCAGCATACCAGACAATGTATGGTGATGTAGCGCGGGTTTCTCGGAAACCAAGGCAAGGCAATGTCCGCAACCCAATTCCCTTGTTGCTACAATGTAGCTACTTTGCAGTCGACCCTCCCCCCGAAGGCGCGATGCTTTATGAAGCGAGACGCTCCTGGACCTAAACAATGCGAAAAAATAATTAAATAAATAAAAAGAGAGCAATACAACGACGCTGGTGGTGCTCCAGGAAGATATAGGAACTAAATATTGTGACATAGAGCATAAGCTCAACTAGGCGACCTCTGAAAAATAAAGCCGCTTAAAAAACGGCAAGGTATGTCGCCGTCGCAGGACCCCATCCATAACCCCTTCCTCACGCGATACCCTGCCTCTGAGTCCGTCGGTCGAGCCTACGACCACACCAGATTTAAAGGGTTAAATAAAAGACGCATAAATTGAATACGACTCTCTCATTCTGTGCTACGCTCCCTCCAATGATGTCGCGGCCGCCAACCACGCGACACCGAAACACTTTATTCTTTTGAGCGCACAGTAAAAGAAAATATGATCGAAGTTCAAAGGAAAAGAAAAGGCTCAGTGCGTCTGGAAATCAGTTAGTTTTTTATAGAAAATGTGTCTCTTTTGTACAAGTAGGTTCTTAATCATCATCAACAAAAGGCGGAGCCTTATCACTGTAGCCATCTCTCTCCATTGCTGTTATTTTCTTGTTAGGCTCAGTCATGGTTAATCAATGCTCGGATATAGCGAAAGCAACTTAAGGTAGATAATTCAAACGAGCGGTATTTTCCTGTTACGTACATATACACTCGACCCCGCAATCTGTCGCAAGGGCTTGTGGCAGGGGTTGTTCGGACGTCAGTCATATATGCAGAAATATTACTCATTTTCAGAAAATAATTTTTTTGCTACATATCCTTGGAAATAAAAGCCATCAAGGATTGCGATTAACAATTGCGAAGCGTTCATTTGTTGGTAACTCGCAATTCAAAAATGTGTGATAGCTTAGGATGAAAATTTATATCCACGACGTCGCGCTGGCCTTATTTTGGTAAAAAAATATAAGGGTTCATAAAACATAATGAAAATTTCGTTGAGGCTATCGATGTTGAAAGAAACGGATGAAGCGAAGTTCATCCTCTTCGTAATTCGTCGTTGAGAACGCTTGGAATACCTTTTGAAGTGAGGTCGACCCGGCCGGTAGAAAAAACGTTCATTGAACATTGAACGAGCCTTGTGTGGTCATAGCTTGCGCTGGCATGCGTCGCTTCTTCAGCATTTCCAGCCTCCAATCAGCCATCACCAAGGATTCTAACCAAGGAAGCCCTAGCCGCGCGGTGTGTTGTTTAGGGGCGGGGCTGGGTTCCAGACGCCGCCCGGGAAAGCCGCGAGGGAATTATGAGCTCAGGAATAAGTGCGGCGACCCTTGCCTCCCGGCCTGCCCGTGTGTTATTGCGCGATGCATATTTATGGTCTCTGACCCGACCCTCTCCTTCCCAACCCATCGACGCCAAACCAAATGTTACTTAACGCCTGTCTCATTACATTGCTCTAGGAAGACGAACGAACAACTCGAGTTAAAAGTGGACCAGAGAACTGTTGCATGGCGGCGTGGACTACTGACGCATTTCTTTAAAATATAAATCTCTTTTCCCTTACAATATAACATATTTCGGTTACTTATATGATACTTTTTGTCGCCCTTCATGCTGGGTGCTTTCCAAAAGTAATGCAATTATTTTTTTCCAAAGTAATTGATTGAACATATTTGCACAAATACTTAAAATTCTTCAAAGTACTGTCCTTAGATCTCTGCACATTTTCTTTAGCGACTCTGCCATGACCGGTACGAGCCCTGGAAGTCGTCTTCGGGGACCTCTCGCAAGGTCTTCATAATGGCTGATTGGATCTCGGCATTTCCTAAAATTCCCATTCTTTTCCTCCCACACCCCCGTCATTGCCTTGCTTACTGGGAACAGTTGGTACACTTAACGCATTTTGGAAGTATTTCAAGTGAAATTTTGAGGTTGAGGAGATTTAAGTGGAACTAAGGTAGCGGAAGAATAATTTATAGAGGTGGGAATTGATGTCGGATTCTCCAAGCAAAGACGTAGCAGGGAATTTCTAGAGACAGACCTGAAGCGTAGCCGCAACATGGTCTGTAGAAAAAGACGATGAACGAGATTTTAGGCTTTTAAAATATGGATACGGAGCAGGATGGGGAAAATATGCTGGGCAGTGGAGAAGTGTGTGTGGGACAGAGAGAGAGCTGTTTAGAAATCATAACGACGTATGAAAGATGGTGGATATAGGAGCGTTTGAAAGATGATGGGGTGATGCAAGTCTGTCCTCTTGCTCTAATCACCCTAACTGGTCTGTGATGTGATATGTATTCCGCCTGTGTTATTGGCTGTCGGTCATTAGGGATTAATTGTCGTCCTCGCCCTGGATTAGGGAGGTAACTTGTTTTAGTGGCATGTATCATGAAAATCATTTTAAAAAGTGTGCTTTTGACGGAAGTTACTTTTCATGCAAACTCATCGTTTTTGCTTATTGTATCAACATTACTTAACTTCGTTTCGGAGTTCCTATTTGTTAGTTCGCTGAAACTGTTATTATCAATGCTAGGAAAATGTGCTTAAAAATATATATGTATATTTTTCTTATTTTGCGTTGCAAAAGAATTCTGTTATTACTTATGGCCTTAAAAGATCAGTTAGTTTTTATCTGTAATTTCAGTATGAGAAACAAATTTGCACTTTTCCACAGATTTATTGTAACGCAGGACGCGTTTCAGTCCATCGAACTATCTTCAGGGACAAGACAAGATTCAACATGTGATGCATCATATTTATACCCATTTGAGGAATTGGGGGGGGGGGAGAAAAAGAGTAAGGAGTAAGGTGGGAGGGTCGTTTCGGAAAAGAAAACACTCCGCTCCTCTGCAAACAATCCAACACTCACGACCCAGGCCTCGACTTGCGAAGTCATCATCTCTGCAAATCGAAACCTAGGTTACGAATAACAATTTGTGTGTGGAAGAAAAAAGCACCCTCCTTTCCTATATTAATCACTTCTACAAAGTGACGCCTCAAACCATTCCGTTGTGGTCATCATTTGAGTGGACAGGTAATTTGTGTCCTGGCGGTAGGAAGGAGGGAAAAATAAATAAGGATTGAGCAGGAAGGGGGCGTGGTAGGGATTGGGAGGGATGAGGTACGAGTGATATTAAGGAGGACATTATCAGGGAAGGGTTGTTCGACGCATGCTGAGAGTGGAGGGTAGGGGGTGGTTGGATGGGAAATACGCAAAGGGTGGAGTCAATAGGGGAGAGGGAGTTTCACTGTTTGCTGTGGAAACGGGATTCTTAGGAGAGGAGAGTGGATGACAAAAATATTGTCGTTTAAAATAACATTCATGATGTATCACCTGTTGAATCTTGTCTTCTACCTGAAGTTGGTTCGATTAACTGAATCGCGTGTACGTTACAATAAATCTGTGGGAAAGTACACATTTTTTCTCATAATGACAAACTTCCACTACATCTCGCCTAAATATGTTGAATGTAATTTTAGTGTTTAGCAGTTCGCAGTTATGAATCCATTATTATGTAATAAGGAGTTGTTTTCAGCGCCCCGTCGTAACAAAATAACGAGTGTATAAATTATTCGAAAGACAGTTCAGCGAAGAATCAAAAAAATCTGTTTGAAGTGCTACAAAACTTTGCCGAGCTTGGAGAGATCATGAGAAATGGACTATCACTACAGTGAACTCAATGACACTTCGGCGACAATACTGTAATGCCTCTTGAAAATAGTCTAAAATTGGAGCAGTGTCAAAGGGACCAACAAAAGAAAAGGGAGGTAACTCGCGACGAAACTGACTTACTGACATCTGGTAGTTACGAAAAAATGGAAACGATTGAGCTGTCAGAATCACCGTATCGAGCAAGGCGAGGATGGGCAAATTTAAACTCCTCCTAACGCTTGCCCGTATGTCCCACGCACCGAAGTTAGTGGCAAAGATAATACCCGAAAAGGAATACTTTTTCTCGTTGAGTGAAAAGGAAGGGACTATTTAAGCAAAGCTTTTCGACAAGAATATCGATTAATTTGAATTTAGAGTAATGATAAGAAGTGGTGACGAGATTTCTTCCCTCCAAATTATAACGAATAAGGCAATGCGGCAAACCTAGTTTTGTCTGCGGTTTTAGACGTAAATGTTTTTCAAAATGTTATGGTGTAAAAAGCCATAAATTCCGAAGGAACTTTATGACACATCAACGAAAGCGGAGTGCGGCACGCTCTGCGTAGAGAGAGAAATGGTAATCGGACATCTTGAATGGAGAGAAGCTTTCGTTATGAGTGGGCTAATCTCCGCCCTTATCTGTTACCCTTAAAAACCCGTACGCCTAGTGGGCTTACGGATGAAGTCCAAGCTCATATGGCCCCTCTTGGATCTCTCTCTCTCTCTTTCTCTCCAAAGCAGTGAGTTAGTGAAACCAATTGCTGTTTTAAAATCAGCCATATTGATGAAGTATTTCTCTTCTGTGGGACCGGTCGGATTTACAGTTATTTTAAACCAAAGTAAAGGTTTATTCTTCGGGGTATGAGAGCGGGTACCACCTTCACGCCGTTCGTCACAGACTAGGCACGTCATAAAATCTTGTTTTTGGGTCATGATCAAGGGAAATGTATCTTATTATACTTATTCTTTCCATGTGGCTCTTTTCCGTGGACATTTACATCATTTCAGTCGTATTCATATAATGTTATATATATATATATATATATATATATATATATATATATATATATATATATATATATATATATATATATAATATATATAATATATATTTAAGCTCATGAAGCTCCTAGTATTGATTTTGATGAGTCTTGTCAAAACAATTCACCCGTACGTTCACAGTTCCTCGCCAACCCCTTCTCTCATGTATTAGTTTGGCGCCTCTTCTCTATTCTATCAACATGACAAAACGGGAAAGGAACACTTTTCACACTCGTACATTACCAAAATATGAAATCTAGTGTCATTCGCGACCCGGTAATTCCTTGCCCCATCTCACTTGTTCATCACTATTTTACAGCTTCTGTACTTGATTGGTTTTGCCTCGTTTGAATTCAGTGAACGTGAGGTATTTAGAGAAGTAATTACTTGAGACGCAAACTACATTTTTCTCTATTTCACTAGCTTCGAAAAGAACATTTGAGGGCATAATAGATACCTTTTCCGGTGACAAAATGCAGCCTAGGCAAGCGACCTTCCCTCACCTATAACTGTTATTAATATATAGTGGTAGTGGAAAATGTGTGCATTTTCACCGCTACATGTCGTGCTTAATTCTTTAAGCTTACTTAAGGCGGCGGGGTGAGGTGCTAGCCTGCCAACTTAGAGGTCGCGGGTTCAATGCCCGCCTAGATGGGTTTTCCACCTAGGGCTTGTCTACCACCACATGCCAAAAATAAATTTCGACTCTCGGCTTGCTTAAGCAAAGCACGATACCATTCCCCTTATCCAAGTTTGACTCATCTTCTCTCAATATCTTTACTCAAATGTTCCTGTCATTAATTCCCTCCTCCCCGTGAAAGACTCTTTTCCTAGCTCATTTCTTCTATGCTCTCGTTAGTCCCCACCCACTTTGGCCATTTTAGTCCAAAACACTTCCGAGATAAGTAAACTGTTCCACCTGCTGTAGTTCATTAACTACTATTTTAATATTTAACTTAGCTTTCCTTTTTCTCAAAAATCGCTTCAAATTAGTCTTTTTTGTATTCATTCTCAGCCCTTGTCAATCGAACTGACTTTCCAATGCACTCAACAACTTCACAACCCATTGGCGATTTCCGGCTTCCTTTTGAGGTTCAAGATGGCAGTTGGGCCTGCTTTCGGCGTGCGGTCGACGATGGTTCGGAATGCGTCTCTTTCTCTCTCTCTCCCTATTTTCCGCTCTCGTCCTATTCCATTCATAAATATTCACTCATTTTCTGGCATTCACCTTTTCACCCCGCCCTGAAATACGTCTTCCAGGGGTCATTACCTTCTCATTTTCAGCGCATACCCTTCAGTTCTCTTTCTTTCCCGTTCAACAGTTTTTTCCATCTCTAGGTTTTTATCTTATGTTTGGCCTCTACCCGAATCCCCGTCTCCAAATTCGCTAATACTCTCGCTTCCTCTTCTCAGTAGCGTCCATGTTTATGGAAAACACCTTGCTGTAACAACGCCTTTGAAATCCCAACTTAGCGTTCCTGCTTGCCACCATGCTTTTATTTCTGAAAGAATTTACCGTGCTCATAGTTTTATTTAATCCCGGTGTTCACCTTTCTCTTTGCTACAACCACCACTGTACGTGTATTTGGGTGTTACGCTTGCCGTCACACTCCTACCTGCTGTCATCTATTTTTTATTACAATTCGTCCAATTTAAACGATCGTTTTTTTAAAGTCATTTTTTTGAAATGTCTGCATAGTTTCTTCTCTACTTGGGAGCTTGCATCTTATTGAGATCTTATTCCAGTTTTCACTCTCTCCGCGCATAGATGATCGTCTGTTCTTCTTTTTCGACTTGAGTTCTGTGGATTTATTTCCGGTGTGTGCATTTTCATTTCTCACGGACATCTCAACGTTCTCTTCATAACCCACATGATTTTTCCAAACAAGCTCATCTCATCCGCAAATCCGACGGACTTAATTCTTTTCTCACTTGTGCTCACTCCCTTTGTCTCTCTGCTGATCGTTTCCTGTGCACTTTCGTAATGAGCTTTTTTCACCTCCAGCATACTTACTTGCCTTCTAGAATCTCCGCAATCTTTCCATCGCTTGCAATCAATTACCTCCTCTTAATACATACGTTGAATATTTTTTCCATGTGTTTTCATCATAGGTATTATAACCTTCATCTTTGTACTAATTACGTGTATTTCCCCCAAGCCTGTTTTTGGCCCCGTATTTCTATCGATCTTACAACTTTCATATTTATAACTCGCAACAATGTCGTCACTGCCTGTTCCATCATAGTAATAGTCCGATGCCTGCTACGATTCCCTTCTCCGTTTCTGGATATTGCGTTCGTTATTAACTGGTTATTAAATTCACCGCTCCTGATTCAATCCAATATTATGAACCCACGTTCAATTTCTCTATCGTCTACTCTCGACGTTTCGTCATTCCTCTTTCCTTTCACAGCAGATCTCATCTCTACCATGCTGCACAATTTTCACTTCCTTTTCCATATTTCCAGGTTATAATTTTTTCTCTTGTTTTAAGTATCTAGCCGGTGAATTCTTTCAATGTGTTCAGTGTATCCTTTTCTTCCTTTAATATATTTACTTTTCTGTTCTCTAGTTTGAAATCTACTCTTATACTTCTACGTGCTCGTAAAGTGTCACCTGAAGTCCCGTACCTATTGTATAATTATTCGCATCCTACAATTCTGTATATTCGTTCCATCGATATGCATTTTTCCTCGGCCACTTCAATTTAGCTTTGCCATTTTATTTCCCGTGGTCTCAATTCTTCGAAATTCCTCCTATCTTCTTTTATATTTAGCCTGTAGAGCGTCCTTATTTCTTTCACCGTGTCAACCATACATGGAGTTCTATTCGTGTCTTCATTCCTCCCTTCCTTCTTTTGCATCATCCTACAATTTACCCGTTCGATTTGATTTCATATACTTTATTTATGCTTTAGTTTTCATTCGAGGGAAGTGATCACAATTGAAATGTCTTGCCATGTTTGGCCGTGAGAGTGAAAATGATAATAGGCTATCGAAGGGTGGAAACAGGGTCGAAGAGGATAATTAAGTTTATATGTGTCTCTGTTGAAAAACCCAATATTATTGAACTTTCTCATAAACATTTGATGAGGGATTATGTCCGTTTTACGTTAGATCGTTTTATCAAATTGTATTTCAAATAATAATTCATTTTGTGAAATTTAGTTTGGTAGAATATTAGGATTAGTATAATAATGTCTGTTCTTCAATTCATTCTTTTAAGAAAGTATGTTCATTTAGGCGCCTAAATACGTTGTCATTTTATAATATTAAGGCTATTTTTTGATAATTTCCTGAGGAGGGAAACGAATAGAGCAAAGAAGCGTGGTGGAAGACGCAGTGCGAGGATAGCGAGGAAAGAGTGCGTAGGAAGGGTGAAAATAGGCGCGATTTAGAGGCAGGAGAATGCATGCCACGCAGTAAGAAGTGAAAATCTGTGCCCGCTATTGAAGATATACCATTGAAATTATTATTTGCGCCATGAAAGTTTCAAAAGAGACTGGAAATATTACGAAGAGGGCCTATGTGGCAACTTACGTGCCTCTATATGTAGTCGGAAATATATTTATACCGATATGTATGTCTATGTATTCGGCCAGCAAGTTTAAATGTAGAGCGAGAATGTACCGTAGGAGGAGGTAGGTTCGGTCCAGACACGAGGTCGAAAGGGCATCAAGGGAATGGAAATGTAATAAGGCTGTGGGGATGGATAAAATTCTGTCAGAAGGAAAACTTGAGAGGAAGTATATTCATGAACTAATTGGTATCATTTATGAGGGAGGAATTTGGTCGGAACATTTCATCAGATCAGCGTTAGTTCCCATGCCAAAAAAAGGGAGAGGCAGCCATATGTTAGAACCAATGGAAGAATGAATGACCTTTATTTCGCTCGCAGGTTAACCGCTACTGAGGATCATCAATATGAGGACCGAGAGAAGGATAAATGATTACTTAGGGGATGATCAGTGTAGATTGAGGAAGGGGTGAGGCACGAGTGGTGACATAGAAGTAAATGGGTCACTAATAGAGAGGAACGTAGAAATAGAATTCAATCTGCAAAACAATAAATGGGAATTAAAGTTAATGGAGATTTCATAAAATCAGGTTTGCGAAAGATCAAGCTCTGTTTTGCCAGGCAGCCTAGTGGTTGCAAGCATTGCTAAACCCATGGGAACATCAGTGCAGTAGGTATGGGATGAGAATTAATGTGAACAAAAACAACGGCCTCCGGTTTTCTAGAAAGAGAAAAGCTAACTTAAAATTTTAAATGGGATATCTCAAACTAGAGTAGCTGGAACAGTTCACCTATCTTGGAAGGGCTTTGGGCCATTATGGTCAAATTACGAGTAGAAGGGAAACGCGAGGGTAGGAGAAGCAATCTGCTAGGAAAAGAATTTGTCGAGGTAGAGAATTTATGAGAGGGACGACGTTGGGTAAGGTTTAGTAAGAATAGGTAGGGAAAACTTGGATAGGGGAGATGGTTATGTGCGGCTCGGAATCTTGGTCGTTGAGGCAAAACGATGACGGTAGGTGGGAGGCTGTTGACGGGTGGAGGATGGAGAAGATGAAAGGGACGGGAAGGAGGAGAGATGGAGGGGAACTGGGTGTGTGGCGTTTGGGAGGGGAGAGGATTATGTATGCATTAAATCCAAATGAAGCAGGAAGGTTGGATGCAGAGCTGCATTGCAATTAGTGATGGCTCGTTGAAGACTGACGGAGCGTTGGGCAAGCGAGGAAGGGGTAAGTATAGGATAGGCACAGAGTTGGACAGAATGAAAGGAGGAAGAAAGCATATGGAATTGAAGAGGGTTTTATTGTAGTGTTGGATGTCGGGTTGTGTTTTGTCGGGAGTAGTAAGGAAATGCAT
This sequence comes from Hetaerina americana, assembly GCF_022747635.1. NCBI lineage: Eukaryota > Metazoa > Arthropoda > Insecta > Odonata > Calopterygidae > Hetaerina > Hetaerina americana. The sequence continues at coordinate 3,480,514 of NW_027286986.1, read as the reverse complement.
CGTTTTTATTGGCTATGGCCATCTAAAACATGCTTGAACCGGTGGTATACCAATAATAGTAATGAGGGGATTTCAAGAATAACAAAACATTTAAATCTATTAGAGCTCGATTATAAAAGCCTTTGTTCACCATGCAGGGGAGCTCCACGAGCAGACAACACCGGCTTGCCTAGGCATTCCCGTTTCTAGCAATCTGACGTGCATGCGGCTAACATAATATTTCGTAGGAAAAGACGTGACCATTTTTCGGAACTTTTCCCGCATCCTGTGGGCCACGCAACCCGCAAATGCACGATCGTCACAAGGTTGCATAACGCTGACTCAATTCGGGCTGGCGGCCTGCCCCCGCTTGCTGACCAACATTTCTTTCTTTTCGGTTTTTTTATCGTGATTACTTTTCATTCTATTGTTATTTTAATATTCGGCCTCGTCGGGGGCGGGGTAACGTCCTCGCCTGCCAACGCAAAGGTCGCTGGTTCGATTCCCGCCCGGGCGGGTTTCCCTCCAACTAGGTATTGGTTGTTAATAATTTTCTTTAATGTAATATGTGGGGGTTATGTGGTAGAAGGAGCGATAAAGTCTCAATCTCGCCCCAATCTCTAAATAAATAAAAATCTAAATAAATAAAAAAATATGTTCAATCTTCTCTCGAAGATATTACTTTATTTATGAATGATCATGTAGGTGTCGCTAGTCAAAATTTTACCGGTGATGACCTACTCTGAATCTTCGTTTTGCCATTAATAATGATAATTCGGCTTAGGCCTGGCGAGATGGACACTGTGGCAGTCCCTTCCTCCATCTAACCCATCACCATCTAATCATTACGGTGGGGATCGAGATGGTGTGGTGGCAAACGTACTTGGTCACCCAGAGTTCATCCGAGTTCGAATCCTGGAGACGGCAGATATTTTTAATTGGTATCCCGATCCCTCCTAGAGGTGCCTAGTGGATAGCACTTCGATTGAGTACACCATCTGTCGGATGGGATACATAAAACTGGAGACCTCTTGGCGCCTTTCATTAAGAGTAAACTAATGCCGACGCCGGGTTTCTCTTCACCCTTCCTCCGTAAATGACCTCAGCTCTCGGTTGCCTCCCCTAAAACTACTTCTTTCACCATTTACGTTGAATATTTATGGTTATCCAGAGCATTGGGTGAGAGTTTCTAAATCCTAAGTTTAAAGCATTGCCCTGTGGATTGAGCTTCAGTGTTATAGTCGCCTTTGGGTGTTGCCTGAAATAATGCTGCGTGTGTGAGGCTAGAGGAATAGGAGTGTTCAGAGAGTGCTATTTTTCTTGATTCCCACTCAAGCTATTGAGTCGCAAGTAGGAAAACTTGTATTGTCACATCTCTGGTGTGATAACATTAATTGGAGAAATTTCTCCGGAAATCAATGGGAAATATTTTGTATAAATTTATTAACATTTTTCTAGTCAAAGGTGTTTTATGTCAATTAATTTCGAATTGGCCCTGTGATGCGTGCTTATGCTATTGCTCACACTTTTTGTCAAGAATGACTTGGGATAAATAAAAATTCAACATTGATCTGCTCACCATGCGTCTCTACTTGCTTCAGCTTCGGTACTCTCCTTTGACGTGACTAAGCTTATTCCTTATTATGTAACTCTTAAGTAATGTATGTATTAATTGATTGATTAATACCTTAACCAGCCAATTATTAACCAGGGAAAATTGCTCCTTTAAAATGCTTAAAAATCATTGAAACTTGGAGTGTATTATCTTAAGAGGTAGAAGTCCCAGAGGGAAAAAAATATTGTTTATCATCATTTATCATCAATCATAAGACTCAAAAAGGCTTAATCTTCTATGGGAAATTCTGTGTAAATGTTAATGGCATTGGGTTAAATCAAAAGATTTTTTGTAATACGTTTTATAATGAGCTAAAAAATTAGCAAAATGTAGTAGTAGTTTCTACGGGAGGCAACCGACAGCTGAAGTCATTTGCGCCATTAGGGATGGGCAGAAAAGGGTGTAGGGTGGAGAGGAACCTGGCATCGGCATTACCCTACTCTTAATGAAAGGTGCCAAGGCATCCGCATCCGATGGACGGCGTATTCACTTTAAGTGCTCTCCACAAAGCATCTCAAGTTGTTTTCGGGATACCACTGAAACATATTTGCCACCGCCGGGATTCGAATATGGGCTTCTGATGTGAGAAGTCAGTATGTTTGCCACCGCACCATACCGATCCTTGACTTGCAAATGTAAATATGTTAGTTTTCCATCATTGTTGTATCAATGATGTGTTTTGAAAGCAATAAATTGTGACTGGTAGATGTAATTTGTTTTTAAAAAACTTTTGGGACACATTAAGATTCAAATTCATGGTAAAAACATGTTAATGTTACTCATGGTTTGAAATATGAAAATTGCATTGAAATGGTGAATGAAGAAGAAGTAAATGTATTGGGAAGATAGCATCTGCCATGGTATTTATCACTGTAATTTTATTACCGTAATTTTCATATTCACTCATCTATTACCAATCTCTCTGCTAATGCCATTCATCCAAGTCTGCCTTAAAGTCTTGCTTGCTGTCAATCTTGGTACCTGGGATCTTTGCTTCCAAGTTGAATTTAACGTTACCAGAATAAAAACCTAAAGTTGAGATGAGGCCCCTCCGTAACATATTAAATTCCTGCATCCTGGAATAAGCCATTTCTTTGTGATTTCTTAGCGATGTTTCGTTTCTACCCAAGATCACCTGAATCTTCAAGATTTTTGACTTCAAAGTAAAATATCGACCCCCGTTTAATATATGTCACACAGCCCTATGCATAATCTGTGCATGATCATGGAAATTTCACTCTGGCCCACTCAAAGAGGCAGGCGTGCTGATGGCTCTGGTGTAAATTGTGGGCTGTCCGCATCAAAGGGGAAGAGATTTGGGGTGACCTGCTGCATTGTTGCCATTTTGTTAGCAGATGTGCTTGCAAATACTTATCATTTAAGGATGATTTCTACTTTTTTCAGTGTGTGGCACCGATTTGGTTCTTCCCCATTGGCTCTAGATAAATGGTATCAATAATAGACATTTCTATTATCTATATGCTTCTTAATCTTTGAAAAATTACTGCCTAATTGAAAGCCTATTGAAGTGACTTTAATATTGACAAAAATCAAACAAAATCATATGGAACAAAAAGGTATGAAGAAGCGAAGGAACCATTGAGCAATCAGCTAATAGAATATTATTAGTAGAGGTAAAAGCAGAACCAATAAACTAGGTCATCTCTCAGTTCTACCTGCTCCCGAGCAATCATGGGGAGGAAGAAGTCGATAGGTTATACAATCACTTAGGGGACATAATGGGGTGTGTTCCTGGAGAGTGACATTTGATAGTGATGGGGGATTAGAATGCATTGGTAGGCGAAGGAAGAGGTGGTGGTGAGGTAGAGTACTATTGTTTAGGAACAAGGATGACTATGGGGAGAAAGCAATGGAATTCCATGGGAGACAGAAGTTAATCATGATGAATACTTGGTTTAGGCTTCACAAAAGGCTTAGCTGTGCATGGAAAAGGCCTGGGAATTCAGGAAGATATTAGTAAGATTATAATATGGTTAGGTATTGATTTAGTCACAAGGTAGTTAATTATCACAATTTTCCGGGAGTGGAAGCAGATTCCGATCATTATTTATTACTAATGAAGTGTAATGTTAGTTTGAAGAGGTTAAAATAGGGAGGGCGATTGAAGAAATGAAATATACAAATATTGACTGGGATGATAAGAAAGGAGTATCAGCAGACTGTAAAGAAAGTTATGAGTGAGGAAATGGGGATGCATGCAATAGAAGAAAAATGGGAGTATCACAAAGGGATTCTGAAAGCTGTGAATAAAACTAAAGGAACCTGAAATAGGAACATGGCAAGAAAGCAATGGATTTGCCATTGAGATGACTAGATAAAAGATGGGAGAAGGAAATGGTAGAATGTAAACACAGAGTTAGGTAGAAGGAAATACAAAGAGTTGAATAATAATTAGGCGGGAAACAAAGAAGGTGAAAGAAGCAGGTTGGAAGATTCAGTGCAAGAGTATGGGATGTTTACAAAGGAAGGCTGAAATTAGTTCACCGCACAGGAAGGTGAAATCAGTAAGTAAGGATCTGTGCAAATAGTAATAAATGAGCCAGGAAAATTATTAGTTTAACCAGGAAAGATTCAAGAGAGGAGGAAGGAATATATTGAGGAATTATATGATAAAGATATCAGGCGGGGATCGAGATGGTGCGGGGGCTAACGTACTGGCTTCCCACCCTGAGGGCGCGGGTTCAAATCCCGGCGGTGTTGAATATTTTTCAGAGGTATCTCGATCCCTACTTGAGGTGCTTTGTGGAGGGCACTTTGAGTGAGTACGCCGTCCGTCGGATGGGACGTTAAGCCGCGGACCCCTTGGCGCCTTTCGTAAAGAGTAGGCTAATGCCGACGCCGGGTTTCTCTCCACCCTTCATCCTTTCCTGTCCATCCCCTATGGCGCAAATGACCTTAGCTGTCGGTCGCCTCCCCTCAAAACTACTACTAGATATCAGGCGTACAGGCTTACAGGTTCGTCCGGAAAATAAGTGTACTGAGCTCAGGAAAAAAAATTTATTACACTTACATATCTTAAGCTAATATTCCTCAAAATAGGACCCTTGTGAGTCAATACACTTGTTCCAGCGGCGTTCCCATTCCTGGAACGCTCCCGTGAAGGCATCATCGGGAACCTCTCGAAGACACGTCGTCACGGCCTCTTTGACGGCGTCCAAAGTCCCGTATCGCGTTCCTTTCAAACTCCTCTTTATCTTCGGAAACAGAACAGTTCTCTAAAAAATGTGGATCATTTTTGCAGTGATCCGCAAGTTGTGTCGCGATTTCCAAACGATTGAGTCTTTGATCATCACTGAGCACTTTCGTTACCAACTTTGCACAAATTTTTCGCATCTGTAATTGCTCCCTAATAATCTCGTGCACTATTGTTTTTGGCACATTACACTGCTCTGCTATCATCCGAACACTAAGACGACGATCAGAGTTCAGTACATCGCGAACTTGTCGCACATTTTCGTCGGTGAGTGTCGTTGATGGGCGTCCAGGCCGTGGTTCGTCGTCGACCTCTTCTCTGCCCTCCACGAACATCTTGTGCCACCGAAAGATCATGTTTCTGGACATGGCTGACTCCCCGTAAGCCTGGTTAATCATACCGACAGTTTCGGTGGACGATTTCCCAAGCTTTACCGCAAATTTGATTGAATAACGCTGCTCCAAAAACTTCGGCATCGCGTTCCGTGACGTGGGTCGAGCGTGGAGGTTCGCGTTAACAGAGCTCCTCACTACACCACAGCTCAAAGCCGACTGCCTTTTTCAGCGTCGCTTGCCAACATACCCCCCTCCAATGGCAGCCCGTCAGAGCGGTGCTGGGCGCGCCTGGAGCGGCGGGAAAAAATCAGTACACTTATTTTCCGGACGAACCCTGTAGTCGTAGAAAAAGAATATGATGTGTTTAAGGATGGCTACGTCCAGGCATACTTGATGTTAAGATAGAAAGGGCATTAAAAGTAATTGAAATCAAATGATTCCACAGGGATAGGTAACATTCCCATGGAAGGATTTAGGAAGGCGTGGGAGGAAGAGTTTTATGGACTAATTCGTAGCCTTTATTGAGAGAGGAATTTGACTGAAAGATTTAATCAGATCAGTGTTTGTTCCCAACCCAAAAATGGGAAAGAAAGCCGTATATGAGGAATATAGAACTGCATTAACTTTGATTTCAATCACAAATTAAGTGGTTCTGAGGATCATCATCAAGTGGATGGAGAGCAGGGCATATGGATACTGAATGGGTGATCAGTTTGGGTTCAGGAAGGGGAGAGGCTTGCGTGATGCCATAGCAGTAATGAGGTCACCAATGGAGAGGAACAAAGGATACAATCAGGATATATTTGTTTGTTTAATATATTTTGAGACGGCATTCAATAGAGTCAATTGGGTAGAAAACATGAATGTGGCACAGAAAATGAGAGTATATTGTAGGGATAGGAGACTTACCTGCAACCTGTACATGTCTCAGTCTGCTCAGGTGCAGGTGAAGATTCAGTAGTAGCAGAAATTAAAGTAAATTGTGCTTTTTGAAGCAAGACAATAGTTATTGCGAGGAAGCTTTTGACGTCTGGCCTTTGGAGAAGGATGGAAAAGGTAAAATTGACGGGAAGGAAAACAAGTGAAGAAGTGCTAGGCATGGGAGGGGATTGTTGCTCTTTATGCAAAGGGAGCAGTGAAGATGGATGTGGAGCATTTTTATTGATACTGGCTTGTTGAAGACTGTGATGGAGGGGAGAACGTGAGGCGAGCAAGGAATGGGTCGAAACAGGATAGGAGTGTTGGGCAGAATGAAGGGAGGAAGGAAGTAAATGGAATTAACGAGGGGTGTATTTCAGTGCCGAATGTGTGATTGTGTTTTCTTGGGAGAGTAAATGATTTATAATATTGTACCCCTATAGTATAAGCTGTTTCCATCCAAAACCTACCTTAACTGTTGGAATACCAATAAAAATATAATCATTATATAATTTTACAAAGTATTAATTTTAATATAAATTCAAAATATTATGAACTGAGCATGTTGACTCAATTTCATAATAACTCATGGTTTTTTCTTTCATACACTTTTACAATTTTTATGGTTGATTTTCAATACCCTCTGGTTCTAAGGTGCAGGAACCGACTGGAATCGGTGCCTGAACTGTCCAATCCTTAATGAAGATGTTTGGAGAAGCAAAATACCACTCCCCTCATTCCTTAAGTAGTGAGCATTAAGCATAATTTGCAGTAATTTATTTTATGATTACGGGTCGCGGTAGTCCAAGGGGTAGAGCGTTGGACTACTGACCGGAGGGGCCCAGGTTCGATTCCTGAGCAAGGCACTTTTAGCACCTGCAGCTCCACCCAAGCTGTGTGATTTTTCGGGTACCAGATCTTCCTGCGAAACCATAACAGGCACAGGGAAAGGAACTGGCCCTCCTGCCCTGATGTGTGAATTTCACACGCCGTATAGGGCTTAGTACAGGGTGAAATCTGCCATCACCTACCCAAGCGACCTTCGGGTTGATTACTGTTTTTATGATTTTTTTATCATGGCTGTACTGAATTTCTTGTGTGTTGCCCCAGAATTCTCCTCTGTATAAGATACAATTAATTGTAACATTGTAGAGTTTGTTTGATGAGGTTAAACACCACCTTGTATGAAGACCTACAGTGTATGAAGAGAACACATTCAGGGTGGGGATGCTGGTAACTTTTGAAGCTGCTGGTGGTTTTTGAGGAAATGCTGACAGTAACACCTCCTGTGTTAGTTTTTGTGCATCCATATTTTACCTGTAAAATTTCAACTGGTGAAAAATGAGGGAGAAAGACTTGATATATTTTAATAGAAAGCATTACTTTGTGTAATTTTTAAAACGTATTTTACTTGTAATATTTCCTTTTATTACCGTAATATTCTTTTCATTTTTCAGTTGCCATGCCGGACTGGACCTCAAACCACTCATTCACGGGTGAACGTCGAGCAGAATAAAAATTGCCTTATACAAATAAGCCGGTATCGTTTTTCTCTAGTTATTTCTGGCCTCACCAAAATTCTTCAAAAGGTCAATGAAATGGTGAGAATCGTTCCGAGAATTATTGCTCTTGGATGATATTGTGGTCTTTTATCTTTTTTCTAGTGATTGTCTTCTGTGCAAGTAGTTTTATGATATAAGTTAAATAGAATTGTGATAACTGCCTTTCAGTATCCATCCTTAATGGCTGCACCAAAGCAACATGGTCCAGATATTGAAAGAAACTACTATGATTCCCTCTTAATTGTGATGGATACATTAGAGAAATGTTTGAGTGGCCAGCCGAAAGATACCACACGTTTGGATGAGACAATGAATGTCAAGCTCTTGCTCCGGGAAATCTGTCAGTTCATAGGTAATATTTATTAAAAATCTCACTTACAATAAACTCTCTTTTCAATGAAATGAATGACATTAGCTTAATTGTAGGACTTGGTGTCTAATTTATGGTGTAAAATAATAATTTTTTAGGCTAACTGCATACTTCACATTATAAAAAATCAATGCTTTATTTTGCCAATCCTCTTTTTTTACAGATGTGCATAACAATGAGAATCCAAATGTATTACAGTTAAAAAATTTAGCATCCAAAGTATTATTTGCATTAAGTTTAAACTTTTTCAATGCAGTATTTAATAGGATATCGGCTCGGTAAGTTAGGTTGTGTGGATGGGAGAGTTTAGTTTTTTAAACACTTAAATAACAATACATTGGTGTTTACTTTAATGTATCACTCTCTTCATTCTCTGTCAGAGTAATTATGTCAAAATAAGTTTCCTTTACCATCGCTAATATTTCCTAATCTTTTTCTACAGGCTTCAGGAGTTAAGTGCATGCAATGATGAAAATCCAGATTACAGTGATATTGAGTTGATTCAACATATTAATGTTAATGTGCACGGGCTAACTAAATTATTAAGTGGTAAGTATCTCCTTTAATACCCCAATGGATGATTGTTGTGATGTTTGAGTAAGCATATGGCCCACATTCAGTGATAGAGCTGAAAAACTATCAAATGAAATCAATTAATCCTTTGGCTTCCACGATGTCTATCTGATGAAGGATCTATGGTGCTACGGAGGGAAAACTGTCACATAGGGGTTAATTACTACCTACGTGATGGTAATTCCCGGGAGCAGAATGGATCCTTCAAATGAAATCAATGTATTTTATAAAAGGTATTGTATTCATGATGCCTCTTACTTATTTCTGGTTTGTATGGGGAATGGAGGGTTGCCAGTAACATGAATTAGCTGGTTACATGAGAAATATGTTCATAAACATGATATTTGATAGATTCCCTTTTATTCAAGCATTAATTATCCAGAACAAGAGAAATGAGGTATGATATCTTAGTATATATCTTTGAAAACATTGTGATTGTCTGAATTATTTCCCTTGAATGAATTTCTATTTTCTGTTGACTGAAAACTGACTGTGGAAACTTATCTGCTTTTAATGATGGTGGTTGTTGTTACAATTTGAGTCTTGAAATGGTTTTACTACTAGTATCACCTGAAAATTCTGGTTTAAAACTTTTTTAATTTTAAAGAATAATTAGTACTAAAGTTGGTGGAATATGGTATAAGACAAATAGATTTCTCTGGAACAGAAAATATGGAACTGGTTAAATTGCAATGTTAGAAAAAAAACTATAGGTTTTAAACTATATGAGCTTTTCCTGGGTAAATTCTAGAAACATGGTTGATATTTTTAGTGGGTCTTCTACAGAATTAAGATTTGAGACTTCAGCAGCAGTTGATGCCAAGAGTTTTGAGGTGCACCTTTCAGCCATAAATTTATTCCATCCTTCTGCCTAAATGCTGTACTTCCCTCGCATTTGGAATTCGGTGGGTAAAATTGACTTATAAAATGGCCTTGGAAGCATTTTGCTGGACTAAAAATTCCATGGCATTTTTAAAATTATTGTGGAGGTCTATATTCTTCTTTGACGACATTAAAAATTGCTCGATGGAAAATTTTTGTTTAATGACGAAAGATTTAACGTATAGTGACTCCCAGGCATGTTTGGTATATTCTGATAAACTATAGACTATCAGTCAAGGTAAATTAACTGTGGAAACTTAGACTGGCCACTGCTTAACACAAAACTAAATACTGTCAATTTTTATCACTATAAGAATCCATTCTTCCTCTCCTCATTCTTTGTACTGCCTTTCATCCCGTTCAACATGTCTCAACTTTTCCTAACTGTACCTCAATGGTCCAACATTCTGCCCTCTATATATAACAGTCTACAACATTCTGTTGCTAATCAAAATGGCCTACATTCACTTTTTGTGTGCTCTTTGAATTTTTCCATACAACTTGCTCTACTCCCCTACCATGCCTAGTATTTCTTTGTTCAAATGTTCTTTTTATATTTCCATTCTTTTCCACATCCACATCTCAAAACTATTCCATACTCTAAAAATGCTTCCATTTCAAAATGTAAAAATCATTTTCCTTGACTGGGTTGATTTTTTAACTTTGAAATTAATGGATTTTGATGTACATTAGTGGGATGCCTCCATTAAAGCTACTGTCGCGACATCTGCAGTTCTTTGAATCTCTAATGCTTGTTCTTCTGCCTGAATGACCAAGTTTTGGATCCATGCAAAACTCGACTCCATGCCAAATTTTTCTACATCCTTTATTAATATCTTTAACAAATAACTCACACTTCTTGAAAAAGCTTATTATTTCCTAATACATTTTTCCTTTAACTGCCCTTGCCACTCTTCCCATTTTCATGTAAAACACTTCCTAGATGGCCAAACTGTTCTGGCACTTGCTTTAGTTTATTCTTTACAGTTTTAATGTTTAATGTATCCTTCCTATTTCTAGAGCATTATTTTCTTCTACATTCATTTTCTTATCATTGATTCTTATCCTATGTCTGTCATTCTGGAACTGTAATGTGTTCAGCAATCATTAAAACATTTTGGCTAACTATGACTCGATAATCAACAAATCTATCTGATTTAATGAGTTTCTTACCTGCTCCTAATCCTAACTCCAGCCCTTCCCTTGTCCTTTTTACAATTTCCATAGCATATACATTTAAATGCTTGGATGGTACAGGGCAATCCTGTTTAAGGCCCTTGCCTATCCTGATTCTCCATGTGCAACCCACTTGTGCAGTCTGAGACATACAGGTTTATGATAAGTGCCCATGTACTTTTATCCTCCATCATATGCTCAATAACTGTGCACAATTTACTTGGTTGAGTGCATTCACCACAAGATCCAAACCACAAGACAAGTCATAGTGGTTGTATCCATTTTACATTTTTCCTATCTGTGATCTCATGACTGCAATGGAATCGGTCATACTCCTTCCCTTTCTAAACCCCAACTGATAATCCCCTTAGTAATTTTTGCCCTCTTCTCCATCCGTTAGATTATAATACTAAGTATTTTTTTAAATGTGAAATCATACTCACAGTCTTAGAGGATTCACCTACTGGGATTCATATTATTTGGGACTGGAGTTAATGCTGATGGAGTGAAGCCTTTTGGCTATTTTTTTCCCTCAAAAATTCTACAAATGGGCCCATCAAATGCTTCCATGTTTTTTCAAATCGTTGAGGTCCTCATATGCCATAATCCTCTCTCGATCTGCTGCTTCATATCTTCTTAACTTCCCTCTATTTGATATTTATTGAGCATTACACGTTACTATTCTGGTAGTTGTGTTTGTCCTCTTTCTTGCTGCTGTCAATTCCATTGTGAAAGGTTTCATATGTTGACGTCCATGGAGGTTTTGCCTCTCTTGTGTCCAACATTCCCATGGGAGAAATAATGGAGGTGGTTTCTCACTGCCTACCTTAATTGTGGTTTTATCATGCCACCATACCGTTCCATGGTTGGCTGTCAGGGGGTCAGGTGCCTTTCCTGCCATCTCATCTCATCCTGAGGAACGGATGCTGCATGGACTACCTTTCATCTTTCCCTCCTATCCTTTGACTTATGGATGACCGTGCCAGGCATAATTTGTATTACTCTCACCAGTCCAGTTCTAGATGTTATGAATAAATGAAAGCATGAACTCTTCCAGTGAACCAGAGTTGCAGTCAAAGGATGTTTAGTTAAAGGTTGTCAGAAAATATTAGATTTATTTAAAACATAATTGGTATGAATTGTTCATTTTTCTTGTGGTTGAAAACTCTGTCATTTACTGTCACAACTCAAAGAGCTATCATGAATATTTAGGTGCCATTCAGAGTTGAAAAATTCAACCAAGTTCAATTCTTCACGATGAAAAATCTAAATGCTCTAGTTCCTAATAGGTGATTGGGTGTTGTCTCTTTTCGTATTTGCATGGGTGAGTATCGGACTTTAAAGTGTGAAATGTGACTATAAAATAATGGATGAGGATGCGCAGAATTAAATTCAAAGCTAACCTCATTTTCATCATGTGATGGCATATATTAAATAAAATAAACAGAGTTCAGTACATTGATGTGGTAGTAGCATTCACATTTTATATCCATTATTACAGAAACTATTCAGAAATTTCGCTTGTTGAAAAAGTCTGCTCATCTGGTCCTCATAACTTCACTTGAAAAAGCAATTTGGAATTGGATGGATACCTATCCTCCTGAGTTTGCAGAACTACAGGTAACTTATTTATCATTGCAGTTATTTTCCTTTGATAATTAGTCTTTCAATTTATAATGTGATAAGGGGAAAGTAATGCCATATTGTAAATTGTTGATGGAATTTGAATGTAGTGTATGTAATCCTTCAATTGTAAGTTTTTTGTAATTTACCAGCACATATTCTAATGAACCTGTCAGTGGGTAAAGTCTAAGGAATCATTGCAGCAATGAAAGAGTACCTGCTTGATGTTTGAAGTTTTGGTTGGTTTTTGAAGTAAATGCAATATAATTTCAGCTTAACCGCGTAAATTCTTTAATGATGGTTTTGTTGAAGGGTTTACTTATTTCCTCAGTTCAGCTGATTTATGAAATTTTTATGTAATATTTAAGAAAATTGCCAAGAATTTCCATTGTGTGATTTGTGATGAAGAGTTAAACTTCTCTAGAGTCACAGAATTATTTCTGAACAATGTGGAATTAAAAGGGACAAATAATAGCAGCAGCATTTTCAAATCCTAAGGACTTGGCTTTCCCTGGGTTTTTAAGTTGATTTTAATAGTAATAATCTTCAGTTATATTGTATGTAACATAACATAAGTTAAATTTCCAAATTGGATATTTTTTTTGGATGCATAAATCACATTTCAAACAATGATCCAATAGATATGAGTTCATTTTCATTTCGGGCCATTAATATTGAGCATAGTTGATCATCTTTATCCACCTAACTCACCATCTGTGTGTATTTCTAGAAAGATTCACAAAATTTGATTCTCTTACGTATATGTGTAGCTAAATATAAATGTGAATATTGAATGCAGCTAAATAGGAAGGTATATTATGTTCAGGTAATATAAAGTATAGGCAATATTTATGAATGGAAGAGGAGATAATGCTGTCGAAATAAAAAAGAAATATTTTTCAAATGTTGGATCTTGTTTAAAATGTGTTATACGTGATAGGTATCACCAACAATTCCTTAGGAGTCCATTAAAAATAGGGCATTGGCTGGTGTGATATATTGTTAAATCAATGCATAAGTCCTCTTATTAGTTTAAAAGATATGCCGCTGTATCAGATTTCTGTTCCTGGCATAATTTTAGAGAATAAGTGAATTTGTGTGTGCACCCCTTATATATATGTACGTATTAGTATGTGTTCAGCATGTGAATTTCCTTCCATGTTTCAAATGGCATGCCATTGGGATGGCTTTCTTATCAAGGATTTCTTTGACCCCTCTGTTACTCTTGCTCTCATTGCTCATCTCAAGCAAATATGTAGTGTGTAATTATTTCAGTTGTTGAGTGAAACTAAGTTAAGCACTTCAACTACGGTTGCTGATATTATCCCTTATTGTCGTAAACCTGTTTGGGGTTGAACAAAGAAAGTGTAGATATTGATTCCTTTTGATAAATTTTCCGGGAAGGCTTATCCTTAATGTGAACCTTTTACTTCCACAGAGAAAACCAAATGAAAATCTTTCCAAATGCTGTGAAGGATTATTTGACATTCTGGATAGTTGTGGCGATAACAGGAAAATCAGAGCTGCTGTTTGGCCGTTACAAATAATGTTGCTTCTTCTCTCTCCAGTAAGTTATTGTGTTTAAACGTCTCTTTGGTCTTGTGTACGAAATACCTTTTAAAAAACATATTTTTATGATAACCTTCTATGCAGGAATCGTGCCCTGATAATGCACCAGAGGTGCCTATCATGCAAACATAAGAGTTGCAATTACAGGGTGACTCTGAGAACCCAGTGCACTTATCCAATATAATTTTTCCTGGGTTGACCTTTGACCTGGTGAAACCATGAATCACTTCACCAGAATCTATGTTTGAACACTTGAGCTTTACATTAGCTAACACCACCCACCACAAGCTTATGGGAAGGAAAAATTTGAATCTCACTACCTGCTTGTATAACATGTTGTTTTGTTAGAAATATTCTGAATTAAAATCAGGGTTACATATGCCTCAATGGCTTCCAAACGCACTCCAGTGAATGTATTAGATGGCCTGATAAATGATCCATACTCTTTTTCTGCCTTTCCAAAACCTATTTTTAGCTTATTTCAGGGGCTTACTCCTTTTTGTCAATTTCTTTCTTATTGCCCTGTTTTGCATGTCCCTTTTGCCTTTGTCATTATCTTAATTAAGATTTATAAATAATTAATTTTTGATTTATGTGCCTTGTACCTCATCCAAAAATAAATGAAGGCTGATGGAGGCAATTAAACATTATTAAAAGCACAAAAAAGTCATCATTTTGAAATAATTTACTTCTGAAATAAACAATGTAAACTGTGGATAATTATCTGCAAAGTATCCTAATGTGTTGACTCATTTCTCCGTGATTTCCATATAATTGATGCTACCCTGTCTATATGTTCTTTCCAAAGGATATTTCAGGGACAGGAAAATAAATTACAATATTCTAGATGATTTGGGAGCTGCATTTAAAAATCTAGTGAACTGAACACAATACATTGTGATGTAATTACAACTTCAGATGCCATGAAGGGCGTGAAATAATGAACATATTAATATTTTTGCCTTAAGGGTAACACATATTGTGTATTGCAGTGTTTGTTATACTTTTATATATCAATCAAAAATTTTTCTTTGCAGAAAGTTTTGGAGGAAATAGTGAATGCTGATATGGGGGCGCCTTGCTCTCCCCGTCACTCTAAGAAAAAACAATTCATAGATTCCATAAAACGGGCAGTTGGTCAGCATGGTACAAATAAATTCACTGAACCTGCTGCCTTAACATGTGTAAAGTTGTGCAAAGCCTCCACATACATCAGCAATTCGGATCCAAATAATGTTGCGTTTACTCTTGTTCAGAGTGTCATCAATGACTTGAAGGCAAGGAATACGCATTTTTGATCAATTAAAATATAATCTTGTTTTGTCGTGCTTGTTTTTCAGATGATGATAATAAATCAGGGTGTCCACTCGGGCGGGGGATCCAGGTATCTCAAATCAGGAAACTTAAGTCTGGAATTAGTCCATTTTTCGAAGACTGGAAGAATGGGGAAAAGAGCCGAGTGTTTTGAAAATGTCAGGGATTAATTATGTCAATTGGATTTTTGTATGAGAAAAGGGAATTCCCCATGAAAACAGGGTTCCTTTGAATTGTCGGTTAAGTTCATGTTTTCTGTTGGTCATTGCTTTTGCAGGCGCTTACGAAAACTGAAAGTAGAAAAGTAATGCCAGTGACATGTGAAGTGATGACCCAAAAGGAAATACCTTAATCAGATTACAAATATTTGAGAGAAAAATGACGGAATGTTTGCTGAAAAATTTGGGAAAAATTTGAGCCTGGGAATTTTGAAACAAGCGGTCACACTGTAAAATCTCTCTCAATGTTCTATTGATGATGGCCACTATGTCTTATTCTATGTCATCTCTGCCAAAATTTAATGTGCAATTTATACCATGTTGCCAAAGGTGTTTTTTGCAACATTTAATTTAATCAATTTCTCATTTCAGGCATTGCTATTTAATCCCATAAAACCATTTGCACGGGGCATGACAGACTTGGATTTAATGGTGGATTGTTTTGTGTCATGCTTTAGAATAAAACCTCACAACAACGAAGCACTAAAAGTGTGTCTCAATCCACATTTTCCTTCCATATACCATTTTGTGCTTGTGAGCTCCTTGTATAGGTAACGTTGAAAAATGTGTTATTCTCATTTTTTCATGGCCCTCATGTTGTAAATGTACTCTAGGCACATAGATGCCAAATCAGATGTAATCCTGCATGTTTTGTGATAATTTTTTGATGCATGACTTTATTAAAAACACAAAAAGTGTAGAATGTCAATTATCTTTTTACTAATTTAAAATGATGTTAATCACCGTATCAGCATTACTAGGTATATTGGATAAGGTGGAATTAAGCTGGATTGGCAGAAGATAATGCTGGTGGTTGTAGATCAATTGTCCAGTTTTGTTACTGGTTATCAAATCTGTCCATGGGAATTTATACAAATTGATTGCTGGTTAATTAACATAAAAGATAACTTGCCTGCCAGGGATAAAAATTTAGATGCTGCCATATACTCCAGAATTGTGACTCCTTTATGGGAAATCTATTTTGTGGATATTAATGTTTACCACAAAGGAAAACAAGTCCATTAAAGTAATGCATCTTTTTCTGGATGTAGCCATCAATTTTAGAATTATACCATTTGCTGGTGTACTTTTCCACAGACTTTATTTTAAGACACAAAGAGTTTCGCTGACTTAGTACATAATAATGCCCCAAGTCAGTGAAATGTATCATATCTTAAAATGAAATCCGTGAAAAATTACAAAATCTTTTAATATGGATATCAAGAACTTCCATGAAGTGAAGCCTGAAACTGTAGAGCATATACTGTTTGCTTGTTTTTTGCTCCATACCTGTGAAGATGGAGCAGAGGGGCATGCAAAAATATTGTTCTTGCATTCCTGATCTTCTGGGTTTTATTACCATTTGTGTTTTTTTTGTTAAGTTTGTAACATTGAAATTTCCGATCTATGAATTGGCATTCTTTAAAAAAATAAAGGTATAAAATATTTCCTTTATTTATCGCACACAAATGTTCTCTTGGTAAAATAATATTCAATTTATATCAATTACTTACATGAACTTGTGCTGCAGGCGGCAGATGTAAATCTTTAAGAGATTTGCATCTAATGAGGAAAATTATTACAAAACTTGAGCCATAATTGAGGAGGCCCTGCCAAAATTTTTTTGGCTTAAGATAGGGATTAGAAAGAATAATTCGGATTCAGAATTCAGAATTAAGGAAAATTAGAATAAACTCATCCCTAGTAATTTTGGATGTATCATTTCAACCACTCAAGGATCTGATGCATTTTTTCTGCCCTGTTAAAGTAACCTTAGAAATCATAAAATTTGTCAGACCTGTCATAAAATCTGTCAGATATTTGGCAATTTATAAGTCATCCTTTTTTTAAACTAACTTGCCATTTCTGTGTTACCTTTTATAGAAATGTGTTGAGCTCCCGAATGCCAGGATTTAATTCTTGACGCTGAAGATGTTAGATTAGGTTGAAATCTCAATCTTGCCTTCTTTCAGAGAGATAGGTACATGTTTTTGGGAACACTGTCATGGGGAAATAAATTATTCATATGCATGTGTGGAGAAGTGCATTGATTTTTAATGGCATGTAATGCATGGAAATACTGGACTGAATGTATAATAAGGAAATTCAAAGTGTATAACTGTATTTTTATATTATCTTATTTTCATGAAATCTTATTTCAGAATAATTACGCAACCACGCTTAAGTTGGTGGCCTCAAATTGATCTCGTGTACAATAGAGCATCAGAACTTAGGTCAATGTTCACCGATACTCTAAATAAAGTGACTCAGGGATACATCTCTCATACTCCTTTAAGGATGATTCAGGTAACAATAGGCATTAGTGTTTTGTTCTCAAGTAAGTTAGTTGATTGTCTGTGAAGTGATTGTCTGATTTTGGGTAAATGAGTTCTTCTTCCTTGCAGTCGTTAACTCTAAAAGGGAAGGACAGCACATCAAAGTTCAAAGACAGAGGAGAAGAAGGGCCTGGATATAAAAATCTCCTCCTGTGGATGGTTCGGCTGATTCATGCAGATCCCATGTTAATGCTTAATGTAAGTGCCGAAGACCTG
Organism: Hetaerina americana; assembly: GCF_022747635.1. Classification (NCBI taxonomy): domain Eukaryota; kingdom Metazoa; phylum Arthropoda; class Insecta; order Odonata; family Calopterygidae; genus Hetaerina; species Hetaerina americana. The sequence continues at coordinate 3,462,614 of NW_027286986.1, read as the reverse complement.
GTAAAATGTTTATTTAAAAGGAGGAGATGAAGTTCGATGATCATTGTCATAGCTATCAATCAGAAGATTGGTTGTGATGATGGCTGTACAAAGGAGCCATATTTTTAATATATGTGCTCATTTTATAATAATATATTGATAAGTTAAGAATCTCTTGGCGTTAGAGTGAAATGAAAACCTACTTTTGACTTAAGTCAGACAGTAAGATTGTTTTCTGGGTCACAAAGTCCACATATATCTAGCACATAGTAGTTAAACTGTAGAATTCATTGTTCAGGTTTATAAATTGAACAGATTTGTGTTTTCATTCTTATCAATTTGCCTAGTTTTTTTAATGCTTAATTTCACTGTTGGTGCATTCTTCCTAGTTACTTCATTTTCATCATAAATTACTAAACTAAATTTTGCTCATTTCCCATTCCGACAAAATTTGACTTATACTCATTTCATGCATATAGTTGATATTTAATGTTGTAAAGACCCCTTTTACTCAGATTGCATTTACCTGAAAATGTATGTATGTTTTAGAATCAGGGTAAAGCTGGGCACGAAATTCAGAGTTCTACCCTGGAGCTTATCAATGGGCTTGTGTCTCTTGTCCACCAACCAACTATGCCTGATGTGGCCCAGGAAGCGATGGAAGCACTTTTGGTTTTGCATCACCCGGAGAAGATCGAGGTTTGGAACCCAGAGGCCCCAATTAACACATTCTGGGATGTAAGGTAATTATTTCTGCATGTGCATTAGGATGCCTTCTTTGCTCTTTGCTCATTTAGAATCCTTAAGAGCTATTTATGTAATTAAATGACTGTCCCATGCAGTGATTGTATTTACATTCATTGAAACATTTTGATTCAGTGTTTCGGTTCAGTCTTCCAGGTTCAACCTTTCTTTGGGGGCTTCATTTTCTAATAATCTTTATTAGTTGAGCTATAACCGAGATCATTTTGATGTGATGGTTTTTTAATAGTATTTCTTCTACCTGTGCCTTGAGGCAACCCGTTACTTGGAAATATAAGTTAAAAATAATTTTAAACTTAAATATGAAATACTTTTTATTTTTCCACTCCAAATCCGGTAGAAATTATTACTCTTGTTGAGCAAGTCCTCTTAATGATATATTTTAAACAATTTTGCATTTCACAATTTGATTAAGAAGCTAAGTGTATTATATTTTTGAGAATAATACATTTTTTATTCTTCTCTGAATTTCTTTCTCTGATTTCTTATAATTTTGTGGAATCTGATTTTTTTTGTTTTTTCTAGCAATGGTCTAAAAACCTAAACAAAAAAAATCCAATCTGTGATCACCTCCACTTGTGTTTTTGTGGTTGTATTTAATAAAACATAATTAATATAACAGTAGCAGCACAGCACAAGTCCATCCACTGTATAAACATGTCCACCATTGATATTCTTTATATCCATTGAATATAGATTCCATAGTTCCAATGAATATCCAAATGCCCTCCTTTTTGGTTAAATTTTATTTTGATATTTGGTTAATTTGAACAGTAATTAGAGTTTTTCATGTTACTATGCTAAGAGAAATTACTATCGCTAAAATTGTATTGCAAAGGTTGTGTTGATTGCATTTTATCAATGATCAAATACTGGATGTATTTAATGCTTATATACAGGGTTCGTCCGGAAAATAAGTGTACTGAGCTAAGGAAAAAAAATTTATTACACTTTTACATATCTTAAGCTAATATTCCTCAAAATAGGACCCTTGTGAGTCGATACACTTGTTCCAGCGGCGTTCCCATTCCTGGAACGCTCCCGCGAAGGCATCATCGGGAACCTCTCGAAGACACGTCGTCACGGCCTCTTTGACGGCGTCCAAAGTCCCGTATCGCGTTCCTTTCAAACTCCTCTTTATCTTCGGGAACAGAACAGTTCTCTAAAAAATGTGGATCATTTTTGCAGTGATCCGCAAGTTGTGTCGCGATTTCCAAACGATTGAGTCTTTGATCATCACTGAGCACTTTCGGTACCAACTTTGCACAAATTTTTCGCATCTGTAATTGCTCCCTAATAATCTCGTGCACTATTGTTTTTGGCACATTACACTGCTCTGCTATCATCCGAACACTAAGACGACGATCAGAGTTCAGTACGTCGCGAACTTTTCGCACATTTTCGTCGGTGAGTGTCGTTGATGGGCGTCCAGGTCGTGGTTCGTCGTCGACCTCTTCTCTGCCCTCCACGAACATCTTGTGCCACCGAAAGATCATGTTTCTGGACATGGCTGACTCCCCGTAAGCCTGGTTAATCACACCGACAGTTTCGGTAGACGATTTCCCAAGCTTTACCGCAAATTTGATGGAATAACGCTGCTCCAAAAACTTCGGCATCGCGTTCCGTGACGTGGGTCGAGCGTGGAGGTTCGCGTTAACAGAGCTCCTCACTACACCACAGCTCAGAGCCGACTGCCTTTTTCAGCGTCGCTTGCCAACATACCCCCCTCCAATCGCAGCCCGTCAGAGCGGTGCTGGGCGCGTCTGGAGCGGCGGGAAAAAATCAGTACACTTATTTGTATATACTTACTTATACTTACTTATATATATATATATATATATATATATATATATATATATATATATATATATATATATATATATATATATATATATATATATATATATTATGTATATTATTTATTATTAGGTAATCTAGGTCTAGTTATCTAGTTAATGTAGGTTTTGGATGGACACAGCTATTAAATAAATATTTTAAGACTCCTAACAAAACACAAAAATCCAACATTCTACTCCACATCAGGTCCCTCTTCATCTCTGAGTACTTTCTTCCTCCCTTCATCCCGTCCAACATCCCTAACCTGTTCCTTCCCTTTCTCGTTTGCCTAACATTCTCCCCTCAATTACAGTCTTCAACATCCCGTTGCCGGTCAATACCCCCTTTATCCACTTTTCCTGCCCCCATAGGATTTCTCCCAACAGACCCCTATCTTCGCCCACCATACCAAGTACTTCCTCATTTGTTTTCTTCTCTGTCCATTTCACCTTCTCCATTCTTCTCCACACCCACATTTCAAAAGCCTCCAGTCTATGTCTATCCTCCTGCTTCAATGACCATGTTTCCGCGCCGTACATAGCTACGCTCCATATCAAAGTTTTTAGGAGTCTTTTCTTAACATCCTTACTCAAAGTCCCTCTCATCAACTCCCTCCTCCTTCTGAAAGCCTCTTTACCTAGCGCAATTCTTCCAATACCTCTACCTCTTGGTTGTATTCTATATTTCTCTCGATTAATTATCTCATTACTGCAATGGCATCACGCGTACCTCTCCCCTTCCTAAATCCAAACTGATCATCCCCTAAGTAATCATGCATAATTCATTTGGTGATAGTTCTTGTAAAGGGAAACTTTCATTAAGTGAAACAATTTTTTGCATATAAATTAATGTAAAAATGACAATGCATTCCATGCCAAAAAAAGTATGCACAAGATTTATTCAAAGAAAATTATATATACATGGTTTAGGACCATGGGTCATCTTCATTCCTTCTTCTATTTCAGAATGAAAGAACTGAGAATTGAAACTTGATTTGTAAACAGAGAAAAGGATAAAATGAAATAGCTTATCATTTATGATATGCACCAAATGCCTTATTACTAGGTAGCAGTCTAGAGACATTTTTTTTTGCCAATGCTTCAAAATTTGGAAAAATACCACTCTTTGTGGCTTTACACCGCTTTAAGGCTGGTGGAGTTTGGTAAACAAGTAGTGGTGTAATTTTCAAATGCCATGTGCATTGGTACCAAATAGCAGCGTGAGATACCTCTTTATTGGCTTGTGGCCAGGCATTGCATTCTAGTCTGCTGTTTTGTATGCATATATAGCTTCACTTAGGCATCTTATTCCAGGAGGTACCTGCCATGTCACAATTAATAATCTATTGTGGCAGGTAGCCCTCAGAATCTACGAGATACTTGAAGTCACTGATGAAGTTCTCTGCTACCTTTGACCTCTGCTACCTTGCTGCTTCACCATGCCTCACCATACCATGGCTGACTGGCTCTTCTCTGAAACGTCTCCTAAACTCTTCTGCCTTCTCACAAATGATACTTAGCAATTACTTTTTATTTATCCATATGAGGCCAACCTTTTAACATTGTTGAGAATATGTAACCATTTCATTGATATTCTTATCAAGCTATTGGACATCTATCTCCTTAATCTTGTCCTTGTTGGTTTAAATGGAAGAAGGACCATTAAGTCTCAATTTTGCCCAAATAAAGACCTATATCTATCTATCTATCTTGAAGAAAATGCAAATTGTTTATGCTGACAGATTGTATGTGCATGCTCATGCCTTGTTCTTACTTTTCAATGATTTTTCTTTTCATTTCTAAGGTTATTTTTAGTCCCTTATGGTTGTCTTGTGAGTTTTTCCATGGGGACATTTTTAAAACTATCCACAAAGTATTATTAAACTTTGCGCCAAAAAATCACAAAAATCTGAACTCGAGTTGGAAAAATTTTGTGATCACTAGCATCTTCAAAGTGGCTAGCAAAATGAGTACCAAACAAAAACTGAATTAGCAGACATGAAATTACTGCAGGAATTTCCCTCTCCTCGTCACTTATTTTGTGAAAAGTTGCTCATTAAGTGGTCATTTTTGGTCAAAATATTTTTTCTTGTTACGCTAATTACTCACTGTGCAAATTGCTTATTAGGCAAGGTTCTCCTTTACGTGAAAATATGCTTTTCAATGTGTTGGAAAGGTCATACTTTGAGCTTTATCTTGGGTGTGAGCTTATATCTGTTGCTTCAGTCATTGTGGTGTATAAGTACAGATTCACATATAGCTCTGAGATTAAAAGGGATCCAGTTTTTGAAGAAGTGGTTACATCCATAATTAGAGTCTGTATGACATGGGTCGAAAAATTGTATAAGAACCATCAATATTTAGTGGGCCATCACCACTTTCCCTGAAATGAACATTTTGGTTGATTGATACTAAAAAACAAGTGTTGGGAGTATAATTTTCGGCATGAAAGTTGTATAAGTGTTGTTTATCTCTATTGGCATGCTTTGATTAACTTGTGGGGGTGTTAGTTCTGTAGTTTGAGTATTGTTTTCTTTAATTATCTAATACTATATTGTGATACAGTTCACAGGTGTTATTTTCAATATCACAAAAACTCATCCAGCACCAAATACTTAATTACACTGACATTCTCAAGTGGCTAAGAGAGATATTGGTGTGTCGCAATGCTTTCCTGCTCCGCCATAAAGACTATGCCACTGTGGGAAGCCAAATTGCAATCTGCAGGCAAGCACACATCAAACTGGAGGCAAGTCTCAGAGTTTAAGCTGTTCTGTCTACAATATTTTCTAGAATTTATTTTGTTCATTTTTTCCGTTGAATATTGTTTAAATATGTATTTAAGTATTGACTGATTTACAACTTTTTAATTGATGCACAATGCATAAAGTGTTCTCTTTAAGGAAACACTGGGACTACTCTGACCCTGCCTGACCTTAACAAATGACTTAATCTATTTAAATTAATCAAAAGTAGATGAAGTAAAAAGAGCATTAATGTCTGATTGGAGCCAAAGTGCTGTTTAAGGAATTAGTTCTTGGGGTTTTAATGAAACTGGTAGATTTTTTCAATGCACAAGTTTTTACTTTAAATTTTCTCACTTGTAAGACATGGACATTTGGAATGATTTACCTAATTTACGCATGTCTTTTTAGGTTGTTTTCTTTATGTACCTGTGGAGCATAGATATGGAAGCAGTTTTAGTTTCCATGTCATGCTTCAGTCTCCTGTGTGAGGAAGCGGAAGTTCGCTGTGGCTCTGAGGAGGTTTCAGTCACTTACCATTTACCTAATTATCACGTGTACCAGGAACTTGCTGCAGCATCCAATATTCTCACCACTGGTAAGTAATTATTTTAAACCTCGCCTATTTAAGCGTTTAATGCTGGTCAATAAGTGATTATAAATGCTTGCAGTCATGTAGAGTATACATACGATACCATTGAATTAGCCAATAGTTTTCATATGCTTTAGATATTTTCCATTGCTTATTTGTTCCTGATATGGCACTCTGGAATATCTATTCAAGAAAAGTAACAAGTGACCATACTTATAGATGGAGTTTTTACGAATTGTTTCAAATCAAAATTGTAGGACGTTGTCATTTATTTGTGGTATCTTTAACTTTCCCGTGGATATGTAAATATAAAAAGTTGAAGACCAATTGTTTTCTGGAAAATTCCTTTTTACTGAATGATGTTCAATGTGGAATTTGAGTTATTGTTATTATTTCAGTTGTATCTTTAATCACCAGAGTGTTGTGAGTGTAAAATAAATGTTTTTTTCTTTGTGGTTGACAATAACAGTTGTTTAATTTTTGAGTGTTCTGTTTCAATGCAGCCAGCCTGGAGTCAAAAGCATTTTCTCGAGAGTTTTATCAGGGTAGGTGTGACTATATTTACATTATTATTGCTGTTGTAATGTGCTGCTGAAGCATCTTTTGCTGTTTTGGTTTGTTCCATAAATACTCTTACGCCGCTAGAAAATTTTCATGCTCAACCGTACAGTTATTGTCAACTCCAGAATTTATGTAAGTCAGGCCCACACGTGATGGAGAGTATCTTGAATATATATTCCTCTCTTTTTATTTGCCTATTTCATGCCGCAGCACTCACTTCTGTTTGTCAACTGGTCATGGATCTTGGATCCCAACATGCAAATGAGAAGTCTTTCAATTAGACTGAGTATGAAATTTAAAAGCCATGTGTGTGTACTGTTTCTCTTACTACTTAGCTTCCTTTCCCAAATGGTATAAGCTGTTATCATTCATTATCAAGTAGGTTCCTCTTTAAGTTCACACCTCTGACTATTAATATGTTTCTACCCCAAGGTCGAGCTGCTTTACAAAAGAGAATAATGGCTCTGCTTCGCAAGATAGAACATTGTGCAAATGGAGTACAGCCTGTAAGTTTGATATTTAATAAGTCATTTGAAATGTATGGATTTAATCAGTATGGCAACAGTTTACAGAAATAAGTTGGGATGTTTTATTTTCCTCCCTAATCAATTTGAATTTTATTTGTAAAATACGCATTGACATTTTTCCATGTGAGCACAGTTGTAAAATAAATACATGAGTGTGCGTATTTCAGATATTGCGATATCCAATAATGCAGTGGCCTTTTCATTTTCTTTACTCTTCTCTTTCATTTAAGCGTATCCTGAGATGTCGTAACAATTTGTGTGTATTTTATAGCATCCAAAGTAGGTTAATCAAACTTCTGTCTATTAAATAAACATGCTCTCGAACGTCGGATGCATAGTTGAATGTGCATTCCATATGAGGAGTTGTTTTTCAGTGTCATCAAGGGGTCGTTTGCTTTAGTTGATGTGACCTTAGGCCTAATTGAGCATGAATTAAGTCAGCATTTAAATAATAGAAGCACATGCTTTTATTTGAAACTGTACCTAATGCTCAATATGTAGGTTCTTTTAGGTACTAACTTTTGTATTCAGGGAGGTTTTTGTAGTACCTATTGTACCTTTGTGACTCATTCTCTGTGTGTATTGATGTTTACCACTACATGCAATGTCATTGAATTGGTAATTTGGCCCCTTGGGCATTGGATGGCACAACTAATAAAGAGTGCACATATTAACACCTCTTTATAAAAAATATATCAGCTTAAGTATCTGTATGTGCTTGTTGCCTCACTAAACACATTTTGTGGGCAGTTATATTATATATGGTGTTATATTTTACTCTAAATAGTTAATGATTTTAACAGTTTGTAAAAGCATGCTCTTTTAATCATTGTAATAAGTATAAATCATTGTATTTAATTATAATGTGTGCAATGTGATAGTTTGCCAAGTAGAATAAGAATTACTGTGGGCAAGTCATTTCCTCAAAGAGGTAACTACCATGGCAAGCCATGTGTCACATGGGCATCACATGCTAAATTGACAAAGTAAAATAATTCATTAATCGTTAATAAGATTTAGTTTAAAAGGATTGCGTTAACAATCATTAAACATTTATTTTATCTGCCAAGTTTAATGAAGATTTTTCAAGACAATTCATAGCGTCTTCCAATCACTGTGGACTGGTTAGAAGGACATGAATTTGAGAGCTATTAAAATCATTTGCCATTTTAAGTAGAGTATGAATAAGTGTATTCATACTGCAGTTCTTACTGCCTTGGAGATCAATGCATGATAACTCTCCGACTGTTGTTTGTGAAGACACTACTTCAGTGCACGAGTCAGTTAATCTGTAACTGATATACATAATTAAAGACAACAGGGAGTCTCTGAGTTCGTTGAATTTTGATTTATGAAAATACACATTTGTACATAAGTGGACAGCGGGTCAAGCATCATTGTACCATGTGCCTAGATGGTCCATCGCCATATGACGTGTCCTATACACTTATATGATGTATCTATTACACTGTGTCAGTGTCTTCTGGGCAAATAAAGATTATTATTATTATTATTATCGCCGTCATTCTGAGTGACTGGGCTAGATAATTGTATATGCTTTGTTGGGTATAGTTCATTGTTACATACATAAGGCCCTACAACGTTTTTGTTTACCAAACGTGTGGTAATAGTACATAAGAAGATTCATTTTAATCCTGGAAAATGATCACTTTGAATATTAAAATTTTAATAATTTCTTCCTAATATATTTTTGAATTATCTTCTAAAATATATTTTAATTAAATTTTTTATTTTTTCATCATAAGACTGATTTCATACAGAATTTAAGGGCTAAACTGTGTGTTATAGAGAATTCTTTAATGTAAGGGAACGTAACAGGGGAAATCACCAACCTTTTTACTGGGTATAAATAGCAAATAGAAGCACAATTATAAATTTCTAATCATAGCAAATATGGCAAAGTGAAATTTTTTGCAGTATTCTCTGTATGCATTGAATTTGGAGACAAAATTCATGGTGTAAAATAGTAATTCATATTTCTTTGAAAATAAGGTGTATGAATTGGAATTTCAACATTCTCTTTGTGCTGAAATTACTGCAATATGGCACACTACATATGAAGCAAATCTTCCTTCTTAGCAGTGGGGACACCTGGATGCGTTATTGTCCGCAGTGGATGAAAACACTTATGAAAGCCATTCAACTCCAGCCGCAATGCAAGATGGTGGCCTATGTCAAATCACGTTGCCTTTTGCGAACCACTCACTTTGATGACATCAATTCGGTTATGACTTGCACTATTGGATGTAAATAAAACAGTTGCAAATATTTTTGAAACAATGAAAATGATTGATACCACTGCATTGTGTTTGTTTTGGATAATAGGTGCTATTCTCTAAATACCTATTCATTTTTGAAAAGTAACAATTTGGCCATTTTGAGATTTAATGAAGCTCAAATTGGTCAATCTTAAAAGCTCACCGTGTCTGTTTTACACTTGAGTTAAAACTCCTGATGATTGAATGCTCCCAAAACTGCAGCCAAACTGCCGAAGTGGTATGTTTAGATTATAAAAAGAAGAAAAGCTGAGTCACATTCCATCAGTGTCATTCTCATAGTAAAAGATCTTCTTTGGCTTTGTTTGCCCCCATGGCTGCATCAAATCGCAAATCACTTGTGTCTTTTGGTGAGAATAGTAAAACTCTTATCCCATGTAACTCCCTCAGGAGATGAATGAATAACTAGACTACTCAATCCGAGCAAGAACCGATGAGAATAGGTGTCTTTATCTGCAATTTCTATCCATTATGCAAAAATTGCTGCCGCTGATATGTGTGAATCTATTATAACAGTTGTTCACTACATGCATTTTCATCCATGAACATGTGCCCGAAGTGTGTAGGATTTCAATGCAACAATTTCAGAGTGTAAAAATCATTCGCCTTGACTGGGATAGTGCTTTAGCCGCTTAAGCTACCGAGGCGTCTTCTTAAACTCTGAAATTTTGGGGCTTTTAAAGGAACTAGATGTTGTGACGAAATACCGTACATACAATGTCACAGGCATTTGTATTCATGCGCGAGGCGCCACAGTCCACGAGGTTAAAGCCAACTTTGAAACACTTATGGTGTTTTCACTTTGACAAATTCCAAAGAAACTGCGGGAGATGCCGCAACAGTAACTTTTAACGGAGTCATCCGCTAATGTGCATTTCAATGCAACAATTTCAGAGTGTAAAAATCATTCGATTGATTTTTACACTCTGAAATTGCTGCATTGAAATGCACATTAGCGGATGACTCCGTTAAAAGTTACTGTTGCGGCATCTCCCGCAGTTTCTTTGGAATTTGTAGGATTTATTTTAAATGTATAAAGATAAGAGAAAGGAACTGATCATGGAATGCACTTCTGGTTTCTGACCAGTAGATGTGTTTAAATAAGTGGAAGATACTTAATATCCTTCCTTTTAACGTGTGGATGTGCAGAAGAATGGAAAAGGTGAAATGGACAGAAAGCAAAGCAAATGAGGAGAAGTACTTAGGCATGGTAGAGGAGGAGAGGGGTTTGTTGGAGAGAAATCCAAAGTAGACCAGAAAAGTAAATGTAGAGCATTTTGATTGGTGATAAAACATTGAAGACTGATATATCAGGGGTAGAATGTTTGGTGTGTTACGGAGAGGAAGATGTAAGGCATGTTGGATGGAACAAAGGGAAGTGGAGTCATGCAGAATTGGAGAAGAATTTATGATAGGGTAGGGTGAGACCTTGTATTGCTTAAGGGGAGCCTCATCAATGTAGCAGTGGTTGGTCAGTGTGGCTACTCGTATAGTAGACTGCCATTATTCATTGCATCATTTGTAACTAAGAAACTTCCTGTCGGATGTTAATTTTTGATTAATACTTTGAATGATTGTGCCATTGATATGCATTCTTTTGTGTATGTACTTCTGTGATTTTTTCTTATAATTAATTTGCTCTGAATCTGTGCTCTTGTCATTGAGATATTTTTCACATTAAAGTGCATTTGATGTACTGTGTACCATGTATAGATGTGATTGTGCTCTGGGTTTTTCCTGCACTGCATGCTCTTCTTGCTTCCTTTATCCTGCATATCCTTCCAAATGTCCTTGAGTTAACCATCCAACTTTCTGACAAAGAAATCCCAATCAATGCTTTATGGCCCACCTGCACAATCCTCTATATCACCAGTTTGTGTCCGTGCCCAAGGCGTGGGAAGAGACGTTCCGCAACTGGGAGGCCTCAACCAAGATGCTCACGTCGTATCCCAAGGCCAAGATGGAGGATGGCCAGGTGGAGGCTGCATTCCATCGAGGCATGGGCAAGAGGAGAGCTTCACACCAAAGCTCGGAGCATGAGCTGGAGGTATTAAGGCATTTACTTACACTATATTCACTCAATCCTAAATCATGAGGATTACAGATATGCTCTGCATATTGAATATTGGGAGTAATCTTTAGAGAGAATTGTGAATATTTTCATCAATCCGATGATGTGGATATGTACTCATTTATTTAGTCATGCGTAGGTATCATGCAGCAGTCTCAATCTTCATTGCGTCTCTTGCATAAATGCTGCCTTTTCTCGTTGTTTTGCTATGATATTGCCTCAGAATCTCATGGTAACTTAAACGGCTTTTGGAAAAGGGTTATTTCAAATCTTAAAAAAAAGGTGTAAATTTGAATTCACTGTTTAGAAGTGGGTACAAAGAAGATACCCCATCTACAAACAAATCATTCATTTTTGAAGATTGCAAGTAAAGTCTTGAAAAGCCTAAAATGGGGGAGTGCTGTGTTGTAATTCATGTCTATTTAATGAATACTTCACTCACTGGAAGTTATCTTCCTTAAACAAAAAGGCAATAAAATGGATATGCCTTTGTAATCCTAGAAACATAATCTAGACCAAATTACGAAGTTGTTGTATTACTATGAACAAGTTTTCTTGTAAAAATAAGAACACCATGTAGGAGATTTATCCACCTTTCCTTATTAAGCTCCTGAGATCAGAGGCCAACTTACATATTATTGTTTTCTCTATTAAAAGCAACTGATGGGGTGATTATGGAACATAATCTACATACTCAATAATGTTGGCAAAAAAGATAATTCTCTTAAAGATAATCTAACTTTTCAAATTGAGGCCAGACTGATAAGTTCTGCCTTTGGAATGATTAGCATTAATCGCATCCGCTACAGATTTTAGCTAGGCAAGAGGATTTTTTATAAATTTCATTCAGGTCACACTCATTGGACAGATTTTCCTTTAAAATTGTTCAAAATTTGTGTTTCTCCTGATATTCTGACACTCATTTGTAAACTCCTTGAAAATGAATAGATTAAAAAAAAATTATTTTTGGCTATAAAATTTTATTATGTAAAATTAACTCCCCATGCCGAGAGCATTCAATGTGTGGTATTCGTGCAGGGTCCCTTTAAAAGTTAAGAAAATTTTGTTTTTGGACACACCCTGCATTTGAACTTTTTCATCCTATTTTTTTCTTGGTTCCATGCTAATTGATGCAAATATGAGTCTTTGAAACATTGTAATATATTTCTGAAACTTGATTGACTTCATCTTTATAAAAATGTGCTCACTTTTGTCTTGCAGGATCAGATTAACGAGTGGGCCAATATGACTGGATTTTTATGTGCCCTGGGGGGAGTGTGCCTCCAACGCAAGTCTTCATCGCCTCGCCCTCCCCCTCTCTGCAGTATTGTTTCAGCTGTCTCTTCTTCTTCTCCTCCCTGTGTTTCCGCCATGGCTGGAAATGTTGTGGAGTCCCGTAAATCCAGCGGTGGGGTCCTCCCGAGTTCCAGCCAAGATGTCCAGTACTGCCCAGTCACCCAGTAAGTTGTCTGCTCGGTGCATTTCAAACTTTTTTGATTTCAGGTGATGTCTTGGGAAATACAAAACAATCTTGGTGAAACCAGTTTAGTGTGACATTTATCACTAAAGTTATCAGTAATTAGGTGAACATTTGGAATTGTCATAACGGCCAGTTTGATGTTATATTTAAGTTCTGAGGAAATGTGATGGACTGCTTATGGATTGCCTGTGGTGTTTTCTGCGTGAACCTTCTTCTATCTCAATTTATTTTAATGGACAAGCAACCAAAATTCTAAATTGAATAGATGCAGGAATGGGGTGTGACCTGCGACTGGTAAAAGGGAGCCATAGATTCTGGTGACTTATGTGATTCATTCTTGATTCTTCTTTTATATATATATATATATATATATATATATATATATATATATATATATATATATATATATATATATATATATATATATATATAAAAATCCTGTTCCTTCCCTTTCCTTGTTTGCCCAACATTCTCCCCTCTATCAAAGTTTTCAACATCCCACTGCCGGTCAATACACCCCTCATCCATTTTTCCTGCCTCCATAGGATTTCTCCCAACAAACCTCTCTCTTCGCCCACCATACCAAGTACTTCCTCGTTTGTTTTCTTCTCTGTCCATTTCACCTTCTCCATTCTTCTCCACACCCACATTTCAAAAGCCTCCAGTCTATGTCTATCCTCCTGCTTCAATGACCACGTTTCCGCGCCGTACATAGCTACGCTCCATATCAAAGTTTTTAGGAGTCTTTTCTTAACATCCTTACTGAACGTCCCTGTCATCAACTCCCTCCTCCTTGTGAAAGCTTCTTTGCCTAGCACAATTCTTCTCCTTACGTCCCTACTACTTTGACCATGTTGGTCCAAAACACTACCGAGATACGTAAACTTTTATACCTACTCTAGTTTTTGCCCTCCTATTTTAATGTTAAGCTTCGCCTTTTTCTTTCTAGAAAATTGTATAACCTTTGTTTATTAATATTGATTCTCATCCCATACCTGTCACAGTGAATTTCCAATTCACTCAGCAATGCTTGCAGCCCCTTGGCTGACTGACAAACTAACGTTTGGTCATCAGCAAACCTAACTGATTTTACGAATTCCCTGCCCACTTTCATTCCTACCTCCAGTTCTTCCCTTTGCCTCTTTGATCATTTCCTCTGCATACAGGTTGAACAACAGGGGTGATAATGGGCAACCCTTCCTTACACCTCTTCCTAACACTGCCCATCCGGACTCCCCGTTCCGTACCCACACCTGAGCAGTCTGAGACATGTAAAGGTTGCAGATTAGCCTCCTTTCCCTCCAATCTATTCCTATTTTCTGCAATATACTCATTAGTTTTTCCCAATTGACTCTATCAAATGCTTTTTCGAAATCTATGAAACAGGCAAATACCTCCTGGTTTTCTCCTATATTCCTCTCGATTAATAATCTCATTACTGCAATGGCATCACGTGTACCTCTCCCCTTCCTAAACCCAAACTGATCATCCCCTAAGTAATCATTTGCCCTACTCTCTATCCTTTATGATCCTGAGAACAACTTAAGCTGCGTGGGATATAAAACTTATGGTCCTTTAGTCCTCACATGATGTAGCCTTTACCTTTTTCGGAATAGGAACTAAAACTGATCTCACAAAGTCTTCTGGCCAGATTCCTTCCTCATAAATTCTGCAAATCAGCCCATATAGCCTCCTCCCACATTTTCCGAAACATTTCAATAGTTCCGCGGGAATGTTATCCATACCCACGGCCTTATTTAGTTTCATCTCCCTTAATTGCCTTTCTATCTCATCGTATAGTATGCCTGGACCTGAGCTATCTTCCTCTACGTCATATTCTTTTTCAATGTCTAACTTTGTTGGTCGAAGTTCTCTACTATACAGTTCTTCTATATATTCCTTCCATCTCTCCTAGATCTTTCCTATGTCAACTATTACCTCACCCGCCTTATCTCTAACTGTTAGCATAGATCTTCCTTTCTTACTTCCCGATAACGATTTAACTTTGCTGTACAGCGCACCGATTTCACCCTTCCTCTGCAGACTTTCCATATCCTCGCACTGGGTCTTCCACCATGCTTCTTTTGCTGTATTTGTTGCCCGCCTCAATTTATTGTTTAATTCTTTGTACTTCATTTTGCCTGACTCTGTATTTACATTCTTCCATTTCCTCCGCTCATCCATCTTTGTAATCATCTCATCCGTGATCCATGGTTTCCCAGTCCTTTTTGCGTTAACGGTTCCAATAGTGTCTTTTGTACTTGAACTTGTACTTTTGTAGAGGAAGTACTTGGTATTGTGGGCAAAGAGAGAGGTTTGTTTGGGAGAAATCCTATGGAGGCAGGAAAAGTGGCTGAAGGGGGGGGGGTATTGACCGGCAGCGGGATGTTGAAGACTGTAATTGAGGGGAGAATGTTAGGCAAACGAGGAAAGGGAAGGAACAGGATAGGGATGTTGGACGGGATGAAGGGAGGAAGAAAGTACTCAGAGCTGAAGAGGGACCTGATGTAAAGTAGGATGTTGTGTTTTGCTAGGGGTAACAAATTATTTAATTAATAATTATGTTCATCCAAAAACCTAAGCTATATATATAGCCTGTTGAGCTTATGTGGAGAATCCATAGCCACTCCTGCTTCTGGTTGTATAAGCACCTCAAGAACAATGATTGTCACCTTTCGAATTATTTTGCTATTAAATATTGCCTACATAATGAGAGATAAATTTTTCCTTAATATTCTGAATAAGCTTTCATATTTGCAAACTACCACAAACCTACCTGTATTAGCCACCAGAATAATGTTGAGACTTAATCTAAATAATCTCCTGGAGTCTAAACCTAATTTGTGAGGTCTTGATTTTTTCAGAAGCATCTCTAAGGCATCTATGGAATTATAAAAGTTTTCACTCCAAACGAGCCAAAAGGTTTAGTTTAAACATAGGAAGTCCATCCTTTAATAATGCTTTTTGGGAACAATTCCAGGATGATCAATTAGATTACTTTCTTCATGATCTCAAAAATGAGAAAAATAAAAAAAAAAGATCCCTCTTTTTTAAAACTCACTGTTGTAAAATATTTGAGAGAGATGCAATGAAGCCATTGGGTGCACAATTAATGACTCCAACTTCAAGTTTTGACGTTATTTCCCTATCTCTCCTCTTGCATCCTACCTTGGCTGTATTAGTATAAATACTCCTGTGCTTTCATTTTGCTATCTGAGTGTCTGAGAAGTTAATATTTTGATGCGGACCTTCCCATGCTTAGAATTTGTGAGTTACGCCAATGAGTCTCCAGGAGATGATGTTGACAAAGATTTCCAACGCTGTACTTGGTAAATGAATTGTTTCATGCGCTGTGCTGTTAGTATAGGATCACGTTTTAGATGGATCACATTCTGAAATATTTTATTCTACAGTAATAAATATTTAGGCCAGACCAAGAAAGATGAAATTAACAATAGAGCTGATGGGAATTTATTACACTGCTGCACAGCACCGCTGCAATGTCTATGAGTTTGTGATTGGGTTTGCTAAAAAAGTTATTAAATTGCTGGTTAAGTACCTAAAAAAATACTTGAAAATTGGGAACATTACTTAGTGGCTTGAATTACAGTGGCAATGTCTCCATGTTTCTGATTTTATTCATATAAAGGAATATTTTAGGTCTCATGGGACTGCACCATATGTTTGTAATGTCATTATTTTTATAATATTTTTTGTCTGTTGTACTTTGAAAATTATGGTTAATGTAAGGTCATTGTGAGGGCTTGTAACTGTGGATACTTTTGGTGTCAAAAGGTTTCTGTTTAATTGTTGTAAAAGTAGTTGTATATTTTTAAAAACTTTTTTGATGGAGAGGGATTTGCGGACTCTGACCTGTTTACTTTCTTTCTTATTAAGATTTGTGGGTCAACTCCTTCGCCTGCTGGTTTGCAACAATGAGAAGTTTGGCGCCCAAATTCAGAAGCATGTTAAGGAATTGGTTGGTCATGAAATGTCACCAGCTCTTTACCCTATACTCTTTGATCAAATAAAGGCGATTGTGGAGAAATTCTTTGATCAGCAAGGGCAGGTAAGATATGCAATCTCTCAATGCAATCATTTTGAAATGCATTCAAAGTTCTTGGCATATGTATCATGTATTGTTTTATTAAATTAACTTCAACTTTCTAGGTTATAGTCTCGGATATCAACACACAGTTTATTGAGCATATCATTTTTATCATGAAAAACGTACTGGATACAAAGACTGATCATCCATCAGAGCATCTTGGGGTGACTAGCATTGAAGGGATGATGCTTGCTATTGTCAGGCAAGTACATATTGATTTATGCTCTGTTATCATGCTAGTTCTATTATTGAAGAGAAAGAGAGGAAGCTGTGAGGAGTATGGTCTTTCTAAATCTTAACCATGTGTCTTCATTTTTCTACAAAATATATTTTTCCGTCAAACAAAAATATAAATGTTAAAATGAATTTTTTTAATTGTGTGATGCACTTTTTACAAATATTGTATGTACATCAGTTTGACTAGCTTGATGACTGAAAGAAAAGTTTTGCAATACATGTCCAATGATACATTATGGTGTTTTTCATTTTAAATGGATATTTGAAGCAACAATAATATTTTTTGGTTCCAGAAGCATTAGATGTAATATGGATGGGGAAAATCATTTTCAAGTCACGTACTGGCTATAGATAGATTTATTTACCATAGAACAATACATAATTGTATGGGCTTCATTAAGATTTGGGGATCGAGATGGTGCGGGGGCTAACGTACTGGCTTCACACCCAGAGGGCCCGGGTTCAAATCCCGGCGGTGTTGAATATTTTTCAGAGGTATCTCGATCCCTACTTGAGGTGCTTTGTGGAGGGCACTTTGAGTGAGTACGCCGTCCGTCGGATGGTACGTTAAGCGGCGGACCCCTTGGCGCCTTTCGTTTAGAGAAGGCTAATGCCGGCACCTCGCCAGGGTACGTGGATATGCACATATAATTGACCATGAGAAAAACGTGCGTTTTCTAGATCTAGACCACAAACACTCAACGATTGGCCTTGTGATTTGTTAATCCTCGTTGTGAATGCAACACGAATTGGAAATTGAATTCGTTTGAACTCAAAGGGCATATCGGTTGGGATCTTGGGAATCCTCGGAATAAGAACTTCATCATCTTTGAATTTTCCTTTGAGTATAGTAGCATGAATCACATTGATCATCAGTTTTTTTATCACCAAACGCGTTCCATTGCATAGTTTTGGTTGGTTTAGGTTTCGGAGAATCATGACTACTGAGCCAACCTTCAGCTGCTAACTATGCGGTGGTAAGCCAGGCACATCCAAGGAGTTTAAAAATTCTGATGGATGGTTGGTGACTTCATCTTCGTTTGTCGCCAAGTCAATAGATTTGAAAGAATGCAGAGTACCAACGATTTGATTCTTAATTACGAAGTTTAAGTCATCCTCATCTTTGTTCTTGGCCGCCAAAATTGCTCGCTCACTCAACCATTTGTGATTTTAATGGCTATCAATGTTGTTTGGGAATACTTTGTTGATGAGCTCATCTTTCGATGAAATAAAATTGCAAAATTTCCGAGGAAATGAAATCAATCCGCTCGATTCGTCGACAGGCCATTACCAATAGC
Source organism: Hetaerina americana (assembly GCF_022747635.1). Classification (NCBI taxonomy): domain Eukaryota; kingdom Metazoa; phylum Arthropoda; class Insecta; order Odonata; family Calopterygidae; genus Hetaerina; species Hetaerina americana. The sequence goes on along the minus strand of NW_027286986.1, from coordinate 3,444,123 downwards.
CGGCCTCAGTGGCGGCGGGGGTAACGTCCTCGCCTACCAACCCAGAGGTCGTGGGTTCGATTCCCACCTAGGTGGATTTCCCTCCATCTAGGGTATGGTTGTATGTGATTGTCTTCAATGTAATGTATGTAATGTAGGGTTAGGTGGAAGAAGGGACTATTAGTCTCAACCTCGCCCAATTAAGTCGATAAATAAATAGTCAACAATTGCCTGGAGAAATCTTCAGCAGATGGATCGGTCAGCAATACAACTGTCATGTTTGTTGTCAGTTGAAGTTTCTTCACATATCACCATAGATTTGATGATTTGAGGCAAGCGTTTGTTTCATTGGCAGTCCTCGATATTGGAACAACTGGCAGTGTTTGGCGGAAATCGCCAGACAGTAAAATCAATGCGCCACCAAAGCATCTTGAGTCATTCCATGGATCTTTTCAATGTCCGGTCAAGTGCTTACAATGTGTGTTTGTGGACCATCGTGTGTTCATCCCACGTGATGATTTTAGATGCTAATAAATATTGGCCATTGCGGACTGTTTCGAAATCTCACACATGTCCCTTGTTCAGAATTTTGAAGGATTGATGACAACTTAAATGCTGAATGAGCAGTACTGCATCCTAGCCGTGTGCCAGAACAAGCAACTGCTACCGCAATATCCAATCTCACACAGACAGTGCTCAAAAGCAATGATACTCATATGAATGTCTTCCCAGTTCCACCAGGGGCATCGAGGAAAAATAAGCCACCATTTCCATCATCAATTGCCTTCACTTGCCAATGTATCATATTCTTGCTTCTGTTGGTGGTTCAGCCGGGGTACATTCGTTTGAACTGAATGTTCTAATTCATGTCAATCGTATTCAAGCTCATATTCCCATTCTCGATCAAAGGCATCCTTCATTCCACGATCTGGCGTTGGCATTCCTAACTTCACTAATAAACTGCCGCACATGAAGTAACACACGTCTTCAATCAACAGCTAAGCCTATTATGCAACTCCTCATTTACCTCAATGTCGAGATTTCTAGAACTTACCCGAATTTGATGTCAAACATCTTCTGACATGTTATCCTTGTATTTGTTCCACAGGTCAAGTGGATTGGATGGAAAGCATGTCGAAAGGATGATAGCAAATAATGTGCGTATCTGACTTTGAGATGCAGAAATAGTTGCCTCAGCCATTGTCCTGTCCCAATGATTATCGTTTTCAAGCAACTTGTGCTCTTGACATGCAGCACGAAATGAAGGGGTCCACTATACCATTAACAGATCGTAGTGATTCGAACGATGTTGGCCCTCGAGCATTCACCAGTACAAACCACCGCAAATAGAAGTGTTCAGCATTCTTCGGATGAACTGTATAAATACGGCCAAGAGCATCGGGAGAGCGCTCGTCCGGATGACTGTGAACCTCGTCGCCTTGCCTCCGACGTTGGAATTTATTAAATGAAGCGATATGATACAGTGTTTTACGAATGCGATATTACGATACGATATTTTAATGGTTATTCTGCTATTCTGGGCTGAGACGAATCCAGAAAACCCAATATCATTAAAATCGACGCTACTATATTTCACGGTGCGATATTACCATGGGATAATTTTAAAATATTTTATTGGTTATCCTGCTATTTGTGACTGAGACGATTCCAAAAAACCATATATCATTAAAATCGACGATATGATATTTTATAATAGTATATTTGACGAAACTATATTTGACGATGCGGTACTTTTACGATATTTTAATGGTCATTATGCTATTCTGGGCTGAGACGAATCCAAAAAACAAAATGTCATGAAAACAACGCTACGATATTTTACGACACGATATACACAATACAATACAATATCATAATATGATGCTTTTGCTTTATTTTAATGGTTATCCTGCTATTCTTGGCTGAGATGAATCCAAAAAGCCATATATCATTAATATATATATATATATATATATATATATATATATATATATATATATATATATATATATACTATATAAACATATATATATATATATTCATTTCATTTATATATATTCAATTTATATTTTGAATATATATATATATATATATATATATATATATATATATATATATATATATATATATATATATGTATATATATATATGTGTGTGTGTGTGTATATATATGTATATATATATTTATATATAAACATATATATATATATATATATATATATATATATATATATATATATATATATATATATATATATATATATATATATATATATATATATATATAAACATACATATATATATATATAATATGTGATATAATGTATAATATATGTAATATAATATATGTAATATAATATATAATATGTAATATAATATGTGTGTACAATATATAAATATAATATGTAGTTTTAATTGAATGGTGATCAACATCGTGCTGTTGAATTGAAAAGTTTCCTGGCAGAATTTGGAGGATAAAGAAAAGCATGATAAATGGGATATGTTACAAGTCTTCTGTCTAATATTCTAAGTTGACCCTTGCCCATTATGTTTGCATATCAAGTATACTTTGAATAAGAATGAGAAAAACTATTGTTTTCCTCTTAACAGGTACGTGAGGCACCTTGACATGACTGTGCATGCCGTCCACATTAAGACGAAGCTCTGTCAGCTGGTGGAGGCAATGATGAAGCGACGTGATGACTTGGCATTTCGGCAGGAGATGAAATTTCGAAATAAGTTGGTTGAATATTTAACGGACTGGGTCATGGGCACTTCACCGCAAATTGCTCCTCCCAGCTCAGGCGATGTGAGCATAATCACAAGGTTAGTGGCAGCTTTTGTGCACTAAAACTGGACAATTTTTCTGTCATCAGTTGAAAGCCACTTTTTGTAGTAAACGTATTAATACTCAAATGCTCACTTCTGAGATTAGTCGACATACCTTTTAAAGCATTTTTTATTGCTCTGAAAATTTATTTCAATTTTCACTGTGTTGGGATATTTTAGCTATACCAAACTGTAATGAATACCAGTGTTTTCAAATTTAGTATTATGTATTCCAATGGCTTTTGATTCAATTCTTGAGGTCATAGGTTTCCTCAATGGTATTTTAATTCATGTGTATTTGCTCTGTGTACCTTGTTTATCAGCTGAACCATTTGTGGGTGGCTTTGCTGGGACATTTTGATAATAGATTGCTTTATTTGTCGTCACAACTCCTTTCCTCTTCATCATTCTTGCCTAAGACTATCAGTTAATCCAAGTATTAACCTATGTTTATTAGTTGTGCAAAATTGTTCCGAGCATGCTGTTCCTTATTGAAAACTGCAGTTCTAATGCTACCTCTAAATTTTACTACTGATATTTCATTATCAAGGTCTGGTGAAAATTAGGAATTCATCCCTCGAGATCTTCAAATCAAAATTACGTAGGTTCTGCAGATAATCGCACTTCACTTATCTCATGGTAACAGTAAAATGAAGGTGATATGGATTATACACTATTTTATTTGCCATTTTGTCTATTCATCCATCCATGCAATTTTTGACTGCAATTCTCCCCGAAGGAGAATTAGAGGAATTCAAATGTGAAATTTTCCCAGAGTTCTCGTCATTATTGTTGAGGCCGGCATCCTTTGTTTTCAAAACATGAGTTGTACACTCCTGCGTGGTGGCACGTTCCTCTGTGTTTTTTTTAAGATGTGGCTTTCAGCCAAAGCTAAGCAAAAACTGCCCACCTCCCCCCTAAGCATCTGACTAGTTCGCCATGACCGCCCCCCGAACCACACCAAGCCACTTTTCATCTTTTGCATTCACCCCAACTCCCTGAGTATAAAGGTATGTATGTGTCAGAGCAGCTCACATTTTGTTTCCAGGTACCTGATTTCACCACCACACGTGGAACTGGCTGTATTATAGTTTTATTAAATTGTTTTGAATACTTGGACAGTATGAAGTAAATAAAAAAATCAATTAGCATTCATCCTTAAGATCATACAATGATGTACATTAAGTCAAGGTCTTGCTACGAATACACAAACCAATGTGATATTTCTACTGGCATCTCCTTTAATCAAGAAATTTGTATTAAACACTGTTTAACTATCTTTATGACTGTTTAATATAAGTTTTCACATTTAGCTATGTCTTCTGATTTGTTACTGTCAGCAATCCAGCAGATATAGAGTCATTGCCACTAGAAGTTTTCATTTGTAACTATGTATTGCCAATATAGTAGTTTTTAGCCTGACATTTAGCTATGTCTTCTGATTTGTTACTGTCAGCAATCCAGCAGATATAGAGTCATTGCCACTAGAAGTTTTCATTTGTAACTATGTATTGCCAATATAGTAGTTTTGGGCAAACATTAGTTCATGTCTCGATGTTGAAATGCCGTAGTTAACCACTTAAAATGGTAATTTTTTAATATTAGTATATATATGCTAATTATATATATCTCAAAAGTTTATATATTGTATTAGTAAGGCGACTTAATTCTGTTTGCCACAACCTCAGTAATAATATGCAGCTCTCAGTAGTCATGGTATACCACAAAAGTCTTCTAGGTTGATGGCAGGATGTGTTTCCTCCTTCCTAACATCAAAACTCTATTCCATCAAAGGCAGTTAGTTTGGATGGCATACTGAAAATTGATGATAATTAATGGGAAAAGAGATTAGTTCTAATTAAAGATTAATTAAATCAGCTTTTGAAAGTTCCCTAAAATACTCATGTTTACATTTTGTCTGTAAAATCATTATTTCCAGTTGATATTTGTGATCTTTACTAAATATATTAAATTGAAATTCATGAGTATCTAATGGCTCCCACTTTTGTGTTTTGATGTAATCATAGTGCTACTACTTACATTCCCTCATTTACATTTTGGGTTAGTGATGTATAACTTGCAAAATTTCCTCTTAAAAATAAGTAATTCAGTGCAGTTGTATTATCCCAAAATAATCCAAATTGCCAAATTAGTCATGGCAGGATACCTTAAAATTGATACCAAGTCTCTGGTTGAAAATTCACTCTCATGGCATGTATTTTTAAGAGAAATGTGGTTGACAATACCTGTTTTTCACCCATGAAATCAAGTGATGAGATACTAATTTTGTATTCCTTGAACTTCTTTACCTTTTGTCACTTTTGGACTGCAGCTCTGACTGCATGGAAACAAATCCTCACAGGCAAGTTTTCGAAATTTGATGATTATTTGAAAAGTTATTATTGAATTCCTGTTCCTGTGGAAACTCATTAATACCTGACTAACGCTATAATTAGTGTGTGCCTGTATCCATTTCGCCAAAGGGATTTGGATCAAGCATGCATGGAAGCAGTGGCTGCTCTACTGAGGGGACTTCCCTTGCAGCCAGAAGAGTCGGACAGGGGTGATCTCATGGAAGCCAAGAGTCAATTGTTTCTCAAGTAGGTGCACTTTTGTAGTTCTAATAATATTAATAATAGTTACATTAATTTATAACCTCTACGACCAGATTATGAAATATGTAGGTAGGTTGCTATTTGATAACGATGAAGAATTAAAGACAGTGAAAATCATGGCTTCCATGGACTGGAGAAGGGAAAAGTGACCACATATATATATGATATTTTAAAGTGAATTAATGTGCATGATAAAAGGGCAGCTGATTTAATCGGGGGTATCTCAGTAATTGGGCTAATGCTAATATTTAAAAATCACAAGATATATAATAGGTAGAATTATTTTAGAGCAAAATCATCATATTTCATTTACAGAATTAAAAACAAATATACCAATAGAGCAGTGAATATAAATATTATGGCAACCTTAATGGAGGCTGAATTTTATTTTAAGATATTGCAAAGGGCAGTGAAAGGAGTCTAACTCAAGTTCATTTGCACTTATCTTACATCTTGAAATAGATTACAGGTATAGTTACGTGCATGAAAAGAAAAGTCTGTAATTTATAAAAAAAAACAAAATTTTAAATTATTTAAATTATAAAAAAAATTTTATGAATCCGAATGCTATAGAAGAACATATTCTCCAAAAGGGATATCCGTGGGCACATAAGCCCATTTATATTATTGCACGCCCCTTATGAATGTCTTTGAGTCATGTCTCAGGTTTGGGATTGTTGTATTATAGGGTTTTCTGAGTGCTAAGAAATAATTTGCTCTTATAAAGATGCTCAATTCATTCCTCCCGGAATGCACTTTTGTAAATTACAAAATTTCATGTGTACATTTGTACATTATTATGCCCCTGACATGAAGTGTATAACACACTTGAGATTCTGGACAGTGAGATTGAATTTGAAATGGTTCTAGAGCCATCTTGGGTGATTTTTCTTGAGACTGTGACATTGGATGGTGTATTGCTGTCTCATGATATTGCGTGGCACTTATAAGTTCAAATTGCATTACTTTGCTCTTCTCTTGTGTGTCTTGGAGATACTTGGAGCTCTGTGCAGTATAGGTAGTGACCTAGAAGAGCATAAATAGGCAAAACTAACTTATTCTAAATCTCTACCTGTTAATTCAGTTAAGTTGTATGCAGTTTCTTTTGTTATTTTAAGTTTGCGTTTGTGGTGTTAAGGTTTAACTGTACCCTGTGAAGTCTATCACTGTTTTGTATAGAACTAAGACACTTTTTTAAATTGAACAATGATAGCATTAGTCACTGGACAAGTTTATAAAAATAACTTGTCTGGAAGTGGACTTTATCAGCTTACCACCACACAGATGAAATGTGAATCTCAAAAGCTAAAAATTTGTCTGGCATTATTTATTAACCATTGAAAATTGGTTGCTTCAAAGGGGATGATTTTTTTGATAGAATGCAAACATTGTTCTGATTTAAATGTAGAACTGCTTGAGGCAGCCTTTACATCCAATGTGTGACTTGTTATTCATGGAAAGGTTTATGGTGGATCATCGATCCATAGAGTTATTCAATAGATGGTAACATTAAAGCATAACCCATGGAAAGGTTAAACTTACCTCATACTTCTACCCTTATTTAAATGCTAATTATGATAAAATTATATTATCTGTTATTTTCATTGAATGAGGAATCAATGTTATTGGAAATGGGAATGCGTTAATTATCCAATGCCTTTATAATAATGTTACTTGCTGTGAACCAGGCTCTCTTGTTCTTTTTGATTTTGTGTTTTTAATGAAACACATTCTCAGGTGCATATTTTTATTTGCTGGTGATTTGGTCTTATAAATACAGGACATGAGAGAGACATAGGCGTGACAAAATTCATATATGTCAGGGTATAGTTACCTTGTAAATAAGTCATGTAGGTTACACTTGAAACAAATTTTTTAGTTACTTTACTTCCTTAAGAAGTATAGTGCATGAGAATTGAAAATTCTCATTGAATGATTGTTGCATTGTAGGCTTGTAATTGAAGTGTATTGAAAATAGACCAATGTGTCTAGGTAGATGGACAGTTCCTAGTTTGCACGTAAGTGTGGTGAAGGTTTGTGTAACTCCCTAGTGTTTTAGCAATAATAAATTTTGATTGAATTTTAATAAATTATTGATTGAAAAATTAGAAAGGTTTTACTTATTGTAGATCATTTAATCATGTACAAAGCAAGGTGGGAGGGTTTTTAAAATAAGAATGGGATGGCAAGGGAGGTAAATAGATGTTTTATGCTTAAGTCATACAATCCTCTCTCTGTATTCCAAGATTTACAGCAGCAGTGGATGCCAAATAATGAGGAAAAATGCCCAATGTAGCATGAGAATGGACTTCACCAGAATTAGGGATATTCCAGTAGTCAAACTAAATTTATCAAAATTTTTTCGGATAACAATCATTACAATAATCAATCTCCATTATACACCACCGGCATGGGTGAATAAAAAAGTGTGTATGATGGTGTGAGTGTGTACAAATGGTTTCGGTGTGTACAAATGGTTTCGGTGTGTACAAATTTACATGAAAGGAATGGAAGAGTTGTGGAATGAGTTGTCTATTAAATGAAGGAAGTGAAAAATATGTTGAATGCAAAATATGGTCTAAATGATGAAAAATATGGGCATGGGTCTTAAAATTGCATAAAAAATTGTTCACTAGTCTGCATTATGTTTTTCAGTCCCTGAAATACATAGTTTAATTCAGTTTTGGTTTTCTTTCAGGTATTTCACGCTATTCATGAACCTTTTGAATGACTGCAGTGAAGCCCAAGATGTAGATAAGGATGTTTCCAGGCAGAGAGTGCAAGCTGGCAAATTGAGCACTCTGAGGAACTCAACCATTCAGGCCATGTCAAACCTCCTCTCTGCCAACATTGACAGCGGTCTCATGCATTCTATAGGTTTGGCATAATGTTTTACTTAATCTTTTGATGGCATTTCCAATTTTTCATGCTCATTAAAAAATGCTATGACCAAATGGATTCTTTGAAGTTGTGATCCGAGTCTTAGCTAAATGACCTTCATTATTATTGAATGACCTGATATACCTTTTTAAATATTGCTAAACAGGACATTCTCAATCAGCCAGCCATCTAGCCTGAGCATTGTGTTAATAGTAAATGATTGACCTTTTGATGGTTGACAACTTTGATAAGTCGTTCCTTTAAATTCCTTATCCATGAATTATATGTTGACCATATTTGTAATGGGAAGGTACTTGAATTGCAGGTTAAGTACATCAAAATGCCTGGAACTTGGCAATGTAATGTAATAATTTGCATTTCAGTGTGAAAACAGCTTTTGCCCTTGCATTTGAGAAAATGAATATTTTTACTCATCAAGCCCCACACCATATGCTTGCGGTTTCAGTATTTTGTCACAGAGAAAGTGCAATATATGAGGTCTGGCCAATAAATACGCAAATTGGTGCAATATGGCAGCCATGACACGGACTATAACCCCATTGCCCACTACTAGTGGCGGTAGTAGCCTGAGACCCAATGAGCCGTCTGTGCTTGGCGAATCATCGAGCTGTGCGTATGGTGCCAGTTATGTTAGTTTCTGTTTTCTTTGTTTTTACTGCTCGTCGAAAATGGAAATTGATGAAATCATGGCGCTTCGAATCAACATCAAGTTTTTTGGTGAAGTGTGGTAAAAGTTATGAAGAAATTACTGAAATGTTGGCAGCAGCTGTTTACGGTGATAATGCTCTGAAGGAAAAACATCCGTGTATTCAAGTGGATTATGGGTTTTAAAGATGGCCGACAAGATGGCCACGAATGATGATGAAAGGCAGGGGCGACCTTCAACCCCCCGTGTCCACGACAACATTGATCGTGTGCGGTCCCTTGTCCTTACCGATCGTCGGAAAACTGTCCGAATGATAGCCGAGGAACTGAATTTAGGAAAATCAACAGTGCACACTACAATTTTGACTGAGCATGGCGGATGGATCCTTCCTTTGCCATGACAATGCACCTGCACATTCATTCAGCATTGATTGTTCGACAGTTTCTGGCAAACATTTCAATCACCTTGATCCTTGATCATCCTCCTTATTCGCCGGATATCACCCCCAGCAACTTTTTCCCATGCCCAAAATGCAAAAATGTGATGAGGGGACATCACTGGGAAGATGTGGACGGAATAAAGCCAGAAACGACGGGAAAACTAAAAAGTGTAACTGCCAATGAGGACTTCCAAGGGTTCTTTATAAAAAAGTGGAAAAGAAGAAGATGGAATAAGTGCATCGCAACGAATGGAGAGTATTTTGAAGGGGACAAAAGAGATGTGGGCTAAATTTTGCAAAATAAAGTTTATGTGGCCTCAGTTCCCATATTTATTGGACAGACCTCGTATTTAGAGCACTCATTTCTCCAGGAACAACTGATTCATTTCATGAGAATGAAGACATGAGTTTCATAATAATAAATTTTAAGTGTGCATGGAGGATATTCACAGATGCATTGTGTGGGATATGGTAAAGCCTTAAAGTTACAGGCCTTGATCTTACATGGTCCTCACATATGCATGCGCCTTTATTATCTGAAGACCCTACCTTACTAGGCAATTTAATCAACACTGGAGATATACGACGTCTGTCCAAAAAGTATCGTGAATTTTGAATTTCTGCGGGTTACGTGTATTTGATTTATTTTTGGCGTTATGTATGGTACTTATGTCTCTCCCTTATGCCAAAAGGTTCGGCCATTTTGAATGTTCCATTAATTTTTGACGGCTGGTTTGCTTGGATGTGATTTGGCTTGTCTTCGATTTTTGCCTGATCCAAAAAATGAATCAAAGAATCTGTATCGAATTTTGTGTGTAAAACGAAATTAAGTGCGCAGATGCATACCGAATGTTGACTGTGGCATATGGAGACCTTGGACCGAAGCAACGTTTATCGGTGGTACAAAACGTTCTGAGAGGCCGGAGGAGATGTGAACAATGAAGAGCGTGCCGGATGTCCGAGCACGTCATCGACAGATGAAAACATTAATTAAGTGAAGAAAATAGTATTGGCTAATCGTTGAATCATTATTAGAGAAGTTTCTGAGGACCGATTGGCTCGTGCCATTCAATTTTTACCAATGATTTGGGCATGTTTCGGGTTGCCACAAAAGTCGTACCAAAATTACTCCATATCGACCAAAAACAGGAACACATTAACATTGCTAATGAGGTAATGGAATGGCTGTCCGCGACGACCCAATTTGCTCTAGAGGATCATAACTGGTGACGAATCATGGGTTTATGGTTATGACGTGGAAACTCCCACTCATCCCAATGGAAGCTGCGGCATGAGTCAAGACCAGAAAAAGCACGCCAAGTTTGGTCGAATGTGAAAGTTTTGCTCAGAGTTGTCTCCGATTGCAGGGGTGTGGTGTATCATGAGTTATTACCACAGGGTAGAACAGTAATTAAGGAATATTACCTGCAATTAATGCAAAATTTGCACGAAGCAATCCAACACAAACGCCAGCATTTGTGGAAGAACAAAAATTAGCTTTGGCACCATGACAATGCCCCTGCTCACACATCATTACTTGTGCATGAGTTTTTGGCCAAAAACAACCAACTAATGATGCCGCAGCCACCGTATTCCCCAGATCTGCCCCCAGTGACTTTTTCTTGTTCCCGAACCCGAAGAGGCCCATGAAAGGATGACGCTAGGTTACGATTGGCGAGATAAATACTGCATCGAAGGAGGAGCTGAACAAGATCACAAAAAATGATTTCTTGAAGTGCTTCGAGGGTTGGAAAAAATGTTGGCACAAGTGTATAATATCTAATGGGGACAAAATTTGAAGGGGACAAAATAGATACAGTCAAATCTCGTTACTATGCCACCTTGCTACTATGCCGTTCTCGCTATTGTACCACTTTTGCTCGGTCCCTACAAAATTTAATACAAAATAAATTTACTTTGCCACCCCCTACTCTCGCTACTATGCCACTTTTATTCGGAGCTCTTCGAGGAGATGTTGTGTGCGTGGGACGGACAACTCAGCCAGCAGGGAAGCAAGAGTACTGGTCTGTCTCGATAACTTCCCCAGCCACCCTCCCGAGCTCCAGCTGAACAACATCCAACTGGTCTTCTTCCCACCCAACATGACGGCCAATTCGCGACTAATGGATCAAGGAATCATAGAGTACCTCAAGTGCCACTACAAGAAGCTCCTGCTATGCCGCCAGCTTGAGGAGGGAAAGGAGTTCAGGTTCACGTTGCTCGACGCTCTATACGTCATGCGGCATACTTGGGAATAGGTCGACGATCAGGAATTGTTCCGCAAAGTTCATCGAAGAGGAGATAAAAACTGAGGCACAGATGCAGGGATGAAGCTGCTCGAGATCTGGAAAGCTCTGCCTGCCGAGGAAAAGATGCTTGAGAACGGGGAGATCGAGAGCTGTCTGACTTTCTCAAAGCTGACGAGCGCCTCGCGACTGGCAGGATGGTCACGCTGGCAGAGATTGCGGAGGAGATGATGTGTAGCGCAGAGCCAGTGGAAAGCGAAGATGATGAGATAACTGTCGAGGAGGAAATTGTTCCGTTCATGCACCAGAGAAGTGGGAAGCCTGGTGTGTTGCAAGCGTGCGATCGGCTGGACAATGAGATCCGCCAAAAGAAGATGCACCAGCCGATGATTCTCGAGAGCTCTGGACTGAAGGGATACTTGAGAAAAAAAAGCCGTTTTTACAAGCCCTCATTACAATGCCACTCTTGCTCGGTCCTGACAGGTGGCATAACAACAAGATTTAACTGTATTCATGAATAAATAAATAATTTAAAAAAAAACACAGTCGTGATACTTTTTTAATAGACCTCGTACATTCCTGAAACCCATAATTTGTATGAAATTCCATTAAGATGATGGCTGATTTTTCTCCTTGGATTCATTCATAATTCCATGCTTTCATTCATTATATGTAATTTTTTTAATTTAAACGAGTTTTTGCAAATAAATTGGTCATTAATGGTTATGCATACCAATGTTTAAAATTGTCTTAAGATTAGTTATCTGTCGCGATGATAATGTGAGCTTCATGGAATGTTATGCTTTTTCTTATTCTGGTGGAAGGTTTGTCAGGTGTGACTGAGGTTTGTCAACAGCTTTACTGTCGATTTGCATTCCATAAATTAGCAGCACAGCTGTTGACAATCCTCAGTTTTATTTCTATTTGATATTTCTTTATATTATTATTTAATTATGAGAAACAAATTCACACTTTTCCACAGATTTATCTTAATTATCAGATCTGATAGATCATTATCTATTCTAGAGATAAATCTGTGGAAAAGTGCAAATTTCTTTCTCATAATGACGAACTTCCACTACATCTTGCCTGAATCTGTTGAATGTATTATTCAATTGGCTGAAACAAAATAAAACATTAAAAATGAAAAAAGCTGGAAATTTTGCAATAATATATGCAAATGTAATGAACCTAATTGCACTTCCAAATTTTCATTCTAGGCCTTTTATATTTTAATTTATTGCTCCTGATTGTTTGAAAAAATTGTTTTAAGGCAATTTTGTTATAATTGTGCACTGTATTTCATTCATAAAACATGAAAATATACTTGGAAAGTAATTTTCCCTCCAGATCAGTTTTCAATTTCAATTTTTTTACACATCTTACATTGCCATAAAGAAAATTACACCTACATGCAGCTCCAGTGAGTTGCATGCTTTATTTTGAGCCTAGAATAAGTTTTACAGTAATATAATTTGGCTATTGCAAAAATGCAAAATTAAATACAAAAGATGCATCAAGATAAATACATGATAAGTCCATCTCCATGTAATCACTCTGAAGAATGAAATTTACCCAAATTAGTTACATATTTTCATGTTTGATTTTATATTCAATGTACAGAAATGTATATGTCACATTCAGGATATATAATAATACGAGGAGGTACACAAGTCAAAAACTAGATAACAAGTTTCAGAAAGTTATTACAATAGGGTATTGGGCATTTATGATAGGTTATTGTTGTGATTCACACCCTGGCTCTTAAATTTGTGTGTAAGCACAATCAAAACAGTTATAAGACTCAGACCTGCCCCATCTGTGTGTTTTTGTTAGGCCATCATTAGTCTATTTGTCATTTTGTATTCTTCTACTTTTTCCTTTTTTGCAGAATATCTCCTTTGGAACAATTGCATCTTCTTGACAAATCATTGTCGAAAGTGAATTTACATACAATCCAACTTTTTTAGTAAATTATGTTCTTTTGTCAATTTTATCTCTCTTGGTAGACTATTGTATGCAGTCATAATTGTATGATATGGTCCTTTTGTCCCAAAATGTTTTCTTTCATTGCGACCCAGTGGATATAATATGCACTTAAAATTGTCTTTAGCGTGTGAGATCAGGTTCTTAGGGCATGAATTATTGTAAAAGACAAATTTAATTTTTTCCCCCAGTAACTTCTTTATTACTTTTAAGAAATATTCCCTAGATAGAGAATTCATCGCCATCTGGCAATAGGATCTTTTATATATTCAAGGTTGTGAATGTATTTAATTTGATTATTGAGTGTTGTAACAGCATTTGCAAATGGTATCCCTCCCACTCTCCCTCCCTAGATCTACCACTCTTTCACGTCCAGTGCTCCCCACAAGGGGTATCCCCCCCTCCCAACAAAGCGCCATTAGCAGCCAGTGAGTGACACCGCAGGCTGCCCTTCCCTTTCCTTTCCCTCCCATTTACATCCGACATTTTGACCTTTTAACCCCTCCACCCTCCCTCCCCCTCCCACTCTTGACCACACCCCACCCCCACTCTGAAGGTTTATATACAAAGTTGTCTGTTGTAAGAACTGCCTGATTATGATGACCGACGTCGAAACCTAGGTCATTGTTTTAAATAAAGTGTGTGTGGACTTAGGAAGTTATTTCCTTCATTTTAATATGTTGTGAAAATTCCATCAACTTATGCCTGAGACAACAAATTATCTTGAGTTAAGAATTTTTTGTATTACATATTTAGTCTAGCTAGTCGAAATACATCTGTAACAAATGATTGAATTCATAAAAGTGATTAACTTTGGTTACATTCCTTCCAGATCTGGGGTATAATCAGGATTTACAAACACGGGCTGCCTTTATGGAAGTGCTCACCAAAATCCTTCAGCAAGGGACTGAATTTGACACCTTGGCAGAAACTGTTCTTGCCGATCGGTTTGAACAATTGGTACAGTTGGTGACCATGATCAGCGATAAAGGAGAGTTACCAATTGCAATGGCACTAGCAAATGTCGTGACAACATCTCAAATGGTAAAGTTCTAATTTTCATAGAAATCTGAGACTTCTGTAGAACTCATGTTATATGTAAATGTATTTTGTATGTAGTTACAAACAATTTGGGTTGAATGCATGTATTAAATGCTATTTTACATTAAGGGTTTAATTTTTGCGTTAAAATTTTACCCTCTGTTTTATCCTTGATTTATTGTAGGATGAACTGGCCAGGGTATTTGTTACATTATTTGATGCCAAGCATCTGTTATCACCATTGCTGTGGAACATGTTCTACAGAGAAGTAGAAGTTTCTGACTGTATGCAAACTTTGTTTAGGGGAAACTCGCTTGGAAGTAAAATCATGGCTTTCTGTTTCAAAATTTATGGCGCTAGTTATTTGCAGAATCTTCTTGAACCTTTAATTAGGCCTTTGTTGGATGAACCTAATCAGAGTTTTGAGGTTGATCCTGCTCGGTAAGTTTGAATTTTTATATGGTTTTCCTACGTAGTCATCAGAGTGAAATTTAATCACGTTTATTTATAATTTTATATTCCGCATTCGTCATGAAACCTGTTAGTGACAAAATAATTCATTTGCCCCAAATGCTTCAATGTAGGTTGGATACAGGTGATGAGATTGAAGAAAACAGGAGGAACCTAATGGCGCTTACACAAAAAGTTTTTGACGCAATAATATCGTCCGCAGAAAAGTGAGTGGTTATGCACTGCAGTTACGCATTTCAGTGCTAAGTCATTGAGTGGTTTCTACTGAAAGTCTTGAGTGTTTGCTAATATGTATTTGGTAGTCTCATAAATGGTATGTTTTGCATCAAATATTCTCTTGCATGCTCTGCATAGGTTTCCGCCCCAGTTACGGAGTATGTGCCACTGTTTGTACCAAGTTCTGAGCAAGAGATTCCCTCAAATACCCCAGAGTAACATTGGAGCTGTGGGGACGGTAATTTTCTTGCGTTTCATCAACCCAGCTATAGGTAAGGGAGATTTTTCATTTTGTGTAAGCATCAATATTAATTGAAATGAAATGAAATCATTGACTTTGTTATTCCACACGCTTTATTCAAAATGAGATGACAATGTTAAAATATGACGAAGACGTTCAACGTCGAAGTGTGTGGAATTTCAAAGTCAATGATTTCATTTCAACATGTCATGTAAATTCCATAAAGTTATGTCAGAGACAACATATTTTATCAATATTAATCTTTATTATTTTTACACTCTGATCTATCCTCTAAGTTCTTTTCTCATCAAAGCCAGAAATACCCATTAGGATGGAACAAATTATAACTTGGCTTCAATTTTCACTTTTAATTTATTTGTCCTCCGTGGTTGAATGCATGTTTTAAGTCTTTAACATGATAATAAATAGGTGTAACTGAAATGAGTTACTTGATGAAACTATGACTGGGAAAATTGGAAACAACTCTATATGGTTCACTGAAACTGTTCTGAGATGCTTGTGTTAGCTCTCATTGGTTATTTCTAACTGGATTACCATGCCTCCATTTATAAATAATAGTAGAAATATCAAAATAATATTTTACTTACATTTTAGGCACTCAAATCTTATGTTTTCATGAAATTTGTGAAAAAATAAGAATATAATTTAAACTCTTACTTTTAAAAAAATTACACAGTTTAAATTCTTGTTATTATTTTGATTATTTTTAAATAAATTAGATTTGTTGTTGATAAAATAAGTAGAATAAAATATCAATCATCCGTGCTAATGGATGCATCACGAAGTATGGAATACCAAAATATACAGAAAATATGGTATTGATACAAACTGATTCAATTAATACAAATCGAAATCGTTAAAAAAAAGCAAGTGAAGTCAAAGTGAAGAAACAAATGTGATCAAATTCCTTTTTCCTTCATCTTGATTAATTTGAGTTTTTTCACTGATGAAAACATTAATTTTGTTTTTGATTTTTTGGCCATTTTAGGATCCCTGATAAGGATTCATTGTCTTCTCATGATGCTGGTTAAAATAATCCAGCATAGATGGTGACTTATTTGTGGCATAGTAAAATTACACATTTTCTCGCGTTAAAGGAGAATATAGGAATCTCAGTGCTAGTGAATGCAAGAGAAATAATAATAGAAAATTATTGACAGTACAAAAATTTTTAAAGAAAAAAATTATATTATAACTTTTGATTTTTTTGATCAAAATTTAAGAATTAAGAAAGCCAAGGGATATCAAACTTGTATTTTTTTAAAAAATTATGTCAAAGTTTAATGGTATTTACATGGTATGTCCCAAAAGTAGTAGGACTGACTGAGTTGATTACAAAAAATTTTATTATCAGAATTGATACATTCACTCAAAAGTCTTCGAAGTAGCACCCTTGTCCGTCCCCACACACCACTGCCAGCGGGTTTTCCACGCCTCGTGTGCCTTCTGGAAGGTGGTGCCTGGAATGCTGCTAAGCTTCCTCGTCACGGCCTGTTGTAATGCTTCCACCAAGCTGTGGTGACGTCCTTTCAGCAGGGTTTTGAGGTGGGAGTAGAGGAAGAAGTTTGGTGGAGCATTTTCTAAAAAAATTGCATCCTAACTCATGCGGTCGACAAGCCCTTGGCAGATCTATGCCCATAAGTAAGTCCGAGAGCACTCATGGCACCAACTTTGCACACACCTTCCTCATGCCCATGTTTTCAGTCACAAGTCGATGCACATCACTTTTAGGAATGCCAAGTTCATCAGAAACTATGCGAACACTTAATCTGTGATCCCTGTTCTAAAAAGCCTTCACTCTTGAAAGATTTTCGTCACTTTTTGAGGTCGAAGGGCGTCCTGACTGTTTGGGGTCTTTAACATCTTCTCTACCCTCCCGAAACAACTTGTGGCTCTCAAAAACACCTGAACTACCCATTGCATTATTACCATAAGCTGCCTTAAGCATGTCATGAGTCTCTTTCCTGGTTTTGCCCAGTTTCATGCAAAATTTGATGGCTTAGAACTGTTCCAATAACCAGTTCATGCTGGAGCCAACTGCCACTGGCATCCAGCCTTTCCTGAGGCTCCCCTCCCTCAAGCCAAGCCAGAGAAACCACCGTCAATCCATCCGTCTATCTAGGAAGAAATAAATCAGACTACTTTTGGGACAGTCCTTGCATGTTCATTCAAGACAAATGCAATTCCTGGGAATATAATAGTTGGATTTCATGTGAGTTGCAGCTCATAAAACTTTTTTCCACCTTCGATTATAGTCTCTCATTTATTTTATTTTTAAAAACCCAAAACAGATCTTCCTCAGATGATCTATTTCTTAAGCTAAGAGAGAAATTTCCAGATTTCTTCAATAGCTAATTCATGAGTCCAAAATTTACCTGATGTGAACATCTTAATGCTTTCTCAGTTATATTACTCACAGATTTTTGAATGGTTTGGCATGAGGAATTTCGGTGGCCGAGGCAGGAGGGTTATGAGAGGGTTGCTCTTGTGCATACCTTCAATTAAACTAACCCCAAATAGTCATTTTATGTGTAATAATTGCATGCAGTTTCATATAAATGGTTAATATTGACTGCTCCATCCATCCAATTGTAAAATGTCATTTCCCCATAGTGATAGGGGAAGGTAACATTGAAACCGACTCTGCAGTCATGCACCAAGCTTAGGGGAGTCTGGGGGTGCTGGCAGGCATGATGCACTCATTGGTAAACACCAAGGTTTTTAATTCAAGTCCCTTGTTGAGCATGGATATTCTTTTGCTATCTTGTGGTATTTAGTTCACATCAATAACAGTGCAGTGTCACGTGAATAAGGTATTCTCTCAAGAATACCTGAAAACACACATGTAATCATGTAATGTCATCGACTAGGAACACGGAATTGAAAGCTGTCATCGCTGTAATTACTGTGATGAGTCATGTTTATTTCATTAGAAACTTATTGTGGAGTGGAATGTGCTACTTTTCTGGATAACCCATTCTATTGTTATTTTAGTTTTAGGCTTCTTATATGATCCTAGTCATCAATAGCTCGGCCATTCAAAACCTATTGCAGTGTTAATTGTTCCAATCGCATATGCTTCATTGTATTATTTTTATGATACATTTTCTCCATTTGTGACCCCACTCCTGGAATGTATGTCTTTAACACTATCGTTGCAGTGTCCCCCCTGGAAATGGGAATAGTTAGCAAGCAAGCACCACCTCCAGTGAAGAGAGGCCTGATGCTGATGTCCAAAATTTTGCAAAACATTGCTAATCACGTGGAGTTCAGCAAAGAGCAACACATGCTTCCATTTAATGATTTCCTGAGATCTAACTTTGAGACCGGTCGGAGGTAATAATTATTTTTCAAATTTTGCTTTTCATTTTAAACTTGAGTAAATTATTTTATGTGGGTTTCATTTCCTACCAAATATTAAGTCTTGCATATTATTTCTTATTTTATCTTCCTTTCCTTCTTAGTATCTCTATGAAAACTTATTAATAATAGATATTTTTTTGTTCAATCACCATTGTCTGTTTTGCAGAGGTGTTAGTTTCATATTGATTGAGAGACAATTGCAGCATAATTAGTGTAGTTTAATAACTGAAGCTTACTGGTATTACTTCCCAAAACTTTGTTTTAACTGTGCTTTTAAATTAAATTCCCCCCTAATTTAAGCAATAGCAGTAATGTCTCATTTGATTTCTTGCTCTTTCTCGGTACAGTATTGTTTTTAAAACATTCATTTGAAATCACACCAAAGAGTAGACAATATATTTTTTGACAGCAGCCAAAATGTTCTCTTGTGTGCATGACTAAAAATTATACGGGAACTTTTTTGCTCATTCCATTAGCCAATAATATCCTAACTTAGTGCTCATTAGGAATAAGTGGGTGTGTGAAGTTTCAAGTCAATTGAGTCCTGGTAGATGGATTAAAAAGTGGCCCCAAGATTTCAATGAAACAAACAGATCCTAAGTGATCCAAATATCCAAAATAAAAGTGTGCAATGGCATAAAAATTTACTGAATTTATGTGACCATTTTTATTCACGTGCATGCTAAGACAATAAGTTTGTCTTTTTTGTAAAATCAAGGAATATGATTCCTGCAAAGATGCTTCCAGTGAGACTTACAGGGTTGTGATGAAGTTATGTGGCTTTACATGAATTTGTAACTTCAATTAGATTTTTCAGATAAAAGCACTTGTTACTTTGTTTATTGGATAACAACTCAATAATTTAATGACATAAATAGCTCAAAAGTTCACATTCAAATCCTTGTAGCCATAGCTTCAATATGTTGAGCTCACTCAGTGTTTGTCTACTTAGAGAATTATTAGTCAGAGTCTTCTAAATATCAGTCATACACAATATAAAATTTTCTTTATGCAACTCATCCTTCATTGAAATGGTTCTTCAGCATTTTAAACTTCTAAGTTTATTTCCATTGTCAAGAGCATGGTAGCATTTAAAGGGATATCTACTATTTGTTAATTTATTTTTCAAAACTATTCACGAAATCAATATTGCCAGTTCATTATGGCAAATATCACAAAACATAAAATAAGAGACTTACGTGCAAACATCACAACAAGAGCACTGGCAACAAAATGTGAGGAGCAAATGTTAAAATAGATGGTTTTAATTACTTTTGGATAAATTAAAGTACGGCTTGGGTGGTAAAGGTGTTCAATGATAAAGAAACAGGATCAGTGCTGTGAGGAAGTGGATTTAGGAGGAGAGAGAAGAGGAAGCGAGCGTATGGTGAGTAATAATTGAGGGACGAAGGGGGAATAGATGAGGGGGAGTGGTTTCGGGTAGTTTGAGATGGTACACTCGAGGATATCAGAGAAAGCAGTTTGGGGCCGTACGCAATGGGCCTGATATTGTTATAAATGAACGGTAAATCTGTTTTAAGCGTGCAGTTGGGAGGATCAGCGATAAATTAATGAGAATACGTACAGAACATGAATAAATGTATTCTATTGTTTCAGGCTTCACTTCGTGGAAGTAATTGATATCCATTATTGAAATAGAAAGAAAGACTCGTACTTTTCCACAGATTTTATTATACGGCACGACGCGTTTCACCGACTAATACTTTCACCGACGTACCTGATGATGCCGCAAGTCGGTGAAACGCGTCGTGCCGTATAATAAAATCTGTGGAAAAGTACGAGTCTTTCTTTCTATTTCAATAATGGATATGAATAAATGTATTTATTGGTTTTCTAGAATGGGTCAAAAATAGCTGCGTTTACTGCTAACATTTAAAGATTTAATATGTCATGACTGTATACTATGATTTCACTTCTAACTATATAAAAAGGGGCATAGGAGCAAAAAAATACCCATTTGAAGCTTGCCTTTCCCATTAAATTATGGGCAAATACATCACAGTAAATACTTAAATGAACATTGGAAATTGATGCAAAATGGAAAATCTAGATAAAATCATCAAAAATTCAGGTTCAAAATGGGCTTGTTCAGTTTTTTTTTAGCCAGATGCTTTTTAACCTCAACATAATAAGAAAGCTGAAATCTATACCTATTTTTGGCTCTAGTTGCATCACCATCAGTTAATAACTTTATCAAAATGAACGAAAGAAAATATTTCTGCATGGAAAAGTTTTATTTATCAACTATTTTTCATTGAAAAATATAATTGCTTGTGGTTTTTAAAACTGAACCACTTTCCTGGGTTTTCAATTTTTTCTGCAGCCATCCAATAAACAGGTGCATTCCATGAAAATTTCATCTCTAGCTTAAGTGCAAGTGTTGAGGAATTTGTGTTAAAATACAGATTGATGCAAATTTTGTTACACTTGAAGCACTCATTTTTTTGTAACTAGTATGTACTTTGTATTATCCAGGAAAGAGTGACTTGCTCCTGAAAAACTACCCTTTGCCCATAATACATTGAATGTCTGCGACTATAATTTGAAACTGTAATTTCCTTTGAGGTATGCTATATTTGTTCAACAAATCCTTGGACAAAATAAATGATTTGGTTACTATGGTTGTAAAAGTAATTATCATTTGCTCAGCATATGGCAAAGTTTTCATTTGTTTAAATTGACCTAATACAATTAATGAAGGTAAAATATAAACAATGGTTGAGATGGTAGAGCGTAATATCCAAGTGGCATTGTTTAATAGCTGTATGTTTTTATTTTTCCAGGTTCTTTATTCAAATTGCTTCAGATTGTGAAACGGTGGAGCAAACTAGTCATTCCATGTCATTCATAAGTGATGCCAATGTCCTTGCATTGCATAGACTTTTGTGGAGCCATCAAGAGCGAATTGGAGATTATCTCTCTAGCAGCAGAGACCACAAAGCAGTTGGGAGACGTCCCTTTGATAAAATGGCCACTCTGCTTGCTTACCTGGGTCCTCCTGAGCACAAACCCGTTGATTCACAGTGAGTGACATTTTCTGTTTCCTTAAACCTTTACTTCCACTCTAGATGACTCATAAATGTTTAACTTTCAAGTGCTTCTCATTTTAAGTTGCCTAACAAAATAGAAAAAAAAAGAACTCTTGAATTAAAAATGTCAGTTTCAAAATTTTTATTATAATATAATGTCTTTTTTTTCCAGCTATTCCTGCGGTACAAGATCAGACACATGCCTCCTTAATAATGTGTAAACAATTTTCCTTTTTCCCTAACATGTTATGTAGATGTCTGGTATGCTTACAAATTTTCATCTGAATGTGAAATTTTTATCGTTTCTCAAGGCTTGAAGCTTGTTAATTTTTATGGCTCATGTTTATAAGTGTGTAGACAACCCACATATTGTGCATAGCTCCCATTCGAGAGAACAGAAATACTGCACAATTAACGTTTAGTCTTCTCTTCTCCTCATACACTAGGTGGAGTAGTATGGACATGACAAGTACAAAATTTGAAGAAATTATGTCAAAGCACAATATGCACGAGAAAGAAGAATTTAAATCTATCAAGTCTCTGAATATTTTTTATCAAGCGGGTACTTCAAAGGCTGGATTCCCCGTGTTTTATTACATTGCCAGGAGATACAAGTGAGTGCTGCTTGCTGTTTTGCTGCTATAAATGAAATGTGAATAATTATTTCCTTCCAAGCATGAGAAGGGTGTGTGTAACATTTAAAATTTAAATTGAAATTTTAAAAATTGATAAGTGATTTTCTTCTATTGCTGGGACATTAATACTATATTCCTTATTGTCTCCAATAATGTTTTTACTCCTTTAAAAATAGGATTGGAGAGACCAATGGGGATCTTCTTATATATCATGTTATTTTAACTTTGAAGCCATTCTGCCACTCACCATTTGAGTTAGTAGTGGACTTCACTCATACCTGCTCAGACAACAGATTCAGGTGAGGTCAAGCTGAACCATGCCTTAGTTATCCATAGGAATGCAATACCGTATTTACAAGATTTTTTTTCCATCTGTAAGGGTGGGGTGTGTGCCTCAGGATTACTTTCTTCATTCTAAATGAAGTGTTTGCAGATTAACTCGTTAAATTACTTCAGAGTTAAAAAAAATAAAATTAGATTTTACATGCGATTTAATTGCACTCTGCATGGAAATAAAATTCTATGTGTGAAATCAAAAGGTTCTTTCTTTTTGTTTTTTCATCCTAGCTTCTAAGTGAATTTTAATACATTAGGAACACCAAAAGTTGTATTCTATTGTTTCAGGCTTCACTTAGTGGAAGTATTTAATATCCATTACTAAAAAGGAAAGAAAAACTCGTACTTTTCCACAGATTTAAATAATTTAAATCTGTGGAAAAGTAAGAGTCTTTCTTTCCTTTTTAGTAATGGATACCAAAAGTTGTGTATATAGTGGAAGCATTGAACAATCTTCAAATGAATTTGATGAAATATGAACAGGTGTAGTGCATTTATGGACATTTTGTTTGATATTTAACTATACTGTTGCTATAATTCACTGTACACATTAACAATTTTATTCATCATAAAGTTTTGGGTAGTTAAGCTCCTGGGAAACATAATAGCAAATAACTCATTGGTGGTCGTGGGGGTAGTGGAAAGTGGACAATTAAAGGCATTCTGCAAATATATGAGGGCTGTTGGAGAAAGAGTAATCATAAAAGTTTTATGCAAATGATTTAGTTTTCAAAAATGTAATTTTATGTTATATTTTGGGCTTATAACATATGATGTATATGTGGTACAACCATTGATTTAACTCCAGAATTGTATCAATGCCAGTTGTTGCTAGTTGAAACATGTTCAATTCTCATATGGCAATAATGGAGGTAACTTGCAGAGCTGCAATAAAATTTTACTTTCACCTGAAGAAATATTTGGCCGAGGCCTATTTAATGCTAAGGGGGGCTTGTGGAGAGGATGCTATTTCCATAAAAAACAACAAGAAAATGGTTCCAAGTGATCAAAGAGACGAGGCAATCAGTTTCTAAAAGGAAGGTGAATCCAGAGCCCTAGTCACTGCTCCTTTGTAGATAAACATTAACTCCACTGCTGGTACTGTGGGAGAAGGTCATCGATTACTGTTAAAAGCTCTCTCAGAAATATTTAATATTTCCTTGGGTATCTACAAATTGTTAATGGAGAAATTACCCTTGAGAACCGCTTGTGTGTGGTGGGATTTGCAAAATCCACCGCAAAATTGTGATTCTTTCATGAAAATCAAATTAAAGTGTGTTCCTCATCCTTGCTTTAGTTCGGACAAAGCCCCATGTGACTTTTTCCTGTTCTCCAATGTGTTGAAACACTTCAAGGGAATGAGTTTTTCATCCTCAGGATTTTCCAGCTAACTGAAAGTGTTACAATTTTTAATGGCTGCTACTGGTGCAATACAGGTGTCAAATCAATGAAACTTGCACAATGTGTGCATTGCACATTGAGGTAACTATATGATAAAATTAAAATTGGGCACGGTAAATTATTGGAATAAAAACGTTATCACCACTCTGTATTGGACAGCCGTCCTTTATAATAATACAATATTTAATGAGTGATACCTTTATAAGCTGTCAGCAAAGAGGAAAATACAGGAAAGAACTCATGTACTAAAAATATTAGAAAAGTTAACAGTTGTCCCCATTTCCAACTATCATTTTTAATGGGTAAAAATTACATGTTTGGACCCTGCAGTGGCTAATTAGATACTTAGGCATGCAGTAGACTCCCAATTATTCATTTCCCAGTTTGCTAATATTTCCTGTTCTCCTAACTAGATTTACCCATTTATTTTTCTGTATGTGGTGTATAAATTGCTTTTGTGGTGCACTTCAGTTCAGCCCAGGAAAGGAAGTTGTAGTTCAGAAGGAAATATTCGACGTGAGAACCAAGTTAGCAAAAAGACAAATATTTTGTTAATGAAAATGTCATTTTCAAAGTTGTTTAATTAAAAATATATGTTATACAGTGGCAAGACATGGAAGTATCTTTTATTATAATTTATGCTGGTATATACCCCTTCCCCATTATCTAATTGTTCAGTTATCTTAGTTAGCCTGAGCCCATGTAGCATTGTAAAATTGAGACATGACACTACCTATTTTGGCGCTATTGATAAAGCTGTGAGAGAAACCAATATACAGTAATTTGACATATCAAGAGGTGTGGATTCTTTTTTTGCGGCAAACATCTGAATTGAAAATTGAATTTGATTTTTGAACTTGTTTTACTGGTACTTAACAGAGCTGCTTAAAGTGAGTGATTGTTGAGAAATATTAAGTGGAATTAGTAGACTTGCTTTGATAGATGGAGAGAGACCAAAGCACATAGATACCTTATTACCTTTTGTGCTATTAGCTTCCAACAAAAGTATGTCTCTCTATTAGCAGTTGCTCTTTCTCACAGAGGAAAAGAGATTCAATTGCTCTTCGTTTATGGAGTGATATGGTGAGGGATGCAGCTTTGCAGGAGCCTATTAATTTGAAGATTGAAGTTTTTATATGTGATGTTTCATGCATCAATTTTCTAATTTGTACTTATTTGATTATATGAACATCATCTATACTTTTTGCAAATGAGATATTATACATGTGTTCAACTCTCATAAATGGTATTATCAAATAAATCTTTAAATTTACCCACATCTTTGGCGAAGATTGTATTGTAGATACATCAGTTTCATTCATAAATTTCAATATATATATATATATATGTTTTACATGGTGGAGATTCTAGTGGAATGCTACTGTTCACGCCTCCACATGTATTTCGACGATTTCTGTCACCTCATAAGTTGTATCTCTCTTGTGCAGAACGGAGTTTTTGCAAAAGTGGTTTGTTGTCCTGCCCGAGGTGGCCTATGAAAATATACATGCGGCGTACATATATAACTGCAATTCTTGGGTGAGGGAGTATACCAAATATCATGATCGGATTTTGGCTCCTCTAAAGGTAAATTCAGCTCATTTTAACTCAGCTTTTGTAGAAATTATGAATTTGAAGGACATTGCATAGTGATTATTGAATATGTAAACTTCTTTTCTTGTAATTTGTCTAATGGTACTTTCATTTGAAAGTGACTCTTAAATAATATAATCACTTCTAACAAGGTATCCAATTAATGCAGTTTTTTAAATGTCTTTTAGGGAAATCGTAAATTGATCTTCATTGAGGCACCGACGAGGCTGAATGACTTTATTGATTCTGATCAGCAGAAATTACCTGGTGCTACCTTGTCATTGGATGAAGATCTCAAAGTTTTCAATAATGCTTTAAAACTTTCCCATAAAGATACAAAAGTAGCCATCAAGGTGAGAAAGTAGTTTTGAAGTACTGATCTATCATAGAGCATTTACTGGTGGGTTGTGTGTAGGTAAAATGGCCATATAATTATTTTACAAAGTTGTCAATGATTCCATTTTGTAAAAAATTGCAAAAGAAGTCTGGCTGCCTAGGCTTTCAGTGTCCTTTGTTCAAGTCATAGTTTCAGAATTTGGCCAGCAATACCTGCACCAGACAAAATTTGGGAAATGCTTTGGACCAAAGCAACTTTTAAGTTTACTTTAGAAAAGGTATTGGTATGGAGTGCTTACTTTTACATTAATATTTTTTTCAAGTTTTCCTGTTTCAAAGGTTAGTTAAGTGTCTAAAGCATATTTTTTGAAATCATGATATGAAAAGATTAGTACATTACAAGATTAGTTTTTCATGCCAAGCATGCGTTTTCTTCATGTATTAGGTTGGTCCTACAGCAATACAAATTACATCTGCAGAAAAAACTAAAGTTTTGTCTCATCCTGTCCTACTGAATGATGTTTACTATGCTTCTGAGATTGAAGAGGTTTGTCTTGTTGATGACAATCAGTTTACATTGACAATTGCTAATGAAGCTGGACCTCTTTCATTCATACATAATGATTGTGACAGCATTGTTCAAGCTGTCATCCACATTCGAAACCGGTGGGAGCTCTCTCAGCCAGTAAGTACAGATTATTTGTTACAAGATTTTTAGTTTGATATTTTCAGTTATATTATTAATATCATTGGGTTTTATTAATTAATTAAATATGGGGTTATGGGAAAACCGTCAGCAGCAGGACAGAAGATGCAGGAGAAGAAGACCAAATTAGTTAGAATAGGAAGTAGAATGTTAGGACAATGATGAGGACAGGGAAATTGGAGAATGTTAAGTGAGAGATGGAAAGGGGAAAAATAGATATTTTAGGTCTATGCGAGGTGAGATGGAAGAATAGCAGGGATTACTGGAGTGATAATTATAGAATAATATACAGCGGCGGGGACGAGAGCCAATGAGGAGTTGCCATAGTATTAAATGAAGAGGTAAGAAGAAGCGTAGTCAACGTAGAGCAGGTAACGGATAAATTATTACTAATAGAGATAAAAGCAGAACCGGCGAACTTGGTTAATATTCAGGTATACATGCCACTGAGCAACCATACAGAGGAAGAGGTCGATAGGATATACGATCAGTTAGAGAACATAATCGCGTGTGTTGCTGCAGGGAAACATTTGATAGTGATGGGGGATTGGAATGCGACGGTAGGCGAAGGGAGAGATGGGGACGAGGTGGGGGACTACGGTTTAGGCACGAGGAATGACCGCGGGGAGGAAGCAGTTGAGTTCTGCAGGAGACAGGGGCTAGCCATCATCAACACTTGGTTTAGACACCAAAAAAGACGCAGGTGACCCACAAAGGTATCAGCTAGATTATATCCTGGTTAGACAAAGGTTTAGGAACAGTGTGATAAATTCGCACAGCTTCCCGGGAGCGGATGCGGACTCTGACCACAACTTAGTGGTTATGAAATGTAGCGTCCGTTTCAAAAAGATAAGGCAGGGGCGGCGGCGGCGTTAGAAAATGGAATGTAGAAGCATTAAATGGATTAAAAAGGAAGGAAAGCCAACAGGCGGTAGAGGAAATCATGGAGGATGGTTAAAGAGCTAAGTACTATCGAAGACAAATGGAAAAGTATCAAGAAAAGGTTATTGAAAGCCGCAAAAGACACTATTGGAACTGTTAACGTGAAAAGGACTAGGAAACCATGGATCACGGATGAGATGATTACAAAGATGGATGAGCGGCGAAAATGGAAGAATATAAATACAGAATCAGGCAAAATGAAGTACAAAG
The DNA here is from genome assembly GCF_022747635.1 of Hetaerina americana. NCBI lineage: Eukaryota > Metazoa > Arthropoda > Insecta > Odonata > Calopterygidae > Hetaerina > Hetaerina americana. The sequence goes on along the minus strand of NW_027286986.1, from coordinate 3,415,920 downwards.
AGTTAAACAATAAATTGAGGTGGGCAATAAATAAAGTAAAAGAAGAATTGTGGAAGACGCAGTGCGAGGATATGGAAAGTTGTCAGAGGAAGGGTGAAATCGGTGCGCTGTACAGCAAAGTTAAATCTTTATCGGGAAGTAAGAAAGGGAGATCAACGATAGCAGTTAGAGATAAGGCGGGTAAGGTAATAGTTGACGCAGGAAAATTCCAAGAGAGATGGAAGGAGTATATTGAAGAACTGTATAGTAAAGAACTTAGACCAATAAAGTTAGACGTAGAAAAGGAACATGAAGTATAGAAAGATAGCTTAGGTCCAGGCATACTCGATGATGAGATAGAAAGGGCAATAAGGGAGATGAAGCTAAATAAGGCCATGGGGATGGATAACATTCCTGCGGAACTACTGAAATGTTTGGGAAAATGTGGGAGGAAGAGGCTATATGGGCTATTTCGTAGTATCTATGAGGAAGGAATCTAGCCGAAAGACTTTGTGAGATCAGTTATAGTTCCTATTCTGAAAAAGGTAAAGGCTACATCATGTGAGGACTACAGGACAATAAGTTTGATATCACATGCAGCTAAAGTTGTTCTCAGGATAATAAACAAAGTATTGAGAGTAGGGCAAATGATTACTTAGGGGATGATCAGTTTGGGTTTAGGAAGGGGAAAGGTACAGGTGATGCCATTGCAGTAATGAGATTATTAATCGAGAGGAATATAGAACACAACCAGGAGGTATTTGCCTGTTTCGTAGATTTTGAAAAAGCATTTGATAGAGTCAATTGGGAAAAACTAATGAGTATATTGCAGAAAATAGGAATAGATTGGAGGGAAAGGAGGCTAATCCGCAACCTTTACATGTCTCAGACTGCTCAGGTGTGGGTACGGAACGGGGAGTCCGGATGGGCAGTGCTAGGAAGAGGTGTACGGAAGGGTTGCCCATTATCACCATTGCTGATCAACCTGTATGTAGAGGAAATGATTAAAGAGGCATGGGAAGAACTGGAAGTAGGAATGAAAGTGGGCGGGGAATTCATAAAATCAGTTAGAGTTGCTGATGACCAAGCTTTAGTTTGTCAGTCAGCCAAGGGGCTGCAAGCATTGCTGAGTGAATTGGAAATTCAGTGCGACAGGTATGGGATGAAAATCAATATTAATAAAACAAAGGTTATGCGATTTTCTAGAAAGAAAAAGGCTAAGCTAAACATTAAAATAGGAGGGCAGAAACTAGAGCAGTTAGAACAGTTTACGTATCTTGGTAGTGTTTCGGACTGATATGCTCAAAGTAGTAGGGACATAAGGAGAAGAATTGCGCTAGGCAAAGAGGCTTTCACAAGGAGGAGGGAGTTGATGACAGGGACGTTGAGTAAGGATATTAAGAAAAGACTCGTAAAAACTTTGAAATGGAGCGTAGCTATGTACGGTGTGGAAACGTGGTCGTTGAAGCAGGAGGATAGACGTTGGTTGGAGGCTTTTGAAAAGTGGGTGCGAAGAAGAATGAAGAAGATGAAATGGATAGAGAAGAAAACAAATGAGGAAGTACTTGGTATGGTGGGCGAAGAGAGGGGTTTGTTGGGATAAATCCTATGGAGGCAGGAAAAGTGGATGAAGTGAGTATTGACCGGCAGTGGAATGCTGAAGACTGTGATAGAGGGTAGAATGTTGGGCAAAAGAGGAAAGGGAAGGAACAGGATAGGGATGTTGGACGGGATGAAGGGAGGAAGAAGGTACGAAGAGGGACCTGATATAGAGTAGGATGATGGAATTTGTGTTTTGTTAGGAGTCATAAAATATTAAATTAGTAGCCGTGTCCATCCAAAAAAAAACTTGCCTTAACTGGTAGTTTACCTAATAAATGAAATAAATTCAATAGTATGCTAATTACATATAAATTGGCTGCTAGGTGTCTCTTGATTTATTTGACTCTGTTGTCAACTTTTTTCCGAGTGGTCAAGTAGTGTCTCTTACAAATTGATATTATAAATTTGGAGAGAATTAAGAGATTTAATTTGGAGAACTCTTGAAAAGGAAATCCATGGAGTCGAGTCATTGGGTGTAAGGTGCAATGTGCACCTATGGAAAATATGTTTGTAAAATTATGCAGCAGCATTAGAATTATAATGGGTGAATGTTTATTTTTTCTGTTGCTCAAGATTTTTTGTGTAATTGGGAGGAAAGGGGAGATTTATTTATCATCCCTCAAGTCTTCCCATGCTGTTTATATAATTGACCATTGTTTAAGTTTTCAAGAAATTAGACCCAATGTGTGTTGGTGTTTTTGCCAGGATTCTGTCACGGTCCATCAGAAAATTAGGCCCAAGGATGTTCCTGGCACTCTGCTCAATATGGCTCTGCTTAACTTGGGTTCCTCGGATCCTAACCTCAGGACAGCTGCCTACAATCAACTCTGCGCATTGACTGCAACGTTTGATCTCAAGATTGAGGGGCAACTTCTCGAAACTTCTGGTGAGTTATCATTTATAGTATAGTCAAACGGTTTTTTAAATTGAGCTATTTGTTATGGTTTAACCTTGAAACAAGCATGCTAACCCACTCATAGGAAGATTTTCTAGAGGACAACTTCTTATTTACAGCAAGTTTTTATATTAGATAAATCGGCTAATCTTCATTTTGATTGAATTACCCTTGTTGAATGTTACTTATCTTCAATGGCTTTTTTGTCAACATGTTACAATTATCGAGTACAATCCCTCCCATTCCACCGTCGTCCATCTTATTTAATGTTTGAGTCATGGTAGTTCAGTGAGTAGGGCATAAGGCTACTGACCAGAGGACCCAGGTTTGAATCTGTGTCATCTCTATGGGCACCATTTACTTCAACCAAGATGTGTGATTTTTCAGCGACCAGATCTTCCTGGGAAATAACAGGCCGCTCACCTATCTAGCCAACTCGGTTGATCCCTGTAATTTGAACACCCACTAAACAATTCTGGGAATGCATGTTTGTAATTTTGAGACGTTCTGGAGTAGTGTATTGGGAAACTGTGACAAACCAATTTTGCTTCACCCTGGAGGTGTTATCTAATGTTCTAAGTTATGATAATGCCTCCTTTATTTATTTTTATATTTTGAACAACAACAAGATTATGTATATTTTGTACATACGTTTGCATCTCTGTAATGTAAGTTTTATGTGGAACCCACTGTCTAGAGGGTGTTTCTGTTGGTTATATCTTATCACTTAATTAAAAAGTTGTCTCATTCAGAGTATGATGTGTGGGCAGGTTTATTTGTCATTGCTTGTTTAATGTTTATAGTTGGAATATCTCTATCTTAAAGGCCTCTGCATTCCATCCAATAATACCATCTTCATCAAATCGGTGAGTGAAAAGCTAGCCCACAACGAGCCTCATCTCACTCTGGAGTTCTTAGAAGAGTGCATACAGGGGTTCAGGAGATCCAATATTGAGCTGAAACATCTCTGCCTCGAGTATATGACCCCTTGGTTAGCAAACCTAGTTAGGTAAGTTCCTAAGCTTTTGGCACAAATATGTCATGTAGCTGGTTGTATTAGTTCACACCTTGAAAACCTTGAGGATGACTATTAAATAAATAATGGATGATAAAAAATGAGGAAATGGTCTGTACGAGTAATATGCCATTCTTTTTATATTTTCTCATAATTTCAACTAGTTTTACTTGATTTAAAAAAAATTGGGAGTTCCTCTTTAGTTTGTTCCAAATATTTACTGGTGTATGGAGGAATGCCAATGTCAGTATAGAAAATTGTAGTTTGGCTATGAAATGTTGTTGTTAAATTGCATAATTATGCTTTAAATTGGGAAATCTTTGCTTTGGGGAACTGTATCTTATTGCTTTCAAAGTGCAGTGATCATTCTCCCAGCTATCACTCAAATGAAAAACATCCAGCCATCAAAATTTGTGTCGTCTTTATGTTATATGAGGCTTGGTTGGCCATTACTCCACTATTTGCGCAGAAGCCAATGTTGTAAGAGCCATTTTTGCTCCTGGAAAAGTTATATTGTGGTCCTAGAAGGGGAAAATTACGGGATTACGTTTTGTTTTTTGTGTGAAGGAGAAAATAATACCTTCAAGCATATGGTTCAAATTAACTTAATGATTACATTAGATCCAGTTGGTCTGGAAAAATGTCAAGGAGAGAGCGTTTGACTGCAAGGTCAGTAAGTGAGATAAGCAGAAAGAGAATCATTGTGTAACTATAGGACATTAAGAACAATCAGAAAATTGCAGTCTCTTCTTTGAAGAGTAATAATCCTGAAAATATCCAATGCGACCAAATGACTTAATGATATCTAAAAGGTCCCCCCTCTCTTCATACCTTTACTCTGTTTAACTAGCATTCTCCCTTCTATTTTGACCTTTAACAAACTGTGGCAGATTAATATTTCTCTCACCTACTTATTCTGCCTTCCTTGGATTTCACCTTGCACCTTCCTCTCATCCTCCACCATTTTTAAAACTTTGCTGTTAGTCTTCACATCTCTATCAACTATGTTTTTAATTCTTCTCCATGCCCACATCTCAAAAGCCCCTAATCTTTTCATGATGTAGTTTGGTCTTTAACCCAGTTTTTGATGAGCTGGTTTGGTATATGAGGGTAGAATTCATTTTATATTGAATATTATTGTATATTGCTAAGAGTCCACCCTCTATTTGTCAGGTTTTAACATTTTAAAATGTTAACACAGGAAGGAGAAGATTATAATGTTAACATTGCTGGGATCAGTCAGTGAATGCATTGCTATTTTATCATAATGAATAATGTTGCTACAAAACTTTGTAACTCCGCATGAACACATTTTTCATGTGTAGTTTTGTTTTAACTTTATTCAAAATGGCACAATTCCACGTATTTTATCATTTTACCAATGATTTCATGTCTTTATTTTAGGTTTTGCAAGCATTCTGATGACACCAAAAGGCAGAAGGTTGCCCTCATTTTGGATAAACTCATAACGCTCACAATTGAAGAGGTGGAAATGTATCCCTCAATCCAAGCAAAAATATGGGGAAGCATTGGACAGGTATCAAAATCTTCATCACAGCCATTCATTTTCTCATTCAGTCTAATCGAGTTTCCTAGAATACTTAATTTTATTCTTATTTATTTATTTAGTAAAAATTGTGCACATACAGCAGGATTGCCAATTTATAGTGACACGTATAACAGCAACATATAAGGACACAAACATACAAACATCAACAAATTAATCTGTGAAAAGTATTTGTGTCATAAGTGGATGAAAATAAATTAAAGTGAAGCAAGTTCATATGCCGTTGATTAGTCGTAATATTTATCTAGGCATGTGTGACTTATTCCAGCCAATGATGAAGTAATGTACTGTGGCCAATTTTCTTCTAATGAGCTATTGAAAATACTTATCAAGGGTCTGTGATATAACGTGCCAATTTTTTCTTTATTTGACTAGATTCGCAAGGATTAATAACATTGTGCCTTATGCACAGCCTTAATAAAATACTTTCGCTTTTAAAATGATACATTGTACATTTATGGTTCATAATTGAGCAGTTATCGTGTTCAAAATTATCTTCCAAAGAATCTTGGAATTGATTCATTTGCTATTTATCGTGCTAGAATCCATTTGATATCTGCTCTGCTTGAGTTAGCAATGCTTGTTTTTTATGCTAGAAAATTGAAAGTATGAGTTTAGATTATAAATAGTCATAGAGCATCCTAAGCACTAAAATGTACACCTTTAATATGAATGAATTAAGAGTGGTGAAATAGTCTTATTATCAATCTTGGGCAAATTGTAATGTTTGATGGATCTTCTTTTAGTGAATGTACTAAATAATATTGGTTGGAAAAGTCTGTGCAAAAATGAAAGCTACTTAATTTTTTGGGGTAAAACATTTTTATTTTTTGAAATAGTATGCTATAGGTTAACACATTTCATTTAAATAATGCAATTGTTCCATGTTTTTGGAAAAAACATTGTTTTCACGATCATTTCCTCATTTTGCATTGGTTCCTCAGGCAATCGCCTTCTTACCAGCCATCTCTTCATATTGGTGAAGAGGTGCTAGTCTAAGGGAGTCTAATCTGGAAGATAGGGGGCATGGGAACAAGTTGCAATTGTTACCCCTTAATAGCAGAGGAGTGAGCTGATGGAAAAGGACTTTTTTCGTGGACCAATATGGACATTTTTCTGGCAGCTCAGTTTTTAAACAGAATCATAATGATGCATTGTATGCACCTGCAATGGTTTGACCCATTTCAAAATAGTCACAGATGATTTTTCCTTGCGACTCACCAAAAACAATCTCTATGACAAATCCAGCCAAAGGTCTTTACTCTCTTCGGTGCAGACTAGCCGGCAACCCATTGGTTGGACGGTTCTTTTATTTCCGGTGCATAGAGATGCATCCATGTTTGGTCAACAGCGAATGATGCCTCAAGTCCTGTGTCTTTACCTGAAAAAGCGACAAACATTCCAAACAATTTCCTTTGAGGTCAACTATGAGTAATCGTAGCATTGCAGATTGCATTCCCATATCCAAATGTTAAAGGGAAATATTATATATCCATTCACTTATGATGTCTTTTGAGATGATTTGCCTTTCATAAAAAAGTTTTTGATCAACGAACACAAAATAATTTTTCATCCATTTTTGGAAATCACTCAACTTGCTCAATTCAAATCATTTTTAAACGAGGAAAATTTTAAATGCCGAGTAATGGTCCTATCTGACTGAAACTTCTTTTGTGTCTGTTCAAGAGATGCCACTGACTGAAAATGACTTTGATCTACATCAGTGTGGCCATCTCTTTGACTTTGGCATGGAGATATCAAGCTGCTTTGGTGGATGAATTCACTTTTGATTTATGCATTTTTCCACACTGTTTATTTAAAATTTTTAGTTTTTATTATCGTTCCCCTTTCAATGCATGAAAGACGGTATTCATCAACAATTATCTTGGTGTTGAAATTTACAACCTTTTATTCAGTTTGCCTCAACATAAGTTTCATTAAAGAGCATTGTTAAGGTAATAGCATTTCGGCATGGAGTTTTATCAATGTACTATATGTATATTTTTCCTGTATTAAGGCAGTTTTCTACCAATATTATCAGGCTGGTGAAATCAGTACATATGATCTTTTGGAGGGGCTAAAATTAATTGTAGTTTTTGATATATTTTAGAAAGAAATTCTGATATGTGTTGTATGTTTTGGCCATCCTCAGTGTGTAACTAATTTGGTATTTGGGTTTATTTGAAGGTGCCAGAGCTGATAGACATGGTTTTGGATAGCTTCATTAAAAGATCAGTCCTTGGGGGGTTGGGTTCTCCTCAGGCAGAGATCATGGCCGACACTGCTGTTGCTCTTGCCTCCGCCAATGTGCAACTTGTGGCAAAGAAAGTCATTGGTCGACTTTGTAGGGTGAGTATTTTGTCTAGGTTGGCAATTCTGCTACTGTCGCAATGCAAACAGTTTTTTTTATGTTATCTAGAGATGTTGGGTTATTCGTTGGATATGGACAACTAAAAAAAGTCAGGGACCTGAAAAATCACTGGAATTTTTTAAAAATTCGTTGCTTTTCCCATCTTCTCATTTTTCTATAAATGTAATGTGGCAGGATTTGGAAGTTGAAACATTTTCACTTTGCTGAAGCATGCTTATGAAAAATGCTTTCCATTATGCTAATTAGATTCTTGGAGTGGAATAGAAATAAACAGATTACCTCAGTAAAACTTTTCTTATTTTTCAATGTAGTCTCCCTGTACACTAATGAACTTGGTCCAATGCCTTGATCCCATCTCAAAAATTAGATTCCTTCAGGTCTGCAAAGTACCCATCTACTTTGGCTGTTTTGGATGCCCTAGCAGAAGGTCTTCGCTAGCAGACTATCAACTCTGCTCTTGGTAGTCCGTCAAGACCCTTGGGACAAGTTTAGCGCAGATCTTTGGTATCGCCAAATTTTCAGTGATAATGATGTTCAATGTTATTTTATCAATGCCGATACGATCTGCAATCATGTGTAAACTTAACCGACCGTCTGAATTCAACACTTGGTGCACACGTCAGGAAAAAATTGGTACCTATACTTTTGATACAAACCTTGTATCCTTCATTTACAGTTGTCTGTGCTGGTATATCATGCTGATACATATTTCCCCGATCAACAAAAAATGAAATGACTATAACTTTTTCCCAGTAGAAGGCACCACTTCTGCTTTTGTTTGGTGTTTGTAATGCTTGAGATTTTCACACTGAGCTTTGCTGCTTGCTCTCAAAATCAAAGTGATATAGTCAAGATATTATCTGCCGAGATGACCTTTAAAAGGAACTCTTCAACTGCAGATTGACTTAACACAAGTGTCATGCGGATTGTCTGTGAGCAGCGTCAAGAGCCCTCTGCACACAAGCATGTCTTATGTGCAGTTTTTCTGTTATTGATGCGTGGGTGGCACCTTAAGAAATCTCCAATATTTCTGATAGTGCTGTTAACATTATTCAAAGATATCCTCACCCAGGGGCACCAGAATTGCTAATTATGAGAAACAAATTTGCACTTTTCCACAGATTTATTGTAATGCAGGACGCATTTCAGTCCATCGAACTATCTTCAGGGACAAGACAAGATTCAACATGCGATGCATCATATTTATACCCACTTGAGGAATTGGGGGGGGGGGGAGAAAAAGAGTGAGGAGTAAGGTGGGAGGGTCGTTTCGGAAAAGAAAACACTCCGCTCCTCCGCAAACAATCCAACACTCACGACCCAGGCCTCGACTTGCGAAGTCATCATCTCTGCAAATCGAAACCTAGGTCTCGAATAACAATTTGTGTGTGGAAGAAAAAAGCACCCTCCTTTCCGATATTAATCACGTCTACAAAGTGACGCCTCAAACCATTCCGTTGTGGTCATCATTTGAGTGGACAGGTAATTTGTGTCCTGGCGGTAGGAAGGAGGGAAAAATAAATAAGGATTGAGCAGGAAGGGGGCGTGGTAGGGATTGGGAGGGATGAGGTACGAGTGATATTAAGGAGGACATTGTCAGGGAAGGGTTGTTCGACGCATGCTGAGAGTGGAGGGTAGGGGGTGTTTGGAAATACGCAAAGGGTGGAGTCAATAGGGGAGAGGGAGTTTCACTGTTTGCTGTGGAAACGGGATTCTTAGGAGAGGAGAGTGGATGACAAAAATATTGTCGTTTAAAATAACATTCATATTTAATTTTACAATTTCGAGTTCTAAAATATCAAGTCTTTTGCCCTTGTTTTTGTTGTGCATTAATATTAATAATAATAATAAGAATTGCTAATGCTTATTTCTATAATACCAGTTACCCGAGCTTCACTTTGCTTTAAAATTGATTGTCCCCCCTTGTTAAACATTTTACTCTATCTTCTAGTTGTGCTATTAGTACGGATTCTCCATGAGCTTCGTGTATCCCTAGTAATTAGAAAATCAGTGCTGGTTGTAGAAAATATATTTCACCCTTTGAGATCAGGAAAGGTCTTAGATTAATGATTCTCTGAAGTATCTAATAAATCATATACCTAATAAAGGGTAAATCATTTTTTAAATTAATTTTTTTAAATTGTTGACTTTAACCTTGATTTTCACAACATGCTAGAAAGTTATATTTTATGCACTGGTAGATTATTTAAGGCTATGAAATATGGAATCAATTCATTCATGGTGCTCTTAATTTAGATTTTAGGGAGGGTATGGGAAATGATTAGTGGTCTGGAGAATGTGAAAAAGTCAGTATTTTGAAGTTGGAAATAAGTGGCAACTCTTTTGTTCTATTAATGTGGGTTTTGTGGGCCTCTTGTAGACCGCTGTAAGGGAAAAAACCCTTGCATCAAGTTAGCTCTTGAGTGCCTGTGCTTAAATGAGGAAAAAATACAATCATAGTAACATGTCTGCTGAACAGCAGAGCAAGGCAGTGGTCCATGAATGCCTCATTTTGGTACGTCTTGTGTGTGCTACTGCATGGATTGTGGTATAAAACAACTGAATTAATTCATGATTTACTCTAGAATCATTGAATTATGTGTGTTTTTGATTGATAGACTTCTATGTAAAAACAGGAAATGACTTATTAAATTTTTAATGAATAATTTGATTGAAGTTTTTGAAACATTGAAGTTAATTATTAGGCACACATTGCTTTTTGGACAAACAGACCAGAAAATCAATTGGCTCCATCATCCTTAATATATTCTCTTGTTTAAATTGCACTCAGGGCATATCAATGAAATCACATATTCCTCACCATAATGTGATAGTGAAATCTTTCATTGAACCAATTACTCCTATAGCTGACAGAAAATTATTCTGTTGAAAAAGTTTTTTCACCTGCTGTAATTACATTGAAGAATTTTGAATTCCTTACAGTTTTCAAATTTGGATTCTGAGTACAACTTTTATTCAATTACTGTATCTTTTAAGATATTTCATGATGTTTCTTATAGTTTTGAATGAATGTTTTCCTTTGCAAAAATTGGAATCAAATTTGCCTGTTGAGTGCAGTTGCAATTTTGCCATTTTAGCTACCTGGATTTCAGTGGGTGAATATGGGCTAATTTAATAAGTCCATTAAATAAAACTCACTGTTACACTGAACAATTAACTGCAAATTCCTTAAAAAGAAATTGATGATGAATTTTTTGTGGATACAGTTTTCATGAAATTTTAGTCACTAACTTGGGTCCCTTGTGTAAAATGACACGTGTTGGTTTTGCAGGTCATTGATAAAACGTGTGCATCGCCTACTACATTGCTGGAGCAACACCTCATGTGGGATGATATTGCCATATTGGCTCGCTACTTGCTAATGCTGTCGTTCAACAATTGCCTTGACGTGGCGAGACATCTCCCCTACCTCTTCCATGTCGTTTCTTTCCTGGTGTGCTCGGGCTCTCTCAGCATGCGAGCCTCTACTCATGGACTTGTCATCAACATCATCCACTCCCTCTGTACATGTACCAAACCGTCCTTCTCGGGTACGTAACCGTGAGCCTCTGTCTGCAAATAATAAGTTAATCCTCTCCAATAGATTTACATTGATTCCTTTTGTCCCTTAGTATGTTTCAACTCAGCTGTATGCACAGTATATTTATACCTGTAATACATGCCAAAGGCTTTTGGTATTTGAGTAAAGGATGGTGATGGATGACTAAATAACCTAGGCAAAGATTATTTGCTGTCTTGCAGATGCATGCGGCTGGTCACCTCTCGGCCCCTTTTTAAAATCAAGGCCGGTTTAATAATGAAAACTTCGTTGCAATTTTCCACAGTTAAAACTTTATTGCCGACCATGGTTTCGATACACTGTATCATCTTCAGGTGATACAGTAACCTGAAGATGATACAGTGTATCGAAACCATGGTCGGCAATAAAGTTTTAACTGTGGAAAATTGCAACGAAGTTTTCATTATGTCTCGATTCCACAATATCACGCCTGACTCTTCACTTTTCGTAAGGCCGGTTTGTTTGAAAGAAACATGATCCTCTCTCTCTGTAAATCATGTGTAATTTTCATCATGTCGATTGCCTTGCAGCCATGAGTTCTATTCCTCAGCTTAGATGAGTTCTCCCTTCCTAAATTCTGCCTGTTTTTAAGTAAGGTCAACTGTGCATACACCGTTTGCAATTGTACATGGAAGGAATATTTCTTGGAATTATGAATTATTGCAATTATGTTTGTATGCATACACATGCATAGTTTCCCTTGGGCCCCTTGCTGGGAAGTTATTCTGAGTTTGCAGTAATATATTGTGTGCTTTTCCTAATGGTGGTGTACTAAAGGGAAAAAGCTACTGGTGATTATCTTGAAATATTGTTCACCCTTGCAGAGGAAACCCAGAGAGTTCTACGCCTCAGCTTAGATGAGTTCTCTCTTCCTAAATTCTACCTCTTATTCGGCATAAGTAAGGTCAAATCTGCTGCTGTGACTGCCTTCCGATCGAGCTATCGACATGCCAACGATCGATGGTAAGTGAGACCTAATTCAATCGAATAACCTTCTGTGAGATGTCAAACAGTAGTCTTAAGTAAAAGAATCATCGTTGTGGAAATCCATGGCCCAAATTCAGTGGACCCAAGAGGTGTGGATCAATCGTAGGATATGCCTCCTCATGCTTGCTTCCCTGCTGCCAGTGTCTCTCCTCATTCAGTGCATGGCGGCACTCACAAACCAATGGGAGATGGGTGGAGTCATAACTTATTGGTGGTCACGAAGGGAAAATGTATCTCCGGTAGACCTGAGCTGCCCAAAGACTGGGAAACTCTGTTGGATGTGAGCTCTGGTGTCCTGTTCACTCCCTGAGATTCCTGATTGAGTAGGTCACTATCAAATATGAACAAACAAGAGGTTCATTTTGTTAAAAATTTCTGGCTCTTATTACTTTTCCCTGTGAATCTTATGAAATAAGTCACCAAATATTAAATGTAATTAGTTTCATTTTGACATTATATATGATCTTATGTCTTTTGAAGAGCATTTAAAACAACCACTCACAAAATTAGGTCTTAAATACCCAGATAGCCCGTTAATGAATGTGAAAAACAATACTAAGACCAGGCACATGCCAAATCAAACAATGGCATTTTTGTGTAATGGATTAAACTTTTTTAGAACAATTGTGTATAGCGAAACACATGACACATGGTCCTTGTATGGCAGAATGTGATGGAATTCTTATGTGACACTGGTGTTCTGGTGTCCTGTGTCTGTTCTATAAATTGTTAAATTCACATGTACAGGGTGCGTTCCAAAAGTAATGCAATTTAATTTTGCGCATTGCATCTATTGGTTGGAGTAGGATCAAATTACTTGGAGTAGGTTGGGGGGGGGGGGAAGATTTGCCGCAAAACCGGTCTCAGTGCTCTCCAAGCTGTTAAAAATACAGAGGTAAACCCTTGGGCGGCGACCATGTCACGACAAAAATGGAATCAACGATCAAGCAACGTTACGCGATTACTACGTTTTGTCCTAAGCTGAAAAAATCTCAAGGGAAGAGTAACAAAATGATTCGTGAGGCTTATGGGGACTCTGCTCGATCCTATTCACAAATAAATTTTGAGGTGGTTTCGAGGCCTTGGAGGAGGGCCGGGAAGAGGTCCACGACGAACAACGCTCTGGGCGGCCGTCAACCAGCAAAACCTCCAACAATGTGGCTTGTGTTCGACAATTGTTGGACTCTGACCTGTATATATGTCTTGGGGTTAATACCCGTGGTTTGAAATATGGGGAAATGTAGATGACATGAGCATTGCAACAGGTTATTTACAATTTTGAAGACTTTAATAGCCAATCCTCAAGAACTTTAACAATTTCTCTGTATTTATAAGGAACTGGAATTCCATCAATCAATGTACAATACTCTGCAGCATGGTAGCCACTGATCCGGTGGTGACAGGCATGTCTCTCGTAGCACAACTCCCCTCCAAGGTCTCTCTATCCATTGTGATGGCAATGAATCCCCATGCTTGCTGTAGACGAGGAGATTTTCTAGAAATGTAGACCTTTCATGTCTAATGGACTTAGATGCAAATGCAAATGGCTCAATAGAAGGGCCATGTGTGCAGTGACTTAAGTTTTATGGATGCATGCCATGAACCATGTGGAGTAAACTAAAGGCTTAAATGCTTACTTGTGTGAGATCATGTGTATTAGTGTCTCATCACTTCATTATTCAAGCCAGTGAGGATCAACTTCATTCACAGGAATGCTTCCAAGGCAGCATGACTCAATGCCACAAAATCTTTTGTTCCATCAACACAAAAATGCTTTTGTTTGATTTGGCATGCACCAAACCTTATGTTCCATACAATTCAGTCTGCCACAGATCGTCATGTGTTGTGCTGGCATTGAGCCATGCATGTAACCAAACCTCCTTTTGGTTTGTGTTTAGTGGGCACCCATTGGCCCTTTCTGGTCTGGCTCGAATGATTAAGAGTGCATAGTGTAGTGTACATATTTCTGACAAGTCAGACTACGCAAGCAAATGATGTGGGATCCATAGCATTGAAATAATTCCTAAAGACTGCAAGGTTCTTAGCATATATAGCTGTTTAAGATATCAGCCTTTGTTTGTTTACAATTCCCAATTAGCAGGATAGTTTTTCCGTTAGGTATGGCCCATTTGGCATTTGATTTAATCTTTGCTCTTAATTGTTTGATTTTTCTTATTTTTTCATTAATTTGGACCTTTTCAATCTCTGATTCTCAAGGTTTGGCAACGATCGGTTCGCAGCAGCTAATCCTGACCGTGAAAGACTCTCCCTCACTTCTCTGGAGGTCATCACGGATGCTCTTCTTGAGATAATGGAGGTATAAATGCCTTGATCACTTTCAAATGACGCTGGTGCCTTATCCTTCCCATAGGTTCAATGTTGTTGAGAATGGGATTTGGCATTGCTCCTCACATAAATTTAGAACTATGAATTCACGTCTCACGCTTTGATTAAATTTTCAGGCGTGCATGCGTGACATCCCTGAGTGTGATTGGCTGCAAACGTGGACTTCTCTCGCTAAGAGTTTTGCTTTTTGCTACAACCCTGCCCTTCAGCCTCGAGCCCTCATTGTATTTGGATGCATAAGTGAGTTAATGGATGGAAAAAATAATTCTGCTCAACACTGATTTGAAGAATCAACTCTGATATTTCAAAATAAGGCAGCCATTCTTGTGGTGTAATGAATCAATTCCTTCCATGCAGGTAAAAGCATAACAGACCAAGATATTAAGCAACTCCTTCGCATATTGGTGAAGGCTCTGGAGAGCTTCAATGACATTGTTCTTCTCGAGGCTCTTGTCATGTGTTTGACGCGTCTCCAACCACTTTTGCGGCCGGTGAGTGTTTTGCTCTTCCTCTTTTATTAGTGAAAGTGAAGTTTGATTCTTGGATATGTTATCATTCATTATATTAAAATATTATTGAACTCAGATTTAATAATTGATTGGATGTCATTATTCAATGTCTTATGAATCCTGGAAAATAAAGAATGATCTTTAAGGGTCGTCATCTTATGCTACTCCAGTATTTGTCAATGTTTTATGGACTTTACTGGCTTGTTTGAGGAAAGATTCATGAACCAATTGTTACTTGAAGAATATTTTAATTCTACGATATCTGATTGGTGTAATGTGTACATGCCAATGGTAATTTAAAATTCTTCTTCAATTCTGAAGCTGGCATGGAAGAGCTTGTATCGAAGTGTTTCTTGAGAAATTGCTGGTCATGCGGAAGTCATAGAGGATGACTCCACCCAGTATGCACAGGATACGGGTTCCAGAATTTGGCTGAATCCTATCAAATCCGTGGATTCAAGATTTGATCGAATCCTTTCACAAAAATCACCAAATCTCTAATCTCAGTCATGTGGGTTACCTTGGACATGCACCACTAGTTGTGCAGTTTATTCCATTTTTCCGAGTATCAATTTGGAAATTAATTGGTTAAAATATTGAGAGGGAAGTATGTGCACCAAATCATGCATGTATGCTTGAACTGGAAAGCTTTCATATTTTTGTTAATGTTTTCCCTCGGTTTGAATGAACAACTGGAAGTGATGACAAGCTGGGAGTATTTTACCGTTACACGATATTCCTTCTAAATAACACTCTTTAATAATAATAACAACTGCAAAACTGAAAATTGCTTAATTTTTTAGGAGGGTCCATTTTTATTTTTCAGCATAGTCTCCTTTTAGTTTTGTGTATTGCATTCTATGCCATTTCAGTTTTTTGATCTCTTCCAAAATAATATGAGTGTTCAAACTCTGCAAAATAGGTATTTATTCTGCAATCTTAAAATAAAATCTTCATTCCATCAGTTATTTCCTTATATTGAGAGCTAGGAAGGGAGCCAATCTGGAGAATAAGGTAGATGGGGATAGAATCAGAAATCCATCAATTTTGTGGCCATGATGGCAGTTGATATTTTTGATGGAAAATGACTTTTTGTGAGCCAATCATGAGCGTTTTTCTTGCAGTTCACAAAGGTCAAGTCACCAGTTTTCAAATGGTGTTATAATGCTCGGTAGTACACAGTGCAGTGTAAACAATTATAATCTAGGGCCCAGATTCACCTAATGATCATCAGGTGTCTCCTCTTTCTGCCAAGGTGATTTGCCTAGCATAAAATAATATCACTGCATGAAATTCTCTTCCACCATTTTTTTGGAAATTATTCATCTTGCTTGAGTCAGACAAATTCTGAACAGATTAATAGACTCATCGGACTGAAACTTTGTGTGTTCCATCTAGATATGCTGCTAGCTTATAATGAGATATTGGTATGTACCCTGTTTTGCCGTCTCTTTGACTTTGTATGGACTTCTCAAACTACCCTCGTATAATAAGCCCTTGCTATTCCAGACTATATGGAACTAGAGGTTGTCCAGATTAAGTGAAATCTGGATTAACTCAGGATTTGACCCATGTGACCCCACAGAGTATTTTTCACCTCTATTCTTGTGCGTGCTTAATCACGGACTTAAAATGAATTTCAATGGTAAACAAAAAGCTCAAGTGTAGAGTCGATAAAATCTTATTTTTAAAAATACCTTGTGTAATGGCCTCGGAAATTAGCTCAGTTAATCTGAAGTAACTTCAATCAACAATGATAAAGTGTCATCAGCTACTTAAGCAATGACATTTCTTTGATTTAATTTTTATAGTAAGAAGAGGGAAATGTTTTGAGGAAGCTGCTTGCTTCTTTGGATGCACTTACAAATCTCTCGTAGAGTTCTTAACTGTTTTTAATATTGTTGCATTTCTGTGCCGAGTGGTTGATCATTAAAATTTATGATATTATCCGAGCTCTCCGAGACCTATTGACTGATTTTTCAGCAAGCCCTGCTTCAGATTCTGAAGACATTTTCCCCTGCCAAAACATTATCAGCTATTTCTTCTTCTGTTAATGTTTGTAAATCTGGATCTCATTGATCAACATTAAGGGATCCCTCAGAATCTTTAATATTCAATGATATATCCCTTGCAGACTGCTTAAGTCCCTGATAGTCATCAGATTCAAATCCTTTGCAATGGAGATCAAACTCCCCTTCATAAAACATTTTTTTCCATGAATTTGCAACATTTGCTTGTTTCAACTCCCTCCCAGAATCGGCCCAGTTGAAGCACTGAGACTTCAAGTTATAATTTTTAATTATTACTCTCCGTCCCCTTTTGTCTTCAATCTCATCACTTGACTCCAGCAATTCTAACACTTCATTGAAAAAGCTGTACGACCTCATTGCAAGAAATGCTCCTTGATTCATCAGCTTGTTTTGTGCAGGATTATTTGCTTCATATGATGCTATTAATTCATAATTTACAATACTACTGGAAAAGTCATAAATAATTTAAATATGGTTATCATTCATGTCCAGAGAAATTTGCCGGCAAAGCATATTTTATGGTAAAGTGCAACCATTACGTGGTCCCCCAAGAAACCACCCACACATGCTGCTTGACCAACTCCAGCCAAGTTAAGTGGGAGTCTGGATTAACCGCGCCAGGATTATTAAGGTTTTATGCTATTTTGATTTTGTAGCTGCGGTCATCTCCATTGTGGTGGTATTCTTATTATGGAGGTTTGTGGGAAACTAGAAAACATGTGTGTGATGTTTGAGCTTTAGAATCATATTGATGATATGGTTGCACTACATAACATAATTAAAAATCATTTCATAGTGCTGCACACTAAACTGCAGGTAACTTTACTGCTGTTTCTGTGATATTACCCCATATTTTTGATTTTCTGCGGTTCATATTTTGAGACTTGCAAGTTTTAAGAAATTATTAAGTGATAGTTATGCATTTGTAAGTCCTATTATTGCAGTGAAACTAATACTATTGACTTAATATGCACGATGAAATATTATAAAAACTACTTTCAGTTCATGCCGTAGCCAGATGGTAAATAATTATTTTGTTAATCAAGCATTGCCAGAAGATGTATCATGCGTAATTATTTTTTGCCTTGCTTTAGAAAATTTCAGGCAACGTTTTAGAGGATATGAAACATTCATGCAAGAAAAACAAGGCATTTCTTATCTCAGTTGTCAAGTGTATATTTTTATTTCACAGGAATCACCCATTCACCGTGCTCTATTCTGGGTTGGTGTGTCTGTTTTGCAGCTTGATGAAGTTACTTTGTATGCATCTGGCCTTGCTCTTCTGGAACAAAATCTTCACACATTGGATTCTCAAGGAACATTTGAGGAAAAAGTGAGTCTATTTGGGTTGCGTAATACTTTAGTTGGTATATTATCAGAAATTTTTGGATTTCATGTGGTAACTTTGTTGTTAGTCCTCTTCTCCATCCAAATGATTTTCTCCATGCCCACATCTCAAGGGCCACTAATCTGCGCTGATCCTTTTGCCTCAAAGGTTATTTTTCAGATCCATATTAAAGTTTTTACTCACCTTTTTTTGTTTAGTTCAAAAAAACTGGGTGATGCTACAACTGTGACTTAAATAGTCATCTGTTGATGTGCCTTACAACTCATCAATTTCAAAGTGTAAAAATCATTTGCCTTGATTGGGATTTAAATTTATTCTGGGGCCAGGATAAAATATTAGAGTGTATTAGGATGCCTTGGTAGCTTAATTGGCCGAAGCACTTAGCCTAGCATTGAGGGATCTGGGTCCTGGTCAAGGCCAATAATTTTTACACATTGAAACTATTACATTTGTAACCGTTTTGTTTAGCATTACTCAATGCATTGGTCTTCAATTTTCTCCATGCTAATGTTGTTTTTTGGCAATGCAGCTCTTCTTTTTCCTTAGTCCGCACTGCCATGCCCATTTCACTCAAAAAGACTGCCCCAGTATGTTGATACAGCCTCACGGTTATCATTGGAGTTTTCTTGGTCTCCATCTCTGGTTGTGGATTGTAAGAGAGAAAAGTCAAAAGGGGGTAGGTCATGGAGAGCCAACTCCTGCTGGGGCTAATTGTCTTGACTCCTTGAGATGGTATCACAGGATCTGTTGTCACATTTGATTATTTATAAAAAGAGAACAACTCGTTGCAGTAATTAAAGGAGAGAATATCACCTTTGACTTCACACAGATGTCACTTGACAATGGTCCATATTTCGATATAAGTGTCTTCTCGTGTCCCGATCCCTACTTGAGGTGCTTTGTGGAGGGCACTTTGAGTGAGTACGACGTCCGTCGGATGGGACGTTAAACTGCAGACCCCTTGGCACCTTTCGACAAAAGTATTCTAATGCCATCACCGGGTTTCTCTCCACCCTTCATCCTTTCCCCTCCATCCCTAGTGGTGTGAATGACCTCAGCTGTCGGTCACCTCCCATAAACCTACTACTGCTCGCTGTCTTCTCCATGCTCTGACTTTCTTTGCGGTGCATCCCTCCTGCCTGTAGATTGCCACCATGTTGCCTGAAATATGTACTAGTGTAGAAGCTTGTCAAGTCAAGGGGGAGAGCGTTGGACTACTGAGTGCAGGGCCCGGGTTCAATTCCAGGGCAAGCCTCTCTGGGCACCTGCAGCTTCACCCAAGCTATGTGCTTTTTTGGGTACCAGATCTTCCTGGGAAACCATAACCGGCACAAGGAAAGGAACTGGCCCCCCTACCCTGATGTGTGAAATTTCACACACCGTATAGGGCTTAGTACCGGGTGAACTCTACCATCACCTACAAAACTGACCTTCGGGTTGATAACTGTGTTTATTGTTTTTTTTTCATAGAAGCTAGTTATTTAACGTAATTATATTGGTTTGGGATATTGCTTCCAACAAATATGGAACATGGCAACTTTTAATTTTATTTGAGTTCCACAAGTCATCTGAAGAAACAAATGTAGACTCACTTTAGTTGAATTTTTTAATTGAACTGCTGACCGTCACTCTTCCCACATTTTCTCCTTTCTCATTGATTTGTTTGTTTACCTTTGTTCTCCGGCCGATTCTTGTCGAAAGAATTACAGTTTACCTTTTGCTTGATGTGAGCGTTGCCGGCTCTCTCTTGCTTCCCTATCATTCTCTCTCTCTGGACCCTTCCTCTCTTCCACAAGTGATCTAGGTTTGAGAGTCCTGGTGGTGAGGTTTGTCTTTTGCTTTGTTGGGCGGATAGATCATTCATATTTAATCAGTAGTGAGCCCATCAAGAAGAAAATAGTGATTTGTTTGTCAGTAAATATGATTTTACCTTTTCTCACTCTCTGTGAATTCTACACCCTATGTGCATGTTTATGTTTCCTGTCTTCTTGGGTAGTCAGGGTACTCGGAAGGATAACTGGTGTGAATTTCATCCCCTTGCTCACTTTACAATCACCAACACCATCATCCATTAATCATTAGGTCAATAATTGCTTGGCATTGAGGGTTACTCCATTATAAGTGGAAACCAAGCATAGTTTCAAAGTTTTAAATACCCGGCCATTGCATATGTATTGTTCTTACGCATATGATCTTTATTTCAGTCTTTAGAGCAAGTGATGCTACAGACGAGAGAACCGTTGGAATGGCATTTCAAGCAATTAGACCATGCTGTTGGATTGAGTTTTAAAGGTAAAAAAAAGTATATAAGTATATGTTTTCATACCTTGATTTAGTTTGTAGTGATTTGAATGCAAGCAAGTTAATTTGTGAACTTCATAAGTAAATCTTCATAATTATATAATCAATTGCAATATTGGTTTGTCATTGTGCGATGAACCAATTATTATCGCATTTCTCATGTGAAAAAAACCATCATAATTTTGTTGTCGATTCAATTATTTCTTGTTCCTAAGATGATTGAGCTTCTCTTTTCTTCCTCCATCAGCTAACTTTCATTTTGCATTGGTGGGACACCTGCTGAAGGGATTTCGTCACCCTACCCCTACGACTGTGTCCAGAACAACCAGGGTGCTCACCATGCTACTGGGAATCATTGCTCGTCCTCACAAAAGGGACAAGTTTGAAGTAACACCAGAAAGTGTTGCATACCTTGCCGGTATAAAATTTCTTGTCTTTGAAGATGCACAGATTTTTTGCACACGCTGAGTTTGAAATGCATGCAAATGACTTAATTGTAATTTCAGGTGAAATGTGAAAATGTTCATCCAGACTTTCATTTGGTTAATGGTGCAAGTATGTGTGACATTTAGTCATTAATAAAGCAGCCCACTCTCAGTAATTGACGGCTTGACCATTCCTAGTTGAAATGTTGAATATTTGTGAAGTACATTTTGAATGATGGGTGTCTAAAGGGACCCCTTGGAGGTTTTAATCACAGGAATGATGAGAAAAATCATTTCCATTTTTTTGTTTCATGATTATATCCCCTTTAATACAATCTGGTGGCAAAGTCAACAGTCATTTTATAAAGGAAGACCGCAATTACTTTTTTCATCATGTTTTCCAGATTGCCTGGCTAATCATAACAATTGACTGCAGGTTTCCTATCATCCTCTGATTATCATGCATGTCTTCATGTAACCACGCTTTTAATCCGAGTTAGGGTTGTGTGGTTGCAATTTGTAGTTCTTCTTTTGAAATTGGGAAAGGTCACTTTTGATTTTTCTCTGAAGTAGATGCTTACCTATTTATGATCAAAATAAATTTGAAAATTTGGTCAAATTGATCCTTTAATTTTCACACAATTTGCTAGACAATTCTATTTCATGTACATGCAGATTATTTATTGGCTGTAATTTATGGAATATGATTATTCTTGGTGCTTTTAAGCTGTTGGGTGGGGCTAAGGAAATGTGATTTTTACCTGTGAAATTTGGAAAAGTCAGGGAATTTTGAAATCGGTAATAAGTGGGAACCACCATTTGGTTCATCCCAAAACGTTGAGTAAATAGTTTTCAATTTTACAGAGAACTTTTAACTGCCCACGTGTGCTTCCAAATACTTGGATTACGTATGCATAGGATTAGAGACATAAAATTACCCACATTTCAGTGAGGTTAAGATTACAGTGTTGGAAACCTAAAACATTGCCAAATGCATTTGCTGGTATTAACTATCTAAAAGTGAACGGTCAAATGAATAAACAAAAGATATTTTTTAAGGAAAAACACCTATAAAGTTCTTGGATTTTAAAAGAAATTTAGCATTTGCACATGTCTGTTAAAATAATTCCTTTCATATAATTAGATTAAAAAAGATAAAAATGAGAATTAACCATGTTGTGGCGTGTGCAAGGTTATCGCCTGTATTTGATGAATATGGGTGTCACCCTACTTGTGGCATGTGAATTTTTGGACATGAAGACACTTTTCAGATATATAGTTTGCACAAAATATCATTTTATATTAAGTATATGCTGTGCTTAATCATTCTAGAGTTAATTTTTGAGGTGATGTAAATGAAACAATGGAAAAATCTAATATTAAAAGGTGAATTATTATTCTACTGTTTGTGTTTTAGCGTGTACAATGATATGGTAATTGATGATTAGCCATATTATATTGTTATATTGAATGCAAGTTGAAAATTGATTGTGTCAAGACTTAGTGCCTCACCAGATTACTGAGGCAGTGATTTAATTGTTGAGAATGATCAGAGCAATCTCTAGGTCTTAATATTTCATACCTATCTTATAAGGTAGTTAAAGAGTTTGTTTTTAACTCAATACATGGAAATGGCTGCAATATAAAGAAACTTAAATGATTGAACTTCTATTTGAGTAAAAGTTGAATGCAGACTCGCCTACGTGTCATTGGCCTGAGTACACAGTGCATTCTCTCTCCTCTCTGGTTTCATGTCACAATTACCCAGGGTCTCCCCTCTTTGCACCATATGAACTGTTTATTTGATAAATGCATTGATGCAATTTTTTAAACCTCTGTGCTGTTCATCCGTCATTGGATTTGATGCTTTAGTTTGTCTCAGATGTGCCTTTCTTCTTTACAGAGTTTTCATTGAAGCTATTTCTTAAACAAAAATACCATCACTTCTCCTTTCAATTGATTCCAGTCTTCTTATCTGCTGCTGTCATTGTGCATTCCTCACTGCCATAGGGAAACATGCAACAGATATGTAGGTTTTAGTAAATCATACAGGATTATATGGCTTCACAATGGGATGTGAAATCCGTTCATTCAGAGCCAGAGTGGAACATCCTCTCCCTGTGCTACCTGTGATTTCTCTGAAAATTTAGTGTAGTGTAGTCAGAAAATCTCATGGTTTGGTTTGATAGTGGGTGATTGGAAGCATTGTATGCATTTGAACTTGGAACTTTCATTCAATAGCTTACAAAATTTAACTAAACTAAAATAAATATTGAGTATGTTCTTAATATGCTAATAAACTAAATGCTATTTCACACTAAATAACTATTCAGCTACAAAACTTCAGGTTTACAATGAAATCTAATTTCTAGATACATGCTACACATATTGTGTGTAGCTAAAAAAATATATATTCAAGACTTCTATGATGTCAGATGTAGAGGAGCACTTATAATTTGTAGTATGTGCCATTTACAGAGTACTAATAGATGGGTAGGTAAACTTCTATGAGCAATAGTTTTCACTGTTATCTCAGGCATTTGCTTGGATGCTTTTTGTTTTGACAGTTTTCATTATATGTTTTCATACGTCAATCGTTATTTCTGTAAACATTGATACGGATTTATGAAGCTCAAATGAGAAACTTTTGACATGCCTTTGCTTTTATCCCCTATGATACAGTATAGTGCCGGAGTCAGAATCAGAGTGTTTTATAAAGGAAGGCTGTACTTGTGACTTAGAGGAATTCACTACCTTTGAAAACATGTCATCAAGGCTTCGAGCACATTTGATATTATTACATTTGAATTTTTTCCAGCTCTGGTCTCCGTGTCAGAAGAAGTGAGGAGTCGCTGTCACGCCAAGCATTCCTTTGCCAGGCCCATGCCGGATTCCGGATCTGCCGAAAATTTCCCTGGAGATATGCATATTAACCTTTTGCCTCAGGTAATTTTTTCTGTTGAATTAAGACCGATTGATGTTTATATTTATGTTTTTTAATCTAGCATCAATTGAAGGATTTCTTTCAATGAATTTTAGTGTTAAAATTTGTGTGTAAAAGATCATTGCACATTTTCCGGTGAATTTATCAAGGGGAGGTATAATGCTACAAAATCATGCCTGCAGTTAACATAGAATACTTGCCACATGTTTTGCTATTGCATCATCCATTATTTGTGGTCATATATTTGAAATACAAGGGTAGGTTCTTTCTCTTGGGTTTGTTTGAGGTAATTTTTTTGGAGGAGTTTGCGACTCTAATGCCATT
The DNA here is from genome assembly GCF_022747635.1 of Hetaerina americana. NCBI lineage: Eukaryota > Metazoa > Arthropoda > Insecta > Odonata > Calopterygidae > Hetaerina > Hetaerina americana. Next base: position 3,391,697 of record NW_027286986.1, on the reverse strand, counting down.
GTCATTGAGTTTTCTTTCCACTATTCTGATAGTTACTTAGAGATAAGTTCCAAAATTGTTTTGAACCTTAACTTATTATATAGGAAAGATATAATTCAGAATGCATAATTATTTATGCAAACAAAATTCTAAAACTTAAGAAATTACATCATTTGTTTACACACAACTAATGTATACATAAATTAATGTTTCCTTGAAGGGCCAAAACAGCATTGAATAAGCCTAATACGTATGTGTAATAAGAGGGTAATTTGAAAAGTTCTCGGAGTGGAATAGAAATAAACAACTTCCATCAGTAAAACTTTTCTCATTTTTCAATGTAGTGTCACTCTACATTAATGCACTTGGTCCAATGCCTAGATCCCATCTCGAAAATTAGATTCCTTCAGGCCTGCAAAATACCCGTCTTCTTCGGCTGGTCGTTCCTTGTTTGAAGAGAATCTCCATCCGCCGAGGGAAATTTTGAGTTGAGGGAATAGATGGAAATCTGATGGAGCCCAATCAGGCGAGCAAGGCTGGTGTGGCAGTAATTCGTATCTTAGTTGATGTATTTTTGCATTGGCAACGTCACTTGTGCATGGGCGTGCATTTTCTTGATGAAATATGACTTTCTTCCTTGCCACACGTTGCCTTTTTCGTGTGCCTCTTGGTTTAGTTGGTCCAGGAGGTTAGCATAGTATTGTCCGGTGATTGTTTGAGCAGTGGGAAGATAAATCTATAAGCAGAATCCATTTTTAATCCCAGTAAACAGAAGCCATCACCTTTCTGGCTGACCTTATTGCCTTTGCTTTCTTTGGTGGTGGTGAATTCAACATGTTTCCACTGCTTTGACTGCTTGTTTGTCCCTGGGGTATAGTTATGGGCCCAAGCTTCAGAAACCGGTGCAGAAAACCTTGTTGGTTGCTCTTAAAAAGAGTCAAATATTGTTTTGAAATTTCCATTCTGATGCATTTGTAATCCTTTGTCAAGAGTCGCATCACCATCTAGCAGACAAATCTCTCATATCGAATTCATCTGTTAAAATGTGACATGCCCATTCAAATGACGTCCCTAAAGCTTCAGCGATTTCTCACTTTTTCAGTCTGTGATCCTCTATGACCATTTGATACACTTTTGCAATAATTTTTTGGGTAGTGGCACCACTGCATGGATCATCATCTAAGCTGTCCTGACCAAACTTAAACTCATTTGTCCACTTGGTGGCAGTTGAATACGATGGAGAAGAGTCCCCCAGAGTGTTTTGAAAATTGGCATGAAAATCCTTTGCTTTCATATATTTCTCTCCAAAGTATTTAATCACTGCCCAACTCTCAATTTTTTCGATCTTCAAAAATCACTACTCGGGAACAACAACAGAGAAGCATCCAAACCACAGATTCCTTCCCAGAGCACTGATGCATTATGTGTTTATTCATAAAGGATTATCCATTACTATGTGAGAAACTGGTAGAGCTAGCCCTGAGGTCTGTTAGTGATTCCGAGAACCTTTTAAATTACCCTCGCAATTCATGGTAAGGCTATAAGGACATCATAGCAGTTGGCCAGGAGCCTTTGGATACTCGTGGGCGATCAAATTTGTGTCAAACCATCCCCTGTAAAGTTTAGGCACAGCAGTGTAAGCTATATACTGGGCAATGAGGTGTCAGCTGGACCTTGCTGGTGGGTAACATTCATTCCTTCATGCTGCCTATATCATAATTTTAGTGTGAACTCTGTTGGTTTGTTCCCTGGTTGTTTTTTGATGACAGAATGAGATGGCTTATTTATGTAAATGATTTGACTCTTGCCATGTCTAGAATGCTATAAATGAAAACAATCATCCTTTAGGTGTGGACATTCCAAATATCCATCACCCACAGTAAATAATTTACTTTAAATTATAATCATCACCATAAATTATCAATCTGAGGGTTTGTTTGTGTGGACTCTCATATGTAATCTTATGTACATGAATGCTTGGAATGTTTCTTGGTGAATTTTTTTATTGTTAAACATGCATATGGAGTTCTTCACAAGTTTTATTGCAGAAATTAAAGGAGACTCAAGTTTCAATATTAATTCATTCATTTCACAGAACAGCAAGAATGTTCTGGTTACAATTGTCAGAGAACCATTACCTTCTAGCAACATTTGCTAATACAACAGAAATAAAAATATGTTTGTTTAGAAAACTCTTATTGATACACAAACAAACTTGAGCTTATTAATCCATGCTGGAGTATTAGAAATGTGGTTCTGAATACACTCAACTGCTCCAGGCATCACTTCGTGGAGGATTTGATATTCGTATTCATATCAGTGTTTCAACCGGTAAATTAGAAAATCTAAATTATCTGTGTTGTAATATGAATGTAGTCATTGGCATTCAAATTGCTTAGGTCTCATTCGTTGTGTGAAAGTTTTGTAAATATTTACATCTGGCTCCAAACCGCAGACCATGGTACTTCTTGAGCGTTATTGCTGCCCAAAGATGAGAGGCTGATTGACTTGCTCCATGGTGGGTGTTCCGTCTAACATCATACTTCACTGGGACTTATTTTATTTGCTCCTTAGTCTTTCTCATAGTACCTTACCCTTTATCCCTTTATTTTCCCTTCTATTGGGTTTGCAACAAAGCCCTTGTCTCAAGGTGTGCCCAACGTATCGGTTGTTCTCTTCGTTAATGTTCCATACTGTCTTTTCCTCTGTTATTCTTTTGTGTTACTTCTTTATTTTTTATTTTGTCTCTTCATTTGATCTTTACCATCTAACTCCAGCGTCAAGTTTTGAAGGTCTATGTTATTTTCTTGTCTGCTTTTCCAATGGTCCATGTCTCTGATTTATGGATGCCCATGCACCACACGAATACTCTCATTTATTACTGCCTTGCTTCTGCTCTTCTCTACCTTATCACTGTTGTTGCCACTTTGTGGTAAACACATTTTTTAACTTAAGATATTCCATACATAATGGGCATCAAGCTCCTTCAGTCACTTGTTCTGTTACTTCTGATATGGATGGAAGATTCCCAGTACTCTAATTTCTTTCCCCTTAATTAGACATCTGCCAGCATCTCCTGTTATTTACATAATGGGATTATTTAATTTTCTTTGTGTCCATATTAAATCTGTGATAATCTTCAGCGTGTTCAGTGATGCCGTCAGGCCTTTTGCATTCTCTGCAACTCCTGCATTTTATCTGCAAAATGGGGAACATTAATTTCATCCCCATTCCCGTGGACTCCCTTGGCCCATATCCCATGTATCCTCCAAGTGTTTGTTGAATAGACAAGAGGTTTTATTGCATATCCTTGTCTAACTCTTTCATTTATTTTTGCTTATAATTTTCTTCCACCTTTCTTTCATATTGTAGCATTCAGTTGCTCTGTGGCTGGCAGATTATTCTCCCCTCTTTGTAATCAAAGAGGGGAGAAGAGTTTTATCTTTCCAGTAATTAGAATGTCCTTCTCATATGCAAGGTTCAATGGCTGTTAGTTTACCAGAAAAAATGATGCGTGTTAAAAATTAACTTCTGAAGAAATTATAAGTTGAATTTTGCAGCAGCTGTCTACAATGTATGAAGCATCTGCTTAGCTGTTGGCATAAGTCATGATATGCTATAAGCCTGTATATGCTTGTGGAAGATAGAATAGTTGGAGAAAGAATGAGAGTTTTTCTCTCTTCATTGAAGTGAATGAATTGAATTCTTAATTCTAAGTGAAGTGCGCTGCCACTGTGTGTGAAAAGATGTTTTTCTTCAAAATATTGATTTTTATGGCATCAAAATCTCCAGGAAAGTTAATCCAAATCTGACCTAACGTATGTTACCTCTTGTATTGCTACCCTATTTGTGCAAAAAATTAGAAGCCCATATTGGCGTGATGTGTATCCAAACAAACACATTAATTTTCATATTTATGTCAGTGAGATATATAATGTATAAAAATAATAATGGTACCATGAACCGAGTTACATATCAAACGATGATATGAATGCTTGTGTCATGAGTTGACTTGATGAGTGGATCAATATTTAGATAGAATAAGTGATATAATTTCTAATTTACCTGTTTTCACTTTCCGGTGCAGAACATGAATTCGTCCGTGATTCCACCTGCAAACATGCCAGCAAATGACAGCATAGCGATGGTGAACAGAGGCGGTGGCTCCATGATCAATGATTCCTCCACCATTCCCAATCCCTTGGGGACACCCACCAATCGTAGGCAGAAGTCCTGGGACCTCCTGGATCAAGCGGCCATAGTTCAAGCTCGACAGCAGAAGCAGACTCAAGTGCAGCAGGTATGCCTTGAATGCCTCTTCAGTCTTCTCTCTTTGCTTTGCTCATCATGTGCCAATTACCTTGAATTTGGAGTTTGCAATTTTGGGTGTTTAGTGATTTTCTATTTTAGCTCTATGTTATTGAGCTGAAAAGCTCCTTTAAGTGAACTCCCTTGTAACTTTATTGTCTGCCAGATGAAATTAACTTGATTTTAATTCAGGTCATTGAGTTGACTTTTGCCTATCTCAGACAAATATGATTTATTCATAAGCTCGGTGATTTTCAAATTATGTTCAGCTAGATATGATCTTGAGTCATGATTTTTTCTAATATCCGACTACTTCTGCTGCTTTATTTTAGAGTCAGAGATTTGAACATATATTTGAATGCATTTTATAATTGAATGTGACTAATGTTAATTATCCCCCCAGAAAACTAAGCCATTGTTGGTTGATTTGGTATGTGGCAGAAATATTCCATTTCTGTATTCCACATTATTACATTCAATTCATGTTACCTATATTCCATTTGGTGAATTGTTAGAAGTGAAATGGTTAAGGAAGCTCCACGAGAAAGAATTAATACTTGGCTTAACCCTCTTAGTGCGGCGGGCCGATATATCGGCTTTCGTATCCCTGGCGAAAAGTGCGGCGGGCCGATATATCGGCTCTTGCGTAGGCATTTGTTTAAATCGTTGTAACTTATGGTTTTTTCTTTAATAATTTATGGTTTTTGTGCTATCGATAGGTTGAAATCCATAGAATTACGTAACTATTTTTTAAATTTTTTATTAGCAATTTTAAATGCTTTTAAAAAAGTATAATTCTTACCTTAATTTTTTGTTCAGTTTTGTACATGTCGGGAAGCTCAGCCTAATTGTTTGCTCGTTTTTTTTCTGAGTAGTCTTTCCACTATGAAAAGCCACTGAAAGGCTACTAATCTTTTTTCATCTGTAATCTCTTGAATGTGTTGTGGTGTCGTGGTGTTGATATATACCTGCTTATTCAGACTTTGTTGAGACGATGGAAATGAGAGCACTGCTTTGTAATCATTTTGGTTTCTCTTGCCGTCCGTCGTATCTAATCAATTGCGCCCAGTGTAATGGATTACATTGTCAGCAGTTCTCTGTGAGTTAGAACTTAGTTTTTTTCTGCCTTTAGATTGTAAGCACATTTCCGCAGTCTCAAGGAAAGGGGAAAAGTCCCAATTTGACTCAGTGAGATCAGCCTTTTCAACAAAATCGAACTATGCAGAGGCTGACAAAAAAATTTGTAACTCACTGGTTTTTCTTTATTTATTTATAATATTTTCTAAATGTCTTTTTGATTCTTTATTATATTTAAATATCGTAGTTTAATTGAAAAATGTTTTTAAAAAAATATTAGTTTTGTGTCTAAAAATCGAAATATTATTGCTAAAAAAATATTCTTCAAAGTTATGATACTGTAATAATTACATTTATTATTCAGATGATGTAAATGTATTACATCATTATTAACTACATTATTATATTTTAAAATAAAAAAAACGGCATATGGATATCTAAACGAATAACTTTATAATGTTTTTTTCCTAAGGTGATACATTTTCTTAAATTACGCTTCGCACTTCTCACTAGTACCCCTGAAATCCCCGCCGCACTAAGAGGGTTAAACCCTGAGTATTGAAGGGAAGATGTTGGATTCGGTTAGGTGTTAATGAAGTGTTGATGCTTCAAATCTAAATTTGAATTGAAATAATTGAATGATTCTGACTCGATTGAAATAAAATCATTCAAAATACAAAATTTAGCTTAAATTTTATTATTATTATTAAGTTAAATATGACATTTCTTACTTAGTGACTGTATGGTTAAGAAAAAATATAATATTGGTAAATGTTGCATTACTAATATATATGTTTATGCTGTCAAATTTGTGGCTCCAATGACGTAACTTTAATGAATACGTTTGAAACATTAAAAATATCAACGAGAAGTAATGGGGTAAGAATACAGTGAATGTGTGTTTGAAGTAGTAATGTGATTCTGTCGATTCAGTTTTTCCCTAAATTTTCTGAAAAATAAGATTTTGAAATAAATTATTGAAAATTACCTAATGTGTAAAAGTTTTAAATTTTAACTATTAAAAATGTAAACTTATAAAATACATTGAATTCCACTCAATTTCTTCTCAGATTCATAGAGTCTAAGCATACCTGATTGATTGTTTGTAATTGATGGCGGTGAAGTCTTTGGTGGCTTTGCACTGGTTCAGGGTGTCTATGCTTCAATGGCTAACTCCATCATCAATGCCCTGAGGATGGTGATGGAGTCAGTCATTTAAACTTAGGCAGCTAACACCCTGACCCAGTGCAAAACCAACAAAGGGGTCACCACAGTCGAGCACCAGGAAAATGCCAAATCATACGTATGGCAATTAATACAGACCAGAATTCAACTTGAACTAATGAATTCCTAAGAAACTGTGGGAGATGCCGCAACAGTAACTTTTAACAGAGTCATCTGCTAATGTGCATTGAACGGATTAGTTGTGGATGCGAGAAAATCCTAACATCATGGAGTTCTGAAATTACACTAAGAAAAATAAAGTCATTTTTCTACTTAAATTGAATGGTTCCTCAGCCATTAGTGTGTTTGCCACTTTTCCTGAGATTTCCGGATTCACATTGAACATATTGTCAAATTTTTATTTCAAAATTGTGTTATTAAATGTACATCAGGGACTCCCACGAGAATTATTTAGTGAGAAAATTGAATTACTTATTGTACGAGGGTCATCCGGAAAGTAGTACCCGTTCGTGCCGCATGAAGTGCTGACGACGCGAGTAGCCGCTGGACGAGGTCAGATAGCTTCAGTGGCTTGTCTGCCTTCTCTGAGCCAAGTTGCGTGACGCTATCATTGCCTGTGTTGTTTCTGTGATTGTTTACAATGTTTAAAAAAATTGAGAACGCCGCCAGTTGTGAAGTGAGGGCAGTGATTAAATTCCTCAATGCAAGAAACGTTCGCCCATGTGATATTCATCGCCAATTAAAGGAGGTGTATGGAGACAATGTAATGGACGAGTCGTCTGTTCGGCGGTGGTGTCGCAACTTCAACATGGGGAGGGGGAACACACACGACGATGAGCGTTCGGGGAGACCGTCTGTCATTACAGACCAACTGGTGAGCTCAGTTGACGAATTCGTGAGGAACGATCGGCGCGTCACAATTGATGACATCTGTGAGCATTTTCCCAATGTTTCTCGAACAATTGTTCATGAAATTGTTAAACACCATCTGCATTATGCAAAAATTTGTGCAAGATGGGTCCCTCGCGTATCTCAATGAGCTGGCGGCGAAGGACTATGCAGCAGGAATACAGAAACTTGTCACACGTTATGACAAATGCCTTAATTTGCTTGGAGATTATGTTGAGAAGTAGTTTAAAGTATCCTCTTTCAAATAAAATTTTTTATGTTTGTTAATATTTACTTTTGTGTCTTTATTTCACGAACGGGTACTACTTTCCGGATGACCCGTATAATCTTTTACATAAATCCCAAAGCTGACAAATGATAATTTTTAAATGATTTCAAATTAGAATTTGCACAATTTTTTCTATGAAGTTGTTGAATATAATATCTTAAATATTTGGTAAAACTTGTAAGTTGAGTTCTATGCGAGTTATTTCTCTAGTTTCGGTACCAGTGTTCATATTTTGCCAAAAAAAGAAGGAATTGAATCCAATTGTTGTAAATTCTCCAAAAAATAAAAGTCAGTAGTCTAGTGTTGTGATTGAAAAGTTTGCCACCCTGTGGACCAGGTGAAGGAATAATAAATATTAATACGTAATCTGTGCTATTTCAGAACTGAGCTATTAGTCGTATAATTTGGTCATGTGATGACTGTTATCATAGTAAACATCGTAAGATCATGTAAGCACAGAAAACTCTTGAAATATATAACAGTGTTGAAATTAATCTCGTACGAATAAAGTCTTGTTTTATGAGACTCATGCCTCATGTCAGGAGTCAATCTTTTTTACTTCATTATAATCTCAGCTGTTGATGTTTTTCGTATTGCTTCTTCAATGTTTTAATTGTCCATATTGCATTTACCTGTATTGAAGTACATATGGCTCCATGTACTTAGTGCATGAGAAATATTTTATGCTCACATTGAGATGGAAACAATATGATACATACATGCATGCTGGTATGTTGTATAAGAATTATGACTAATTACTAATTATGGATGTTTTTTTCTGCAGATATTTTTCAGCTGCAACCTAAGTTAGTAAAATGCTTAGAATCATAGAATAGGGTGGTGGGGCTCACATCCCATATACTGAATGTTTTTTCTTGAATGATCTTATCATCTCTCTCTATGTAATTATTTCTAGCCATTGCAGTCAAATTTTAACATGCTGTTTATGTGCTCCTGTTGAAAAATGTGTATGGATTTCATGTTTTTTAAATATTCTTACAGGTACCTGTTTCATATAATATTTCTAATCTGTAGTGTTGTAATAACCTATTCATTTTTCCTAAATCTTCATCTACATAAATAATTTTTGAAAGTTTCCAGGAAAAATCTGACTGTTGAGAACCGCCTTTGTCTGTCGGGATTTTTCTTGCATGTACAGATACTCTTTTAAAAACTTTCATTACGAACACAAACAAATTGCACAATTAGTGCTGAATGGTAATAATCATTCATTACTAAATTTAGGAGATAACTTGCTATAATGGTACCATGCTTGTGTTTGAAGAAGTAGGAACTAAAAAACTTGATGAAGGATATTACAATTATCTTCAATTGCAAAAACAATGTACCTTCATACAATTAGGAGGCTCCATGACATTTTCCATTTGTGCACAAAGAAAGAACAACCTGCGAGTAATTCATTCATTAACTCAGTAACTGCATTGATGTTTTTGGATCGTGTTTAGAAAGAAAGGGTGCTAATCTGACTAGTTTTACTGTTGCATATTACTTAGGAAAAACTTTCTTTTTCCATGGATTTAATCCGTGAAAAAGTGTGTCCTATTGTCCCATACTGCAGATTCATAATCTTCCTTGTTAATATTTCATTAAATCCCTCGGTGCATAGGTCATCTTTGCCTTGTTTCCTTCTGCCACTGCCTTTGACACAAAAATGGGCTGTGTTGATGATGCATGCAGTGATGAAAATGGAATGAAAACTGAATGAATGGCCATGTAGCTTTAATGTGTTGTAATTATGTGGTTTAGAAAGGATGAAAATTGGCAAAGATATGGTGAATGATTAGGAAATCTTTCGTTTTGAAAAGGTTAGTGGGTTAAATCTAACTTGATGAATATAATATCAATACATAATTGATTGATGTAGCCAGATGTTTTTATGCAGTTTGCAATAGTTGTAGGTGTTCTTGAATTTAAAAATTGAGAAAGAAATTTTCTTTTATTCGGCATCAGATCCCCACTGTGCTATTGGCTGGTGCTGCAATAGTGTGACAATGGACATTGTCAATGTACTTTATGCAGATGACTGTGGTGGATGTCATCGGAATTTGCTATTAATTGTGTCCAAGGCACAATGTAAGAATTGCTGGAGATATTCAGATGAGTTAGCTCAGGTTAATGAAGAAAACTGTCAGCATATATCTCATTCATTCCTCTCAAAATTTATCTTCTCATGATAACTACTCCCGTAAGTTTTTAGCCTTAAAGTCAAGGAGATTTTCAGTGAATGTTGTCATATATCCATGATGGATGTCCCATAAACATTTGCATGTGCACCATATTGATCCAATGATGGCTTCTACCACTCAAATAGAAGTTTTGGCCCTTAGGGTAAAACTTACTTATCAAAAACCTGCCCTTTGGCTTGGATTCTGCCCTGCAAATTATAGGTCTAATTACTGGTTCATGAAATTAGTGTAACTTTGCTGCCATAAAATCATGTCCTGCTAACATTAATGAGCAACAGAGGTGCACAAATGACAAACTTTTTATGACTCCATCCCAGTAAATAAGATGAGGCTAATGACATATTGCCATTCAGATAACAAATAATATTCTTTAAATATTTGCCGTTTTAACTTTCTGAAATTTTGACAAATTTTCATTTTGTTCATCTTTTGCATTTGTTCCTTTTTGAGCTAATTGAATATTTGTTGAGATTCCTATGTAATTCAAAACAACGCATAGTATATTACTCAAGATTTAGGACATTTATAAGCTTTCTCAGGTGTTTGTAATACTTGGCAGAAGTATTTATAAGCAGAAATAAATGCACCAAAGGTTTAAGGAAAAAGTATAAATAGGGGTTTTTTTCTCAAGCAGTATAACAAGTCCAATGTTCAGTGATCACTTATTTTTTTGGTTTCAAATGGCTCCTGTCTCAGTCTGTGGTGTTATGCAAGAGGTAGGTATTGAAAATTATGGTGGAACATATGGTTTCTTTTGTATTTTTCTCTTTTTCTTAAAAGGATGCTAGTGATAAGAAATTACTCATCATCAAAAGTTGTGATAAGCTTTATGGAGACTTCAAGTAAAACCTTGGGAATATGGAATGGATAGAATGTGGGTGTGAATGATGTGAAAAGAGAAGTTGATAATCTGTGGACGTTCTGGCTCCCTTAGTAATTATCATTTAGGATGCTTTCTCCCAGGATCAAATTAAATTTCTGCTGTGAAACACATTGCATGCACATGCCATGGAATACTTTTTTGTGAAAATATTGATTTTTGTACGAAGAAGAATGTAAAATTATTAACCTATTTGGTTAAAATTAAAATATACACGGCATTTGACGTTTAGTTAAAGTGCGTAATTAAGCATGGAGTTTAACATTGCTTAAGTTTTCTAGTATCTGTGTACATGATTCCTATTTTAGTTTGGTGACATATTTTATATATTTTTGTGTATCAACAGTTGAAGTTGTTTTGCTCTTTGAGTTCAGCTCATTCAATCAATTTTGCATCACAAACATCCATTTTGACCTGAAGCCAGGACAAAGTCACTTCTGTGTGTGACGTTTGTTAGAAGGCCTGTGACCATGTACTATTTGATGTGTTCTGTCATAACGAATGATAATTTTGCAGCCATTGCTCAGGCTTAGTGATATGCTAAAAATGTAGCCAGTTGGAAAATATGCCTTTCATCTGTGCCATTGAGTATGAAGAGAAGATGCAGGTGATTGAGAAAATAATTTCAGTAAGATTAGCACTCTTGTGACATGTCACATAGAACTCATTCATGAGGCATTATTACTATATAGGACCTTTCATTGATTCAAAGGTGACATTTTGATATCTGACGTTCAAACCTATTGTTTGTACAAAAAAATGGAGTTCCATATCAATAGTTTATAGCTGAAATTTGATAGACCATGATGATGTATTTTAGCTTACATCAGGATGTTGAATTGGTGGAGTTCATCTGAATGAAGGGAAGGCAGAATTGCTATCACACATCGTTATATCATTGGTAATTATCAATCCTAAGGTTGGTTTGGCACAGCTTGCCATTAAGGACTTCACCTCATGCTTGTCTCGCCATCTGTATACATTATTTTCACATCTCTGATAACCTGTTTCATATACTGTAGATATCCTGAGTCATACCCAGTGGTTCTTACTGATTATTAAGCCTTCCACATTAGTCTTGCCTAAAATGTTGTTGCTTGGTTAACATCTTCACCATTCAATTGTTCTCCTGAGGACACTTTTACCGTATCCTTTGCAGAACTTATTATGATCTCCATTTGACCTTCATCGTTCCCCCTCAATTCCATTTCTCCCAATCTTCTTCTCTCCTGGTGCTGTCTTCCACCTGGGCATCTGTCTTCCATAGAGGGCCATGATACATTTGTTGGACATTCTGTTGTTTATCGTGGAGGAAATGAAGGTCATCGAATTTGATTCATTTTTGTAGATTATCAAATGAAATACTGTTTTTAATATTTCCTCGTCAAGTTCTGTGGTTTTGCAATTCTATTGACATGATAAAGTAGTGATGGCTACTCTACCACCTACTACCTGGATAAGTAGCTACATAGGAAATGCAGTACATTGATAAAGGTTATTTAAAAGTCATTATTTGACTGAACAGGACATGGTAGTTCTGTAGGTGGAGCACTGGGCCACTGATTGGAGGACCTGGGTTCGATTCTGGCTGGTGCCTCTGGGCAACCTCAGCTTCACTCAACCAATGTGATTTTTCAGTTACGAGATCTTACTGGTAAACCACTGGCAGGACAGGGAAAGGAACTGGCCGCCTCCTTATTACCCTGATGTATGAATTTCACAAGCTGTTGTGATTAGTACTGTGGGGGGAGGGCTCTATTCTCACCTATCGAACTATCCGTTAGAGCGATAACTGTGGTTTGGGTTAATTGGACCTGAAGGTGTATGATGCATTTTTATCAAATTAAAATGATAAGCTTTGTGATATCTTCACAGTTGACTTGATATTTCAACTTTATTGTCTTAAGTCATCCCGTGAAGCATTAGAATTGCATGGCATTACACCTCAGAGTGTATTCTCCTTAATATTTGCTTTCGGGAAATGTTTAAACTCTATTGCCTTTATAAGTGAACGAATGCAATCAGATGTAATCGAGCTCTTTGCCATTGGGTGAAAATTCATTTAATTTTTATCTTAAGTGTTTTCCTATTTAATGATTCTTGTTCAATCCTAATTTTGCATTCTGGGACGGTGCCTATTATTGTGCAAGAGGGTGTGCATTTGCCACCTCTCAAGTGCATGTTTTGAATTATTTAATTAAATGTCTCAAAATAACTTCTCTAGTGTAGATCCTTTGATTTCAATGGCCTCAGGCTCCACTTTGTGAAAATTCATGATCATGGAATGATTTCAAAAACAAAAGGACCTACTCGGAATTATTAGAAATAATTCTGTGCACCAATGAAGACGTAAATCAACTGCGCGTGCCCGTGAGTTGTCACTATGCGGTTCTCTTCCTACCACAGTGATGGCAGTATCGATAGCAGCAAAGCAGCAGTGATGCCACCTTTCATTCACACTGTCTTATGGCGGGTGTTCGGTTTCCATTTGACTGCCCCTTATGATACTGACAGAAGTTATTGCTTATAACCTTAATAGACCACATTATCAATATTCAATATTTAATTAGTATTTGATACTTATGATTTTTAGTTTAAATCATTGGATTGAGTACACGTACCTTTGTATTAACTGTGGAAAAATTTTAAGGAACAACATCCATATAAAGGTATAGTGTAGAGTTAGGCCAGGCTTGAAGTTCTCTTGTCCATTTCGTTCACAACTGACCACTGCAGTTTTCAATAAATGCTTATGCTTACCTACTTAATAAAATTTGTTTTGTTTTGTTTTAACAGAGACATAAGAGTCATATGGTGTGAAATCTCTGAGCATTAAACAATATCAAAGAAGTGCAGTGAATTTCTGGCTAAAAATATGCTTCTATAAATACTTGAATGTTCAAAATGTTTGTCGTGGTCAATGAAAAGCTCATTTTGGTTCAGTACAGAAAAGTATTTCTGTCATCTTTTATTTAATCAGAAACATTTAATTTATGTTGACCTTTTGATTTGACAGAATGTGAATATTATCTTTTTCCAATATTATAATTCTATGGAAATTAAATCGTTAAGAATTTATGTCTTAACATGCAGTGATTGCTGGGGTCGATGATAAATGGAAGCAATTTTGAGGGCTTCATTACGGAGCTTCTTCTGCTATTAATCAATCAAAATGACATTGAAGGTTATATCTCTTGGTTCAATAATTTTTCTTTGGAGCTTGATCTTTGACGGTAGTTTAAAAAAATGTTGTGGCTGCATAAATTATCATCTTCAAGGAAAAATTGTGCATGCTTTTCAGATTTGCTTTTCCCTGGTGAAATCTTGTGTTGGTCATAATATGTATTTACAGGATGAATGCGTAAACATTTTCCTTGCAGTTAAAATAGGAAAACATAAGTGTTAAGGTTGAATAATACTATCATCTCATAACCAGAGGGACTTTGAAGCCTTCCATTTTTTATGGCTCTATGTGTGTGTAGTGACTTACCCGCTATACTTAGTGCTTTAATGAGGATGCCATGCGTACACATACAAACAGAACCTGCACTGCAGTACTAAATTTTACCAATATTGTATTTTTAAAATTTAATTTCTGCCTAAAGATGTATAACAATTGATTGTATGCCATACAGGTTTAAAGAGATTAGGCTGACAGGAAAAAGCTTAAAGTTAATATTTAAATGAGAGAAACTTGACATGGATGATTCTTGTATCAGCTGGAGATGGTCTCTGCAGTTTTATAATTAGCTTTGCTTTCAATGAGTACATGGATATATTTGAATGTTACTGCTGCATGCAGCTAAGTTTTGCATAAATGTGAAGCCATTTGATTTTTGTGGCTATAGTTTATTTTTTGCATTTAAACATTCATTATTCAAAAATACATCCAAGATTGTCAATTATACTAATATACCTGGAATGTTTCAAATGTTTTCTATATTAACTTAGTTAATTATGATCTTGTGCAAGCCTCACTTTATATTGTCTGTGTTTCATCAATTTTTCCTCTTTTGTGTTTCCTTATTATAGGTTTGTAACCTCAATAGACAACTTCCAAAATTTTTAATTATTCATGGCAAATAGTGTTCAGAATTGATAGGAATTGTTTTTGGAAGCTTTCTAAGATTTTATTGCCTGTAGTGAACTTCATTTCTTCCGGAAGCTTCAGAACCATGGGTTCAAATTTAAAAGTTATTGCAGGGATTTTAATGCCCATGGGAGCCAGACGTGAGCCATCTCTTGGGTTCTCACCTCAATGTTACTGGAACTTTCCAGGAAGGTTTCAATTATTGAAAGGGAGGACCAAAGTCTGAGAGTCAGAGGCAGTATATTAGGAGGAGGGAGTGCATGCGGCCACGTTACGGACTGGGCGGAAGTTGAAGGAAATGCTGTAGTAAATGACATGTTTTGAGTTGCAGGTGAAAGAGTGAGATAAGGGGATGAGGGTGGGTTGTGGAGGAAGAGGTTGTGGGATGAGGGATAGGTTAGCATTTGCGTTTTGGATGGTGGCATGTTGATGAGCAGAGGAAAGATCACCATAACAAGGGTTGCCTCTAGAATATCAGTGGGCATCTGACGATTATAGTTATCCTCTGGTTGCAGTCAGTGTGTATTTGCAGTGATGATTCCTCCTTACTCTTTATGCTTCACACAATAGTGATGCTAATTATTCATGCCTTTGTTAAAACTTGTAAATCCTGAAGTAAGATCTGGTGCTTTCCCGAGCGTATTTGCTTCATGAAGCTTTCTCGGGTCTTCCACCGGGTGGAAGGGGTTCTGTATAGGCCGACGTTTCGATGCCCAACTCGTGCGTCTACCCTGAGGACGATGCACGAGTCGGGCATCGAAACGTCGGCCAATATGGAACCCCTTCCACCCGGTGGAAGACCCGAGAAAACTTCCTGTACATCCTAATCCTTACCTATTTTACTTGCCTAAATGTTGTTTGATGAACCAGAATGGGGATTTAGATGTAAACTTAAGGCAAAGTTTATCTTCTTGCTCTCCAAGGAGTGTAAAAACAACTTTGTAATCAATTTAAGGTTGATTTGGTGGGTGATCTAGAGCTCGCTAGGATGTGAATAGTGCTGTAGTGAATGGAGTACCATGTGTACCATGCCCTTCTTTGTGTGAAACTCTCACTCACATTCAGGGTAACAAGGGGCACCTCTTCCTTTCTCTGGGCCACCTGTGGTTTCCCCCATAATTTATGATGGAAAATTACACAGACTGGGTGAAGCTGAGGGTGTGGGGAGGAATCACTTGCATTTGAGACCAGGAACCTCCCCTTCCCCCATGGTCAGCAGCACAGTAGCCATACCCTCGGAGCTACCATACTGCTGCACTGCAAATGTGATATGATAATTCAAGTCTTTCGGTAGGAGTTCAGAATTTAATACTTGCAGGAAAGATATGAATTCAGAAAAATTCAGATTCAAAGAAATTGAATTATGAAAATTACCCATTTTTTCATTTTTTAAGTGTTATTGTATTTTCCTTTAATTTTTATCCATTTATTTATTGAAATTGTCACAGCAAGTGTATAGTCTTTTTTACAGGTTGATGTATCAAAACTTTAAAAGTCTTCCACCATATAATCCATGAGTATGTGTATGTATTAACCAGTTTAACAGTATTCTTACATCATTGGTACTAATATGACTCCTGAAAGAAATATTTTAGAGATTTTGAGGTAATTTATATTAATGTTAATAATTTCATAGTTTTGCTTAAGGATAATATCCATTCATCCTCTTAAGAATAAGTGAACATTGTCCTCGGGGTCACTATTGTGTATAAAGCCAAAAGCAAACAAAAGTATATCTTTTATAAAGCCATACAACAGTAAAGTAATGGTTTTTGTATTTTTATGTGAATGCAACAGTCGTAACTGATAATATTCACTTAACATTTCACTGGGTGAATACGAGATAAAAGGAATGATTTTTAAAAATTGGTAATGATTTACAGTATTGGTATACTCTTAATTAATCAGGAAGAAGGAAATTTAGGTATGAATTAATGAAAATTGTAATCATCATTGTTCATAGATGGCTTCTTTAATATGGGGTGTTTTGTTTGATATTTTTCAAATCTGAGGACTGATAACTGATCTGTGAAACATTAGCTTTTCAAATTTAATGAGATTAATTTGGAATTTGTCATTCTAATCTCTGCTCATGCTTTAAATGAAGCATACATGAACTTGTGAGGCTGATTTAGCTGCAGTTAATTATTTAAATATTAATATATGTGTTGTGACATCGTTACACGGTAACAACCATTGAGGGCCATCATATTATATGAAAGCCCAAATATATTGAGACTAGGCGAAATGCGTTGAGCTTTTACTCATTGCTGTTATATTTTGATGGGATTGGCATGCTTCTTTAATAGATCTTCTGCACATAATGTACCTTGCTTGTAATGTTTACATTTTTGATTGTGAAGGATAATGCAGTACAGTGTTTTTTTGGTTTTTCAAGCATGCCCCACAAAAACTGACACTACCACTATTTCCTTTATGACCTGATTGGCTGAGTATCGTGCTGACCATGTTCGCCTCGCGGGTAGTGTGCTTTATTGGCTAACCCAAAGGCCGTGGGTTCAAGTCCTGCCCCAGGCATGGATATTGTGATTTATAATTTGATGATAAATCTTTTATTTTTATCACCTAATATGTGAAGCTGCCTCAACTGTGATGCACAAAAATATTCTGTTCCATTTTTAGAAAACAACCTACTACCATACCTTTCAAATTATGAGTGATGGAGCACTGAGATATATGATGTGTGCATGATGTGGTGTACAGAATTTGTGTCATAAATATTGACTAATATGACAATTAAATGCTAGGTGTTTATGAAAAAATGTGTAGTCAAAATGAAATATCTATATTCCCTATATTGGATATTTATCTTGGATATTTAATTATTGGTTGGGATATAATTATTAATAGACTTATTCCATAGGCATTTCTTGAAAGTTTCAAATATTTAGATTCCCTTTCATTCTGCTATCAGTGACGCCAAAACTGATGTTATGAGGAATTTGGAGAGAATTGATCATCATTCAAGTAAGGTCAGATTTTTATGATCATGCAAAAAATTGACATATATAATGGGACATCATGTAAGTAGTCTTAATCACACCATTTTTCCAGTAATTTTTTTCCTTCAGTTAGCAAAGGATTACTTTCAGTACCTACCATTGGAAAAATCCAACCATCCGAGGCGGTTTATTCATGCTCATCTTTTTTTTTTATTATTGTAAGGAGACGTTGGATATCTTGGAAGGATGCTTGTGCTTGCTGACTACGTGCACAATGACATTTTCATTGAGCACATAGACTGCCTCTTTTCAGATGATCGAACAATTGCTTTGTAGCATCGAAAGTGGATGAAAAATTAATTTTGAAATTCTATCGTACCATAAGCATTGTTTCCCCCCTGCATATAATTAAGTCCTCCTCTCAGCATCAATTGTGTCACATCTATAAAACTGCCCACCCACCCATCAGGCACAGTCGAATGGGGATTCTTCGAAAGGTTGGCGAAGCTTGGACTTGGGAGCCCAGCACCCAAGACCCCTGTTCCGCACACAACGATCCTCTTCTGTGCCTGCTCCCCGGTCGCAGAAGTCTGTGGAAGGTGTTGGGGCAGCGGGGCTTGGAAAAGTAAGGGTCAGGAGTGTGTTGTCAGCTGGGTGAGAGCGTTTCAGGGAGGAGGAAGTGATTCAGAAAGAGAGCATTCATTGATTGGGTCCATCCCATTGGTGTGAGGTCAATGGTCCAAAATTGTTGTTGGTATTATTATTATTTTCCAAAAAATCGTCCATAAAAGGCTACTGTTATGATCTTATTGCTTCTGTATTTTATTTTCATTATGATTCTTTATTAATGTTAAATGTTTTCACTTTTGGGACACATGTTCATTTCAATTCAGATTAGTAACTCTTCATTTTCTCCATTGACATGGGTTTTTTTTATATTAACTCAATTTTCAATTATTCCCTTTCAGTAGTACTAGTAGTTGTGTTTTCAATTTTCCAACGGACAGTGGATTTTAATTGGGCAAATTTCTTGTTAAAGGCATTTAATTTTAGGTAGAATCTTAATTCATAAAAATCTATAAAAAATGGCAGGAAATATGTTTAAGCAATTAGACATTTCTTAATGGTGATTTCAAGTTTTAAAACACTCAACTTTCTCTGTTTGTGCATAGTGATTTTTTTCCCTAGCTTTCCAAGTTAAGAAAATAATAGATAAAAATTGAATGGATAAATTATCAAAACTGATTTAATTTTGTATTGTAAACAGTTCATTTGCTATGTAACCCTTGCACCAGAATTGTTTTTTTATTAACAAATACTTTTCATACCCAAAAATATTTCTTCACTAACTCTTGAATATTTGTCTTTCTAAATAAGAAATTAATTGAAATTTGCTTGACGTTAATAAGGTGTATTTTCTACTTATTTCCTAGCGATTACTTTATTGAAGATTTATGAATACCCATAAGTCACATGTGTTGTAAAGTCTTTTAAGTATAAAGATCTAAGAAAAATGTCTTGAAGTACTCTTTACTTGATTTTGAATCGAAACTTTTGTTCATCAGACTTTTAAATTTTTCTATTGCACTCGGGAGAATCCTGCTACAATCATTAGTTCTTTCATTTCATCTGAGTTGGGTTAAAATGTAAATGTAGCCTGGTAGCCTATGAGATGAGTCAGACTCTTGGTTTTGAAGTCACACTTGTCATTATGTGGCAAGAGTCGCACTGACTAGTGAAAATTGATATTTTTGAGATGTTATCTCTTTCTCTCTCTCAATTACGACCTCCTCTCGCTTTAGCACGCTCTTCCCCCCCCCCCCTATCTTCGGTATGATTTGTGCACCTCACTGGCCCCATTGTTTGTCTCTTCTCTCTATTATTCCCTCCCCCCAATTGCTGCCTCTCTTGTCTGTCTCTACAACTTCATTTCTCCTGGTTTTTCTCGTTAAGATGGACTTCTACCATTTCTCCTGTTTGATAAAATGTGTTTTTTCTTTCTGTCTCTCTCTTTTCTCTCTCTCTCTCTCTCTCTCTCTCTCTCACGACATCCACACTCCCCCATCTCCACGATTTCAATGCCTCATGGACTGCTGTTTTCCACCTCCAAAACCTTTTATTGTTTTCGCCCCCCCCTTCTCTCTTTGCTCTTTCTCAACGCCCTCTTGTTGCCATTCCCTGGCGTTACCCACATCCAATCCCATCCCAATGACACCCTCAATTACACCATCCACCTTTTTTTGTGACACCGCCTTACTCTCAAACCCTTAACCTGTGCAGAATGCAAGGGTCCTCTTCAAAACTCAGCGATCGTTCTCGGTCCCAACGACGAAAGAACAAAAGTCGATGGAGGGCGGGGAAGGTGCGGGAGAAAAGGTAGGCATTACCTACCACCAGTGCGGTCGGATTATTGAAAGAATTAAGCGATTACAATATTCCTGGGCAACATCGCTGCAATTGCGAGTCGATGACAAAAAGGGTTCTTTTGAGGAAGAAGCATGTCTGAAGTAGTTGATACATTATCATTTTGCTCTGGAAATTGTCAGTCGGCTAGATAGGGGATGTGATAGAAATGTCTTACCATACAGTGTGTCACAGATGCTTACCATGGGGTAGTGGCTGCATTTGGAATTGCTTCTGTATGTTGTAATGCAATGTGTGGGGCCATAGTGGTTCCAGGTGGATTTTTCTCCCGAATTAACATAGGTTTTGCAGTGGCAAATAACACTAAGAATGCTGAAGTGTACAAAATGCTAGGTAGATAGTGATAGTGACTACACTTTATTTATAGAGCTAAGAATGGCACATAGAATTAACACTTATGTAAGATTCAACTTATTTCATTGAATAAACATTATCAAAGCTGTGCATTAAGTGGCTTTCTTGCTAGAGATGTCTTTAAATTGAAGTAATTGTGCATTAGTTGTAACTATTGTACATTACTTTGTAATTATTGCTTTTTATAGTTCAGCTATGTGCGGAATGAATGTAATGTTTTTTGTGGATTAATTGTGCTGCTAGTCATGTACTTTGTCAAACAGATAGTGCTCTCAGCAAACAATGCCATGGAATTTAGCAGTGGAATAGTGCACGAGCATGATGACATAATTGTCATTGTTTGTGAAGCTAGGAAGCAATTGAGAAAATATCTCATTAAAACTCGACAATTTAATTATCATTGAACATCCATCATCATATTTTTATGGATATTTTGCTGTATCAGTAGTAGTCAATAAATATCCCGCAGTATTTCATTTGGGAGAAAAAAGATCTGTGAAAATCTAAGGTGATCTATCTTTCTCAAGTGATGCAGTCTTTTATGGTATTTTTCCTCTCCTTTCAAAGTTACATTTTTTGACAGCTGATGACTCTGTGATAAAATCTCAGGTGTGTGTGTGGAGGAATATTATTGCCGGATGTTCTGTGGCTATGTTTTAAATGTTTATCACCATGTTGCATTGTGGTGCAATTTTGCTTTTCATGTTCTCATCTGGCCTTTATATCAAGTTTTTGTGACAAAGTATGCTTAAATTTGGAACAATTGTAAATGATTTTGTGGCTTTTGTGAACACCATGCTTTGGATCCTATTTTTGTAGCTGGTTGAAGCAACTCATTGAACTGCTGCAACCATAGCAACACTCAGCAGTTTATCTTATAGGCTCCCATTGATTTTTTTAACAGATTCATTAATTTAAGGAAGGAACATGTGAGGGGAATCGCAATAGTGTGGTGGCTAACGTACTGGCTTCCCACCAAAAGGGCCCAGGTTTGAATCCTGGAGACAGCAGAAATTTTTCATTTGAATCCTGATCCCTACTTGAGGTGCTTTGTGGAGAGCGCTAGAATTGAGTATGCCATCTGTTGGATGGGACGTTAAACTGTGGACCCCTTGGCACCTTTCGTCAATAAGAGTAGGATAATGCCAACGCCGGGTTTCTCTCTCCACCCTTCCTTCTTTCCCATCCATCCTCTATGGCATAAATGACCTCAACTGTCGCTCACCTCCACTAAAACTACTGCTAGGAACAACAGATGAACATCAGAAATCATCATATAATTTTATTCCTGCTTGTGTTTGGTTTCGGTTGATCAAAATTTCACTGAAAAAGCAACTATAGATTCTTAAAAATGGCCACATGAAGCAAAATATGGCATTGCAGATGAAGGCATGGATTTTGATATTGATACTTGGTACATTTGTAATTTAAATTTAAATGGAAACTTTATTTCATTGGAGGTAATCATTAAAAGTGTTGCCCGAATAATATAGGGAAAACGTTGCTTTGGCTTTGGTAGATTTAGTTTATGTTGCAATCACAAGCTGTTGGCAGTACATGCAAATGAGCATCAGTCTGTTTTTCCTTTTTATGAGAAATACCTAGGTCTTCATGCGTATTAGGGTAACTATGGAGTTGTTAAATAATATTTGATTGTGTTTAACTGGTTCTGAATTATCTCTGAAATTATTTTTTTAATTATCTTCATTGAAGGAGGTAATAACACTTACCATTAGGTCATATAGGGAAGCCTCAGTCCCCCTTCTATTGTTTCTGTCCATCTCTTTGCTGGCTCTTCTCAATTTTGCTGCCTTTGATATTTAAAAACTCACATTTTAATCTTTGTGCTCTTTTTTCATCATATGTTTATACGTACCTAATTGTCTTTCAAAATCATTTCATTGGCCATTTCCTCACTTTTTCTGTGTATGATTGGGGGTGTTTGAGTGATGGTGATTGAGGTGCCTAATTTCCTGTTTGTATTGGGATATTCCAAGTCCGTTGGTTATTGATGTACCCCTCTAGTTTTGTAGATTTGCTTGTTTAAGTCATTGTTGACCCCTGTGAAATTAATCACTTGGAATATATTCAGTCTTTCAAATTCCCCTTGACTGCTTGCCAGTTATAATATTTTAACTTTGTCTACTGGTGCTAATGCTGTTTTGCATGCCCGCTGCTCAGAATTCTTGGTAATCAATTTGGGTATGATTTTTATCTGTATTTAAATATAGTTGAAGGCTTTCTATTAGTGGTGGTCTATATTGTTTGAAACGGTTTGTGTGTGCACACATACTGGTTGATTATAAATGAAGTTTTATTTCCAATTTAATATATGGTCATATCTGTGATATTTTTCTCACTTCCTTTCGATGTCATTTAGTCATAGTTTGTGATGATGACAACCTCCAAGGGCAATGGGTATTCCTGGCACATAGTACTGAATGCATATTAGGTGTGGCAATTAAATAACTGGACTGGTGCTGCAAAACATTTTATTGATCAACAATTACTTTTGAAAGTTCATCGCCTTCAATGTACTCTCCTTGCTGATCCCTTCGACTCTCCATACAAATGCTCCATTGTTGAAAGCGGTGCTGGAAGTCCACTCATGTCAGCTTGTTGAGAAACTCTGTTGCCTTTGCTTTCACTGCATCCACACTCTCAAATCCTGTCCCCTTAAGCTCCAATTCGACCATAGGAAATAAAAGTCACAGGGGGCCAGGTTTGGCAATTACGGTGGGTGGTCCGCCATGGTGATGCTGTATTTTGCAATGAACGCCTTCATGGACAAAGGGGAATTGTGTTGGCATGCTGTCTTGGTGAAGAATCCAGGAATTTCTCTTCCTCAAATCAGATCTTCGTCTGCTCTTTCAATTATGAAGGTCAGTCAGAGCCTTGATGCAATAATGTTGATTGACTGTCAGGCTTTCGGGGACCCAGTGAACGGAGACAATTCCACGCTCGTTAACAAAAAACTCATCATGGCTTTGAGTTTTGATTTGATCATTTTTGTGCTTTTTTGCCGTGGTGAGTTTGGGATCTTTCAAAACAACTCTGCGTAATAGTCAGTATTGTAGAAAAAGTCAGCTTAAATGTTCCTTCTCCATTCCTTTTGCTCTGGAGTGAAAAATTTTGCCACCATTATTGTACTATCCTTGTGCATGTTGATTGATTCATGCAAAATCTGATTGATCCTGTCCTTGTTAATTCCTGACATTTCAGCGGAAGCTCGGATGAAGATTTTTGCAGATGAATTTACCAATTTTTCTGGATTTAATCGTCTGTAATTGATGTTGAGGATCATCCAGGCCACGGATTTTCTTTGGTTCTTTCACGTCCCTCCCTAAACCTTGTAAACCACTCAAAAACTTGCATGTGCAGCAGACATTCACTTCAGTACACTTTCTTTTACATGTCATGAGCTTCTGTAGCAGTTTTCCCCAGTTTCAGGAGAAACTTGAGTCGAATTCGTTGTTCCATCTGATAAGTTAACATATTTCGACCAGAATTGAACACACAATTGCTACAGCAAGACTGCGGCCTACAACTATACCCATCAAGCTCATGGTGGGGAAGTATCAATTGGCACACACGCACGTTCAATCCTCCTGTGGTACACACACTGTTTCAGGCAGCAGCAGCACTTTGGTTATTTAATTTCCACACTTTGTATATTATTTTGGAATCGCAGTGCCATATTTTTCTCTTAAATTACTTATTGTTTTTAAAGTTGCCTCAAATGTGTCAAAAATGGAACTAGTGAAGCCATTAGCTATGTCCATTTTAGTACTTTTGCAAACAATTTACCTATCTAATTAAAATGGCAGTTTAGCAGACCTAAGTAGTGAAATGACTCAAATCAGGAACAGCTGTAAGTGACAATATTTTGTTGAAATGTACTGTACATATTTGAGCATAAGTTCAGGGATTCTTATTTTTTATCCCAATAGAGATCTATCTTAGACTTGAAATTGGGTACAAAATTCATGTGACTTATCATAGTTCAAAAACCCCAATGACTGCTGGCAAAATGCAGTTGAGCAGTAATATTCATGGCAACAGTTTTGAAATAAAGAAAATCATCTTAATATTCTTAGCCCTCCAAACAATTTCAGTCATTCAGCTCGGTTGTCTGGATCATTTATATTCACTGATTCATTTTAATTATAAAAATGCAATCGAACTTGTTCTCATTTTGGTTGTCTTGAGTCAAGAATTTTAGTTAATATTGAGATTGTGAAGCACCCTTTGACTTGTGCACAAATCAATTTGTGTTTATGTTTGATAAGGTAGCCTAACTTACTATGGGAAGCCTTAGGTCTGCCTAAGAAATTAAAATATTGCCCAATGGAATGTGAAATAATTATGATATTGCTGTCATGACCACATGTGATTGACTGTCTGTTTATAATTACGTGAGGATAAGATACATATGATTTCCTCTTCCCATCACTTTTTATTAATGCCCGCGTTGAATATTGGGACCTGATAGCTCACTGTGGGAGAAGAATGAAGTGATGCTTAAAGGAGTCTTTGTCGACATTTGTTTGACTGAGGGAAAAAAGATTTTGAATTGGCGAGTGGACTAATAATTGTGTATACTGTTCCACAGTAGTGCATAATTATTACTCAAGTACTTACATACCTTAGATGTGCACTAACATTTTATGTAATTCACAACCAGTCGTATTCACAGTTTCGTTAGTCATTACTTGGTGCCATCAATTGTTGCAGAATTATTACGTACTTACAATTGAATTCTTGCACAGCATGGAAAACCACTTAGTTCTGCCGGTGATAATTTCAAGCAAATGATTTAGCTCATTCAAAGAATGCATTCGCATGAAGTTTTGCTTTCTTTGAGACTATTCTGCTCATCAGAGAGGGTAAATTTTGGCATAAGTGAAAAGAATTACAAAAGATTTATTGTGCTCCTCAAGCAATTTGTGTTGGTAATATATTAATAAACATTACAAACCATCAGGTTTTTCATAAACCCTGCCTTATTTAAATAATATGGAGTGAACACATTTGGAAAAGATATTAATAATCAGGATATACATATAAATAGCAAAGGCACCATTCTTTTTGGGTTTCATCAAAAATTTTTTCTCTATGGACAACTGTTGTGCCAGTGTTAACAGCCGACGCCTTCAGGTTGAACTGTCGATGTGTAGCTTTTGGCCATCCTTATGTTGGCAGCAATGTGATAGTGCTGATTTTCAGTTGGATGGTTGTTGAAGGATTCATTTCTGCTAGCTGTGTAGCAGGAAACTTTTTTCTGTTGAAATTAGCAGAATATTTCTAATTTTGATGGCTCTGAGATTAATCCAGTGGTAGTAAGATAAGTTCATTGAAATCACTGGAGTTCATCCAAGGGATATGTTTTATTGAGAATGAATCTTGCCACTGTTAATTTTGTGATTTTAAAAAATATTTTTTATGACGGAAAAAGTCAGGGTAATGTTTTCCACAATCAGGTAAAGTCAGGCAATTATTAAAAATTCAGATTCTGAAGCAACCCATCTTTCAGTGTAGTACAAATTTTTAAAATTAATTTTGCTTCATGGAATAATACCATTAGGGCCATATTTTACATGCATACTAAATTGGTAGAGTCATTTATTTCTTAGATCAGGATACTATCAAAATAGGGACAATTTCTAAATGCTGATTCATGAGCTTGGCTCTGAATATTGAGCATCATCTTTAGTTTATTAACCAGCAAATGGTGACCATTTTTGTAGTTGTTTTAGATAAATGATTGCCTTAACAATGCTCTTTTTAATTTCATTTTAAGTTGTAGCTTCTTAAAAGTTTGAGAGACTGTTTGGTTTTGAAAGTAAGATGAGGCAATAGGCTGGATAAAACCAGAGGTTTATTGAATATGGGGATTGATTTCCGAGTAAGTTTCCTTTTGATACTTATAGAGTGATATGAATTTGTTTTAATATGATAACTGTGTTAGTAAATTCAAGTTTTGATGTAAACAAACTACAGGGGGCAAAAGTTTTTCTGGAGTGGTTTTTAATTCTCGCACCACTGGGAGTAGATTTCGGAGATGAATAGAGGAACCTATATTCCTTTCATTTCCATTAATTCTCAAGCATTTGAAATGCACGACTGTGATTTTTGCAAAAACACTTTTCATTTATAATCATACCATGTGTTTGTTTTTATTTTTACATGCTTAGAATATGACATAATTTTAACATAGCAATGTACTTCTTAAATTAGAAGTTGAGATTATTCAATTGATATGTCAATTTGAGTTGGGATTTCTGATTGTTGCTATGAAGTATTGATTCTCGCTAAGTTTAGACATTAGTGCAAGTGCTTGACAATTTTTAGCACAAATTCATTGTACTGGAATTCTTTAATGTTTAGTGTTTTGTGCAAGAATTGATCCATGTTATTTGCTTTTTTGTTTAACAGCTCCACAAGGGAATTAGCAAGTAATGGAAGGGAAAAAGGTTTAAATCTTTGATAAAAACTGTAAAAGTTACTTATTGTTCCTTATGCTATCAAGCGTAATTGTATGGGCACATTTCCCACTGATATTGATATTGTCAGTTACTTCTTTGTCTTTTTAATAACTGAAAGGTGGGATTTTTGGCATTTTCATTTAATGGCAGCCCTAATTGTCTATGATACCTTAATTTTCAAATAAGTTCTCGTGCTCTAATATTTGTTGAAAAATGTTTGTGCAAAGTGTTTTTGTTGAGGGTATTCTACCTTCAGTATCCTTGTGATGAAATTTTTAATGCGATCCTTTGCCTCTCCATTGAAATACACAATCAAGACTCGAAGTGCCAGAGTTTCAGTTTCAAATGAAAACAACGTCCTGCTGGATCCAGAAGTCCTGACTGATTTCTCCACCCAAGCACTGGTTTTAACAGCCCTTGCCACCCTTGTAAAGTACACACCTGATGAAGGAGAAGCAAGGATACTGTACGAGTACCTGGCCGAAGCTTCTATTGTCTTCCCTAGGGTCTTCCCTGTTATGTAAGTTCCATGACTCCTCTAAGATATTCTTTCTTATTTCCCTTCATCTGCGGTAGCATGCATATGTGACCTTCTCAAATTGCAACTGGATCCCCCTTTATCTGTTCTCACTTCCACTGGCAAACACATTATCCAGTTTCGGTCTTTCCAGAGCCTTGGAATGGTATATTGAATGTTTTCTGGGGTCCTGACCCACAGTGACGATTTCTATTTTCAAAGGCCAAATGACGAGTTAATTTTCAGTTTTGAATAGTGAAGCAGTTGGTGAAGTAGCACTGCTCTTCTTTATGTCTGTGCACATAAACCAAATTGAAAAATATTGAAAATGAATTTTTGTAATTTTTAAATATGGTGTTGTCAATTGTTATTTTTTACTAAGGATATTCCTGTAAGTAGCTAACCTGATGAAGCTGGGAACTGAATGTATTGACCTCATAATTTGCCACTGTAGTGGAGAAACCATTAGGATACTTATGCGTCAATGAATTCCAATTAGAGAAATTTATCTGTAATATATGTACTGAGCAATTTGATTCCTCTTCATACCCATGCATGAAGGTGCTGATTCAGAGATTGTTCATTTAAATTATGGGTCCTGGCGATAAGATTTGGGTGAGCAATCAAAACGAAGTTACATAATCCACATGGAATGCAGATCCTATCATCAGCAGTATGCTGCAGCCTTTTAAAATTCCTTACGGACACCTGAAGAGTCATTTGTTGACAGCATTGCAAATTAAAAGAGCAGTTCAATAGAATGTCATTAACTTATGGAAGAGAAAATGAAAAATCGTTAACTTTCAAAATTCATTTTGAAATAATAATTTTCAGAATAATCAACACATGGAATGCAATGGAATAATAGCGAGTGAATAGTTGAAAGTGTTAAGTCAATTATTGAAGTAGACTCAAAGGATAATTCTTTCATTTTTGTACATGGAATAACATATAAAGGAGTCCATCATTTATTAGATCACATTCAAGTATTCCAAAAGGTATTTGCTTTCAGTATATAAAACCTAATTAATTGAATAGTATTAGCTACTGTTTTTGTGGTAAAATATGAATTGTATGCCAAATCCCTTGGCAAAGGCACTGTGGTGATGAGGCATGGAAGTTAAATTTTTAGTTTGCATCGCATAAATTCGTAGTTGTAGTTGTAGTTTTGAGGGGAGGCGACCGACAGCTAAGGTCATTTGCGCCATAGGGGAAGGACAGGAAAGGATGAAGGGTGGAGAGAAACCCGGCGTCGGCATTAGCCTACTCTTTACGAAAGGCGCCAAGGGGTCCGCGGCTTAACGTCCCATCCGACGGACGGCGTACTCACTCAAAGTGCCCTCCACAAAGCACCTCAAGTAGGGATCGAGATACCTCTGAAAAATATTCAACACCGCCGGGATTTGAACCCGCGCCCTCAGGGTGGGAAGCCAGTACGTTAGCCCCCGCACCATCTCGATCCCCTCATAAATTCGTATATGTATTAGTAGCATTGAATAAATTATTAGTTCATACTGAATAAATAAGGACATTAAATCTTGTGCATTGGGAAGAAAATCTTGCTATGGTGGTTTCCAATTCGTAAATTTTCTTGTTCGCAAATTGTATTCTGTGTAAAACGGTGAGATTAAAGATTCGTTGTAGTCATTGTCCATATTCTTGACTAGTCCCAAGATATACAGACTCACCCTCTCTACCCCCCCCCCCCCCATATTTAATGCTCAGAGTCTGCTCTCCTTGGTGATAAACAAGGGGTCGGACTTACGATTGTGGCTGGAGGGCATAAATGAAAAAGGGACGCTGTACCCACTTGCCTGTGCCACCCCTGCAATCTTTCCCTTTTTTCTCCCTACAGACATAGTTTGCTTGATGCCAAAATCACTAGTGTACTACTCACTTGTCACGATCAAGCCATTTTGGGTGCCGTGCAGGCAATCATACAGAATATGATTGCATGTGAAGACACCAGTCAGCAGCAATTGCATTACCTTCAGAGTTGTGGGTTTGGTGGCCTCTGGAGGTTTGCAGGACCCTTCACAAAGGTAATTAGTTTGCCTTTATATTATGCATTATTTAAAATCATTGAAATGTCTCTTTAGCATTTTGATATAGAATGCATGGTGTTTGGATCAAAATTGTGTCCTTATATATTCACGTTTAGTTTTCTCGCATTTTCAGTCTAATTGCACAGCAGAGAGTGCAGAGTTGTTTGTGAACTGCTTGGAGGCAATGGTTGAAACCTGCTTGCCCGGTGGGGATGACGTGGAGGCCACAGAGTTGTCGCAATATCTCTCAATGCTCAGTGTTTCCTCAAACATGAATTTATCATCATCTCTCTCTTCTCTGACCCTGGGATCACCTACTGAAAAAGGTTGGTGTGAAATGGACTCTCTATGCTGAAGGGTCTTATTTGTCTCAGTACAGATTCACCCACTTTTGGGGAATACATCTAACATGACAGATATTTTATTTTTTATGTAAGGAATAGAAACCTGAATAATTTTGAACAATTTAAATTGGGAATAAAATATTCAATAACTTGATATTTCGCTTCGATGTGAAACTCAGGCCTTCTTCAAACACTATGCAAAAATGTTTAAATTTACTCCTTTTCCAAAAATGTTGATTTTTTGCATAAATATCTGATTTAAAAACTCACTGGGTATGTGAAAGCTAAACCATTTCCTTGAATCTCTCTCAAGAATTGGACGATTCAAAATTTCAATTTGTTATGCTTCCTGTAGAGTTGGGCATAGTGCGGTGCGTAATGAGATGCCGAGGTGGTCAGGAATCATTGAAACTGTTTGCCGGCTCAGTTAGCCCTCCGTTCGGACTGTATTTTGCTGCTGCCTAAGTGTTTACAATAACCCTGGTCTAATTTGTTTCAGCATCATGAACATTTTCATTCAAACTCATATTTGCAGTTGCCTCGCCAAATATCCACCTTTTCTCCTTTGCTTTGTGTAAGGTGTTCAAAATCCTTGATTATCATTGCTGATTCTCTTCCGTGCAATTACCTCCCTCCCTTTTGAGCAGTACCACCCATAACCTATATAGCCCTCACTTCAGGGATAAAGATTTCAACTATTTATGCATGAGCCAATTTATTTGTAATTTATGTTTATGATTATTATTTTGATTTAATTTATGATAGTGTAAAATTGAATGCATAGTTCAATTCTTATTGCGGATAGATAAACCAAGGAGCATGATTTTTTCAGCCACTTATAATGCTGTTCCCTAGCTGATCAAACGATTGCTCAATTGGCAATTTCAGGCCACAGGTCTCTTCTGACATTCTTGGAAACAAAACGAGGGCCATTCGTTTACATTTTGTGAATACCATAGAAATGCAAATTTAACCTTCTTGTTTATTTACCCTATCTTCCTCACATGCATTCACTTAATATTTTTCACATATTTATCATGTTTTAGTAAAACCCTGATGGTCTGTATCATTAACAAATGGCTTTTACTTATCCATAAGGCTTGGTGAATCTTTTGTAGCTTTTTCACTTGTGACAAATTTTACTCTCTCTCCCGAGCCGAAGACTTGTCTCAAAGGAATCGAAATCTTCACTTGAATGCACTCTTTGAATGAGAAGACTCGTGTGTTTGAAACGCTCACCTGCAGGGCAAAACGATAATCATTCCTGTGCTAGGGCCCAAGTCTGTAACTCCTCTCTCTGGGAGAAAAGAGAAAACGTTTCCTTCAGTAGAATTCTCTTGATGCTAGTCCGAAACTGACAGAGGAAACTTTTTCTGCCAACTTGAAGGGAGAAAACCTTTTGCGTAGAGAAGTTGATGGTGCGAGGGAAAGTCCTCATGGGAAGTGATTTGCGAGCCAGTGAAATCTTTCGTTACTACCTCTTAACGTGTTTACTTCGGCCGGCTCCATGTTGTGGAGACGAGTATCGTTCTGATGATGAAAGAACTTGTTTATTCCATAGTTTAGAAAAAATATTATGTTGAATAAATTGATTGAGGATGTCAGTGCAAAAATCTGCCAGGACATTTGCATTAATTGGGAAATGAATTCCTAAAAAAAAATGCTATTTGTTGACTAGTATCAACACTTATTTTTGGGAGTAGAAAATATTTATTTTTATATCCAAGCATTCGAATTAATCATTTCTCAACGTTTGAATGCAAGAACAGCATTAGCTGTGATGCTAAAAGTTAACCATTGTAACCATAGAATGCAATGGAATGAAGAGGAGAACTTGTGCATTGAAACCATACCAAGCTAATTGTTGCTGTTGTAGTCTAGGACAGCGTAATTTCTGCTCCCATGAATTAATGCTGGGTGGTTGGCGGCCGCGACATCACTGGTGGGAGCGTAGCACAGAATTAGAGAGTCTTATTCGGTTTATGAGTCTTTTATTCAACCCTTTACAAGGTATGGGGTTCAGGCACCGGGGAGTAGGGACGAGCGAGCGGGGTAAGGCTGGGCATCTCTGGTGTGGTCGGAGGCTTGACCGACGGACTCAGAGGCGGCACGGGACGTAGGGAAAGGTGCAGGGCAAGGCTGGGCATCTCTGGTGTGGTCGTAGGCTCAACCAATGGACTCAGAGACAGGGTATCGGGTGAGGAATGGGTCCCTGCTCCAGGATCATCTCGCTTTATATAGCATCGCGCCTTCGGGGGGAGGGTTGACTTCAAAGTAGCTACATTGTAGCGACAAGGGAATTGGGTTGCGGACATTGTCTTGCCTTGGTTTCCGAGAAACCCGCGCTACATCACCATACATTGTCTGGTATGCTGGAGAGAACTCCTTGGGAGAGTTAACCGATAGTGTGGGTTTCCGAGAAACCCACACTACATTGATTCTTGCAAACATTTAAGTGCTGAATTTATTCGATCAAAATTATACAGTATTTCATTATTTAACCATTTAAGAAAAGCTGGTAATTCGTTATTTGCCCAGCTTCAAGAAATACGTTTTTTGATACTTTATGTAGTTGAAGTCTAACCAGGACAAATCGTGATCAGATTCCCTTAATAGCAAGAGTATTTTATTTTTAAATATTAAGTGTATTCTGGTTTTGGCTGTGGAATAAATGATATTTTGAAAATGTTTGAAATATATGTGAGGGAGATGATGATGGCTCTCTAATACTTCAATTTCATTTGCCATTGTGAAGAGGTAGCTTTTAAATGAAAAAAAGCATCTTTTATTTAATCATCATTCGATGAACACCTATAATTAATTGTTCCATGCGCATGCAATTGTGTAGGATTGAAGTCAACATGGTGGGAGGGCTGTGTGTACATGTTTTATGCCTGAACTAGAGAATTGTAGCGTGTTAAATGAATTCCAAAGCGTAGATAGCAGACTTCAGATATGTATACATTAGATAAAGGTAACCTTTATCATCCATTCTCATGAAAACTCACGCCAGCCGTACTAGTTAGGTAACCTACTACGACTTATACGCTGCTTTCACTTTACAAATAAAAAAGTTCATTAGCTCTTGTAAATTTACTAATTCATATCTAACTCTTAGAATAAAGGAAGTCTTTTCCTCAGCCTATTCTCTATGACCATGTTTATACAATTTTAAATATTAACAGAAAGATATTATAGTGAACAATTAATATCGGTATTAGTCAAACAAATCATTTATTTATGAATAAATGAAAAAATGCATGATCATGTTGCAAACATATTTTATTAATAGTGTAGTGACATGGATATGTGAAACTCCAATTCTAAGTACTGGTAATAGTCAATGATGCACGTAAATCAATGGCAGGTATCACTCTATAATTTAATACATATTGTTCAAGATTATTTAAACACAATTTTATTAACAAAGAACTAATAGCTTACAATCTGGGATTTAAAAAATACTATTATTTTTTCTATACAACAGCTTTGAGAAGCCATGGTGAATTTTCTGAGTTGTGTTTTGAATTAATTCAAAGTGAAATAAAGATTACCTTTGTGTTGTAGTCCTATAAAGTGTTTTCCTTTGTGTTTACCTCAGTGTAGGAATGAATATGGTTGATGCCTATAAAAGCCCCTCTACCCAAAACCAACCCATATCACTTTTATGCTGATGAATGGTTTATTTTTAATGCATGTACAAAACTATCCATTTGCTAAAAAAAAAGACGTTCACGTCAGAGCTTGAGTTATGTAAAAAAACGGCAATTTTTAAAGTAAAAGTACCCACTTAATCTACGTTAGCCGTCGGCTGCAATCTTGCTAGTTTGCACCATAGCTATTATTATAGCAGACTCAAATGAATGTTATTTATTTGCCCACAAATTTATATGGAAATAAAAAGTGTTTTCTTTCGAGTCATGGATTGCTTCCACAGGAGTAAATATGGAAATTAAATCATGATTATCGCTGTTCATTTGCGATAATTAGCAATATCCATTAACTACCTCCTGCTCGGTGCATAAATTGTAATTAGTTTATGTATGTAATGGAAATTCCATAATCATTAACAAAAGAGCAGGCTGAAATGGGCCACCTACACCAAAACACTGAAACCTTGTGACAGGTACAGGTAGGGATTTGGTAATTTAAGAAAAAAATGCTTAAGATATATCTAAAATTCTTCTACTGAATCGTGAGTTTTTGCTTTTCATCTAAATACTCCTAAAATGTGGAGATCGATCTCACAGATCCATAACATGGCTCACAATTTCAGAAAGAATTGTCAAATCACGGTTGAAGTATGTATTTTCTCGTAGAGAAAAACTTCACAGAGGACCACCCCTCTGGATCTATGCGATAGATTCTCCCATCGAATCTCCCGGGAGTTGCTTCGTGAGTTATGGACTTGGGCTGGGAGACTCATTTCCTACGGGAGACTCCTCTTTCTCCTTTCCCGGGAGAAACGAGTTACAGACTTGGGCCCCGTGGAATTCAAATGGAAATATGTAACAATTCTGCAACAATTGATGGCATCAAGTGATTGACCGATGAAATAGTGAAAAGGACTGGTTGTAAATCATGCAGTATAATGTGAACACACATCTAAAGTATGTAAGTGCATGAGTGGTGACTATGCTTTGGAAAATATGCACTCCAGTATTGCCTTTTTTTTCTAGTACAAAAGCCTTTATTCCTTCAGTCAAACAAATGTTGATGACGAGTCCTTCAAGCATCATTTCGTCTTCTCCCACGGTGAGCTCAATGCAGCAGATGTCAGATCCCAAACTTTAATTTGGGTCTAGATGAAAGAGTAATGGGAGGAATGAACAGAGAGTCACTCACACGTGGCCATGGCAGAAAAACCATAATTATTTCACGTTTCATTGGGCAAAATTGAAATTTTCTTTGGCAGACCTAGGACACTCCCCAAAAAAGCCATCCTACATCATCGATTTTGAACATGAAGTTGTTTGAGTGTGAGATATTGGTATGCATTTGTGTGTGACTAATATTTTATGGATGGTCGAATACTTATCGGTTATCTTGGGAGAGTGTGATCCGTTGGCTTGACGAACGTCGGCCCCTTGCGTTGTTCCTTTGCAGACTCCATGATGGATCAGGGCGGCCGTGGGGAGGGGGGCGCGGGTGGCGGGTCCCTCTCGGATGGCGGAACGGGTCAGCCGTCATCGGGCAACCATTCGCAGCAGACGCAGACGCAACATGCCCTGCACAACTCGTACAGTAGCGCACACCAGAGGAGCCTAAAGTGCAGCAAGGGAAACAAGCCGAAAACAAAGTGAAGGGGTGCTTTCCTACAAGCATGCAGTGATCCAGCCAAGTGCCCTCCCAGCCGGAGTCCATCCGCAGCACTCTGTTGGCGCTCCGTTGCTCTCGCCCTGCTGCACTACTGCTGCATTGGGCAGGCTGTGGTCAGTGGTGCAGGCCAGGGGACGGCAACAACAACGGCCACTGCCAGTGGAAATTAGTGAGATACAATGCCTGCTGTTAATTGGGTAACTGATGACAACACAAATGTATAAACACCAAATTATTACAATTATTATTAACTCAATTATTGTTGGATCTCTTCTGTGTTTCCTATTAAAAGGGTTTTAAACCTGTTTGGGATTGTTACTAGCAATGTTATAGGAGTTTTATATAGCGTTCATTTTATTCAACGATGAGATGCTGGATGTTGGCTATTTTGTCAAATGTGAAAATCGAAGATTTCTTGATGCACATGCATTTAAAAAAATATGGTACTGCATGGAATATTTTGTTTGGATCTAGAGAAATGGTTCAATATAAATATATGTATATGTATATATCTGTGTATATATCTATGTATATATATATTTATATGCTGTTTATTGAATTTCCTGACCTATTCTGTAGCTGTTTACACTGAAGCATATTATATGCGTATTGCATTTATGCATCTGGACATAAAGCATGGTTGCATTTTTTCTGTGAATTTATATGGCATTTATATGAAACATGTTTTATGAAACAAGCACTTTTTGTGAGGTTTTTAATTTCCACGTGCAGAGAAATTATTCTAAGCTCAAAGAGAGTTCATTTGTCAATGTGGTCTGCTCCCAGTAACATTTTTTGCAATTGAAATGTTAAAAGTTACATGCATTTTGAGTGTGATGTGTGTGTAATGGAATTAATAATGCCACACCTTATAAGTCATTTAGTTATCAATTGTGGGTCTATTGTACTAACACGAGCTCATCTTTGACAACACGCCTTTGGAATAAGGATGTCCTGATTCCAAGCACACTGTGGTGTCAAGTAACTAAATAAAATACGCTTATTATTTTTTATAGTGTTCTTATGAAACAGGATACGAGGAGTATCGCTTATGTAGATATCTTATTTTTTCTGTGAATGTTTTTTCTATTTTCAATGAGCTATTAAATACTCAGATACTTTATCTCATATGAATTTGATATTTCTGTGAAGTGAGCAGAAATCAACCTTGAGCTGTTTGCATGTGTAATTGGTAATTTAGTTTTGAAGTTATTTTAAAAGAAGGTACTCTCATAGACCTCTTAACTTGTATTTAACAGAGTGAGTGCATTCTTTGAAGAGGTGTTTGGTGTGAAAGTCTTAAGTGAAAATGAAATCCACCGATTATTATGTGGAAATATGATGCCTGGGAGGAGGGAGATTGAAGGTGTGCGTGTGTGTGTGTCTCTGTGCTTGTGTGAATGAATTTCAACTTTGATTGGCATGTGAATGAACTGTGTGTGGCTCTTTCCTGTGTGTGACCGGGAGTCCATTCAATAATTCAGTGTTACACTCATTCCATACGCATTTGTATGACGTTTGCCTTAGAAATGATCATTAACTCTCCATGTTTTACTTTACACATGAATGTAAGTGCAATGCAGGCATTGTGGTGTGGAGGGGTCATTCATTGCGTGAAACCTTTCTCTGTAATTTTATTCAAGCCTGTCGACGTAATCCTCTCATTCTCATCTTGTCATGCATCAGAAAAATATTTTATTTTTTATTGATGTGCGTTTGTTAATTCTCTTGTCATTCTTTTTTATATTTAAGAATATTTCAATGCTCTGGATTTTCAATCCTAATGGGAAGTGTGTGTGTGTGTGTGTCTTTGTACGTGTGGGTGTGAGTTTAATAAAAGAATAACAGAAATCATTGTTTCGATCCTGTTTCACAAGTATGTGAAAACATTTAATGCTTGAACAGAAATTTCATAGTGCAAAGTTGTATGTTCCATGGATTCATGGCTGTTTGGCCATTATATTGTATATTATTCCTGCTACACTTGTCTGAGCAGGCCTTGAAGTGAAATGTGTACGTATGAGAATTTGAAAAAAAATGGCTCAGTAATGCGATGTACACATTGATAGTTGGTGCTAAAAGGAGTGTTTATTTTTTATTAAAAACAAAGAAAAACGTGTGACTTCTTAATTGTGGATATGTACAAATAAAAGTTATGTATTTTGGTAGTAAAGTGTAAGTCAACTGGATAATGGATGACCAATTAATAACGTCTTTGTTGTTTGAACACACCCACAAATATATAAACAGCAAATGAATGATTTTAGACTGATCTGGTAGCTATGTAGAGGAGGATTGTGATAAAAATTTGTTTATGTATGATTTGTCACCATTTGCCCTCACCCTAAATAGACATTAAGGTAAAATGAACACCACTTATAATATAAGATTTGTTCATAATGGTATGCTTTCCTTGCATCTGGTTGTCTTTGAACATATGTAAAGCTCAAAAGTGCTAGCTTCCACCAAATGGTAGCAGTAATTTGTGGCTGTGTACGACGTTTTCGAATTTCAACATGTTTCTGACAGCCTGTCTTGGATGGATACTTTTATTTGAAGTGTAGAGATGGAATAATGTGACGTAATAGGATCTTGACTTTGCCTGTGTAAATTTTACTAGCTCTGTTAATTATGTAAATAAAATGAATTTTTAATCATATTACTATGAGATTGTTTATTCATAACTATATCATGGCATGTTGGAAAAAATTGTATGAAGGAATGAATATTCATTAAGTCTAAAACAAAACGGGGTAGGGATGGTTCGGTGGCTAACATAAAGGCTTCAAATCCTGGTGAAAACAAATATTTTCAGTAGTATCCCGATCCTTACTTGAGGTGCTTTGAGGACTATGTTTGTCTGTTTGATGGAACTGCGGACCCCTTGGTGCCTTTTGACAAGTCTCTCTCCACCCTTCCTTTCCCAACCAACCCTAGCGGCACAAATGACCTTAGCTGTCGGTCACCTTAAAAAAACTACTACTAAAACAAAACAGGCCCAGAGACTGTTGAGAAGTCAAGTCACCCTAAAGATATGTCTTTTGCATAAATGCCAAACGAGAAAGACTGAATCATTGCTCAAAACTAACAAAAATAGAAATGTTTGAATGGATGCAAGAGGCAAACTTGTTTTCACTGAGAAGAACGGTAGCTCTCTGGCATTTTGTGGTGTTGAACAAGAAATTATAAGAGCTGTGGAAGATCCTACAGCAGTTACTCACTTGATCCTTATGCTGATTTACGTAAATATACAGAAATAACACACTGTAAAAATCATTAGACTTGATTGGAACTAAAATCCCAGATCCCCTTGATGTTCAGCTGAGTGTTTTTAATCAAGAAATCCCAATTGAAGCTATAGCATTAGGATTATAATAATCCATGAATTGGCTTG
This sequence comes from Hetaerina americana, assembly GCF_022747635.1. NCBI lineage: Eukaryota > Metazoa > Arthropoda > Insecta > Odonata > Calopterygidae > Hetaerina > Hetaerina americana. The sequence goes on along the minus strand of NW_027286986.1, from coordinate 3,352,949 downwards.
TCATATTTTAGTGGGATATTTTTATGACATTGATTTAGGCCAACTACTGAAGAATACCAAGGTGTGGGTAATTGTGGCCCAAACATGTTTTATACAAAATTATTTTGTGCATTTTTTATGAGAAGGTAATAAAATTTTGTGACTTTTAGTCATTTTGATAATTTTTTTAATCCAGAAAATTTCAGCAATATAGAATTTTTCACTGTTTAATTATTTCTGAATTTCCAACAAATCCCATGCATTTTGATTCATGCATCGAATTTCAAATTACACCTCATAAAATAAACTTGAGTGTTTTCATAGTCAGCCTTCTATCATTGTGAGGGGCGGATTTTCAAAAATATCTCGTTTTCTCCTTAATAATGACACCATTTTATCGCCTTTCAAAAGAATCCCTGTGATACTGATTGCCGATATCCCTCGTCTACTCGGTCATCACTTTTCTCCTCGCCAATGCGTAGGTTATTTTTTAATTAGTTGCTAATAATTCAAGAATATGATCACCCCTAGTTGTTGAAGTGACAAGTTGATTCAATGAGTTCAACGCAAAAGACTTAAAATACCGATTCACAGATATCTTTGTCTTTACCGCCCGTTTTAAAAATATTTGAGCTCGAGATGGGGCACTGAAATTTCCACCAATTATAACGTCGTGATCACTTTGTTGGGATAAGAAATCTTTGATTGAATGATCTAATTATATTGTTGAATTACCTTTGTCGTCCGGCGGCCTGTAAAATGGGTATGCATAAATTCTTTTGGATTGAGGACTTTTAAGTGAACACCGAATGCTTTCAAATCCATTGCCTGGAATTAACTCAGACCTTATGACGCAATAATTGTTAACTGCAATAAAGACACCGCTCCATGTGTATATTTGTTCAGCCATTCCTGCGAACGGAAAATCATGTTGGGAAACTTTCACCGTCGGCGATATCAGTGGATGACCACCTTTCTGTTCCAATAACTATCTTTGCGCCTGTGCTTTGAATATGGTGATGATATTCTGCAACTTTGTTTTTTAAACTTCGGAAATTTACTACCAATACAGATAATGTTTCCTTGGCATTATGGTTGTTCGTATTTTGAACGAGGAATCTTTTTCTTATTATTGCTGAATCCCAGATAATATTTTCCGTCCGATGCTCTCTGATTGGTATTAAATGAACTATTGGGTGTATCTCAAGCACTGACCCTTATTCATTAAAAACTAAATAATTTGACAGAAAAGACTTTTAGGGTCCCACAATTTAACCAACACAGTGACCTACACTTGTTGGAGTTAGATTTTGTTTCACCTGTACCTACTGAGTTTAAATATACCCGAAATATAACGTCGAAAGTACAGATTTGGAAATATTTGAGCTTCATTTAACATTTTTTTAGCGCCTTAAAAAAAACCAAAGTCTCGCCGAGTCGCTCTGGTTGTTACCTCGCGCCCTCTCTGAAATATCCCTCAAGTCCTATTGCCCACAAGAGAATAATGTCGCTAAAGATTATCCAATCATTGATTAGTTGAATCATTCCCAGCTTCCCCAAATGTTAGGATTAGGGTTAATTTTAAGGATGGTGAAAGATGGATTAAAAACGTTGTTCATGTTCCCAATTTAACAAGTAATTTGTTATATGTTAGTGCTACGGCCAAAAAGAGTATGGTTTCTGTTTTTAATGCATTAGGTTGTGCAGAAGTGTTTAATTTCAGGTAAAGTAACCAAGATATTTCAATTTGTTAATCGACATCTCAGCCGTTTCAGAGGTGTTTATTCAAACATGGCGAGGCTCGAAAAACTTGTTTTTCTCATTCAATGCAGCATGAGGTAATCAACGAACTTTTCCCTCCGCAGTGGTTGCCTCAAATGATCACTCGAAAACGTCAGCATTCACAGCAGATGACGTTTCCGTTAACCTTTTAGTGAGTGGCAAAGGCCAGTCAAGTTTCCCAAAATTGAGCGTAGGACTTTGTTGTATCTCGAAAGCGGAAATTCACAGAAGGCTGTTTACATTCCCTTTGCACTCCAATATCTTTATAAATAAGAACTGTTCTCCCCAGCAAGGTAACACACTTTTTTTACACACTCGCATTCACTTTTGAGATAAATCGGCTATTTGCGACAGAGGTCCACACTCTCCCCAGGCGGGATTCGATCACTCGGTTCCTGCAAACAGGGTTCTCCTCCTCGACTCACCGCGTAGTCAAAGCAAACTTGTGTTGAGGCCAAATTCACATTTATTCCAAACATCATGTCTAACTCCTGTTATTCTTCCTAAAATTTATAAATTGTGTTTCCGAAGAACACAATGGAGGACTTCTACGAAAAAAATCACCACCATTTAAAGAACTAAGCTAGAGACAAAGCGAACTACCAACACTAAGAGGATTCCGTTCAATGGGGAAAACCCTGGGCATGTTATTGTTGACGCTGTTAGTATGGTAGCCTCGGCGATGCCAATGGAGATTAGTTAAGTGTGTATGGTGACATTCAAGGTAGCACAGAGTTATTACATTTTGCAGAGAAAAAATATCCACGAGGCTGCCCCAGCTCCCTTCCTGAACATGCAAGGTGGCGTATTCTATTGAGAGAGATTATAAACGGATGTGTATTAAATAATAATACGGTGTGATCACATTTGCAGTGTCTTTTTCACAAAAAATAGAAACGCGTAAGGGCAAGAAAAAAATTACAAAGAAAAATCATTGATGGGCGATATACCTTTTGTCGCTAGTATGCGGAATTGTACACCTTCCCTGGCTCCCCCGAATACCCCAAGTGACCAAAGACAAAGAGTATTCCTCCTGTGGCTCCTAAGTTGGGTATGAAAGCCCTGATCGCGGAGCGAATGCGGTCAGTTGGATATCTAGCGGTAGCCAGTAGGACACGCTGCTTCGGCTGTGTTGCCATTGTCGCGACAGCGTGTCCTTTTGCTGACTCAACTTCGGGCGAGGGCTCTGCCTAGGTTACGTGTTTCGTTACCCCGTCCACCCTGCCTTACGCCATTCTTAACCGACGGAGGAGCGCTCTTCCTTGGTTACGTGCTTCGTGACTGCTTCCACCCTGCCTTACTCCCTTTCTTTCCGTTGGACGAGGTCTCTGCCTAGGTTACATGTTTCGTGTCTTCGTCCACCCTGCCTTACTCCCTCTCCGACGGGCGAGGGCCTCGCACATCTTACAGTGTCTGCGACGGCGCTCGCTACTACCTCACCTTTTAACGAGGGCTCTGCCTGGGTTACGAGTCTCGTGACAGCGTCTAACCTGCCTCTACCCTCTCCCAGGTAATGTTCTGCCATTTTATTGCTGTCCGCATTCGTGTTGGTTGCCGAGGGTCCAGCCATCTATAAATTTCTTGTACCTATGTAAATGGTGTAATATGACTGATGTTGTATACAGGTACTTCACGAATGTTTTGGTAAGACTCGACTTATTTATTCTGACCCTCCCCGTTATCCTTTGTGTCGCACAAGAAACGCCCCTTGCGAGACTTTAAAGTACGTTTCACTTGAGGAATAATTTTCCAATCGGCTTCTCTTCAAAACCCGAATCCGAGCATTTTTTTCAGACGATGATGTCCGATAAAATGCATTTTTTTATTGTATGGTGATGATGTTCGGTCGTTGCTAATCTATTTATCTCGATCAATGACCAATAATTAAGTCGCTATCTGCTTAGAATGGAGACACTCTTATCGGAGTCTAGCACCTCGGTACCGCATTCTCATGACACCGTCCGTCACGTCGGCGTCGCGACCACTGCACCCAGCCGAGGCACGGCGAGGGAACGGCGACCAGTCCGAAGCCGGAACAGCGGCTCCGGATGCTGGTTGTATTCGTCCAAGTTCCCCATCACATTTCAACTTTTGCAGCGGGTGAGAATTTTTTATTGATGCGAAATTCATTTGTTGGTTTGTTGTAGGCATGTTGATGGCGTTATTTTTTCGATAGACGTTTAAAAATTTCTTATGATTAAAAGAAATTTGGAAGATGCTGCGATAGGTACTCTTAAATGGAGTAATCCGCTAATATGCGCTCCAATGCAATCCTTTCAAATTGTTCATTTCGGAAAATAGACTTCTTCATTGCTTCAAAGACTCACCTAACTAGACACATGCTACCATTCTACATTACAATTCAACGTTTTAAAATTCGTTTTTACATCATTTGCAATCCCTTCATCATTCCTTCCACCAAGGCTCGTCTTTCCACGGTAATTCCGCTTGCGTACTTTCCTCCCATCAATCGCATTCATTCCATTAAATGTGTGCGAAAATGTTATGAACCACTTGCGTTCTATCCATTCTTTCCTTCTCTGATTCGAGTTTATTGTAACTACGACACGTTAAAATTTGTGGTACGAGAATTTTATCTCAGGAGAGTATAGTATGTTTTTATCCTGGAACACAGATAGCGAACCTCTTGGCGATTGAGTGCCAACGTTTATGTACTTCTGAAGATGTCGCAAGTATGCGACATGGTACTCCTTTCCTGGCTCCTCCGAATACCCCAAGCGACCAAGGACACAAAGTTGCAAGTATGCAACATGGTATTCCTCCCCTGGCTCCTCCAAATCTCCCACGTGACCAAAGACAATGTTTCAAGAGTATTCCTCCCCTGGCTCCTAAGTTGCGTATAAAAGTCCTGGTCGCAGGGCGAAAACTATCCAAGAGAGATGGAAAGAGTATATAGAAGAACTGTATAGTAAAGTACTTCGACCAAAAAAGTTAGGCATTGAAAAAGAATATTACGTATAGGAAGATAGCTTAGGTCCAGGCATACTAGACGATGAGATGAGGGCATTAAGGGAGATGAAACTAAATAAGGCCGTGGGGTGGATAACATTCCCGCGAAACTATTGCAATGTTTAGGAAAATGTGGAAGAGGCTAAATGGGCTGATTCGTAGTATTTATGAGGAAGAAATCTGGCCGGAAGAGTTTGTGAGATCAGTTTCAGTTCCTATTCCGAATAAGGTAAAGGCTACATCATGTGAGGGCTACGGGGCAATAAGTTTGATATCCCACGCAGCTAAAGCTGTTCTCAGGATCATAAACATAAGGATAGAGAGTAGGGTAAATGATTACTTAGAGGATGACCAGTTTTGGTTTAGGAAGGGAAGAGGTATGTGTGATGCCATTGCAGTAATGAGATTAATAATCGAGAGGAATATAGAACACAACCAGGAAGTATTTGCCTGTTTTGTAGATTTCGAAAAAGCGTTTGATAGAGTGAATTGGGAAAAACTAATGAGTATATTGCAGAAAATAGGGATAGATTGGAGGGGCAGGAGGCTAATCCGCAACCTGTAAATGTCTCAGACTGCACAGGTGCGGGTGGGGAACGGGGAGTCTGGATGTGCAGTGTTAGGAAGAGGTGTAAGGCAGGGTTGCCCATTACCACCGTTGTTGTTCAACCTGTATGCAGAGGAAATGATTAAAGAGGCATGGGAAGAACTGGAGGTAGGAATGAAAGTGGGCTGGGAATTAGTAAAATCAGTTAGGTTTTCTTATTACCAAGCTTTAGTTTGACAGTCAGCCAAGGGGCTGCAAGCATTGCTTAGTGAATTGGAAATTCAGTGCGACAGGTATGGGATGACAATCAATATTAATAAAACTAAGGTTATGCGATTTTCTAGAAAGAAAAAGGCTAAGCCAAATATTAAAATAGGAGGGCAAAAACTAGAGCAGGTAGAACAGTTTACGTATCTCGGTAGTGTTTTGAACCAACACGGTCAAAGTGGTAGGGACCTAAGGAGACGAATTGCAGCTGGGCGAAGAGGCTTTTACAAGGAGAAGGGAGTTGATGAGAGGGACGTTGAGTAAGGATATTTCACCTTCTCCATTTTTGGAGAAGGTGAAATTGACCGAGAAGAAAACAAATGAGGAAGTCCTTGGTATGGTTGGGGAAGAGAGGGGTTTGTTGGGAGCATTCCTATGGAGGCAGGATAGGAATGTTGGGCGGGATGAAGGGAGAAAGAACTCGAGAGTTGAAGAGGGACCTGATATAGAGTAGGATGCTGGATTTTGTGTTTTGCTAGGAGTCACGAAATATTTATTTAGGATCTGATCCATGCAAAAACCTACCTTAACCGGTAGATTACCTAATAACAATATTATATATATATATATATATATATATATATATATATATATATATATATATATATATACATACATATATATACATATACATACCACCATTATATATATGTCTGCATCGAATGAAATCAGTGGGAGTTTATGAAACCAGCGCTGAGATTCAGTATAATTTATTGTTTTTCGATCGCTCAATGTTTAAAGCATCCTGAATGCGTAGTTGTGCAAATCGTAGTCCAGGGAATATTTTTGCGCTTGTGATCTGCCGGATTTTTCCTGCCCCACTACTCATTTTTTTGTCTTTTAGATTTATTCCTACCCCTTTTCCTCGCATGTTTGTCCATGCAAATTAATTAAATAAATTTTCATACCACCATTAAATATATCCGTATATAGGCCTCAAATATTCGCCTCCTGCTGGCGTATTACTGCAGAATATATATAAAGATGCCATTGAGAATCCGGGAATTGGAATAATGATCAATTGGAAATATGTAAACGTAAAACGTTTCACATATTTGAATCTTATTTAGATACGCAAATTGACTCAAACAATGAAACTATTGACTTGAATAGTATTACATAATTTTAAAAGCGTCCAACCGTTTAGTTTTATTGTTTAGTTATTTTATTGACTTCCCGCTCTCGTTTCAGTCAACAACTCTCTGCCACAATTTAACCATATTCCTGTCCGGTGGCATGGTTCTGTAAGGTCCTTGGGAGGAGGCAAAGGTCACCATGAGTAATCTGCATGATGACGCCTTTGCAACGGGGGAAGCATTTGAAGGCCTTCCGGTCGGTGATTCCAAAAGGGAATTCGACGATCAAGTGCATCAGATTATGATTATTCTCCTGCTGGCTCTTGGAGGGTCGGAAATGAATTTTGAGCTGGCGTCCAATGCTAAGAGTGCCGGAAGTTGGGGAGACATTGTGTTCGCCAATAAGGATAACGGGCGAAGGTAATTTACTACTCTTACTCCTTTATTGATGACTTTAAAGTGACTATTATAATATACACACAAACACATAAAAGGCGTGATCAAAAAAAGACATGACTGTTTTTATAACTCGTTTATTTAATCGAACTTGTCGCCCTCAAAGTACATGCCTTGGATTATGATACACCTTTGCTAATGTTTCTTCCAGCTCTCGAACCCTACCTAGTAAGCCTCCTTAGGCATCCTCTTCAGGTCCGCCGTGCAATTAGTTTTAATGCCCGTAATAGAGTCGAATCGGTGCCCTTTGAAGGTTGATTTTAACTTTGGAAACAAAAAAAGTCTGATGGAGCCACGTCTGAAGAGTAGGGTGGCTGCGGGATCACGGAAGTTCCGGTTCTGGCGAAAAACTGTCACGATCAGCGCCGTGTGAGCCGGCGCGTTATCGTGGTGGAAAAGCCATGCGTGTTCTCCACGTGGTTCTCCACGTGTCTCGCCTTTTTCGGCTCACTATGACCCTCAGCCTCTTCATAACCTTTAAGTAGAAACTTGATTGACGGTTTGACCTTGTGGGACGTATTCGTAATGAATCGGCCCTCGCCAATCGAAGAAACACACCAGTATGACCTTCACATGAGACCGGGACATGCGAGCTTTCTTTGGTCGCGGAGAATGAGGACCTATCCACTGAAAAGACTGGGCCTTTGTCTCAACATCATAACCGTAAACCCAGGTTTCGTCACCGGTTACGATGGTTTTAAGAAACTCTGGGTCGGCATTGGCTCGATCCAGGAGTTCCTGACTAATGTCCACACGTTTTTGCCTATGTTCATGAGTAAACACCCGCGGGATGAATTTTGATGCGACACATGTCATGTCCAAAATGTCTATCAAAATTGTATGACCGAATCTATAACTAATGTTCACTTCCTCGGCTATCTCCCTAACAGTTAAACGGTGATTTTCCCGCACCGAATCGTTCACCAATTTGACATGGTTGGGCTTACACGGCGCTGACCTTGACAGAGTTTTTCTCCACAGGAACTTCCGCGATCCAACAGCCACCCCACTCTCCAGACATGGCTCCATCAGACGTTCCTTGTTTCTAAAGTTAAAATCAACCTTGAAATGGCGCCGATTCGACTCTATTGCGGACGGAAACGTTGGCAAAGGTCATCAAGGCATGTACTTTGAGGGCGACAAGTTTGATTAAGCTGTATCCGTCGAAATAAACGAGTCATAAAATCAGTCATGTCTTTTTTGGCCACTCCGTGTACATTCATATTTTTCTCAAATAGATACAGCCATATGAAAATGGATTGAAGCACAGGAGAGTTGGTGAGGCGGAATCAAGCAGATCACCAATAAAAAGATATTTCCTTGACTGGGACTTGAACCGCGGAACCGCGGTAAGAAAATCGGCTCGGTAAGTCGAAAGATCCGTGATTCAAGTCCCGGTCAAGGAAATATTTGTGCCCAGGCGATCTGGTTGATTCCGTCTTCCCCAACTCTCCTGTTTTTCCTTTACATATGTGTGTTCCTTTCCATTTTCCTATGTCTGTATCCATGTGAATGGCTATTTGCTGGATTTTGTGTTTTGTTAGGAGGCATTAATAATTATTTGGAATCCATTATTAAAATAGAAAGAAAGACTCGTACTTTTCCACAGATTTTATTATACGGTTATACGGTTCAATATTGAACCGTATAATAAAATCTGTGGAAAAGTACGAGTCTTTCTTTCTATTTTAATAATGGATATTAATTATATCCACGAAGTGAAGCCTGAAACAATAGAATTATTTGGAAGTTTGCTCCATCTAAAAACCTATCTTCACCTGTAGATTACCCAATAATTATATATATATATATATATATATATATATATATATATATATATATATATATATATATATATATATATATATATATATATATGATTTCGTCGACGTAACACGGAAGTATTGAATAATAAATTGGACGGCAACAAACAATATAGAAACACAAAAAGATCCCTCACACGTTATTTCTTAATCATTTCGACGGAATTCTGCTCCGTCTTCATCGGAAGATATAGAAGTAATGACTGCTGGAATAGTAGCCATCCCGAATCCCTTAACAAATACCTCAACAACCTTCACCACTCCCTCCTCCAACGAGGATACCCTGATTTTCTCCTCCATAAAAAATACTCAAACATTCCTACACCCCCAAGCCTGCCTCAGACTCAGACCAACAGGACAGACCAACAGACTCAACCACAGACTCCCAGCCTCTCTCAATATGTACTACCTACTTCCCAGCCATTCAGTCCCTCAAATTCATCCTCAAAGACCTGTTCCCCATCCTCAAAAATCACAACACTTCCTCCAACCTTCTTCCCAAATGCCCCTCTGTCACCTTCAAACGGCCCGCCAACCTAGCAGATATCCTCAAATCCACCAAGCCGCTCTCAAAATCCCCTTACACCCCCAGAGCCATACCCACTCCATGTCATCGAGGAAGATGTAAAACCTGCCCTATTTTCACCACTCCACCCCACTCCATCCCACCATTTAACTCTCTCCCGACCTTCCTCCACTCCTCTTGCACTTCCAAGAATGTTGTTTATCTTCTAACCTGTAAACTCTGCCCGTCCTTTTATATTGGCCAATGTTACACACCCCTGAACCTTAGGATTAACAACCACCGCGCCTCGTGCAATCCCTCCTCCCCGTCCGGGGGTCTCCCCATCCCTAAACATGCTTCCCATCATAATACCCCCTTCAACCAGTGTTACAATGTTTCCATCCTAGCGTCCCTCCCCACAACCGATAACCTTATAGAATTAAAAACTCTTAAAATGGCATTCATTTACCTCTGTATACCTATCAGCATCTGGATCTCAATGTCGTTCACTGATGGGAGTGGCCTAATATTGTTACTTTGTGGAAGCGATGCATATCGGAGAGTTGAACACTTTATTTTTCCGCATGGTCTTTGTTTCGACTTGCGGAGTCTTGATCAAGACTTTGTAAGTTGAAACCTGGGTCTCAGATGTTGCAGTAGTTGCCGTGAGCAGATAGTTTTCTTTTCCGATTTTGTGTCAATTCCACCTCCTCCCTCTCCCTCCTTCCCTATCTCCGCTCCCCTCTAGCCCCGCCTCTCCCTTTCCTCTCCCCAACCATTCCTCTCACCCCTCCTCCGCCTCCCGTTCCCCCTTCCCCCGGCCCCTTCCCTTTCTCTCGCACCCCTCACCCCTACTATTTCAGCAGTCATTACTTCTCTATCTTCCGATTAAGACGGAGCAGAATTCCGTCGAAATTATCAAGAAATAACGTGTAAGTGATCATTTTATGTTTATATATATATATATATATATATATATATATATATATATATATATATATATATATATATATATATATATATTGTGTATAGGTTTATGTTTACATGTATTTAATAAAAGGAACTCATTTCTTTCGCAGATCTATTCGATTTATCCAGGCCAAGCACACAACTGAGAAGATAACGGCGAAAGACTTAATGTCAGAAAGTCCCAAAGATTTGCTGAGTCTACAGAAGTATTTTACTTCCTACATGATGGTGAAGAACAACCCCAAAGGCCTACTCAGGCTCAATGATTCCATCGAAGATCTTGTAATAATATCAAACGTTGGATTCGAATATGGCGGGATATCAGGTTCCTTTTTTTTAAAAGAGAATATCTTCGAGAATCCCAAGGAAGATCGGCTTTTTGCCAATCATTCTGTTAGATTCAAGTCGGAATTCCCGGGTAAAAGGGAGATTAAACTTAATTTGAAGAAAGCCGTCGTAGACATGCCTTACAATTTCTGTAGATGCGTTATGGCTGGAGAACAGTACAGGTACTTCGATGTTGACAAAGGGTTGCCCGGAAGTAGGCTTCACTACATTTATTGGAATTCTTTGACGAATGAAGTGTTGAATGAAGAGCGTCGAGCGTTCTCAGATAAATTTGTCAGAGGATTAGACCTCACTGATGCCGCTGGACATTTCCGTGAGCAGATGCTCTTGGAATATCGAAAGAACGAGGAGATGGTGGAGGATGAGGCTTTCGCGACCTACTTGAATGGCTTATCCATCCTACCACCCACAAAAAATGTCATCAATCCACAGAAAAATGCCGATTTTATGAATGTGGGGAAAAAGATAGCCAAGGGTTTGGAAGACTTTTATGACACAAAAGTGATGATGAAGATTGCCCAGAAAGAAGCGAATGCACTCGAAGGATTTTTCGCAAATCCGGGAAACGGATCGTTTGGATTCAGATCGGAATTTTGGACTGATGATTATCAGAATGAAATAATCTCATTCAAAAACACAGTTCATCAATTCACGGTCAAGATCGATGGATGGGAAAAATATTCCTTTCGCCTTGACAAGGACGCTTGTGAGCTAAGCCAACCGGACACGCCAGAGGAATTGAATAGGGACGCTGAAACTTTCCTGACTAAGCTGAAATTCGTTCTCAACCAAAAAAATCAAAATGAGTGCCGTAATTTTGTAAAAGATTTGATAGGTGAATATTTGAATGTCGACATTGCGGCGAAAAGTGTGACTGACGTGTATTACATCCTGAAGAGCGAGGTCGAGCAGTGGCATGGGACGAAGGCTGGGCGTTTTCTAACTCGTTCCGACCTGGAACGTTTTTTCGACGACCGCATGGAAGATATTAAAGCGAAAATCAACTCTCGACCGAGAGAGTCGGTAAATAATTTAATTGTGAGGACTACGCTGGACGGCATGAGTAAACATTTTGAAAATTGCAAGGAGAATAACATACTTGTCCTGTGTGGGTCAAGCGGCCTAGCCAAGACCGAATTGGCGAGGAGTTACGTCCAAAAAACCAAAAGATACTCCTGTTACGACGATTATGTCTGGATTGAAAGTAGATCGGTTGAGCGGTTTGAGTTGTCACTGAGAGAACTAGCCGAAAAGAGAGTTTTGAATAATAACAACTTTAAGTGGGCGGAGAGGACAGACATTACAGAATCTCTGAAGACGCTACTTGATGATCTCATGAAAAAAAGAACACTAATAGTCTTCGATTGCGTGAATACAGAAACAAAGGGAATAGTCAAAGATGTTCTATTGGATATCACCGTAAATAACCCTGGGTACATACACGCACTCCTCACCACCGAGGTCAAAGATTGGGTTGAATTCAAAGTGAAAAACTTTGATATATTTACCCCGGATGAAGCTGAAATATTTTCCAAGCAATTGGCGGAGAACATCTTAGATATTTCTCTGGCTGAGTCCACCATTTTGTGCAAAAGACTGTCTTATTTCCCTGTCGCCCTTAAGTTGGCAGTTGCCTATATAAAAAGGAAGTCATTTTTAAACCTCAAAATAGGCGAGACCTTCCCGATCTCCAAGTACTTGGAACTAATAGGATGGATGTATCATTCTGAACTGGATGAGCACGCCACCATCTACAGGAGAACAGTAGCAAAGGCGTTAAATGTCACCCTGGAAGCAATCAGGAAGACAGACCTAAGAGGCACAGTAGATCATATCTTGGGGATACTATCCTTTTGCATGTCGGACAGAATACCAGTGTCCATTTTGAAGATAGGTTGCCCTTGCGAACTGGACGAATTGGGAAACTGTCTTGAGGAACTGACTCAATATTCAGTAATTGAAGTGAATGATTCTAAGATCAGCGTGCACCCAATATTCCAGGATTTAACCCAATTACGTCTCAAGGAGGAAGAGAAGTGGGAAGGGATGCTTATGAAGGCCATATCTGCTTGCAGGTCGATGGAAGTGGGCCACAAATTGAGCGTGTGGAAACATGTTCAGGAGCAGCATAACATTTGTTTCTTCAACGAAGCCTCAGACTTGCCCTCCGAGATCACCATAATACTATGCGAGCAGAAGATGTCGAAGAAAGCGGAACTATTCGCACTACAATCCATTGAAACGATGGAGGAAAAGCTTGGCCAGAGACACAAGGCCACCATTTCTCTGCACATCGCGCTCGCTCACGTCTGCGAAAACTTGACGAAGTTGAATGAACTCAAGAGTCGTTGAAAGAAATCGTCACCCACTCACCGATGCCTTAGAAGGTGAAAGAAGAAGGTTCGCAGCATAGGTGCGATGCGATGCATAGAATCGCTAAAGATGACAAAGCTTGTAAAAGTTTAAATAGGTCAAGAAACACAAATTTTCGGTAAAAAATGACCACAGTTTTAAAAATAGCAGTGCGCGTTTCTAGGCCTGACGTAATGCTGGTCCACGTCCGGTATTATTTTGTGTAATCCTCAGTGGTCCACGTAGCGGTTTAGTTTTAATTTTTTCCAATGATCGCATGAAAGATATGTTTTTAAATAATTCTTTTGTTATTTTTCCGTGCATAATGAATCACTCATCTAAGGACATTAGTGGCAAATGGTAATGTCTGTATGCACATAATTTTTAGTGAGTGAATAAATATAAATTAAATGCTCAGCTATGTGCTTTGCATCACAGCCCACAAAGCTAAGGCCAAACGTTAAACACTAGGGTGTTTAAAATGTAGATAATCTGGCAGAAGAACTAAGAATTAAGGAGGATTTTAGAAGAACGGAATGCATTGGGCAAAGAAATAAGTGAACGGTACTACTCAGCCAAAGCCACTTTCTTTGGCTGAGAGGTTCAGTTAAAACATTTCGAATGTTCTGAAAATAAATATGCAATGTGACATTATCTATTTTCTCTGACCATATCTTTGATAATGTATTACGCATATTTCTTATCTTATTCTTCCGTTTCTACGAAATATATCAGATTAGCTCATTTCGAAAGGTTCCCCTTATCGTCAGAGATAAGATGCTTATGGCTGATATTTTATATTTTCCGTCAAATAAATATATATTCACTTTAAGATAATGCCTCGGACTGAGTTTTGACACATTGACTCTTTTGTCAAAAGCACTGTTTTTTTGGAAAACTTTTAGGAATGTTTTTTTGCGATTATATTAAAAAAGTCTATACCGAAAGATTACTATTAATTATTAGGTAATCTACCGGTAAATGTAGGTTTTAGGATAGACATAATTACTAGTTAAATATTTTGTGGCCCCTAGCAACACACAACATCCTACTTTACATCAGGTCCCTCTTCAGCTCTGAGTACTTTCTTCCTCCCTTCATCCCGTCCAACATCCCTCTCCTGCTCCTTCCCTTTCCTCGTTTGCCTAACATTCTCCCCTCTATTACGGTCTTCAACATCCCGCTGCCGGTCAATACCCCCTTCAGCCACTTTTCCTGCCTCCATAGGATTTCTCCTAACAAAACCCTCTCTTCGCCCACCATACCAAGTACTTCTTCGTTTGTTTTCTTCTCTGTTCATTTCACCTTTTCCATTCTTCCCCACACCCACATTTCAAAAGCCTCCAGTCTACGTCTATCCTCCTGCTTCAATGACCACGTTTCCGCGCCGTACATAGCTACGCTCCATATCAAAGTTTTTACGAGTCTTTTCTTAACATCCTTACTCAACGTCCCCGTCATCAACTCCCTCCTCCTTGTGAAAGCCTATTTGCCTAGCGCAATTCTTCTCCTTACGTCCCTACTACTTTGACCGTGTTGGTCCAAAACACTACCGAGATACGTAACCTGTTCTACCCGCTCTAGTTTTTCCCCTCCTATTTTAATGATTATCTTAGGCTTTTTCTTTCTAGAAAAACGCATAACCTTAGTTTTATTTATATTGTTTCTCATCCCATACCTGACGCACTGAATTTTGAATTCACTAATTAATGCTTGCAGCCCCTTGGCTGACTGACTAACTAAAGCTTGGTCATCAGCAAACCTAACTGATTTTACGAATTCCCCGCCCACTTTCATTCCTTCCTCCATTTCTTCCCATGCCTCTTTAATCATTTCCTCTGCATACAGGTTGAAGAGCGACGGTGATAAAGGGCAACCCTGCCTTACACCTCTTCCTAACACTGACTATTCGGACTCTCCGTTCCCCACTCGCTCCTGAGCAGTCTGAGACATATACAGGTTGCGGATTAGCTTCCTTTCCCTCCAATCTATTCCTATTTTCTGCAATATACTCATTAGTTTTCCCAATTCACTCTATCAAACGCTTTTTCGAAATCTACGAAACAAGCAAATACCTCCTGGTTGTGTTCTATATTCCTCTCGATTAATAATATCATTACTGCAATGGCATCACGCGTACCTCTCCCCTTCCTAAACCCAAACTGATCATCCCCTAAGTAATCACTTGCCCTACCCTCTATCCTTTTGTTTATAATTCTGAGAGCAACTTTAGCTGCGTGGGATATCAAACTAATTGTCCTATAGTCCTCACATGACGTGGCCTTTACCTTTTTCGGAATAGGAACTAAAACTGATCTCACAAAGTCTTCCGGCCAGATTACTTCCTCATAAATACTACGAATCAGCCCATATAGCCTCTTCCTCCCAAAGTTTCCTTAACATTTCAATAGTTCCGCGGGAATATTATCCACCCCCACGGCCTTATTTAGTTTCACCTCCCTGAATGGCCTTTATATCTCATCGTGTAGTATGCCTGGACCTAAGCTATCTTCCTATACGTAATATTCTTTTTCAATGTCTAACTTTGTTGGTCTAAGCTCTTTACTATACAGTTCTTCTACATATTCCTTCCATCTCTCTTGGATCTTTCCTGTGTCAACTATTACCTTACCCGCCTTATCTCTAACTGTTAGCATAGATTTCCCTTTCTTACTTCCCGATGAAGATTTACCTTTGCTGTACAGCGCACCGATTTCACCCTTCCTCTGCAGACTTTCCATATCCTCGCACTGCGTTTCCCACCATGCTTCTTTTGCTTTATTTTTTGCCCGCCTCAATTTGTTGTTTAATTCTTTGTACTTCATTTTGCCTAATTTTGTATTTACATTCTTCCATTTTCGCCGCTCATCCATCTTTGTAATCATCTCATCCGTGATGCATGGTTTCCTAGTCCTTTTAGCGTTAACGGTTCCAATAGTGTCTTTTGCGGCTTTAGATAACCCTTTCTTGATACTTTCCCATTTTTCTTCGATAGTACTTAGCTCTTTACCATCCTCCATGATTTCCTCTACCGCCTGTTTGTATTCCTTCCTTTTCAACCCATTTAACCCTTCTACATTCCATTTTCTAACTCTCCGCCCCTGCCTTATCTTTTTGAAACGGACGCTACATTTCATAACAACTAAATTGTGATCAGACTCCGCATCCGCTCCCGGGAAGCTGTGCGAATTAATCACACTGTTCCTAAACCTATGTCTAACCACGATATAATCTCAGCTGATACCTCTCTGAGTCACCTGGCATTTTCCATGTGTACCTGCGTCTTTTGTGGTGTCTAAACCAAGTGTTGGTAATCACTAACCCCTGTCTCCTGCAGAACTCAACTGCTTTCTCCCCGCGGTCATTCCTTATGCCTAATCCGTAGTCCCCGACCTTTTCATCATATCTTCCTTCGTCTACCGTCGCATTCCAATCCCCTATCACTATCAAATGTTTCCCTGCAGGAACACACGCGATTCTGTCCTCTAACTGATCGTATATCCTATCTACCTCTTCTTCCTTATGGTTGCTCGGTGACATGTATACCTGAGCAATGACCAAGTTCGTCGGTTCTGCTTTTATCTCTACCAGTAATAATCTATCCGTTACCTGCTCTATGTTGACTACGCTTCTTCCTACCTCTTCATTTGATACTATGGCAACCCCTCGTTGGCTCTCGTCCCCACCGCTGTAATTTATTCTATACTTATCACTCCAGTAATCCCCGCTATCTTTCCATCTCACCTCGCATAGACCTAAAATATCTATATTTCCCCTTTCCATCTCTCGCTTAACATTCTCCAATTTCCCTGTCCTCATCATTGTCCTAACATTCCACGTTCCTATTCTAACTAAATTGGTCTTCTTCTCCTGCGTCTTCTGTCCTGCTGCTGCTGGTATTCCCTTGCAAGGGTTTCGTGGGATGACGACCGCGGAAGCCTTGCCTCCCCCACTGCCGGGCATGGCATACGGCCGCTTGGGCCGAGCCCCGTGGTTGCCAGGACTCAAAATCTCTTTAGTGACCATCATATTTATCTTGGGAAAGATAATTGAGGTGGTTTCCCGTTGCCTTCCTCAATAGTGTTTGTAACGTGAAACCCTCACTTACTGGCCGCTCCACTTGGGTCAGACGCCATTGCAGCCGCCTCAATGAGGAACAGACGCTGCGTGGACTACCTTTCGTCTGGCTCCTAACCTTCGACCTATCTGGTATGGGTGACCCTACCAGGAGCAATTATTATTGCTCCCGCCAGCACAGCTCTGGGGGTCATCGGAACGCACAAGCCCTTCCACCACGTCAAGGTTGTAGTCCGGGTGCGGAAAGGTGCTACAAGAAATTTGACTACATGACTGGAAAACACTGCTTCGTTATTGCCTCACCCTTATAATGCAGCCCAAAATAAAATCAGGGTGAAAGGAAAATTACTCTTAGCCATCTTTAACGTAGAATTACAATATACTGACTATCAGTTATACGTATTACGCAACTTGGCATTAACCAATTTCATATAAATATTTCAATAGTTGAATTCATGATATTCTGCTTCTAGTGGTAATTTATCAAAAAAGCCGATGATAGGAAATATACCGCAATTCCAGCACACAATTTGAAAGATTTTTGCGATTACATTGTAACTCATGGGGTATTTTTGGAACCCGGCTGAAGCACGTCTGTGCATGGCTAGCGTGGACATGTCAATTGACGCAACGTCCTACTTTTGCAAACGGTACAAATATTTACTAGTACTTACCATCGACTATAGAATGCAGCACTAGTTTGAATTCAAGGCGTATGATCCAAGATACGAAGATATTTCGACCCCCGGTACAACGGGCAAATCATCCCTTTTCTCCCGAGACTCCGTCATGTGCACTGCCCCATTATTCGTGCAGGGCATTGGTTGGATGGATTATTCCTCTTATATTTATGGTTTGGGAAGTGGTGTGGGCTGGAAGCCCGAATTGAAAAATCGTTTTAAATTTCATGCAGGCAGGAGAACAGACGACTAATCGGAGGAGAATTGATGAGGATGGGATAAGAGTGTTGGCTATAAGTAATGAGGCGCAAATTAGAGGTTAATATCTTTTTTAAGTGGAATTCACGAACAATCTACGAAGGAAATATCTGGTATGAATGCGGCAGACGTTAAGTCATTGGCTACATAGTAAAAATGGATACTCGCGCTTACTTTTTGGTGACCAGAGAGGAATTTAGGAGAAAGAATTTCTAGGGGAAGTGTATGAGAGATTATTGTTGATTGAGTGGATATGTTTCAGAATTTATTTTCGGTGTTCAAATAAAATTATAATTTCATATAAAATGATAATTATTTTCCTTAAGTAGGTCTTTAAGAAAGGAGTACTATGGGAATTCCTTTTCTCATACTTACGTTTCTGTGAAATGAAGCAGATCAACGTATTGTAAAAGGTGTTTAGGTCTTTTTCTTATCATCAGAGATAAGGAGCTTAAGGCTTAAGCTTTTTACTTTCCATCTAATAAATATACACGTTTCAAGATAATCACTCTGAATACAGGTGAGCATTGAAATCTTATCTCACTTGTTAACACTGAGTCAGGTAACAGGGAGTACTCACTCGAAGTGCTCTCCACAAAGCACCTTGAGGGTGATCAGGATACCACTGAAAAATATCTGCCATCTCCAGGATTCATGCCCAGGCACTTTGGTTGGAAAGCCAGTATGCTATCCACTGCACCAAACCAATCCCCTGGAAGAATGGAAGTACAGAGTTAGGCTGAAGGCAATACAAAGAGTAAAATAATAATTTGAGACATGTAAAAACTTTAATATGAATAATAGTTATTTATGGCATGGAAACATTGTCACTAGAGCAGGAGATTAGAAGTAGATTGGAGGCTTTGGAAATGTGGGTGTGGAGAAGGTAAAATGGCAGAAAGGGAAACAAATGAGAAAGTGCTAGGTATGGTGGGCAAGGAGAGGGAGAATTGGAAGAAATCATAAGAAGGGGTCAAGTTGAATGATTGAACAAACAGTGTGTATGAAATACTAGGTGTACAATTTCAGACTAGACTTTGTCAAAATCCATTATTACTGAGGTATAAAAAACAAAGCTTTTCCTCCAAAATTTTCATTAAATACCTGATAAGAAATTTGATGGAAAGATACATTGTTTTCCTTGTTTTACTTCAGTGCATTGAAGATTTCAAGAAAAATTGTATAACTTGCTATTGTTAGTGACTATTCATTATAATAGACCACCAGTCATTCTCACCGGTGATTTTAATGCAATTTATTGATGGATGGACATGAGTCTATACAGCTACTCCTAACCTTATATTCATATAATCTGAAACCATTAGTCAATACACCAATCAGAGTAACTGCCACTACCCAAACACTTCTGGATGATTTTTCACTGATTTTGATGAATGCCAAACTCACACCATGGTGTTTCACCCTGACTTGTGTGACCACATTGCTGGAGCATCTATTTTTTGTAGAAAGCAGGTTGTAGTATGAAGAAGAGATACCATAGATTTTTGAATCCCTCAAATGTTAACTACTTTCACGTAATGCTAAGAAATCTAGATTGGAGAGAGATATACTGGAAAGACTCACTTAAAACTAGTTTTCATATGTTTATTTTGCACAACAACCTTTGATGTTGCTTTTCCTATTGAGCCTGTGAAACATTTCAATGAAAAAAGCAATAATTTGATCCAACCTGAAATGGTTAACATTTCAAAAACCCCACAGAAAGTGCCTGTACTAGTAAAAACCTCTGGTGACCCCTCACTGAATCAAAAATATTCTCTGCTTAAGAAACAGTTTAGGTATCTGATAAGAAAATCCAAAAAGGAGTGTAACGATGAGCGCTTTACGAAAGCATCTATTTACTCGAAAGAGGTCTGGAAAATGATCAAGAGTAACATGACCCACAACTCAATCCAGACACCATATTATGTTAATCACAAAAATGGTGGTGTCATAACTGACCCTACAAAATTAGCTGATGCATTCAATATTTCATTTATTTTCTTCCTCAATTCTATTTCTTTCACTTCTACCCAATGCACCCCAAACCACTTCAAGGGAGATCATGTAGTTACAAATAAGATGAAGCAATACAATGTACCTCAATCCTTGCAGTGAAAGTGAGCTATGCTACTATCTTTGGAAAGAAGGAGTAAAAAATTCACTCAATTTGGATGGAGTACCATGTAAGGTTCTTAGAGAATCACAAAAGTTTATCATGAACTCTTTGCTTTCCCTAGTAAATCAATATTTCTCTGATGGTGTATAACCTGATCCTCTAAAGGTGTCTAAGGTAGTCCCAATTTATAAAAATAAAGGTGACAAGAACTACTTGAGTAATGGCAGGCCAACGTCAATTATCCCTGAGTTTGGAAAAAAAGTTCAGCATGCCTAGTGTCCAAGAATTATTAATTATCTTAGAGGAAATAACCTCATTTCTGGGTATCAGTTTGGATTCCAAAGAGGAAGATCAACCGGGCAAGCTCTATTCGATACAGTTAGTCATATTATAAATGAAATAATTATTAAAACCAAAGAAATGGGAATCTACTTTGACTTAGGCAAAGCTTTTGATATGATAGACCATGTAATGCTACTTACAAAATGTGAGGTGCTCGCTGTAAGAGGAGCTCTGAGTTAATGAAAGACATATTTATCCAACCAACAACAGAAGTTTGTTTTCTTCAAAGATGGAAATGCTTTTTTCTCATCTCCACTCCAGGTGACCAACACACAGGTGTTGGGCCAAATACTTTTTGAAATAGTTATCAATGATCTACCTATTAATTTAATGGTTAACTTCAATAAATGTGCCATTTATAACGTGAGCTTCAAGAATTCCTGTAATTTGTTTAATAACTTACTGGATTCTGGTGAACTGGGCATGGCAATGGCTGGTGTAAAAGTGCATGGCCATTTACAATGATCAAATACAAATGATGTTGTTTTCCCCAAGGCACTGTGTAGCTAACAATTTTCATTTTCAGAGTTAGATGTGCGATATCATGGTGGTAGAAAATTTAATATTAGGTTTTATGTCAACAAAATTTAGAAAAATTAATATTTAGGGTTACATGCGACCAACATCTTAAGAGAGATGAACATATCTCCTGGGTATGTCCGAAAATCAATTCAGTTTACTACAAGGTGTCAGTTTTAAAACGCACAGTAAGGCGTTATATTATGGCTTGTTTTACTCTCTAATTTCTTATGGACTTGTAATCTGGGGACCACCATCCTCATTAAATTAAGTAATTTTAGTCCAGAAAAAAATATTAAGAGTCATATATAATCACCTTTGTTGTGTACTTTGTCAACCCCTTTTTAAATATTTGGGCATATTAACTGTACCTTGCATGCATATGTATTTGTGCAGTGACCTATGCTGTGAAAAACAAGAGTGACCTTAAAATGAATAACAGTTATAACTATCACAATACCAGAAGATGTAAACATTCACATGTGAAAACATCAAACCTGTCTATGGTAGCTTAAGGGCTGACATCAATGTGCACAAAATTGTTCAACATCAATGTAACCATTTAAAAAATTAGATAAGAAGTTCACTATTCAAATAGAGTCAATATGCATATCTGTTTGATGAATGTTATTATAGTGTAAATGATAATTTATGTAAAACTAAAGTGTATTTTAGTTTCCTGTCGTAACTGTATTTATATTTAGGAAAAATGTGATCTATGTCCAATTGTTGTGTCCTAAACACCTGTATTGGATTCTCAATACTGTACACTTTGTCTGCTGGAAAAATAAATATATTATTATGATGAAGTTTTGAAAGACAATGAAAAATTACATTTTTGAATCACATGCTGTTCATGTATGATCTTAGGTAAATATTTTTCATGCAGGAAAGCTTCTCAAACAGCTAGCAAAGTTAACGGAATTCTCAAGTGAAATTCCAATGTAGTGTCAAATTATTCAGAACAGAGTTCCTAGGCTTAAATTTGTGAAAAATAATGAAAGCCCAAGGCATAACTTGCTCTCACACATTTTTTCTTCCTGTGGGGTTGCAAGAGTAATAAAAATTTGAAGTCTAGCCAGTACTGCTCATTTTTGCTGTGATTAATTCAGCACTAGCTATATGTTTCCATGAAATTTTGAGTTGTAAAAATATTTCCCAGAAAATATTTCATTACTTAGTTCTATCAAACTTATACTTCGATCCTCCACAAAATGAAATGGAAGAATAGCCTTGAATTCATCAATTCCACAGATTTTTAAACAGCACATTTTTAGAAATCTATATCCCTCAGGGGTGGAATGCATTTATTCGTCATTCACAGAATTAGGAGAAAGCTGAAGGCAACAACAGAATTTCTACCAAAATACTGACTCCACTAAAAATATGCAGTGCGATGATGTTTCATTAATGTGTTGTGGGTGAGACAAATGACTCGATTACATTGCATGTTCATGAGAAAAAAAAATTTGGTACTTCATGAAAATTTGAATTGGAAATGATAGCCTACATAGTCAGGAAGAAAACAGGGTAGATGAAGAATTTAAGAAATGTAGAGGGCACATGAGTTTACCTGTGACACTAAAGGAATTAAAATGATCCCATATAATCAATACTTGGACAGATTGTACCACCAGGAAAAAAATCGGGTTAGGCACAAGAGTTGACAGATTCAATTATCTGTTCTCCCCTTGAACCCTTTCCAATCCTGATGAAACCAATGGCTGGAGCCCTGACATCATCCACGGACACAGACTCTTGCTAAGACTTCTCATGGTTTTGAGGGTAAGAAATTGCATGTGTGGTAGAACAGTATCCAGATTCCCCACTAATTTCAAATGAGAACATTTATTTCAACAGGTTGCACCAGGCACAATTATGAATTCTTCAGGAAGAAAATATCTTTGGCTCCTTTGAAATGGTTTCTTGGCCCCTTCATAAGCAGTTAATGCTGATATTAAGTCAAAACAGTAGATTTAAATCAATGGATTTTGGCCAATGTGTAATCAGATTCAGTGCAGTTTTCTGCATGGCAAATTTAAAAAAATTCAAAAGTTCCTGCTGCTTACGTTGATATCATTTAGTTGTGGTTTACTTAGAAACAGTCTTTTGCTCTTGGACTCATTTTACAGAAAATGGTCCTGAATCACCAAATCAGACAACCAGCCACAGTTATTAATATGCTGATTGGTTTGACAGGTGATAGTAGATCCCACCTGGCGTTAAGCTCAAAGGAAAGGCATGTGAAATTAACACATCAAGGGGGGAGGATCAGTTCATTTCCCCCAGCCTCCCATTGTTTTCCTGGCAGATAAAGTGCCCTAAGAGCCATACATCTTTGGTGAAGCTGAGGTTTCCCAGAAGTATCCACAGGAAATAAACCAAGGCCTTCCAGTGACTCTCCTCCAGGGCCTCCACCCAAAGGACTACCACATCCCCTCAAACCATACATTTCCCTCAAAATACAACAGTTGAATCTTTAAGTAAAACCACACCTCCCTATGTTGAATTCGCTTTAGACTTTGCCTAAAGATCCATGGTGGATGTTACTCATTGGAATGACACATGGAGAAGAGAATGCAAGATACACCAATGCAATTCACTTCATAACATGCAGAAACATTGCTGCAATCACTGGTTCACCAACCAACCTGAACGCAGAAGGAAATTCTTACAAAATATTAAGGAAGCACTTTGGAACAATGATTGAGACACAACAGATACTATGCATCTATAATATGTATGTTTGGATGGCAGGGGTTGGAAAAAGATTGTCAGTACTTAAGGATAAAATTACCACTAATACGAAAAATATTTCTAATTCATATCCAGCCCATCATTTATGTGCCTCATTTATGTACTTGGCTTGGCCAAACAGCTGAACAGAAATGGATTGGAAAATAAAAGAGGTACTTGAATCAACAGTATACTTGCAGAGTTGATCCAGAAAAAGAAAATGGTGGTGAATATTCACGGAGTAACTGCGACAACCCCAATTAGGGGAGTCATAAAGGATTGGTCAGTCAAATGATTTGAGATACCAGGAAAACACCACTCTTGCATTAGTTATCAATCAGCAATGTTGCATATTGAGACAGGGGAATATGGGAGGGAAAAAAGGCAGGGTATAGAATCAAACAGGAGGGAAAATAGAAGTAGAATGAATAAAAGCATAAAAATAGGTAAACTCTGAAACATAAATACACTGCAATATGGTGAAGAGGATCACACATAAGGGGGAAATATCAAACATCTACTGAATCAGAATAAAATTAATAATGAGTGGTAGTACAATTGCTTTCAAACCATTCCAAGACTGGACCACTATACCAAAAGTATAGGGAAAACATTCCCTAGTCCCAGCTTACTACGCATCTCTTAGGATATTCCCCTTAAAAAAGAAAATTCATCACAATTGCTGTTTGAGCCCATACACATTGCCATCTCAAGTAGAAATAAATGGCATATCTTGTATTAACTATGTGACGATGGCAAGTATGAATAGTAAAAGTCACCAATCTCCTAAAACGTAAATATTCGACCAAAAACATAAAAATAAATATGCAAAACATATATTTCATTGGAGTTCTATTACAAAAAAGAAAATCATAATTTACTGTAAACCACTCCATTTGCAAATTTCTACACAAAGATTTCATTTTTGGTGAATACTGGCCAGGATGACAATTGAAATCCACCCAAGACCTTTTCCAGGTCGCAAATGAAGTGCACTTTGGACAATTCATAATATCTAACCAGCTGTGCACTCAAAAAGACCATGCACCAAAACAACTGACTGCTACAGTATGTCCACCAGCAAAGGAAGCAAGGACACAAGGTCAATTATTACCTCGCCACTTATTTGCAGTCATTTCCTGATTTACCCCAGATCATGTCATGTTACAGCCTTCCTTTTTGATATTTTATTCTATAATCCCAATTCTAGATAGAGGAATAGAAAGGCAATATAGTGTGTACTCAAAAATATGATTCAATTTTATGGGCGGAAAATACAAACTAATCTAACCATGAGCATAGACAATAAACTTGGCAAAACATAATTGTTTATCAATAGTTATAGCCACCTCAGCCAGTGGAACCTTATGAAAACGTGAGAAATGCATAGACAGAGTCATAAGTATATGATTGCCAGTATTGACTGCTTGGATAAAATCCTCAGATACATTAGGTAGATAACACTAAATTCCAATGTTAAATTACTGTTGTCTCATGATTTGCACACATTTCCACCATTACTAAGGAGGTAGTGTCCCAATGCGTTATTTCTTATTTAACGTGGCATTCCCACAAAGTCAACTCACGGGCCCATAAACCCATGAGGATTCCTGGATGTGACACGTCTGCACCCATGACCAGGCGCAGATGGGTCACACAGGCATCCAGGAAGCCTTGGAAATAGTTCAAGATACAAATTGGATCAAGGATGTACAACATAAATATATCGTGCATGAATATTAAGTATATGTAGCATTGACCTAACAAAATACACTCCTGCAATTAGAATAAGCAATTAGGTGCACGTGCAATCGTTATTATTTACCAAAAAGTCCTGTTTTTGGAGTATGGAAAGGGAGAGCAAAGCGGGTGTGAGGAGAATAATTCATGTAGCTCACTGCACAGAACTTGACTTTCAAAAATAAATTAAAGATGCACATAAAAGCATATCTCCTTTGAAACACATTGCAGGTAAAGGGCAAGCCAAGCAAAATGATAATCTCAGGTATTGAAAATTTTAATTTAAGATGGTGGTACAGTAATAAACAAAAAATAAAGGAAAAATGAAGCAAAAGGAAATAAGTAACACAGAGGGACACACCTTGGGATGAAGAATGATGCAGACTGAAAAGCCAGACTGGCATCTCAGAGTCTGGTGGTGGCACAAAGCTGCCGGGCAACACAGAACACAACAAACCTCAATCAAGAACAAACAACAGAGACACGCACTGGTGCCACACCAGATAGGGAAGATACTTAATATTAAATTTAGCACAAGGAATGGATAAAGGAAGTGCATCCCGCAAGGTAGAATATATACCTTATGAAAATTATTAAAAGAGCCCAAAATAATCGTTCGTAATATGACACAAAAGGTAGGGGTTATTTTTCTGTTTCAAAGATACAATACCAAAGCCAGTCTGCAATGCCAGCCTTCTTCAATGTCTGCTCTGTTGCTCTTCCTCATGGAACGGCTGATGTACTTTTTATTTTCATAATTAATGACATGTATTCAAATGTGTGAACATTGATGCTCCTCTTTTGTTCTTCACTGGGCAAGGGGTGAACAATTTCATATTCACGTTACACATTTAAGGCAATGAACAGTGATCATGAGCACACTTTTACGTGACAGCACTAAACACTTGGACTAAACAAACCGAAGAGAAGTCTATGGTTCATTAGTCAGTGCAATATGAAATCCAACATGCACTCTATTCTTGTAAATCATTAGACTTGTTCCAGATGGCAGAATCAGCCATAATATATCTTTAAAAATAGTAAATGACTTCTTATGTAAATACGGCATTATGAATACAATTATGTATCGATTATTGCAAGGCTTATGTAGTCATTAATATATTAGTAAGTACCATTTTACATTTGTGAAAGAGTACATGGAAGACAATATGCCACTCATCGAAAGTTTAAAATCAATTCCCAAAAAAGTCCCACTCAAATCTAATGACATAAATACAAAAATGGTGGTGTTCATTGAAAATCTAATGTAAAGGCAAAAGCTAAGGGGAAACAATAATTATAATGATAATAATAATAATACTTTATTCATTTTGAAAAATGGTACAACCATATTAAATGTCGTCAATATAAATATTATTTAACATATAAACATAAGTTCTTAAATGCGATGAAGAATATTACAAAAGAATTCATACAATGAGTGAAGTGGGTGAACAAGTAACCAGGTATATAGTATACCCTATTCTTGAAACTCTGGTTACAGTCTGATTTCAACTGAGTAGGCAGATAGTTATACAGTCATATGTTCATATTATGAAATGTGTTGTAAGTTGATGACAATCTACAATAAGTAGTATTTAGACTTGATTTACCTCTTGTGGAGTAGTTATGGATGTTAGATCTTAATTGGTAAGTTTCTATATTGACTTTCACATGAATAAGAGCCTTAATGATGTATAAACTAAATACAGTCATGATTCCGTATCTGATAAAAAAAGATTTGCAGGAATCATGTGGGAAAGACCATTTCTAAAAGTTATAATGTTCTCAGAAAGATTTCAGAGATGCTGTTTAAAATATGAGTAAATAATGAGAATTCAACAACCACCACGAAGATCTAATATCGGCAAGGACAGTAATTCAGAGTAGTGATAAATGGAATTAGCTCAAATGCAGTGGAAGTTACTTCAGGTGTTCCCCAGGGAAGTGTCATTGGACCTATTTCATTTCTACTTTACGTTAACGACATTGACTCCGTAGTCAAGAGTAAGATACGTTTATTTGCCAACGATGTAGTGGTTTACCGTAATATCCGTGATCCTGAGGACACAGCAGCTTCGCCAGATAACCTTAATGCTATACAACGCTGGTGCGATACTTGGCAATTAGAACTAAACTTAAATAAGTGCGTAGTCATAAATTTTTCGAAAAAGAGCAATTCCCTCCTGAACGCCTACTGCATCTGGAACACCGATATGGAATGTATGGACTCAATTGGATACCTAGGCGTTAACCTCACTCACGATCTCTCCGGGGTGAAACATATACTTGGGGGAATATGTGCACAAGCTAACAAAAAAATTAGGATTTATTAGAAGAGTGGTTGGTAAATTTGATGAAAAGGTCAAAGAGAAATGTTATATTTCGCTGGATAGGCCTCATTTGGAATCCGCTGCAAGTATACGGGATCCTCACGAAGTTGGATTGATAGCCGAATTGGATCGCGTGCATCGTCGAGGAGCTAGATTTGTGAAACGTTATGATAAACTGAGTGGCGTATCCAAAATATTAGAGCAGCTAGGCTGGGAATCACTCAATGGAGCGAAGGTTAAATTACAGATTAAATCCTCGCATAAATTGGGAGGAGGTCTCTTTAGCAGTGATGTTGAAAATGTATTATTACCCCCATCATATTACGGTAGGAGAGATCGTGTTAATAAAATTAGAGAAATCAAGTGTGGAACAGAGAAATTGAAGATGTAATTTTTTCCACGAACGATAGGGGATCATAATATCATTGGTCAACCGCGGTAGGGTCATTTTCGGGTAAAATTATTCTGGTGGTGGTTTGCGGGGTAACCTGGCGGTGCCTTTCCGGGTATATATAAATAACAATAAACTATCCCAGATCGGAAGATATCTGAGGATTCGGGTTGAGAATGTTTCATTGGTATCTCGTTCCCTCCGTGAATCGTAGAGAATATTTCAACCGAGCATCGGACGAGGCGTTAATTAGTGGATCCCTTGGCGCCTCTTTCATTAAAACGTTGTGCTAACGGCGTGTTTCTCTTCACCATTCCTCCATTCCTAGAAATTTCTCTCTCTCCCAATGCAACACACCCTTAACGGCAAAAATAACCTTAGCTGTCACTAACCTCTCCAGATAACTACTACCGCTTACATTACACGTTGAAGAAGATGAATGTCCCGCTCCCGAGTAATTAAGCCAATCCACGCATTATGCATGGGGTCGACGCGGCAAAGCATTTGGAATTAATCGGAGTTGTAACTAGTGAGCAAAGACAATAAATATTCCCAGTGGTGTCGGTGTTCGACATAATTTTCTAGATTTTTTCACGATACTTCAAGTCCCCACATAAACGAATCCCTGGTTTTCCCAATTGTTTTCCCTTGCTGTCTATTTCCAATGCCGTCATCATCTATTAGTATTTTTCCATTAGCGGCCCGCATATTTTGTAATTTTCCTTTTCTTTCCCCGGATTGCTTCTACACTAGTTTATGAGCCATCTCACAATTTCCCTTTTTCATGTTGTTATTGATTCTCTCGCAGCAGATTTCTATCCATTCTTCCTTTCCCTTCTTGCACTCTCGTATTACCTGATTCCGCAACGCCACTCTTTTCGTACCGCTTTTTCACTCATTTCTTGGATTCTTGTATTTCCTTCTTCAACTTGGACAGCAACAAACAATGTAAGAACACAAAGAAGAACACTCACAAGTTAATTCTTAATAATTTCGACGGAATTTAATTCCGTCTTCCTCGAAAGAAACAGTAGTACTGATTACATATATATGTAGTCTTTGTACTTAATTTTGCCTAACTCTGCGTTTATATTCTTCCACTTTCTCCTCTCATCCATCTTTGTAATCATCTCATCCGTGATCCATGGTTTCCCAGTCCTTTTCGCGTTAAGAGTTCCAATAGTGTCTTTTGCGGCTTTCGATAACCTTTTCTTGATACTTTTCCATTTTTCTTCGATAGTACGTAGCTCTATACCATCTTCCATGATTTCCTCTACAGCCTGTTGGTACTCCTTCCTTTTCAACCCATTTAACCCTTCTACATTCCATTTTCTAACTCTCCGCCCCTGCCTTATCTTTTTGAAACGGACGCTACATTTCATAACAACTAAATTGTGATCAGACTCCGCATCCGCTCCCGGGAAGCTGTGCGAATTAATCACACTGTTTATATTATATATATTTATTAATCACAGCAGCAGAACTCAACTGCTTTCTCCCCGCGGTCATTCCTTATGCCTAATCCGTAGTCCCCGACCTTTTCATCATATCTTCCTTCGTCTACCGTCGCATTCCAATCCCCTATCACTATCAAATGTTTCCCTGCAGGAACACACGCGATTCTGTCCTCTAACTGATCGTATATCCTATCTACCTCTTCTTCCTTATGGTTGCTCGGTGACATGTATACCTGAGCAATGACCAAGTTCGTCGGTTCTGCTTTTATCTCTACCAGTAATAATCTATCCGTTACCTGCTCTATGTTGACTACGCTTCTTCCTACCTCTTCATTTGATACTATGGCAACCCCTCGTTGGCTCTCGTCCCCACCGCTGTAATTTATTCTATACTTATCACTCCAGTAATCCCCGCTATCCTTCCATCTCACCTCGCATAGACCTAAAATATCTATATTTCCCCTTTCCATCTCTCGCTTAACATTCTCCAATTTTTTCAATCCATTTAATTCTGCTACATTCCATTTCCTAACACGCCACCCCTGCCTTATATTTTAAAACGGACGCTACATTTCAAAACAACTAATTTGTGGTCAGAGTCCGCATCCGTTCCCAGGAAGCTGTGCGAATTTATCACACAGTTCCTAAACCTGTGTCTAACCAGAATATAATCTAGCTGATACCCTTCTGAGTTACCTCTGGCATCTGGCATTTTCCATGTATACCTGCCTCTTTTGTGGTGTCTAAACCAAGTTTTGGTGATGACTAGCCCCTGTCTCCTGCAGAACTCAACTGCTTTCTCCCCGCGGTCATTCCTCGTGCCTAAACTGTAGTCCACCACCTCATAACCGTCTCTTCCTTCGCCTACCATCGCATTCCAATCCCCCGTTGCTATCAAATGTTTCCCTGCAGGAACACACGCGATCATGTCCTCTTACTGATCGTATATCCTATCGACCTCTTCTTCCTTATGGTTGCTTGGTGGCATGTATACCTGAATAATAACCAAGTTTGTCGGTTCTGCTTTTATCTCTACTAGCAATATTCTATCCGCTGCCTGATCTATGTTGACTACGCTTCTTCCTACCTCTTCATTTAATACTATGGCGACCCCTCATTGGCTCTCGTCCCCGCCGCTGTATATTATTATATAATTATAACTCCAGTAATCCCCGCTATCCTTCCATCTCACCTCGGAGAGACCTAAAATATCTATATTTCCCCTTTCCAGCTCTCGCTTAACATTCTCCAATTTCCCTGTCCTCATCATTGTCCTAACATTCCACATTCCTATTCTAAGTAATTTGGTCTTCTTCTCCTGCGTCTTCTGTCCTGCTGCTGCTAGTTTTCCCTTGCAAGGGTTTCGTGGGATGACGACCGCGGAAGCCTTGCCTCCCCCACTGCCGGGCATGGCATACGGCCGCTTGGGCCGAGCCCCGTGGTTGCCAGGACTCAAAATCTCTTTAGTGACCATCATATTTATCTTGGGAAAGATAATTGAGGTGGTTTCCCGTTGCCTTCCTCAATAGTGTTTGTAACGTGAAACCCTCACTTACTGGCCGCTCCACTTGGGTCAGACGCCATTGCAGCCGCCTCAATGAGGAACAGACGCTGCGTGGACTACCTTTCGTCTGGCTCCTAACCTTCGACCTATCTGGTATGGGTGACCCTACCAGGAGCAATTATTATTGCTCCCGCCAGCACAGCTCTGGGGGTCATCGGAACGCATAAGCCCTTCCAACACGTCAAGGTTGTAGTTCGGGGAGGGATATCTATATTATTATTATTAGGTCATCTACCGGTTAAGGTAGGTTTTTGGATGGACACAGCTGCTAAATAAATATTTTGAGACTCCTAGGAAAACACAACATCCTACTTAACATCAGGCCCCTCTTCATCTCTGAGTACCTTCTTCCTCCCTTCATCCCGTCCAACATCCCTATCCTGTTCCTTCCCTTTCCTCGTTTGCCTAACATTAGCCTCTAAATCAGTCTTGAACATCCCACTGCCGGTCAATACACCCTTTACCCAATTTTCCTGCCCTCAAAGGTAGGTTTTTGGATGGACAAAATTACTAATTCAACAATTTCTGACCCCCAAAAAAACACAACGTCCCATTCTACATCAGGTCCATTTTCATCTCTGAGTACTTTCTGCCTCCCTTCATCCCGTCCAACATCCCTATCCTGTTCTTTCCCTTTCCTCCTTTGCCTAACATTCTCCCCTCAATCACAGTCTTCAACATCCCACTGTCAATACACCCTTCATCCACTTTTCTTGCCTCAATAGCATTTCTCCCAAAAAAGCCCTCTCTTCGCCCACCATACCAAGTACTTCCTAATTTGTTTTCTTCTCTGTCCATTTCACCTTCTCCATTCTTCTCCACACCCACATTTCAAAAGCCTCTAATCTACGTCTATCCTCCTGCTTCAATGACCACGTTTCCGCGCCGTACATAGCTACGCTCCATTTCAAAGTTTTTACGAGTCTTTTCTTAACATCCTTACTCAACTTCCCCGTCATCAACTCCCTCCTGCTTGTGAAAGCCTCTTTGCTTAGCGCATTTGTTCTCCTTACGTCCCTACTACTTTGACCGTGTTGGTCCAAAACACTACCGAGATACGTAAACTGTTCCACCTGCTCTAGTTTTTGCCCTCCTATTTTAATGTTTAGCTTGGCCTTTACCTTTCTAGAAATTCGCAAAACCTTAGTTTTATTAATATTGTTTCACATCCCATATCTGTGGCACTGAATTTCCAGTTCACTCAGCAATGCTTGCAACCCCTTGCCTAACTGACAAACTAAAGTTTGGTCATTAGCAAACCTAACTGATTTTACGAATTCCCTGCCCACTTTCATTCCTACCTCGAGTTCTTCCTATGCCTTTCAATCATTTCCTCTGCATACAGGTTGAACAGCAACGGTGATAATGGGCAGCCCTGCATTACACCTCTTCCTAATACTGCCCAACCGGACTCCCCGTTCCCCACTCGCACCTTAGCAGTCTGAGACATGTACAGTTTGCGGATTAGCCTCCTTTCCCTCCAATATATTCCTATTTTCTGCAATATACTCATTAGTTTTTCCAAATTCACTCTATGAAACGCTTTTTCGAAATCTACGAAACAGGCAAATACCTCCTGGTTGTGTTCTATATTCCTCTCGATTAATAATCTCATTACTGCAATGGCATCACACGTACCTCTCCCCTTCCTAAACCAAAACTGGTCATCCCCTCAGTAATCACCTGCCCTACTCTCTATCCTTTTGTTTATGATCCTGAGAACAACTTTAGATTTGTGGGATAACAAACTTTTTGTCCTGTAGTCCTCATATGATGTTTCCTTTGCCTTTTTCGGAATAGGGACTAAAACTGATCTCACGAAGTCTTCCGGCCAGATTCCTTCCTCATAGATACTACGAATCAGCCCATATATCCACTTCCTCCCACATTTTCCTAAAAATTGCAATAGTTTCGCGGGAATGTTATCCACCACCACGGCCTTATTTAGTTTCATCTCCCTTAATGCCCTTTCTATCTTATCGTATAGTATGCCTGGACCTAAGCTATCCTTCTCTACGTCATGTTCTTTTCGATGTCTAACTTTGTTGGTCGAAGTTCCTTACTGTGCAGTTCTTCTATATATAGTATACCTTCCGGAGATATATATAGATATATATATATATATATATCCGGGTCTGCCTGGGAAACCATAGCCGGTACAGGGAAAGGAACTGGCCCCCCTACCCGGATGTGTGAATTTCAAACGCCGTCGGGCTTAGTATTGGGTGATCTCTACCATCACCTACTAAACCGACCTTCGGGTTGATTACTGTGTTTATGGTTTTTTAAATAATATCTCATATATATATATATATATATGTAGGATATATATAGTAAGCAGTACTTCTATATCTTCCGATGAAGACGGAGCAGAATTCCGTCGAAATGATCAAGAAATAACGTTTGAGTGATCTTTTTATGTGTTTGTATATTGTTTGTTGCTGTCCAATTTATTAGGCAACACTTAAGTGGTACAGCGACGAAATCATATATACTATATATATATATATATGTATATATATATCAATATATTTATGTATATTTATATATATTTATATAAATTTATATATATGGCGGTGGCTTGCGGGGTATATATAATTAAAAATAAATTGTAAATGTAATTTTTATTAATTAATATTGTTTATCCATTGGTTGAGGTAGGCTTTGGCTGAACAAAGGCCCCAAACGGTACCAAGATATGCAGCCCTCAGCTCCTTCGCAAATTACAACCATACCTCCGCCACTATTACCTCTTCATCTCCGAATACTTCCTTCCTCACTCCAACCCCTCCAACATTCTTATCCTATTTCTACCCCCTCCCTATTTGTCTAACATTCTCTCATCTATCACATTCTTTTACATTCCATTGACAATCAATGTGCTTTGCATCCATTTTTTCTGCCTCCTTTGAATTTCTCTCGGCAATTATCTCTCCTCCCCCTACCATAGCGGCACTTCCTCGTTTGCTTTTCCGTCAGGTCATTTCACCTTTTCCATCTTTCTCCTTGCCCAAATTTAAAAATACTCCAATCCTCGCCAACCATATTGCCAACCTGGTACAAATGTGAATTTTTGCCATGGGATCCAAGCAATAACAACATCGATGCTCGAGTGAGATCTCTTACGGAGGCGCTGCAAGGTTCCGCTCTGGCCTCGATCCCTCTGACCAGAACACGACGAAACGAAACAGTGTGGTGGAATGAGAAACTTCATAGGCTTAAGATAAATTGCAGAAACCTACGGAGAACTTACCAGAAAAGCATTAGCCACGAAGAACGTACCATCAATAAAAGAAGATACTTTGAGGCAAAGGAGAACTATGAACATCAAGTGCAAAAAAGCAAGGAAAAAAGCTGGGAGAAATTCTCGAGGTCAAATATTGAGGAAAACCCCTGGGGGTTAATATATAAAATCGCGAGGGAAAAATTTAAAACCCTACCAACATACTCAGCTAAGACCAACGCCAGAGGGGAGCTTCTATTCCTGGACGAAACCATTTACAACATCATCAACACGCTAGTGCCGGATAACACAGCAGAAAATGAAACTGAAGAGCAAAAAGTAATTAGGCGTGAGGCTAACCTCCCTTGTCTGCAAAGTACGGAGATAGATATCACCGATGAGGAAGTTAGAACCGCGATTAAAGAGATGAAAATGAAAAAGGCCCCAGGCTTTGATGGCATAAACGCTGAATTGATCAAAGCAGCAGAGCCGTTAATCCTCAACTATTTAACTAGATTGCTGCAGGGCTGTTGCAGAAACAAGTACTTCCCTGCGGCATGGAAAAAGGGTGTCCTATGCACCATCTTGAAATCTAAGGAAAAAGACCCCTCTGATGCTAAGGCACACAGACCCATAACACTACTACCCGAAATGGGGAAAATGTTCGAAAGAATCATCAAAATGAAAATTGAAGAAGCAGTTGGTGAGGAGGATCTACTTCACAAAAGCCAATTTGGATTTCGAAGAGGCGGATCCACCGCAGCCGCGGCAATAAAACTGCTGCAAGAAATCAAAAATCGTAAATGTAAGTATAAGGTGGCCTTATTCATAGATTACGAAGCAGCATTCGATTCATTATGGTGGCCCCATTGCATAAACCAGCTCAAAAATTATAAAATCCCGGGACCAATAGTAGAACTTATTAAAAACTATTTCTTGAATAGAACCACCAAAATACAACTAAATAATCTGGAAGTTGAAAAGAACATTACAAAAGGGGCACCACAGGAATCCATACTCGGTCCTTTTCTTTGGAACATCTCCATCAATGATTTACTGAATCAGCCCCTTCCTGGAAACTGCAGATGGACAGCCTACGCTGATGACGTTGTGATCACAATGCCTGCAAATTCCAGGATAGAAATAGAAAAACTCGCAAAAGAATGTTGCCATATAGTGGAGTCATGGAGTACGAAAGTGAAATTAAAAATTTCTGTGAATAAGACTAAATACGTCCTATTCGGGAAACAATTGTCACGAAACCCAACTATAAAAATCTATGGTCAAAACATCAAAAGATCCTGCACATTCAGATACCTGGGCATTGAATTCGACGAGAGACTAACATTCCAAGAGCACGCAAATTACGCAGCAGGCAAGGTCAAGAAAATATTTAACTGCTTAAGAAGGCTGTGCAGAAACCGATTTGGCATCACCACTAATAGCTTAAGAACTATATACAACGGAGTCACCATCCCAATATTGGCATACGGCTGTGAGGTGTGGGGAGAGAGACTCAATTACAGCAGAATCCGGAGAAAACGGGAAGAGGCCCAAAGATCTTGCCTAATTGTAATATCCGGGAGCTACAATACGGTCTGTAATGAAGCTCTAAAAATAATAACTGGGATACAGCCGATAACGTTCTCATTAGAGGAAAGAAGAATCAAGTCACGGATGAAGCAGATGGAAGAGGCTACTCTAGGAGATCTAGCTTTGTCTCCAACTAAGAAATGGAGCAGGAACAGGAATTTTATAAGAGCGTATTTCCTGGATATGTGGGAACGGGAATGGGAAATATTAGAAAAGGGTAAAACAACCAGACAATTTTTACCTAGCGTGAAGGAAAGAATGAAGATCAACTTTAAAACTTACAACGGTATTACGCAAATTTTAACGGGCCACGGGGAGTTTAGATCATACCTCAAGAAAATAGGGGGAAAAAAGGAGGGGACGTGTGAATGCATGATGGAGGAGGACACGGCAATACACAGAGTCCTTTATTGCCCAATTTATGCCGAGGAAAGACGCTAACTGGAAGCTATCCTTGGGTATTTGCACAACGTCCAACAAATTGGGCAATACCTACATGAGGAACCGATTAGGAAAATATTGGAAAGATTTATCAACAAAAGATAAAGTAAGAACGGGGAGAGTAACGGAAAGGAATGACATGTAACTCATATTTTGTATTTTGTAAAATTAACGAAATTTTATTGGGGGTTTAAACATAAGGCACCCCCCAACAAAAACTGAAATTGAAACAATAAATTGCCCGATCCTGCTCGAACGGGCCCAATTAATTATTATTATTATTATTAACCATCTTGCTTTAGTTGCCATGTTTTCGACACGTGTAAAACCGCGGCCCAAATAGACGTTTAAACAGCCTTTTCTTTGCAACCTTACCCAACATCTCCGTTGCCAGTTCTCTCCTCCTCGAGAGAGCTTTTTTACCCAATGCAACTCTTCGTCTGATGTCCCTACTACTTAACTTTGCTTCGTTTTCTCTTATTCTCATTTCATACCTATCGAAATGACATTCCAATGCGCCCAGCAATGCTTGCAACCTCTTTGGCTGGCGGAGAGATTAAAGCTTAATTAACTGCCATTGCGTAGCTGGTTTTATGAGTTTTTTTTACCGATTTTCATTCCTCCCCCCAGTTCTTCCTATACCTCTTTCACCATTTCCTTCCCATTTACGTTGAGCAACACAGGTGATAATGGACACCTGTCTTATCTCCCTTACTTTCACTGCCCATCACGACTCTCCATCTGCCACTTTCACTTGAGCGGTCTGAGAGATCCGTGGGATCGAGATGGTGCGGTGGCCATCGTACTGGCTTCCCACCCTTCGGGCCCGGGTTCAAATCCCGGCGGAGTTCAATATTTTCAGAGGTATCTCGATCCCTAATTCAGGTGCTTTGTGGAGGGCACTTTGAGTGAGTACGCCGTCCGTCGGATGGGACGTTAAACTGCGGACCCCTTGGCACCTTTCCTTATAATTAGGCTAATGCCGACGCCGGGTTTCTCTCCACCCTTGATCCTTTCCTTCCCATCCCTAATGGCGCAAATGACCTCAGCTGTCGGTCGCCTCCCTTAAAACTATTACTACGGCTGACAGTTATGATTTAATTATTCATTTGTCGTGTGGGTGTAGTGCCGAATCTGGGGTGGGGAGGAGGACTCGACGGGGACTGCACCCCTGGCCAAAAAATGGCGTGGTCGAAGTGGCGTTTTGGGTGATGGCGTGTATATCTCACTTAACCGTGCAGGTATAGAATTTTATAGTGGGAGAAGATCGATGTCACTTGCAAGTGCAAATTAGATTGTTTCCCATTGAGTGCGAAGTCACATTTTCCGCGGGAGACCCACATGAGCCGATGCATCGTCATCAATGTCCACCTATCATTTATTCCCCTCTTAAATATTCTATCAGAGGAAGAAAGCAGATGCCGGGGGTGACTAGATGGATTCCGGCCTTGGCTTCAACTTTTAGGTTCTCTCAATAATACTGTAGAAATCGTGAAGAGCCATCTTCACTTTCCGTGAGAGCAATAGAGGTCCATTAACAGGTGGACTTGACTTCCTTAAGCCGCTGCAAGAGTTAAGTCTATAAGTAAAGATTGAATTTGTAAACCTAATCGTAGACTTTTTAATGCAACAATTTCAGAGGGTAAAAATCATTCGCCTTGACTGGGACTCGAACCCAGATCCCTCAATATCCGGTCGAGTGCTTTAGCCACTTAAGCTACCGAGGCGTCCTCTTAAACTCTGAAATTTTGGGGCTTTTAAAGGAACTAGATGTTATGACGAAATACCGTACATACAATGTCACATGCATTCGTAGTCGTGCGCGAGGCGCCACTGTCCACGAGGTTAAAAGCCAACTTTTTAAACACGTATGGTGTTTTCCCTTTGACAAATTCCAAAGAAACTGCGGGAGATGCCGCAACAGTAACTTTTAACGGAGTCATCCGCTAATGTGCATTTTAATGCAACAATTTCAGAGGGTAAAAATCATTCGCCTTGACTGGGACTCGAACCCAGATCCCTCAATATCCGGTCGAGTGCTTTAGCCACTTAAGCTACCGAGGCGTCCTCTTAAACTCTGAAATTTTGGGGCTTTTAAAGGAACTAGATGTTATGACGAAATACCGTACATACAATGTCACATGCATTCGTAGTCGTGCGCGAGGCGCCACTGTCCACGAGGTTAAAAGCCAACTTTTTAAACACGTATGGTGTTTTCCCTTTGACAAATTCCAAAGAAACTGCGGGAGATGCCGCAACAGTAACTTTTAACGGAGTCATCCGCTAATGTGCATTTTAATGCAACAATTTCAGAGGGTAAAAATCATTCGCCTTGACTGGGACTCGAACCCAGATCCCTCAATATCCGGTCGAGTGCTTTAGCCACTTAAGCTACCGAGGCGTCCTCTTAAACTCTGAAATTTTGGGGCTTTTAAAGGAACTAGATGTTATGACGAAATACCGTACATACAATGTCACATGCATTCGTAGTCGTGCGCGAGGCGCCACTGTCCACGAGGTTAAAAGCCAACTTTTTAAACACGTATGGTGTTTTCCCTTTGACAAATTCCAAAGAAACTGCGGGAGATGCCGCAACAGTAACTTTTAACGGAGTCATCCGCTAATGTGCATTTTAATGCAACAATTTCAGAGGGTAAAAATCATTCGCCTTGACTGGGACTCGAACCCAGATCCCTCAATATCCGGTCGAGTGCTTTAGCCACTTAAGCTACCGAGGCGTCCTCTTAAACTCTGAAATTTTGGGGCTTTTAAAGGAACTAGATGTTATGACGAAATACCGTACATACAATGTCACATGCATTCGTAGTCGTGCGCGAGGCGCCACTGTCCACGAGGTTAAAAGCCAACTTTTTAAACACGTATGGTGTTTTCCCTTTGACAAATTCCAAAGAAACTGCGGGAGATGCCGCAACAGTAACTTTTAACGGAGTCATCCGCTAATGTGCATTTTAATGCAACAATTTCAGAGGGTAAAAATCATTCGCCTTGACTGGGACTCGAACCCAGATCCCTCAATATCCGGTCGAGTGCTTTAGCCACTTAAGCTACCGAGGCGTCCTCTTAAACTCTGAAATTTTGGGGCTTTTAAAGGAACTAGATGTTATGACGAAATACCGTACATACAATGTCACATGCATTCGTAGTCGTGCGCGAGGCGCCACTGTCCACGAGGTTAAAAGCCAACTTTTTAAACACGTATGGTGTTTTCCCTTTGACAAATTCCAAAGAAACTGCGGGAGATGCCGCAACAGTAACTTTTAACGGAGTCATCCGCTAATGTGCATTTTAATGCAACAATTTCAGAGGGTAAAAATCATTCGCCTTGACTGGGACTCGAACCCAGATCCCTCAATATCCGGTCGAGTGCTTTAGCCACTTAAGCTACCGAGGCGTCCTCTTAAACTCTGAAATTTTGGGGCTTTTAAAGGAACTAGATGTTATGACGAAATACCGTACATACAATGTCACATGCATTCGTAGTCGTGCGCGAGGCGCCACTGTCCACGAGGTTAAAAGCCAACTTTTTAAACACGTATGGTGTTTTCCCTTTGACAAATTCCAAAGAAACTGCGGGAGATGCCGCAACAGTAACTTTTAACGGAGTCATCCGCTAATGTGCATTTTAATGCAACAATTTCAGAGGGTAAAAATCATTCGCCTTGACTGGGACTCGAACCCAGATCCCTCAATATCCGGTCGAGTGCTTTAGCCACTTAAGCTACCGAGGCGTCCTCTTAAACTCTGAAATTTTGGGGCTTTTAAAGGAACTAGATGTTATGACGAAATACCGTACATACAATGTCACATGCATTCGTAGTCGTGCGCGAGGCGCCACTGTCCACGAGGTTAAAAGCCAACTTTTTAAACACGTATGGTGTTTTCCCTTTGACAAATTCCAAAGAAACTGCGGGAGATGCCGCAACAGTAACTTTTAACGGAGTCATCCGCTAATGTGCATTTTAATGCAACAATTTCAGAGGGTAAAAATCATTCGCCTTGACTGGGACTCGAACCCAGATCCCTCAATATCCGGTCGAGTGCTTTAGCCACTTAAGCTACCGAGGCGTCCTCTTAAACTCTGAAATTTTGGGGCTTTTAAAGGAACTAGATGTTATGACGAAATACCGTACATACAATGT
Organism: Hetaerina americana; assembly: GCF_022747635.1. Classification (NCBI taxonomy): domain Eukaryota; kingdom Metazoa; phylum Arthropoda; class Insecta; order Odonata; family Calopterygidae; genus Hetaerina; species Hetaerina americana. Next base: position 3,312,242 of record NW_027286986.1, on the reverse strand, counting down.
CACATGCATTCGTAGTCGTGCGCGAGGCGCCACTGTCCACGAGGTTAAAAGCCAACTTTTTAAACACGTATGGTGTTTTCCCTTTGACAAATTCCAAAGAAACTGCGGGAGATGCCGCAACAGTAACTTTTAACGGAGTCATCCGCTAATGTGCATTTTAATGCAACAATTTCAGAGGGTAAAAATCATTCGCCTTGACTGGGACTCGAACCCAGATCCCTCAATATCCGGTCGAGTGCTTTAGCCACTTAAGCTACCGAGGCGTCCTCTTAAACTCTGAAATTTTGGGGCTTTTAAAGGAACTAGATGTTATGACGAAATACCGTACATACAATGTCACATGCATTCGTAGTCGTGCGCGAGGCGCCACTGTCCACGAGGTTAAAAGCCAACTTTTTAAACACGTATGGTGTTTTCCCTTTGACAAATTCCAAAGAAACTGCGGGAGATGCCGCAACAGTAACTTTTAACGGAGTCATCCGCTAATGTGCATTTTAATGCAACAATTTCAGAGGGTAAAAATCATTCGCCTTGACTGGGACTCGAACCCAGATCCCTCAATATCCGGTCGAGTGCTTTAGCCACTTAAGCTACCGAGGCGTCCTCTTAAACTCTGAAATTTTGGGGCTTTTAAAGGAACTAGATGTTATGACGAAATACCGTACATACAATGTCACATGCATTCGTAGTCGTGCGCGAGGCGCCACTGTCCACGAGGTTAAAAGCCAACTTTTTAAACACGTATGGTGTTTTCCCTTTGACAAATTCCAAAGAAACTGCGGGAGATGCCGCAACAGTAACTTTTAACGGAGTCATCCGCTAATGTGCATTTTAATGCAACAATTTCAGAGGGTAAAAATCATTCGCCTTGACTGGGACTCGAACCCAGATCCCTCAATATCCGGTCGAGTGCTTTAGCCACTTAAGCTACCGAGGCGTCCTCTTAAACTCTGAAATTTTGGGGCTTTTAAAGGAACTAGATGTTATGACGAAATACCGTACATACAATGTCACATGCATTCGTAGTCGTGCGCGAGGCGCCACTGTCCACGAGGTTAAAAGCCAACTTTTTAAACACGTATGGTGTTTTCCCTTTGACAAATTCCAAAGAAACTGCGGGAGATGCCGCAACAGTAACTTTTAACGGAGTCATCCGCTAATGTGCATTTTAATGCAACAATTTCAGAGGGTAAAAATCATTCGCCTTGACTGGGACTCGAACCCAGATCCCTCAATATCCGGTCGAGTGCTTTAGCCACTTAAGCTACCGAGGCGTCCTCTTAAACTCTGAAATTTTGGGGCTTTTAAAGGAACTAGATGTTATGACGAAATACCGTACATACAATGTCACATGCATTCGTAGTCGTGCGCGAGGCGCCACTGTCCACGAGGTTAAAAGCCAACTTTTTAAACACGTATGGTGTTTTCCCTTTGACAAATTCCAAAGAAACTGCGGGAGATGCCGCAACAGTAACTTTTAACGGAGTCATCCGCTAATGTGCATTTTAATGCAACAATTTCAGAGGGTAAAAATCATTCGCCTTGACTGGGACTCGAACCCAGATCCCTCAATATCCGGTCGAGTGCTTTAGCCACTTAAGCTACCGAGGCGTCCTCTTAAACTCTGAAATTTTGGGGCTTTTAAAGGAACTAGATGTTATGACGAAATACCGTACATACAATGTCACATGCATTCGTAGTCGTGCGCGAGGCGCCACTGTCCACGAGGTTAAAAGCCAACTTTTTAAACACGTATGGTGTTTTCCCTTTGACAAATTCCAAAGAAACTGCGGGAGATGCCGCAACAGTAACTTTTAACGGAGTCATCCGCTAATGTGCATTTTAATGCAACAATTTCAGAGGGTAAAAATCATTCGCCTTGACTGGGACTCGAACCCAGATCCCTCAATATCCGGTCGAGTGCTTTAGCCACTTAAGCTACCGAGGCGTCCTCTTAAACTCTGAAATTTTGGGGCTTTTAAAGGAACTAGATGTTATGACGAAACACCGTACATACAATGTCACATGCATTCGTAGTCGTGCGCGAGGCGCCACTGTCCACGAGGTTAAAAGCCAACTTTTTAAACACGTATGGTGTTTTCCCTTTGACAAATTCCAAAGAAACTGCGGGAGATGCCGCAACAGTAACTTTTAACGGAGTCATCCGCTAATGTGCATTTTAATGCAACAATTTCAGAGGGTAAAAATCATTCGCCTTGACTGGGACTCGAACCCAGATACCTCAATATCCGGTCGAGTGCTTTAGCCACTTAAGCTACCGAGGCGTCCTCTTAAACTCTGAAATTTTGGGGCTTTTAAAGGAACTAGATGTTATGACGAAATACCGTACATACAATGTCACATGCATTCGTAGTCGTGCGCGAGGCGCCACTGTCCACGAGGTTAAAAGCCAACTTTTTAAACACGTATGGTGTTTTCCCTTTGACAAATTCCAAAGAAACTGCGGGAGATGCCGCAACAGTAACTTTTAACGGAGTCATCCGCTAATGTGCATTTTAATGCAACAATTTCAGAGGGTAAAAATCATTCGCCTTGACTGGGACTCGAACCCAGATCCCTCAATATCCGGTCGAGTGCTTTAGCCACTTAAGCTACCGAGGCGTCCTCTTAAACTCTGAAATTTTGGGGCTTTTAAAGGAACTAGATGTTATGACGAAATACCGTACATACAATGTCACATGCATTCGTAGTCGTGCGCGAGGCGCCACTGTCCACGAGGTTAAAAGCCAACTTTTTAAACACGTATGGTGTTTTCCCTTTGACAAATTCCAAAGAAACTGCGGGAGATGCCGCAACAGTAACTTTTAACGGAGTCATCCGCTAATGTGCATTTTAATGCAACAATTTCAGAGGGTAAAAATCATTCGCCTTGACTGGGACTCGAACCCAGATCCCTCAATATCCGGTCGAGTGCTTTAGCCACTTAAGCTACCGAGGCGTCCTCTTAAACTCTGAAATTTTGGGGCTTTTAAAGGAACTAGATGTTATGACGAAATACCGTACATACAATGTCACATGCATTCGTAGTCGTGCGCGAGGCGCCACTGTCCACGAGGTTAAAAGCCAACTTTTTAAACACGTATGGTGTTTTCCCTTTGACAAATTCCAAAGAAACTGCGGGAGATGCCGCAACAGTAACTTTTAACGGAGTCATCCGCTAATGTGCATTTTAATGCAACAATTTCAGAGGGTAAAAAGGGGCTTTTAACCTCGTGGACAGTGGCGCCTCGCGCACGACTACGAATGCATGTGACATTGTATGTACGGTATTTCGTCATAACATCTAGTTCCTTTAAAAGCCCCAAAATTTCAGAGTTTAAGAGGACGCCTCGGTAGCTTAAGTGGCTAAAGCACTCGACCGGATATTGAGGGATCTGGGTTCGAGTCCCAGTCAAGGCGAATGATTTTTACCCTCTGAAATTGTTGCATTAAAATGCACATTAGCGGATGACTCCGTTAAAAGTTACTGTTGCGGCATCTCCCGCAGTTTCTTTGGAATTTGTCAAAGGGAAAACACCATACGTGTTTAAAAAGTTGGCTTTTAACCTCGTGGACAGTGGCGCCTCGCGCACGACTACGAATGCATGTGACATTGTATGTACGGTATTTCGTCATAACATCTAGTTCCTTTAAAAGCCCCAAAATTTCAGAGTTTAAGAGGACGCCTCGGTAGCTTAAGTGGCTAAAGCACTCGACCGGATATTGAGGGATCTGGGTTCGAGTCCCAGTCAAGGCGAATGATTTTTACCCTCTGAAATTGTTGCATTAAAATGCACATTAGCGGATGACTCCGTTAAAAGTTACTGTTGCGGCATCTCCCGCAGTTTCTTTGGAATTTGTCAAAGGGAAAACACCATACGTGTTTAAAAAGTTGGCTTTTAACCTCGTGGACAGTGGCGCCTCGCGCACGACTACGAATGCATGTGACATTGTATGTACGGTATTTCGTCATAACATCTAGTTCCTTTAAAAGCCCCAAAATTTCAGAGTTTAAGAGGACGCCTCGGTAGCTTAAGTGGCTAAAGCACTCGACCGGATATTGAGGGATCTGGGTTCGAGTCCCAGTCAAGGCGAATGATTTTTACCCTCTGAAATTGTTGCATTAAAATGCACATTAGCGGATGACTCCGTTAAAAGTTACTGTTGCGGCATCTCCCGCAGTTTCTTTGGAATTTGTCAAAGGGAAAACACCATACGTGTTTAAAAAGTTGGCTTTTAACCTCGTGGACAGTGGCGCCTCGCGCACGACTACGAATGCATGTGACATTGTATGTACGGTATTTCGTCATAACATCTAGTTCCTTTAAAAGCCCCAAAATTTCAGAGTTTAAGAGGACGCCTCGGTAGCTTAAGTGGCTAAAGCACTCGACCGGATATTGAGGGATCTGGGTTCGAGTCCCAGTCAAGGCGAATGATTTTTACCCTCTGAAATTGTTGCATTAAAATGCACATTAGCGGATGACTCCGTTAAAAGTTACTGTTGCGGCATCTCCCGCAGTTTCTTTGGAATTTGTCAAAGGGAAAACACCATACGTGTTTAAAAAGTTGGCTTTTAACCTCGTGGACAGTGGCGCCTCGCGCACGACTACGAATGCATGTGACATTGTATGTACGGTATTTCGTCATAACATCTAGTTCCTTTAAAAGCCCCAAAATTTCAGAGTTTAAGAGGACGCCTCGGTAGCTTAAGTGGCTAAAGCACTCGACCGGATATTGAGGGATCTGGGTTCGAGTCCCAGTCAAGGCGAATGATTTTTACCCTCTGAAATTGTTGCATTAAAATGCACATTAGCGGATGACTCCGTTAAAAGTTACTGTTGCGGCATCTCCCGCAGTTTCTTTGGAATTTGTCAAAGGGAAAACACCATACGTGTTTAAAAAGTTGGCTTTTAACCTCGTGGACAGTGGCGCCTCGCGCACGACTACGAATGCATGTGACATTGTATGTACGGTATTTCGTCATAACATCTAGTTCCTTTAAAAGCCCCAAAATTTCAGAGTTTAAGAGGACGCCTCGGTAGCTTAAGTGGCTAAAGCACTCGACCGGATATTGAGGGATCTGGGTTCGAGTCCCAGTCAAGGCGAATGATTTTTACCCTCTGAAATTGTTGCATTAAAATGCACATTAGCGGATGACTCCGTTAAAAGTTACTGTTGCGGCATCTCCCGCAGTTTCTTTGGAATTTGTCAAAGGGAAAACACCATACGTGTTTAAAAAGTTGGCTTTTAACCTCGTGGACAGTGGCGCCTCGCGCACGACTACGAATGCATGTGACATTGTATGTACGGTATTTCGTCATAACATCTAGTTCCTTTAAAAGCCCCAAAATTTCAGAGTTTAAGAGGACGCCTCGGTAGCTTAAGTGGCTAAAGCACTCGACCGGATATTGAGGGATCTGGGTTCGAGTCCCAGTCAAGGCGAATGATTTTTACCCTCTGAAATTGTTGCATTAAAATGCACATTAGCGGATGACTCCGTTAAAAGTTACTGTTGCGGCATCTCCCGCAGTTTCTTTGGAATTTGTCAAAGGGAAAACACCATACGTGTTTAAAAAGTTGGCTTTTAACCTCGTGGACAGTGGCGCCTCGCGCACGACTACGAATGCATGTGACATTGTATGTACGGTATTTCGTCATAACATCTAGTTCCTTTAAAAGCCCCAAAATTTCAGAGTTTAAGAGGACGCCTCGGTAGCTTAAGTGGCTAAAGCACTCGACCGGATATTGAGGGATCTGGGTTCGAGTCCCAGTCAAGGCGAATGATTTTTACCCTCTGAAATTGTTGCATTAAAATGCACATTAGCGGATGACTCCGTTAAAAGTTACTGTTGCGGCATCTCCCGCAGTTTCTTTGGAATTTGTCAAAGGGAAAACACCATACGTGTTTAAAAAGTTGGCTTTTAACCTCGTGGACAGTGGCGCCTCGCGCACGACTACGAATGCATGTGACATTGTATGTACGGTATTTCGTCATAACATCTAGTTCCTTTAAAAGCCCCAAAATTTCAGAGTTTAAGAGGACGCCTCGGTAGCTTAAGTGGCTAAAGCACTCGACCGGATATTGAGGGATCTGGGTTCGAGTCCCAGTCAAGGCGAATGATTTTTACCCTCTGAAATTGTTGCATTAAAATGCACATTAGCGGATGACTCCGTTAAAAGTTACTGTTGCGGCATCTCCCGCAGTTTCTTTGGAATTTGTCAAAGGGAAAACACCATACGTGTTTAAAAAGTTGGCTTTTAACCTCGTGGACAGTGGCGCCTCGCGCACGACTACGAATGCATGTGACATTGTATGTACGGTATTTCGTCATAACATCTAGTTCCTTTAAAAGCCCCAAAATTTCAGAGTTTAAGAGGACGCCTCGGTAGCTTAAGTGGCTAAAGCACTCGACCGGATATTGAGGGATCTGGGTTCGAGTCCCAGTCAAGGCGAATGATTTTTACCCTCTGAAATTGTTGCATTAAAATGCACATTAGCGGATGACTCCGTTAAAAGTTACTGTTGCGGCATCTCCCGCAGTTTCTTTGGAATTTGTCAAAGGGAAAACACCATACGTGTTTAAAAAGTTGGCTTTTAACCTCGTGGACAGTGGCGCCTCGCGCACGACTACGAATGCATGTGACATTGTATGTACGGTATTTCGTCATAACATCTAGTTCCTTTAAAAGCCCCAAAATTTCAGAGTTTAAGAGGACGCCTCGGTAGCTTAAGTGGCTAAAGCACTCGACCGGATATTGAGGGATCTGGGTTCGAGTCCCAGTCAAGGCGAATGATTTTTACCCTCTGAAATTGTTGCATTAAAATGCACATTAGCGGATGACTCCGTTAAAAGTTACTGTTGCGGCATCTCCCGCAGTTTCTTTGGAATTTGTCAAAGGGAAAACACCATACGTGTTTAAAAAGTTGGCTTTTAACCTCGTGGACAGTGGCGCCTCGCGCACGACTACGAATGCATGTGACATTGTATGTACGGTATTTCGTCATAACATCTAGTTCCTTTAAAAGCCCCAAAATTTCAGAGTTTAAGAGGACGCCTCGGTAGCTTAAGTGGCTAAAGCACTCGACCGGATATTGAGGGATCTGGGTTCGAGTCCCAGTCAAGGCGAATGATTTTTACCCTCTGAAATTGTTGCATTAAAATGCACATTAGCGGATGACTCCGTTAAAAGTTACTGTTGCGGCATCTCCCGCAGTTTCTTTGGAATTTGTCAAAGGGAAAACACCATACGTGTTTAAAAAGTTGGCTTTTAACCTCGTGGACAGTGGCGCCTCGCGCACGACTACGAATGCATGTGACATTGTATGTACGGTATTTCGTCATAACATCTAGTTCCTTTAAAAGCCCCAAAATTTCAGAGTTTAAGAGGACGCCTCGGTAGCTTAAGTGGCTAAAGCACTCGACCGGATATTGAGGGATCTGGGTTCGAGTCCCAGTCAAGGCGAATGATTTTTACCCTCTGAAATTGTTGCATTAAAATGCACATTAGCGGATGACTCCGTTAAAAGTTACTGTTGCGGCATCTCCCGCAGTTTCTTTGGAATTTGTCAAAGGGAAAACACCATACGTGTTTAAAAAGTTGGCTTTTAACCTCGTGGACAGTGGCGCCTCGCGCACGACTACGAATGCATGTGACATTGTATGTACGGTATTTCGTCATAACATCTAGTTCCTTTAAAAGCCCCAAAATTTCAGAGTTTAAGAGGACGCCTCGGTAGCTTAAGTGGCTAAAGCACTCGACCGGATATTGAGGGATCTGGGTTCGAGTCCCAGTCAAGGCGAATGATTTTTACCCTCTGAAATTGTTGCATTAAAATGCACATTAGCGGATGACTCCGTTAAAAGTTACTGTTGCGGCATCTCCCGCAGTTTCTTTGGAATTTGTCAAAGGGAAAACACCATACGTGTTTAAAAAGTTGGCTTTTAACCTCGTGGACAGTGGCGCCTCGCGCACGACTACGAATGCATGTGACATTGTATGTACGGTATTTCGTCATAACATCTAGTTCCTTTAAAAGCCCCAAAATTTCAGAGTTTAAGAGGACGCCTCGGTAGCTTAAGTGGCTAAAGCACTCGACCGGATATTGAGGGATCTGGGTTCGAGTCCCAGTCAAGGCGAATGATTTTTACCCTCTGAAATTGTTGCATTAAAATGCACATTAGCGGATGACTCCGTTAAAAGTTACTGTTGCGGCATCTCCCGCAGTTTCTTTGGAATTTGTAATCGTAGACTGTTTAACCGGATCTATAAAGAGTAGATAAAATGTTAGTTACTTATGAGAAGGCTGAAGCTAAAACTTTAGCTAGCCGACTCAAGGACTCCTTCTTCCCACGGACAATACGGGATAGCAACTGCAGGGTTATAGATAGCAAAAATTCCACTTGCCACCCTCAGCGTCTAAAAAATAATTAGTTGCATTTAAATGCATGCTCTTCCACTAACCTTATGTGTTTTGTTATAATAACCCATTCTTTCCGAGTGACCTCATTCGTGTTCTGTTCATCTGTTTTTAAGTTTCCCTTTCAGTCCCTCGTCCCTCTCCGCGGGGAGAAATTCCTGCTACCTGCAACGTTGGGTCGCATTCCCTGCCTTTTACAGACTCTTTGGGGGTAGAGTGTTTCGGGGTGCATTTTCATGTGGTAGTTATGTTTCAATTTCTTGCTTTTTGTGTCCTGGCTTTCGTGTTGTAGGATGGATTTCGTGCTGCATCATGGGGTGCAGTTTTTAGTTGTTTTGCGGTATATGTGTTTGCATGAGTATTGGATGAAGGGATTTTTGCATGAGTGTGTGCGCTGCTGTGGGTGTAATTTTCCGTGTTGTTTTTTTACATGTGGTATTTTTCCTTTTTACGGTTGGTGACATAACACCCCCCGCCACACGCCCTTGCGGCGGCTTGCGGAGTATTATGTAGATGTAGATGTAGGTTTTTGTTAATCAATAATATATTTATGCACAGATTTTTGCCTCTTCTCCGCGTTGGTAAGTTTATTAACCTCGCCGAAATCCCACTTCCCGGTCTGGTTTTAACAAATCCACATGAAATGAGGAGAACCCACACAAAACAAGAAGCCTTAAACATTATTGCGTGCTTTTTTGGGATGAACTCCTGACTGTGCCTCAAGGGCGAATTGGAATTGACGCATTTGAGCCATAAGGACGTCGACCGTCGCACTTTTTACGCATTACTGTTTTCGAACATGCCAGGAAAAGGAATCAATTAAAGGAAAATCATTCTTGGATGACCCGGACCCACGACCCCTACATTAAGCAATCGAGGAAGTTTCACCTTCACCTCCGAGTCGTGAGTTCGACTGATATATTTCCTTATCCCAGGGCATGTCTTGGAACCGACCTCGGGATCGATCGAATATCTTGGATCGCTATTCTGCCGCGTCCATGCATTCTTTAATTCAAGCAATGCGGTATCTAAATTTCGGAATTTTCCTTGAATCCAAGTTTATTCATCAACAAATAAATTTTGAAGCAGTTACGTAAAATTTTTGAAATCTTACGAGAAATATTACTGGTCAGAATGCCAGACTTAGCTTGAAGAAGAGATTACCTTTTAAGTTTTGGCTAACGTTGCACAGTAGAATTGGGTAGTTTGGTATAGTTTTATGGGTCCTAAGGTACTATTTATTTGGTACTCTCTATATATTTCATGCTGGGGAAATTATTACTTCCTTGGAACAATTGAAATTCCCACTTTATAAGACCGATTTGTACATTATGAACACGTGCCAAACAATTTCGCGATTACGTCGACCCATGTTTATATGCACGATTGGAATATTGCGTCATAAGCAAAAGAAGTGTCGATCTTAGAAAAAACAAAACTGAAAAAAGAAGAAAGAGGGTACGGTATTAGTACATTAATTCAGGCAAGGTAATTTAATTGATCGGAATTTGGCAAACATCAACCAATTGGAAGTGATTTTGTTGCTTTAATTGCTTGAAAATTCAAAAGTTCACTGACAAAATGGTAGCTAGTATGCTTTTGTACAAAATGGAATGGCAACCGTGGGGGATATTAGGCTTAAAGGCAATTAAAATTATATCGGACGTTAGTGGAAGGTAAGTTTTCGTAGGGATGGCAATTGAATGGATGGATGAAATCGTGGCCATATTAAATAAAATAATACGCAGAATGAGTAATTATCGAGACAGAAATTGACAAAAGCTCTGACGTCCATAGCTAAGCTCGATATTTATATATTTTTTAAATAGCAAAGTTTCCTTGTTACAAAAGGAACGCTAGAATCAACGAGTCGTAATGAGTCACCCAAAAAGAGAACACGAAGAAAACATTATCATTAGTTAAAAGAGGATGTGCAAATGAAAGAATTCATTTTTTAAAGCACGTCATTAGGAACAGAGAAAAAAATGCAGCAGGAATTACGTACGTCGGCAATAATCCAACGGAAAGAAATGTAAATTTTTTCGATTGGAAATTTATGATAGAAAGTTGCTGATTCATCCGCTTGTCTTCATTAAGGTCAAAAATACGATCACATAAATTGATGAGCCACCATTTTAATATCACTTATAATCTTAGTTTCTTTCGTCGAGATGCCACACCACATTGATACCGCCAGATCTTTCTTTCCAAATTGTCCCTGCGGAAAATGGAACCACAGAAAGCGCAGTCAAAGTTATTTTAATTAAACAAAAGGTTAACGGACATTGAGGGTGTACAACAAGGGTCTGTTTCAAAGGCCAATTCTTTTTTTTTTCAAAAGAATGCCACATGAAAGTTCTGCCAAGCATTCGCTTCGTCCAAGTCTCAAATCTCTTGTCAGTGAAGCACTACGTCGGATTAACCAGAGGACGCCGGACGACAGCTCATCCGAAGAGACCGAGAGCGTCGGCTGGTGCCGCTTTTGTGCGAACGGCGGCCGCCGACGCCTCTCCACCATCACAACCGAGGAGGCGCAGGGCGCTAGCGTTCAAGTTAGAGAAAATGCCAGGCTTACCCAGAAAATATCAACGCGAAAAAATAATGAGTCAGAAAAATATGATTTGAAAAATGGAAGTTAGAAAATTGAAATATTTTTGGCGTAAGGAAATGTGTGAGCGTGCCAGGCATGGGTGTGATAGCCATGCATTCCTTATAGGGGTGTGATTTCCTGGCGATTAGGAGTCGCAGACGCCCACCGGGAGGAAGAAGGGCTCTTTTATGCATGGCCTCTCGGTGAAAGATGCAGTCCATAAAGATAACGCGTGAGTGGAAAAAGCATGATGCCGCGTCAAAGAAAATGCATGTTAGTCAAAGAAAAAAATGAAATTCTGGTGAAGCACAGATACGCATTTCTTTAAATGACTCTTAACTTGAGCCACACGTATTGAAAGAGTGATATGTAAGATACACAATGAGTTATTACGTTTATCCTTTTAATTAACAATCTAGTGTATTTTTCAATTCTCACTAGCTACGCCCCTATCATATAAATATTCATAGTACTCCATTCAACGGCTTCTAAATACCGCGTCCATTGCAGGAAAAATCACAACTTAATTCTGTTAATCTATTGCAGACAGGTTTTTGAAAGTACCTTCTTTTAATAACTTGGAGCGCTTGTGAGGCAAAAATACTATTAAGTGTTCTTTAAGTGCAATTGGTGTCTTAACTGTCATAGTTTTTTGGGTTCCGTGAGCAGGCGAGCGTGTTGTCAACCCAAATAACCCGGGTGGCTATTAAAATTATGGATTTAGAGCTAAAAAACCTGAAGAAGCCAGGCTATTGAGCGAAGTCAGTACCATAGGAAAATGTATAAATGAGGATAGATTGGATAATAACGTAAACAGACGATACATGAAGTTAATGGAACAAATTTCGGCATAGCTTAGTATGGCTTCATGGAATAATTATCAGGTTTAACAATTAATTGCAACGTGTAGGGTATGCATTGTTATTTATGTTGAAATTTTTCTTATTTTAGGGAAATGTTTTGAACTGAAATTTTGGGCAAATCGAGTTCTATGGGAAGAGGAAAGGGTAGTGGGCAGGAGTTTGCATGAGGCGTTGCTCACATTTTTCGGATACGTTTCAATGAATAATTATCCGCGTTGGAATCCATCCATTTAATTTATTTCCATCAATATATTTTTCGAAATCCTTTGAAGCATTTACGTTCTATAACACCACCATCTGCCAAAGCGGGAAAACGTGGAATTTTAACTTTATTCCACGACTCGTGCTCTGCTAAATGCGTTTTTTTGCGGTAGTCTGAGATGAGATGTGTCTTCGAGTGTGGAGATGGGGCCTCCAGCGATGAATTAAGAGTTCAACCCACTCGCGCTAGGGATAGGGAGGAAGAGAGGGGGAGGGGATAGGTAGCAGGGGGAAGGTGGGAACCAGGGAGGGGGGAGAAGGGACTTCCTCAGGGTTAACGATACTTGCGCACGAAGGGGTGACCTAGTATGACAGTGAGGTTGAGAACAACACCTTTGGATTATGCGTAAAATTATCTAGTCCATGAAGTAACCCATGTTTTACGGCAGGATATTGATACAATGAAGCCGGTGTCACCAAGGAGACACTCGCGTTAACACAAACCAAACAATCGGACGATCGCGAAATCACTCGAATTACACATTTAGGGACGGGAAGGGATGGCGTCCGCGCTGGGCACCGCTCTAGGTATAGGGTTTGCGGCGGACGTTGGGGTGGGGGGCGTTAAAGGGAAGGAATGGGGACAGGGTGTGAGTAGGGAGGGATTCGGGCGAGAGATTTCAGACGACATAGCATTTAGTCCTAAGAATGGAATTTCGACCGTGAAATATAGGGACGTTTATACTCTTATGGCGCCATTGAGAGCGAGATAAAAGCTGATGACGATTGCAGATTACGAAGTCTTCATTCCATAGAGCTCAGAAGGGGTGGTTTAGAGTTCGAGGGAGGCCCCGAGAAAATCCCCCGCACTCCCTCTCCTCTCCAATCCAATGGGTTCCCTCCAACCCGTTGCGAAGACCATCCTTCATTCCCTCTTCCTCGCCAGCCTCCTCTTCCCGGCCACTCATCACTCTCCTCGCCCATAACCCCCTTCCTCCCGGATACGTCTGCACGCGTCCGCGCACGCGATGGCGAAACGCGAGAGTGATGAAGGGGGACGGGGGAAGGCGATAAGGGCTCATTCCAGTGAAGGGCGGCGGATATTGCCCTTCCGCGTGGATTGGGTGCGTTGAAGCACTCGCGCTTTTTATACCACACTGACGACGGCGGGATGCACCCCCCTTCTCACTATTCTTCTCACCCCCAACCCCGTCTCCTCCGAAGGCGTAGCACAAGGGAAGGAAGTCGGCGAGGGGTTTGCGCCCCCCTTCTCCCCCATCCCCGGGTGATTATCATAACCCTAGAATGACGCTCCATCGTAAAACGCTGGTCTCCTTGTTCCCATAATTAGATCGTTTCCGCCGTGGACTCCTTGTGCCCCTCTTTCCCCCTATTGCCTTTACCTCTCCCCCCTTTCATCCCCCTCCCACCATTTTCATAGAAAAACACGCTCGAAATTAATTAAAACGTCCAAACATTAATAGGGATTGAGGTGACAGACGCTTTTCCAATAAAAGCGATCCCTCCTTGTTCTTAGGGTACCTTACTAGGGTAAGGTTCCTGCATTTTAATTTTACCCCTGGGAGGAGAGAGAGAGAGAGACGAATGCGACTTATTTTCCTATTTATAAAAATTTAAGTAGCGAAAAATTTAGTGAGGCATGAGATTGAGTGTATTTTCAAGTTTCGTGGATTTGGTGGAAAAGAATAACTTATTTGCTCCTCGTCGCCGGGTTTTCGCCTTGGATGTTTGGAAATGACTGAATCAGGGATGTGGAAAGGTTAAAGTTCAGGTTATCACGGTCTTGTACCTTCAATATCAACGCGTTCGTAGGAATCCTTCTTCATTTGACAATTTTATATACGCCAGCACTAAAATTTGTCAAGGGTTGCGATAACTCAGAAGCGTCAGAGGCTCTCCTGGCGAATTGAACGTGCGTGGAATTCTTAATTTCCCAGAAGAGATATTTCACTGCAGGAAGACGTTTGGTTTCGAAAGGAATCACATTTTTGTCGACGTTGTTTACCATCGACGTTTCAATGGCCCGCTTCACCATCATTATCATGGTTAATATGGAATTATTAATTACACGGCAAATTGGAGCTATTACTGAGAGGTCGTTTATTACAACAGGTCTATAAGACCAATGAGGTGAATCATTCACAAATTTTCATGCGTGTGGCGGGGGGTGTTAGGTCACCACCTGTAAAAGGGAATAAAACTACATTCAAAATCAACACATGCATGCAAACCTATACCCACAGTGGCGCATAACTTTTACTGGAATCTAACCATTTTTCACGAGCCTCTTATCTTATATACGTGAAACAAAATGTATCCCCATTTCACTATAGCTGTTAACATGCTAATCCACCTACTTCCCTCTTCCGCCACCTTCCCTCTCTCCTTCTCTTTATTTTGATTTTTCCGCGAACTATCCTTAGCTGACTGCAATCTCAGCGAACTAATCATCCAGGTATTTCACTTCCGTTTGCTCTTCAATAGCCCTCTCATACTCTGCTCAACTATTTCTTATTACCCGCTCGTTTCTTCGTCTATAATTTCACATCTTTTTCGGAGATACATTTCAATATTTTGAAATACTTTGGTTAGATATTGAAATTTTTGGTCTGAAATCCAGTTTTTTCGGGATTAAATTATTGTAAAATGTAGAAAAGAGTAAGTAAAAAGGAGATATATTAGGTAGAAAGAGAGATATATTAGGTAGGTAGAAGAGGAAAGCGCGACCTCGACCTTGGTGAGGGATGAGAAAACTCGGTTGCGGATTGGATGCTCACTGATGGGTACGCCTTAAGACCTCATGGATTAGGTAGGAAGGGAAGGTTCTGCTACCAAGGCAAAGGGATATGTGCCAGAAGGCCCAGGTGTAGAGGGGTATTCGAAGGAAGAGAAAGAAGGCTAACATTATAATTAGGAAGAATGGAAGATTTCATCTTAGGTGTAGTCGGATTGAAATGCTAATTACGAAGTCATGAAATTATTTCGTTTACATCTTCATGGTACCATGTAATTCACCGCTATGGGTGTGTGGCAGGGAGTGGTTCCACAACAGTTATGCAACGTGAACTTTAAGGGCTGCTTAAAAGATTTGTGCTTAAAGAAGTGACTGACTATATTAAGTAATATTTCCTTAAGCAGTAAAGGGTATTTTACACCACTGTAAAAGGAAAAAAAACAATAAGGAGGGGTAAGGATAAACTGAACTTCTTACGGGGTCTCTTTAGACTGATTGCCTTAAATAATATTTCCTTAAGCCTTTGAGAGAACCCTTTACGGCTTATTCATATTGTTAGTTCAAAAAGGAGGGGAATATTGAAATTGGTGTGGTGATGTATGGGGAGTAGCCTAAAGCGGTTTACGGGGAAGTTTTCTCCAACGACAGGGACCGGCTCTTGGCAGCCAAGGCAGCCTTAGCCACCCGCGCATTAATTCGGAAGAGACCGAGAAGGTTCGTGAAGAAAATGAGCCAGACGCCCAGGGACCCACTTCGAGGGAATAATACAAACACACACCCACTCCCTCACTCGGGTGCCACAGCAAAGCAATGCCAACACTCGGGAATGTGATTTGGACAAAACACTGGGCGGTCTGATGGCGTTGTCAAAACGAAAAATATTAGGGAATTAAACCCTTCAGTTAAAAGAATCAAACAAATGGAAAATGAAGGAGGGAGGAAAAATAATTCACGTAAAAACTAGAGAAACGCACTGGTGTTAAAAACCGATACGCGCGTTTCGATCCCCAAAGGAGAAAAACCACTGCCACTAAAAATCTCAATATTCCCCTCGTTTTTGTTTCTTTCCCTTTGACAGTGGTTTTAAAAAACCATTTATGGCCGAAGTAAATATATTATTTAATCTAGGTAGTCTTGTGGGTCGCAGCAGTCCAGTGGGCAGAGCGTTGAACTGCTAACCAGAGGATCCCGGGTTCGATTCCCGGGCGAGGCGCTCTGGGCATCTGTAGCTCTACCCAAGCTTAAGTGATTTTTCGGGTACCAGGTCTTCCTGGGAAACTATAACCGGCACAGGGAAAGGAACTGGCCCCCATACCCTGATGTGTGAATTTCCACACGCCGTATAGGGCTTAGTACTAGGTGAACTCTACCATCACCTACCAAACCGACCTTCGGGTTGATTACTGTGCATATGGTATTTTTATAGTTAGTCTTAGAAAAGGCTGAAAGAAGCTCAATTTATCCTTACCCTTAAAGGGATGGTTAAATAATTCAAAAGATTAAAATATTGCCTCTATACATCAACTCAGATATACTCGCATGCCTTTTTTTAAACTTCTTCTGGATGAATGTTGTTCCAAATACTAGTTAGGGGAATTAAAAACCAAAGGCTATATAAATATATCAAAGTACACTAAGCTACTTCACATAAAATAATTATTTCCTCAGTATCGTTGCTTTCAGTTATCTTAATCCCTAATAGCTTGTTGGAAAAATGACATTTTTACTTAGCCGGTTCTACTGTTCAATTCTATAAATTAATTCTCACAATCCATGCAAATATTAGACGAAGGAAGGAGTAATACATTTTTTACATAATCGCAAAAGTGATCTTTTCCAAGTTCATCCCAGATGCATCGCAAGTCTAGTTCCTCTTCGTTGCACATGCATTCGACGATCGACTCATTCGATTTCTCACATTGTCAGCGTAGGAGTCGAAGCGGGCATCAAGTTATGTGCAATGCTGGACTCATGAACATTATTAAATCAATTTTAATTACTTCTGCTAGCACGCAGGTTCCTTTAATCGTTTTTACGATGAAAATTACGACTCTGAGACTACCCAATTTTTTCTCCTGACTTGGAATGGATGCAGAGATTTGGTTTTGCTTCAAAAAGACCGGCACTCCTTACACGTAAATACGAAGCATAAATGACTGCACCGTAGAGTGTACAGGATTTGTATAGCTACTGCTAGAGTGATAAGTGTTTTTAATGCCTGAAATGACGTATTTTATTATTTTAGTTTATATAGTGCCCTGCGATCCACCACTAGGGTTTGTGGCAGGGGGTGATGGCACAACAGACTACCCTTAACCCAAAACACTTTTCCCTCCTAGCGCATCTATCATAATACAATGGGGCTAATAATGCCTACAGCATCATTGCTAAAGAGACATCCTTCCAATGTACGCAAGAGATTTAATTTGTAACTTAACCTTCATTCCGCGAAGGCTCCCCAACCCAGTTCCTCCGATAACCCAATTCCTCCACTCAGTTTGTCATAGCAACGCTTAACAAATCTGCCTCCTCTACGCTGTATCTGAACTGCGTGTGCTCATCCGTTTTGTCTACCTCCGTTGCCTAATACCGTTTGAAATTCATTGCCCATTTAGTGATAGACATGCGGTTTTATCGAGGTGAAAAATGTGCCGTCGTGGGTGCGCGACAATTCAAAGGCGAGGGCACCCGATGGCATCAGGCTTGACGAAGCGGAAATTCATCTTGGATGAAGGAAAGGTCCCGAGGTATTTTCCACACACTTTTCACTCAATTTCCTGCCAGGGTCTGAGGCCAAACGTGAGTAGTAACGAACCCAAGACACCTTTGGCACGCACCAGCCGGTTTTCCAGTGAGCAAAGAACGCCTCTTCGGACGGTAATGGAAAAGTTGTGGCGAGGTAGACAAAAATGCTTGGGATTGCAGGAAAGTTATACTGACTGGGAAGAGAGCTTCCCATTTCTTGGTATCGGAAGATTAATTTCGAAAAAACAGAAGACTTGAAAGCTTCATAAATATTTCATTAAAAAAATAGTCTACTCCTGGAAGTAAATGAATGAAGAAATAAGAAGAAAAAAAAGATCAACACATTCAAACAAGTCTTTCGAGAACAACCTGTTTGTTCTTTTTGCCTGCCTATTACTTTAAAAAATACTCAAAAATATTTTTAGGAAATTATTAATATTTTTTCTTTTAAAAATTTAAATCAAACTTTTATTATTTGGAGTAAAAAATGTAAAAATATGAATAATATCTATTTCTGTTGTTCAGTGTTGTAATTTTTCAAAGTCCGATAGTATTTATTGGAATACTTTCCTACCTATTTGAGTAGAACTAGATTCTGCAGTAAAAAATGGAAGGATTTTTTATGAATGGAAAAGTAATAATGACCTTGAAAATGCTCAGAAAACGTTCGATGTCAATTCTTTTCTCCAACGAACCTAAGCAAATTTAATTCGAATAATTTTGTGACAGAACGCGCTGTTCTTGAGATATTACCCGCTGAAATATTTAAAGAAATCACCTATATACATATATAAAAAACTCACTCTTAGGTACACATCATATATTTGTCTTCGTTACCCTTCTCTTAAATTTGCCTTAAAATATCTCAAAATATCCCTCCCTCTGTTAATGAACAATTACCTTCTCAGAAATAGGCTAGGTGCTTTTTCCTCAGTGAACTTTTAATGGTTATTATCCAAACCTTGCCTGCAGGCCTTTGACTGGATGCGCCCTTTTGCGCTTGGAGTGGACCAGAAGTAGTAGCGAGGAGGCGCTCTCTTCCTCTCTCCCGCCCGCCCCCTCGAGATTTGAGTGGTCTCAAAGGAGTGATGTCCGTCCCCCTTGAGTGATTTCCGATCACATGACGGCTATCTATCGTATCGGCGCAGAGGCGACCACGTGTCCCTGCCCCGCTCCAAGGGTGACGTTGCAGGCGAGGGTGGATCCCCCGCCCTTTCATTTGTTTGCACGTGGATGCATGCCTGAATTACTCAAGGCGTCGAAACTGGTCAAACGACCTTGGCAACTCAGAAATTCCGCGAGATGTCCCCTTTACCGTGATGAAAAACTTTTGCTCCAAAGGAGTCGACATACTTGATGGCGTAATCATGTTTAAAAGGAGAAATATTCCGAAACTGAGAAGAAAGATTTCGACGGGAAACGGGTCCATCTGGGAGTTTACGAAATTGAATCGCTTCTCGCAGAAACAAAAATTGTAAGAAATTCGATTCAAGATCTTCGAAGAAGAGATTGAGGTCACGTCGAAAGTTTAATCCCAACGAATGAATGAAATATTCCTTCCTTCATTTTCGATCGGGGGAATTCCCGCCCAACCGAGGTAGGATTCAGAGGGTCCACGACGACTGTTATCTTCGACCTGTTCTTTGGGAAAACTTTTCCTTTCTATGCCCGACATTATTTCCTCCAGTTCTTCGTCACTTATGCCTGACTTCGTGTCGTCTTAAAATGCCTATTTTCTTCCTTCCTCTGGGACGCTTGCAAAACTTTCTCCCTTCCACCGTGACCTTCAACATTTCACCGCCACTTAATATTTACTCCGTCCACTTTCTATGACTCTTCCGGGGTTTTCCCAGCAAATTCCTCTCCTCGCACTCTTTGATCAAAACTTCATCCCTTATGCCTTGTCAGGATTGGGAGACACCAGACGTTAATATCCGTGCGAGTGACATTTATTCCCACAGAAGAAAAGGATCGCGGATACGAATAATTATTTTTATTGTAATTAAAACAACAGTTTTCAACCCAATAGGTTGGTTTTATAGGCGAGGGTTGAGCTCGCTAAGCCCAAGAGCGTTTGAAATTCGCGTATCGGGGTAATAAGAGGAACCAGTTCCTTCTCTGTGCCGCCTTTGGTTTCCCAGGAAGAGTGTCTATTTGGAAAATCACTCAGCTCGGGTGAAGCTGAGGGTGTCCAGAAGCGGCACCCGGAATCAAACCTTCGGGCAGCAGCCCATCAGTCTGCCCGCTAAACTATCGTACCATGTACCCTTCATTTTTATAGATAATTTCATAATTATAAAGCGATAGAAATCACTCTGGAGACTCCAGCATGCAATTGACCCTTGTTCCATCGAGCCATCCACGCCACGACCCAAGCAAGGCTTAACCCGCCAAAAGTTTGATGGAAATCTTTTTTCGCAAAGCCCGTATATTCTTACTCGCACACTTTTCATTGTTGGTATGGATCCCAGGGTCTTAACAATTACCTACAAATTTCAGGGCCGACGTCCTAAGTACACTGCGGGGATGTTTCTCGGGCGAGGAGGAGAAAGTTCCCATGGGCCATTGTTTTCTGGTCGGATTTGAGGATTTCAGAATAGTGGGAAAAGAGGGAGGGGCGCGGGACGAAATATGGAAGGGGAGGGGCACATAAAATGTGCGAATAGGGGAGTGGCGATGCTTGGGGTTACTTCTTTTTTTTTAGGGGTTATGAGGGTTTAAGGGACGAAGGAGAAATGGCCAGCGTCGATCAAAGTGGGCGGGGGAAGAAGGGATACTATATACGTGTGTGGGAAAAATGGGATTCCGAGAGGAACGGAGGGAGGGAATGTTTGGGTCCATGAGTTGAGGTGAGATTTGGGTGTTTTGCTAGGCGGGAGGGGAGGAAGAGGAGGAGGTGGAAGAGGGAGGAGAGGGGGTGGGAGGGGAGGGGAGACAATATCATTGGCGGTGGTGGGGGGGGGATATGACTTGGTGAGGAAGGGAAACCAAAAGTAGGTGAAGACAGCCACCACATCATGCATGGCATTTCGTCGCAATGGCGTTCTGTCGAGCTATATCGATTACACGGCAATCAAGATGCACGATGCCGGATTCAAAACGGCGATCAAGCGTACAAGTAGTCTGGTGAGATAAAACTGATAGACTTTAATCGAGTTTCACTCACGAACTGATTGAGATGTTTCGGATTGAACACTGTGTCAGGGATTCCCTGGCACTTAGGCGAACGGCATTAACGCTGTCGGAATTATAAATTGGGCCATTTTCTTTTCCTCCACTAGGGATGGACAACTGAATGGAATTTACCGATTGATAAATAAATAAATAAATAAATATTGGCAATATTTTACATAAAATGAAATTTATTTATGCGTCCGGTTTCGATGTAACTACATCATCGCCAGGTGATGATAATGTAGTTACCTTGAAACCGGTGGCATTAATAAATTTCATTCTGTGGAAAATATTGCCAATTTTTAATTAATTATGATATCCAACCCTATCACGCCTGAAACGTATCGTTTTTCGCAACATTATAGATTGACGGCTTTCGAGATTGAATTGAGAAAGGAAAATTACTGACTGAAAAATGTGTGATGAAGTTATTGGCATGGTATCCGAAGAGATATGGTTGTTGAGAGATTTAGACTGAGCGATTGGACGCAGAAGATACTGAGAGGCCATTGGATGCTAGAGACGGACGAATGTTGGGAGAGTGATGAAAATAATAGGCACTTTTGGATTGGATGATGTGAGGAAGAAAGTGATAACGGCTAGTTACTCCCATGTGTAGCATGGGATTTTAGGAATTTCCTCTCGTGCTTGTAAGGGTTTCCGAGAACAGCAGTGTATATTGCCTCGGTCCATCGAAAACCTACCCTGAGCTGGAAGACTACTACTAAAATAATTAAATTAAATGCACGCAAAGGTGTTATACGTATGTATATACATAATGATATACATATTTATAAACCGAAATGTTAGTGCCCTTTTTATACATGTGTTTGTGTGTGTGTCAGGGTGTATCTGTTTCAATGCCAGGAATAGTGTGAATAAATTGGTTAATTACATTTAAAATAAACCCGGGTAAGGGTTTTAAACTTTTGGTAAATGCATAGCCACCTTCTTCAAAAGAAAGAAGAGAAATCGTAACAGTACGCCAATTGTATTATATCAGTTCGTGAGTCGTTTCAAAATAAACATAAATATGTTTCGTGAAGGATTCTCGGGTCTTCCACCGGGTCAAGGGTCAACCCTGAAGACGATGCACGAGTCGGGCATCGAAACGTCGGCCAATATGGAACCCTTGACCCGGTGGAAGACCCGAGAATTCTTCACGAATCAAATACGCCGGGAAAGCATCAGATCTTACTTCATAAATATGTTTATCTATGGTGCATTTGTTATGCTATCCCAGCGTTATAAACCTACCCTCGCAAAACGACGGCAAGAAGCTACGAGGAAGAAGACTCTTTAAATCTCAACGTAGTGTCACATGTGAATGTCATTTTCCCAACTATGAATCTATTACGCACAGGTGATGGTATTCCCACTTTTGAAGGTTGGCATCTTCGCTGAGAACATTTTTTTGGATTCGAGAACAATATCGACCAGGATCGGGTTCGATAGTCGGATGGCATGGCCGCAATTTCATTCATCTTTCGAATGATTTCGATCTTTTCGACCAAATCGTTTGAATCATATTTAATTGAAACTCAAGGAATTGTATGAAATGATTCATTAGTTGGATTTTCAATAAATTAACACCACACTTGTAGGCACGACTATTTTGAGCTGGCTGCTCCATTTCTCCCCTTGGAAAAAATGCCGTCGATGGTTCCGTAAGCGTGGAAACGATTTAGTCGAATGGAATTGGTATTCGATTCGATAGAAATCTATAATTTACGGGTGATGCTACTTCGTTTTCATGCAGTAGGGCTTATCTATGCTAAAAAAGTCAGAAATCGATGCTGAGAATAGTTATTAAAGATCCCAAGGCTTCTCTCCATATCCCTCGCCTCAAATCAAGGATATGTTTCGGTGTCACTGTGTGGCTGGGGTGGCTTATAAAGCTGGAGAGTGGTGAATAAATGGTGACGGGCGTCAGGGGAGCGGATATAAACGGGCGTGCGAAGGTGGAGGGAAGCTTCTAGGATGAAGAGGGGAAATTAGGGGTCGAGGCATCCTTTGGTGGGAGAACCGGGGTCCGATAAAAGGTTTTACGGTACGGCGAGTGAATAGAACTCCACGTTTTATGGATCCACATAAACCTATGAATTTCAAGGGGCAAGGGTTTTTCCAAAGGGATCAACGCCCCTCCCCCTTTGCCCTTATGGGTACAAACTCCTTCCAAAAAATCACGGGCCGCCGGCACGCGTCAGATTGGCATCGACTGTTCGGTGCTGGAAAGAAAATAAAAATCTCGTGTAGCAAGCGCATTACCTTCCATATAAAGTGCTCATTTTTATGGTCAAAGATAAGAAGAGAATTCAATGACTCTGCTTAACCTATTGCGTTAATGAGATCCTTCGATTTTTGTGTATTTGGGCCTCTGCAAGACAACATAAGAGAAGACTGTCGACGTGTCTCCGTTCATGTCCGACTATTTATTTTGTTATTAGTTTATTTTAAAATATTACGTCTTTTTGAAATTTATTTTCTACCAGGATTAATAGGATTCTGTATTTTCAAAATTAAGGATAATGAGCGGCGGCGCTAAAGATGTGGTTTGTTTCAGCGGTGATGAAATAAAAAACGGCCGCAAAAGATATACAATTGAACGAGGTCCTATGGATATTTCTTTCCAGGCGCTATACTTTCTGGAAAATATGAAAATACCATCATATTTTCCAGTACGTATTTAGTAGTTTCCAGTAAGTTTCGCACTGGATTCTGAATTGGAAATTCAGTGCGAAAGGTATGGGATGAAAATCAATATTAATAAAACAAAGGCAATGCTATTTTCTAGAAAGAAAAAGGCTAAGCTTAGTATTAAAATACGAGAGCAAAAACTAGAGCAGGTAGAACAGTTTACGTATCTGGGAAGTGTTTTGGACCAACACGGTCAAAGTAGTAGGGACGTAAGGAGAAGAATTGCGCTAGGCAAAGAGGCTTTCACAAGGAGGAGGGAGTTGAAGACGCGGAAGTTGAGTAAGGATGTTAAGAAAAGACTCGTAAAAACTTTGATATGGAGCGTAGCTATGTAAGGCGCGGAAACGTGGTCATTGAAGCGGGAGGATAGACGTAGACTGGAGGCTTTTGAAATGTGGGTGTGGAGAAGAATGGAGAAGGTGAAATGGACAGAGAAGAAAACAAATGAGGAAGTACTTGGTATGGTGGGCGAAGAGAGGGGATTGTTGGGAGAAATCCTATGGGGGCAGGAAAAGTGGATGAAGGGGGTATTGACTGGCAGTGGGATGTTGAAGACTGCATTAGAGGGTAGAATGTTAGGCAAACGAGGAAAGGGCAGGGGCAGGATGAAAGGAGGAAGAAAGTACTCAGAGATGAAGAGGGACCTGATGTAAAGTAGGATGTTGTGTTTTGCTAGGGGTAACAAATTATTTAATTAGTAATTATGTCCATCCAAAAACCTACCTTAACCGGTAGATTACCTTAAATCTTTTATATATATATATATATATATATATATATATATATATATATATATATATATATATGTATGTCTATGCGCATGATTGATTGGACGTCATATATTTGCATTGGAGCAATTTTTAAGTATATGAATCATACGCTTTGAAATTGTCGCATACTAGGGCGACATAGCGGGGCCTCCGTTAATAGTTAGTATCGTGGCCTCTCCCGCTGTTTCCTTGAATTTGATCTATATTTGGTTCTTGTTCTTGAACGATAATCGATTCGTAAATGCTTCGTTACATTAGGGTCGATAGAAAGTAAAGAGCCCTCTTCATAAAAGCAAGTTAACCTTCTGATTTAACATTCCGACGACCTCGAGCAATCCACCTTTGCCAATTCAATCGAGTTTTATAATTATCTCTTCCAAATAAAGGAAATACCTACCGGCTGAAATCAACACATTTGGGACTGAATTTTGAGTGAAAGCCAACGTGGAGGATGTAGATAGCTGTTGGCGTTTCAATTCCAAAGCGGGAAATAGGTTCCGAGGTATTCACGGGTAATCTTCCACCAGCACGCGAAGGACGAACCACAGGCCAAAAGAAGAATAAAGAGGGATTTCTGCACACGGCAGCTATACCTAGATGCTACATGGCATCCCTCTGCTTTACGGAATGACTCTTCATCCCGGGGGGAGGGGAGTGTTGAACGCTTAGAATGCCACGAAGAGGACTCGGAACTATAAATGTCGGAGGTCAAATATGAAGAGGTAATTTCTTAATGCGGAAAGCTGAGAAAGAACCAGTATTTGTTTTGACATGCTTAGATGATGTTAATTTCTTGTCTAATGAAGAGTTTGAAAGTCCTTTAATAACCTAACGTTTCATAAAAAATTGAAAACTTACAGTGCATCAAAATATCCAATGTCTCAGCTGCAACTTTTATTCACATTTAGGGAATCTATATTTTCTTTCGAGCTTGCTCAATGTTATCAAATTGACAGAAATTCGTATGCACGAAGATGAGGTTGAGTTAGATTAGATAACCGGCTTCAAATATGTTGCTCGCAACGGTGACACTACTTGAGCCGGAGGTGTTATCGTTTATGCCAGAAATACGCTAGACTGTAATTAGAAAGATACGCAATCTGCAGAGTTTGTAGATGTGAAACTGATACTTGAATTTATTGCCTTACATTACATCAGTACATGCAGATTAGGGTAGATAGAAATGCAAGTAGATCAAAACTATCGACTCATGAAATTATTATCTGAAATAGAGCCAGCAATTCATAGTTTTAAAATTGCATTAGTTGATGGTGGCCATTGTGTGAAGCAAAATATTTCATAAAATTAAAAACATTTCTATGGAAGTTTTAAATTCATGCGGGTTAGCGAAAACATTTTTTTCAAATTTAATTTTAAGAATGTTGAGTAAAGTCATATTGTTCACGCCGATAAAATTGGTGTATTTTAAAAATTTCCTCTACAATTTACATTTGGTTTTTCAATTTTGGTCAAAAATTTAGGTAGTTTTTTATAGTTTGTCACAAAGTTGTTTAAAAAATATATATTCCAGCCCAAATTATTTTTAAGATTTCTTTCAAAAAAGACAAAAGACCAAAACGTGCGCAGAGAATCTGAAAAAAACTCGAAATTCCGTCGGAATCCCAGGATCTTTTTACATGAGTGCAATGCCTTTCTCTTTCGCTGCGCATATTGGCGAAGGGAAAACCGCCAACCCCCCCTGTCTCCTTCGCGACGCTAAAGCGAAAAATCTCGCGGTCGAACTAGGGAAGCATTGCTGTAGTTGTGAATATGTGAGCGGACACATGAAAAAAAGCAGCTTTGTCGTGTGATAGGAATAGATTCTGTTTAATCCTGGACAACGCTTTCCACTCCACACGGTCGAATAATCTCGAAACAAAAATAATTAAATAACAATAAAAATAATAACAATAAAGTTCGCCACAAAAAAAGGTAAGCGTATACTTTCTTAATTACAAAATCGATTCTCATTTGTTGGTTTCGTCCGACATGAGAAAGAGAAAGAAATAAATAAAAGAGAGAGAGAGGGAGAGGAAAGGGGTGAGATGGAAGCTGCGCGGAAGTTTAGGCGGTTGTGGGGTGGGAAGAGTTAGGGTTATGGTTGGGGAAATAGGAAGTGACCCTGGGAAAGGGTATACATACATACCCGTGCATATGAATGCGTGTAAAATGGGGTGGAATGAATATCGTCCCTAAATCCTGAGAACGCTTCCGCTCGGCGTTTAGAAGCCACAAGCTACGCCGGGAAAACTTTGTGATCTCCAGAGAATTTTCGTTTGGATAAAAAGCGATGGAGGGGGTTCGTGGATATGGGATATTCTCCCCCTTGCTCACCCATCCTCCTGCATTCCGGCCATCGGCAGTCGTTAAGGTCGATTTCGCTTTTCCTCGTTCAAGTATATTTTTTGGTTGCGGAAATGGTTCGCTTTCACCCTTTGCACCCTTCCCCCTTCAACCTGCCGCACGGCATATCTACCCCTTCTTTTTTAAGGGCCTCATTCCCTCACACTTCCCTTGTCTCCTCCCATGTGCGTCCTATTTCATTCGCCAGTCACTTCTCCTCTGTCCTCCTATCCGATTCACCCACAAGTCCCATCATTCTCCTCTTCTTTCGATTTTTTTGCTATCTACAAAACTCGCAAAAGCGATTGAATCGATAAATTACTGATGAATCTATTACTAAAAATTTCATTTACGCAGCGCTTAATATTCCCATGTTTATAAAGAAGAACCTTAAGAAGACTCAATTATGAATTTCTCGAGTTTACGTCTATTCAACAAATATATTGATCGGGAAACAGACATGAAATTCATAAAAAAATCACAGAAATTATTTTTCTGTGATCGGCGATAAATGCGAAAAAGATTTCATATATATATTTGATGTATTTGATGTTTGATTGATTTTGTGCAACATTTGATGCTGTACAAATTACTCGTATTTGAAAATATTTACACGAAAATTATCTTCAAAAGAAATTGATTCAAAATGTGCAACTTGGCATGAGAAATAAACGGCCAGCGCGCTCCTTTTTAACCTAGCGATCGGTCATTTTATTCTAAACTGTCCATTCAACATCTCGCTACATCAAGAGGCAAATCTACACCCAGTCGTCGTATAATAAAGGATCCAAAGCGTTCTTTGCTATTTGGAGGGTTTGTTTGATTTTTCCGAAAGATTTATGAATGACCACGGTATTTTCTTTTATTTCCTAATCCGGGAAACCCGGTCCAATATACCTGTCTGGAAAGGCTTGATGGCATATTAAAATTTTAAACAAATTGGGAAAAAATGGAACTAATTTTCAATTAGAATCTAAGAATAAATGTACTTGTAGCTCGGAAATTAAGGATTATCCTAGAATGATGGTCCTTTAAACGAGCAAAACTAAAAGAAATATTTTATGTTTGGATTGAGTTGCTGCCATGTTGTAGGCATTTTCCATTCACTGGAATAATAAACAGACATTTTTTCGTTGATAACAGTAATAAGAGAGGCCCACGAGAAAAAGATCATTGATATTGATCAAGGCACTAGTGCATTAGATCCGATGGGACGAAAGTCAAGATGGGTAAGGCCAAGCAAGGACGAAACTACCGCACTGGGTGAGCAAACACAGATCCAGAATGATTCCTTTTCGTTCCAAATATTTTCTTCAACTTCCAATCAGGTACAAATTTACAAATTTAGGGTACAAAAAAGGAGGGCAAGAACTAGAGCAAGTAGAACTGTTCACGTATCTCGGAAGTGTTTTGGACCAACACAATCATAGTAGTAGGGACGTAAGGAGAAGAATTGCGCTAGGAAAAGAGGCTTTCACAAGGAGGACGGAGTTGATGAGAGGGACGTTGAGTAAGGATGTTAAGAAAAGACTCGTAAAAACTTTGAAATGGAGCGTAGCTATGTACGGCGCGGAAACGTGGTTATTGAAGCAGGAGGATAGACGTAGATTAGAGGCTTTTGAAATGTGGGTGTGGAGAAGAATGGAGAAGGTGAAATGGACAGAGAAGAAAACAAATGAGGAAGCACTTGGTATGGTGGGCGAAGAGAGGGGTTTGTTGGGAGAAGTCCTATGAAGGCAGGACAAATGGATGAAGGACGATGTTGAAGACTGTAGAGGGGAGAATATTAGGCAGACGAGGAAAGGGCAGGAATAGGATAGGGATAATGGACGGGGTGAAGGGAGGAAGGAAGTATACGGAGATGAAGAAAGACTTTATATAGGGTGCTGAATAGCGTTTCGTTAGGAGCCAAAAAATATTTATTTGGTAGTTATGCCCATCCAAAACTTACCTTAACCGGCTTATTACTTAATACCCATTATACATATATGTATATATATATATATATATATATATATATATATATACATATATGTATATATATATATATATATATATATATATATATATATATATATATATATTTATTTATTTATTTATATAAACACTATTGAGGAAGGCAACGGGAAACCACCTCAATTATCATTCCCAAGATTAATATGATGGACTATAAAGAGATTTTGAGTCCTGGCAACTACGGGGCTGGGCCCAATCAACCGCGTGCCGTGCCCGGCAACGGGGGAGGCAAGGCTTCCGCGGTCGTCATCCCACGAAACCCTTGCAAGGGAAAACCACCAGCAGCAAGACAGAAGGTGCAGGAGAAGAAGACCAGATTAGTTAGAATAGGAACGTGGAATGTTAGGACAATGATGAGGACAGGGAAATCAGAGAATGTTAAGCGAGAGATGGAAAGGGGAAATATAGATATTTTAGGTCTCTCCAAGGTGAGATAGAAGGATACCGGGAATTACTGGAGTGATAAGTATAGAATAATATACAGCGGTGGGGACGAGAGCCAACGAGGGGTTGCCATTGTATTAAATGAAGAGGTAGGACGAAACGTAGTCAACATAGAGCAGGAAACGGATAGAATACTACTGGAAGAGATAAAAGCAGAACCGGCAAACTTGGTTATTATTCAGGTATACAGGTACATGACACCAAGCAACCATAAGGAAGAAGAGGTAGATACGATCAGTTAGAGGACAGAATCGCGTGTGTTCCTGCAGGGAAACATTTGATAGTGATGGGGGATTGGCATGCAACGGTAGGCGAAGGCAGAGATGGTGATGAGGTCGGGGACTACGGTTTAGGCACGAGGAATGACCGCGGAGAGAAAGCAGTTGAGTTCTGCAGGAGACAGGGGCTAGTCATCACCAACACTTGGTTTAGACACCACAAAAGACGCAGGTACACATGGAAAATGCCAGGTGACTCAGAAAGGTATCAGGTAGATTATATCCTGGTTAGGCACAGGTTTAGGAACAGTGTGATAAATTCGCACAGCTTCCCGGGAGCGGATGCGGAGTCAGACCACAATTTAGTTGTTATGAAATGCAGCGTCTGTTGCAAAAAGATAAGGCATGGCCGGAGAGTTAGAAAATGGAATGTAGAAGAATTAAATGGTTTCAAAAGGAAGGAATAGGAGGTAGAGGAAATCATGAAGGATGGTAAAGTGCTAATTACTATCAAAGAATAATGGGAAAGTATCAAGAGAGGGTTGTCTAAAGCCGCAAAAGACACTATCGAAACCATTAACGCTGAAAGGACCAAGAAACCATGGATCACGGATGAGATGATTGCAAAGATGGATGAGCGGCGAAAATGGAAGAATGTAAATATAGAATTAGGCAAAATGAAGTACAGCATGGTGGAAGACGAAGTGCGAGGATATGGAAAGTCTGCAGAGGAAGGGTGAAATCGGTGCGCTGTACAGCAAAGTTAAATCTTTATTGGGAAGTAAGAAAGGGAGATCAACGATGGCAGTTTGAGATAAGGCGGGTAAGGTAATAGTTGACGCAGGAAAGATCCAAGAGAGATGGAAGAAATATATATATATATATACACACACACACACACACACACACACACACACACACACACACACGAGGGTCATCCGGAAAGTAGTACCCGTTCGTGAAATAAAGACACAAAAGTAAATATTAACAAACATAAAAAATTTTATTTGAAAGAGGATACTTTAAACTACTTCTCAACATAATCTCCAAGCAAATTAAGGCATTTGTCATAACGTGTGACAAGTTTCTGTATTCCTGCTGCATAGTCCTTCGCCGCCAGCTCATTGAGATACGCGAGGGACCCATCTTGCACAAAATTTTTGCATAATGCAGATGGTGTTTAACAATTTCATGAACAATTGTTCGAGAAACATTGGGAAAATGCTCACAGATGTCATCAATTGTGACGCGCCGATCGTTCCTCACGAATTCGTCAACTGAGCTCACCAGTTGGTCTGTAATGACAGACGGTCTCCCCGAACGCTCATCGTCGTGTGTGTTCCCCCTCCCCATGTTGAAGTTGCGACACCACCGCCGAACAGACGACTCGTCCATTACATTGTCTCCATACACCTCCTTTAATTGGCGATGAATATCACATGGGCGAACGTTT
The DNA here is from genome assembly GCF_022747635.1 of Hetaerina americana. Lineage (NCBI taxonomy): Eukaryota > Metazoa > Arthropoda > Insecta > Odonata > Calopterygidae > Hetaerina > Hetaerina americana. The sequence goes on along the minus strand of NW_027286986.1, from coordinate 3,281,554 downwards.
CTTGCATTGAGGAATTTAATCATTGCCCTCACTTCACAACTGGCGGCGTTCTCAATTTTTTTAAACATTGTAAACAATCACAGAAACAACACAGGCAATGCTAGCGTCACGCAACTTGGCTCAGAGAAGGCAGACAAGCCACTGAAGCTATCTGACCTCGTCCAGCGGCTACTCGCGTCGTCAGCACTTCATGCGGCACGAACGGATACTACTTTCCGGATGACCCTCGTGTATATATATATATATATATATATATATATATATATATATATATATATATATATATATATATATATATATATATAACTGTATAGTAAAGAACTTAGACCAACAAAGTTAGACTTTGAAAAGGAACATGACGTAGAGGAAGACAGCTTAGGTCCAGACATACTCGGCAATTAGATAGAAAGGGCATTAAGGCAGATGAAACTAAATAAGGCCGTGGGGGTGGATAACATTCCCGCGGAACTTTTAAAATGCTTAGGAAAATGTGGGAGGAAGAGGCTATATGGGCTGATCCGTAGTATTTATGAGGAAGGAATCTGGCCGGAAGACTTTGTGAGATCAGTTTCAGTTCCTATTCCGAAAAAGGTAAAGGCTGCATCATGTGAGGACTACAGGACGATATTGATATCCCACGCAGCTAAGGTTGTTCTCAGGATCATAAACAAAAGGATAGAGAGTAGGGCAAATGATTACTTGGGGGATGATCAGTTTGGGTTTAGGGAGGGGAGAGGTACGCGTGATGCCATTGCAGTAATGAGATTATTAATCGAGAGGAATATAGAACACAACCAGGAGATATGTGCCTTTTTCGTAGATTTCGAAAAAGCGTTTGATAGAGTGAACTGGGAAAAACTAATGAGTATATTGCAGAAAATAGGAATAGATTGGAGGGAAAGGAGGCTAATCCGCAACCTGTACATGTCTCAGAGTGCTCAGGTGCGAGTGGGGAACGGGGAGTCCGGTTGGACAGTATTAGGAAGAGGTGTAAGGCTGGGCTGCCCATTATCACCGTTGCTGTTTAACCTGTATGCAGAGGAAATGATTAAAGAGGCATGGGAAGAACTCGAGGTAGGAATGAAAGTGGGCGGGGAATTCGTAAAATCAGTTAGGTTTGCTGATGACCAAGCTTTAGTTTGACAGTCAGCCAAGGGGCTGCAAGCACTGCTTAGTGAATTGAAAATTCAGTGCGACAGGTATTGGATGAAAATCAATATTAATAAAACAAAGGTTATGCGATTTTCTAGAAAGGTAAAGGCCAAGCTTAACATTAAAATAGGAAGGCAAAAACTAGAGCCGGTGGAACAGTTTACGTATCTCGGTAGTGTTTTGGACCAACACGGTCAAAGTAGTAAGGACGGAAAGAGAAGGATTGCGCTAGTCAAAGAGGCTTTCACAAGGAGGAGGGAGTTGATGACGGGGACGTTGAGTAAGGATGTTAAGAAAAGACTCGTAAAAACTTTGATATGGAGCATAGCTATGTACGGCGTGGAAATGCGGTCATTGAAGCAGGAGGATAGACGTAGACTGGAGGCTTTTGAAATGTGGGTTTGGAGAAGAATAGAGAAGGTTAAATGGACAGAGAAGAAAACAAATGAGGAAGTACTTGGTATGGTGGGCGAAGAGAGGGGATTGTTGGGAGAAATCCTATGGGGGCAGGAAAAGTGGATGAAGGGGGTATTGACTGGCAGTGGGATGTTGAAGACTGCATTAGAGGGTAGAATGTTAGGCAAACGAGGAAAGGGCAGGGACAGGATGAAAGGAGGAAGAAAGTACTCAGAGATGAAGAGGGAGCTCATGTAAAGTAGGATGTTGTGTTTTGCTAGGGGTCACAAATTATTTAATTAGTAATTATGTTCATCCAAAAAAACATTGGCGAATGCATTACCCCCTCATCCATTCGACCCTTAATCCCTCCACCCTTAACCACTAACTAACCACCCTTAATCGCCATCTTTAATTTCCCTCCCAGAATTCCCATATATATATATATATATATATATATATATATATATATATATATATATATATATGTACGATATATATATAACTAGGATATCTATTTATGGGAATATCTGTTTCTATATATATATATATATTCATATATATATATATATATATATATATATATATATATATATATATATATAGAAACAGATATAAGGAAAAGGGATAGGAATTCACACAAAGGACGAACACAGGAGAGGTGGGGAAGGCGGAATCCAGCAGATCACGAATGTAAAAATAATCTAGACCGGGATTTGAACTCTGGATCTTTCCACTTGCCGGGCCGAGGCTCTTAACCACTTGAGCTATCCAGGAAACGTAATTTACGCTGAGATCTGCGATGCTTTATGCATCCAAGTGCCCCGATTCTTTGGCCAAGAGATGGCGTTAGGGAGCTGTTTCACCCACTAAAGGAGAAATAGAAAACACACAAGGAGAAAGGATAGTAGTATAGCAGTCATACAACATCATGAAGGCCAATTAGAGGCCAATGAAAGGCCATGCATTAGGCCAATGCGGCTCGTCTCTTCTTCTGGCGATGCGTCCCACGAAACGCACTGTTCTTATCCTTGCGCGTGTTCTGAGCATTTTCAAGGCCTCAGTAAGCCAATCTTAGGATTGGTGATTCTAATACATTGGTGAAATAATTATGATAGCTTCATTAAATTTATCGTTGAAACGGATGCTTTAAAAATTTTAAATCATAATTATACAACATAATATTTTGCTAATTATAATCAGTTCGCTTTAATTTTCAAAATTAAGATTGCGTGAACAATTGCCAAATATTTTGAAATCATTTCGCCATTTCTCCATCACGACGAGAAATTAAAAAATATTCGAATTATAATTTTTTAATATTTTAAGATAACTTGTGAATACATCTAAAATTTTGAAGAAAAAACAATAAAAATCTCTCTGATCGGTTTTTAATTTATAATTTTGTAAGATAACTTGGATTTTCTTTGTTGCTAATACTAATTTCTCAAGTATAGATTTCTGCATCGTCATTAAAAACCCACGCTAAATCAACTTTCTTGAAAGACCGGTTGCATCAAAGCTACCTTCAAAAACGCATAGTTTTTCAATATCGCATGTCGTGCATGAAGCCACTTAGATGTATGCTTAAGCGAAATATTTAGAATATATCCGCGGTTATAATTTACTTGATATAACCTTGAATGAGATATACTATATTTGGAGTCGTTCAACAAATGGATTGGAATTGGTTTTTCTCTCATCATAGTTTGCGTATGGGTTTGTGACCTGAGAACATGAGCGCAGAGGCCACTCGTAATACGCGGTGTCGCTTTAACGCCGTGCGCGCCGCGATGCCGTTTCTCGCCCATGTCGCCGTCATATTTTGAAGGAGATAATGCCAGGAGGGAAAGAGTTTGCCGACGCTATCCGCGGCCACCCTGTACTGCCTCTTTGGTCTCATGTGGGGGCAACCAGGGAGATTAAACAGCGCTGAGCAATTCTGGCAAACACAGCAACGCTCGTGTTTTCTAACAAACGCCTCTTGACGGTGGATCAGCGTCTCCGAAACCATTTCCAAATTTTATTGCTGTAGCTTTTGCTTCACTTAAATACGTAAAACACGTATATTATCTTCAGGACATAACACCCAGAACAAAAATCCTCTTCAGCTCTTTCATTTGATGACAAGAAGACGCCTTCAGTAGGAATAAACTATCCCTTCTTAGTCGAAATTTTTGCATCCCCCAAGCGACTGGGTGTTTATTTAAAAACATTACTAGTATACAGGTGACGATTTTGACAAGGGGACTGTTATAAGAACCTTAATCTTTTTTCTAGACAAGTAATGCGGTATTGTGAGATTGGAATGCTTTCGAATATCACGAAGAAACGCGATGTAACCTAACCGTAATCAATCATGATGACGTGAGTCCCTGTTTTGATGTAACGTAATTTATGTAATTGGGGTTAATACCTCAGCTCGTAGCCATGCGCGTCTTCGTTTTTTTCCTTTCATCGAGGAATAGTGCGTGCGTCGACTGCTCTATAGTAATACGCTGTTCATCTGCTCGTCCGTTTTGACGTCCCTCGTTCCCGTTTCTCTCCAGACCACCTCCCTCCCTTCGGGATTTCTTCGCTCATCCCCCCTCCTCCCTTCATCCTCCTCCCCTCCCGTTACCACCAGGGACGCACATCCCTCCCTGTTTTTCTTTTTTTATTAACTTAAACCACCCTCACTCCCCTTCTCCAGCCATTTTATCTCCTCTCCCCACCTAAATCCCCTCCCCTCCCATCGCTTCCATCCATCTATTCCCAAACCGGCCGGGACAATTTATCTCTTGCTTGCCACTCCGAGAATTGATTACGTAATCCAGCGGATTTTTCGAAAACTCCGCACAATATATCAGGAAGGATTTCAATTGGAATCCCTGTAGGAACACTGGTCGTTTAGGATTGAAATAAAAAGCTCTTTCTCTCCCTCCCACCTTCCCTCTCTCACTTCCTCCCTTCACGGCTTTGAATAACTGCCTCGGATTCGCTCCTCATCCTTCGGTGAAATAATAATCCTTTCTCCTCATTAAGCCAGCCCCAAAACCAACCCTTAGTGCCCTTCGACCCCCTTCGCACGTGAATTTAAGGTGGAGAGAGTAAAGAGAGAAAGACAGAGTTTAATTTTTTCCTGAGGATATTTCGTCTCTCTCCCACCTTCGGCCGTTTTACGAATGCTATGCAGCATAGTTCGCCGCCTCTCCTTTGGCGGCCGTTTTACGGGCGAGGGTGGAGGCTAAGGGAGTGACGGGGGGAGGGGATGGACGAGCCAGGGGGAAATTATGTCGCTCCATTGGACCCACCTCTGGAGGGACATCGGACGACTTCAAACTCGCGCGCCGAGGAACTCAATGGGAGGAACAAAATGGAACTCTTTTGTTTTTGCCCTCCTCCCTTTATGCTAATGTGACACTATAACGAATGAATCCACGCGAGCTAATGAGCTATGAACAAAAAAAAGCCTACTCGGATCAAACGGTCGCATTTTTACGGATAAGGTTTTTAGAAAGGATTAATTTTTAGCCGGCCAATCGTAATTAAATGATGTGTTTTTGGATCGTTAAGGAACTTCCTCAAAAAGAGGGATTCCTCGGCTTGTAACGAACCGATTACAAAATATTAAAAAGAAACTTTAACCGACACTTTCGGGAGTGTTATTTCTTTATTCCGTTGTCGACGGCAATATTCCCACCAAAATGACGTCCCCTCCATTTTGCATAACATAGATTGGTGATGGGCGCAAGTATAATTTTCGCTGGTTGGACTTTTGCGAGAACATTCCGTGGATGATGGCGGAGTTCCTCAAATGAGCTCCATTTCTATTTGAATCGCTGCGGCGAAGAAGTTGGGAAAAAAGACGAACGCCATCCGTATTAATTGAAACCTTTCAATTATTTTAGTGTGGAGTCGATTTTGTCCTTATAAAAACGTATTTCCTCTTCATTGATTGCGTCATGCTAAGGCTTTTGGACTGCAGTTTTAAATTTCTATTTTCAATGTAAGTACGAGATATAAAATTTTCTTTTTATTCAAACCATGATGATGTGGGAGGCTCTTCTAGTAATAAAAAAAGTGGCAACTCACATATGAACTTTTATATTTTCTCTGCCATTAAAGATATCAGGTCTTGTATAGATAGTATTCGTCCTGAATTATCATTAGATTTATGTCTATTTGAAAAATCACCTGAATGTAAAATCATCATGCCATTTGGTAAAAGCGATAAGGAGCGCAAGAGGTACCTAATGCCAAATGTAAACTTTAGAACATGTTAAATTATCCTGGTCGAAAAATACTTGATGCAATTTTCTGCTATCGTTCATCTTATAGATATGGAAATATAATTTACTAGCATCCTATTATTAATTCTGCTAATTACCTCGTGTTAGATGAAGTTAAATATCTGCTAATGTAATGTTATTGTCATGTTGAAATAAATGCAATTCTCCATTTCAATGGCATAGCTTTTACAAACGCAATTGTCTGCAAAAAGATTACTTAAGTCTTGCTTCCTAGTTTGATTACAAGTCTACGATGATCATGGACAAGCATGCCTTACTCCTCTTCCTACCACTGCCAAATCCACGCCCCACGTTCCTCTTTTCTTCCAGCAACACATTATATCGAGAGCTTCCTCGAACCGATTCTTGGTGTCATTTTCGAAAACCAGCTTACTTTTTAGCCGCATCTCGTATTTTTCCGTCAGAAGACAATGGTCGCAAGGAGCCGCCTCGGCTGTCTTTCCTCCGTGATTTCCCCTCTGGGTCACGCCGACAGGATGCGAGTTTACAGGGCGATCATTCGCCCGCAGTTTCTCTACGCTTGCACCGTGTTTGCTATAAGGAAAACGCTCTGGCGTCACCTTGAGCCCATCCGAAATAAGGCTGCTCGGGCGTTACTCCAAGTGGATTCGAACATTCAATCGAATTGTCAACATACGAGCGGCGCATTAACTCCCGTCCGTCTCAGAGTCCATTCGCTCGCAAGTTGCGTCATTTCAATTCCGCCTCGAACCATCTGGAAATACGCTGTTACAAACCATCTAGGGCTACGATACCGGAAGGAAACACACGTATGTACTGCATAAATATATTACTCGCCTATGAGTCTTTCCCATGTCTTTTAGTTTTAATTTTCTTCATAACAATAAGCCGCTTCACGGCCGGACTGATCTCTTCCTCCGTCCTCCATGTTATTTATGGTATCATTTTATCCGCTTCGCGGTCTTGCTACCACCTCTCCCCCTTGCCCAAGTCTACTCTCCAGCTGTGGGAAATGGGCGCTCCCCGCCGCCGTTTCCTTTTTGTACCGCTCTATGCTCAGAATGCGCGCCGGTGGGCCAGTTTTTCATTGTTTTTTTTTCATCTCTTTCTCAACCTCTCCCTTAGTTACAGTGTAGGCTACTCTAGTTCAACCTCCTGGCAGATAGAAGGACGAATTTAACTGCCCTTCATTTAATTCTCTGCTACTTAGTACTGATAATGACAATTTTCATTGTACTTGTTTATTAAAAGCCGTTCCATGTCGACTTACCTTTCTTGTTAGGTTAAGATTTCATATATAATTCCTAGTTTTAAGTTTCTCCTTCTCGCAAACCACCCTTCCACTTCAGCCAGGTTTATTTCTTTTCTACGTCATGCGTTCCTTGAGTATAATGAATGGTAAAGGTGAGATTCTACTTACCGGGACAGTGTATACTTGCCCGTTCGGGCAGTCAATGTTCACTGCCCATCGCCCATCTGCCACTCGCACCTGAGCAGTCTGTGGCATGTACAAGTTTCGGATTAGTCTCCTATCCATCCAATCTACTCCTATTTTCTGCGATATACTACCTTGATCAAAAATTTCCCGGAATTTATTCAGAAAATTAAAAATACAAGTTTATTCATCTAAATCTATATTGTCCCCTTCAAAGTAATCCCCATCGACTGCAACACACTTATGCCAGCGCTTGATCCAATCCTCGACACATTTTTTATATTCGGTTTTCGGTATGTCCATCAGTGCTTCCTGCGATTTTTCCATTACTTCCTCTCGGCTGCTAAAACGCGTTCCCCGTAATGGTTTTTTAACTCGATTGAACAGAAAGAAGTCACAGGGAGCCAAATCAGGTGAATTCGGTGGCTGTTGGATGGTATTTGTTGCATTTTTCGTCAAAAAATTACGAATAATGATAGCACTGTGCGACGGTGCGTTATCATGGTGCAAAATCCACGAGTTTTCTGCCCACATTTCTGGTCTCTTTCGGCGAATTGCTTCACGCAAACGTCTCATAACGCCCAAATAATACTCTTTGTTTACTGTCTGGCCTTCTGGCAAAAATTCATGATGCACTACACCGTTGTAATCCATGAAAACCGTCAGCATTGCCTTCTTTTTTGACTGAAAACGACGTGGTTTTTTTGGTCTCGGCTCATTTGGTGAACGCCATTCACTTGCCTGATGTCTGGATTGCGTGTCGTACTCATAAACCCACGTCTCGTCTCCAGTAATGATCCTTTTGATGAATGTGGGATCGGATTCAGCCTCGCAAATCATGTCTTTTGCGACGTCAACACGGTCTCTTTTTTGCATGAAATTGAGGTCTTTTGCTGCTACACGACGGAAACCCAAATCATTAACCACAATGTCTTGGGCGGATCCATAGGCAATGTTCAAGTCCTCCGCTATTTCTCTGATGGTTAATTTGCGGTTATTGACCAACATTTCTTTTACTTTATCAATTTTTTCACCGACTTTCGATGTCGATGGTCTGCCACTGCGTTCATCATCTTCGATTGACTCACGACCACTTCTGAACCGCTCGTGCCACTGGTAAACGACCGTTTTTTTTAGAGAATCGTTGCCGAAACACTTTTCCAACATTTCCAACGTCCGTGCGCCACTAAATCCGTTTTTTACGCAAAATTTAATACAAGTTCGTTGTTGCAAATTTAAATCCATTTCTGAAATTGTAAAAAATCGCCAACACACACAGAGATAGATGTACTCTTGGCTACGTAACTTTTGCAAATGTCAAGTTATGACACTAAGATTTAAAGGGAATATCAACAACAGATGTACCAATTTAACAAAAAAAAACAGAACTCAAATCGGAACGATGGGAGCGCCACACGGTGGTTATTCCGGGAACTTTTTGATCAAGGTAGTATTCATTAGTCTTTCCCAATTCATTCTATTGTCTTTTCGAAATCTACGAAACGTGCAAATACGTGTTTTATATATTCCTCTTGATTTATAATCTCATTACTGCAATGGCATCACGCGTACCTCTCCCCTTCCTTAACCCAAATTAGTCATCCCCTATGTAATCATTTGTCCTACTCTCCATCCTTTTGTTTATGATCCTGAGAACAACTTTAGCTGCGTGGGATATCAAACTTATTGTTCTGGAGTCCTCACATGATGTAGCCTTTACCTTTTTCGGAATAGGAACTAACACTGATCTGACATAGTCTTCCGGCCAGATTTCTCTCCCTTTAATGCCAAGAATTAATCCATGAAAACTCCTTACAATCCAAATTCCTCCCACATTTTCCTAAATATTTAGTTCCGCGGGGATGTTGTCTACCCTCATAGTCTTATTTCATTTCTATTTGTTTAATGCCTTTCTCTATATATTTCTTTCATCGCTCTTGACTCTTACCTAGTTCAGTTACTCCAATTATCCTTTAAAAATAACAAATGACTAAGAAGTTATGGAAAATCCCCTTCCAAATAGAAACTTCATAGCTTGAATACACTAGGGCGTTGTATAATTTTGTTGGAGGACATTTAATTTGAAAAAAAATAAAATTCGAGAGAAATTGTTTCTTTAATCTTTGCAAAACTATTTATCTAGTTTATTCATTTTATGATGGCATTCAGGTTTATTCCCAGTTAATTTGAACAGGACCCACGTCCAACAGGAAAACAGTTGCTGAGGTCCTATGAAAGGTAATGCATATAATACGCATTGCAATTCTCATTTAAATGTAACGACCCGTCGAACTTCTCGTAAGTCGTCATGTTCCCATTCACGGCGAGATTTCCGAAAATTCATTTGTACTTTCAAATATTTCTGTTCCAAGATAATATGGGAAGATAGGTATTTTTACAAAGTACGTTTTCGCAAAAACAGAAATGCAATAACTTCTTAGTTATTATTTTTTGTCAAAACGTTTACTTTTACAATTAATTTTAGTCAATATGCATGTAGCAACATCATCCAAAAGAGATCTCGTAAAACTTTTCATATTGAAGGCAAGTTACGGGAAACAGTGCGGTGAATTTGTTTCCCAAAATTTCAAAATGGATGAAACTATAAAGGCGATATCTAACGGGGAATCTCTTTATAACTTTATCCTAAATAATGCCTAAAATATTTTTCATTGTCAGTTGCCTTTTCCTATACGTGATTCCATGCGTCAATCGATTCTCTAAGGAGTGAGTGAATGATACATTGTCCTGGGAATGTGGGGTGATACCCTTGCCCCCTTGAGGGTGTCCTAAAGAAAATTAAACCGGAGTGAATGTCCGTTACTTGCACTGCTGAAAATACGGAGGGACCATGAGTGGTGTACTAGAGGGAAGAGTTTTGCAACAAGTATGAAATGTTTCATTTGTCTCAGAGCTCTCGATGCGAGCAAATGTTATTATTTGATGTTTAAACCATATGATTCTATACTCCTTGCCATGTGTATATATCTACGACAGATAGGTTTGCTTGCTTCGATGATAAAATTGTCAAGAGTATTTTCATGTACGGGAAACAGGGCACAGTCATTGCTGTGCCTACTATATGATTTGGACTCCTATAGCACAGAAAGGGAATATTCACAGTAATTACATTAATTGATCCTGTCGCGCTACCTTCGTATACTAATCCATTTGATAGTTGAAATCGGACAAAGCAATTGATAAACGTTTTGCGGACGAGTTTCGGAAAAAATTCTAAAATTCTCGTGTGAATTGAGTGTTGGGAGTAGAGGGATTTTTAGAATTAATTTTCTTGTATATGTCTCTATAAACGATGCATTTTAGAGTTAAACTAATGTTTTCCAAATGACCACCTGGTGTCCGCTGAGTTGAGAGCGAGATAGATATTGAGGGTTTTTGTTGGGTGATTAGACGAATGAATTAATCCGTCACGCGTTCCTTATGTCAAGAAAAATGGTGTTGAAAATCAATCACATTCTGTATAGTCGTTAAAAATTAAAATATAATCTAAGAGGATTGCGAATTTATTCATTGAAAACGAAGAAGAAAGCACGCGCGGATCTAACTACTCTTGTCTGTCAGAAGATTGTGGGTAAAAATCACGTTTTTATGATACAGTTATCCAATGTTGGAGGATAATCTTAGTACATACGGGACGGGCCATTTACGTTTGCTCGATGGAAATGTGAAAGATGTGTGATGCCTCAGTTGCATTGAGAGGGCTTTCATGTCTAGGAGACTAGAGATCAAGCGACTCCGACGACCTGCAATTAATTTATTCACATCCCAACGTCTCAGCTAACGCACTGCTTCTGGTTTGTGTATTCGATGCGACGTTCTCCTGACCCCCATCTCATTGTCAGTTTCAACGCGATGACATCCTCTCCAGCCACGCTTGGTCATCGCTCATTGCGCACTTACGCAATGACGCCGCCCTGTGGTGCCACCTTTCGCGGGAATATCGAACGGCTGCTTGGATATCCTTTAGTCGCGCCTTAGTCAAATGACCGCCGCAAGGGAATCAATGGAAATGAGACTGACTGTTTTCAATGATATTTCCTTAAGCCGTAGAAGGGCGTTTTACCCCACCGTGGAAAGTATAAAAGGAAGGGAAATTGAGGTTGGTGTGGTGTTTTACGATTTTCACACCAATGAGTTTCCTTAGTTTGCTCGTGTTATTTTTCCTTCCATTCATTATCCTGCTATTTATTTTCCATTTGTTTAATTATTTTAACTGAAGGGTTTAATTCCCTAATATTTTTGATTTTGACAACGCCGTCAGACCGCCCAGTGTTTTGTCCAATTCATATTCCCGAGTGTTGGTATTGCTTTGCTGTGGCACCCGAGTGAGGGAGTGGGTGTGAGTTTGTATTATGCCCTCGAAGTGGGTCCCTGGGCGTCTGGATTAATATTTCTTTTCCCCACTCGATCTCTTCCTAGTTAACACGTAAGTGGTTAAGGTAGCCCAGAGTCAGTCCCTGGCGAGGGAAAAACTTCCCCGTGAACCGCTTTGGGCTAACGCCAGTGTTACTGTGTTTGTGTGTATTTATAAGTTCCTGAATACGGTCCCGGGTAATAAGATTAATTTCCATGTAAATTTATTCGGGAAATAACCTCCCCCTCTTTGTTTAAATGTGTACCTCTTAATATTTGAATGTTGTGTCTCATATCACCGGCGAGGTATTAATTTTCCAATCACCACACCAATATCCCTAATTTTTAATTTTACAGTGGCGCAAAAACCCTTTACGGCCTAAGGAAATATTACTTAATATAGTCAGTCTATAAATAGGCCGTAAGAAACTCAATTTGTTCTTTCCATCAAAGGGAATGAGTTATTGCGAATCAAGGAGAAAGAAAAGGATTTTTGAAGTATCATGCAGCGATGGAATGTTTTTATCAATGTAGCTGTGCAAACTGTACGAGTGGACTGCGTTTCCTCATAAGGAACAATGGCTTTAAGAAATGTTTACCGTTGCGTCACTCAATCTTACTCATGGTCATTTATGATCAAAAAACCATGGAAGCCAGGCATAGAAGTCGCGATCGGATATGATTATAACGCCAAGTTAATTTGGATGATACGAGACGCCATAGAGTTCATGCTCGTAATACTTTTCCAGGGATAACCTCTTGTGTGAAGGAATAATTTATTGAATGTCAATGATACATAGGTTATTTTTTCAAACCATTTTTCCAACATTATTTCTTTTCTTAGAAAACTGCGGGCAATGTAGTAGTTAGTTAAATGCTGGTGAAAATATCGGGTGGCGGTAGTCCAGGGGTTGGGCGATGGACAAGTCACCGGAAGACCACCATGTGGTTTCATTCACCAGCAAGTCTATCTCCGGATACCCAATCTATGAGATTTTTCGGGTACCAGGTCTTCCTGGGAAACCATAACCGGCGTAGGGATAGGAACTTGGCCCCCTACCCTATTGATGTGTGAATTCCACACGCCGTCGGGCTTAGTACTGGGTGAACTCTACCATCACCTACCAAATCGACCTTCGGGTTGATTGTGTGTTTATGTGTTTTTATATCTTGATAGGTAACGTAAAAAAATTAATCGTAAATTCTTTGATCGCTTTTGTTTATATCCCCGAATGAATATTCAGTTTCCCACGGTCTGTTATGTTAGTATCCATGGTGTTTTTCTGTCGCATAATTTTTCCTAACGGTCACTGTTGGTGGCTGTCATTCGGACCCGTTTATCGGTTGTACGACCAGGAATGGCCCAATACTATTCCACGAAGTGCAGAATGGCCCACCAGCATAATCATCTCCTTCGCCATAAATGGGATTTCTATTGGAGTCGCAATCCGAGATATCCTTCTGGTGCATTTCGCTTTACCCGATCCCATCACGCCCGCTGGACCAACACGGGACGTCAATTCTTATTGGCACCCACCCCGTGGCATTCTATCAATGACGGCTTCATTTCCGATCAACTGCGTAAGTGAAATCCCGCACTAACTCCGTTTATTCACCAACCCGCACTTACCAACCCCCTCGGTCATCAATCCCACAATACTCTCGTGAGATTGATCAGAATTCCCACGGAATGGGGAGACAAGGTAATATTTTCATTTTTTTAACTGACATAAACTAGACCAGGGGCGCATAAGATCCACTGTCCTGATCCACAGCCACCAATTTCCTCCAATCCGACGCGGGAATGGGTTCCGGGGACAGGTGAAAGAGAGGATTTATACGCGCGTTTTATTGCGCGTCTCAAATTTAAAGCGAGCCGGAGAAACATGCTCTGGTTTCACTAAAAAATAAAGGGCACGATTCAAAAGAAAAAAAATCATGAATGGTGGATTCATAAAAGCAAATATATGTTCGGTGAAGGTCAAGCCGATATCTTGATCCTTGTTCCAGGGCTAGTCCTTTTAAAGGGATCATTCGTTGACCACAGCACCACTGCCCTGCCGCTGACGTTTCGGTCGTCCCTCTCGAACCATCTTAATTTCTACGCGGATTTTTTCGTGGCACTGCGCTTTAGTTATGGAAACTAGAGCCTTTCGAAGTGAAGTATCGGGTGGGTGACTGAGGAAGGGGCGAAGGATTGGCCCGAAGCTCCAAGAATAGTTCCAAGCGGATGTGATAGTCCGGTGAAAACGGAAGAGACGACAGGAATGGCTTATCAGATGCTTTCTGCTGAAGAAAGGTTTAGATTGGAATCAAGGAGGGCAAGAACTGCAGAGAAAGATCTCGGACATGGAGCAAACAACGATAAAAGTCAAAAAGGAATTATTGCTCACGTCAAAGGATTGGCCGGGAGAAGAACGGATTGAGATATGCGTGATACCAATGTTGGAAACAATATCACTGATATTACGAATATTGCACACGCGGCGTAAACGCTTTCATGAAGAAAAATCTTTTGAATTAAATGCTGACATAGAAAGAGTTAATTTATGACTCTAATAAAGACCAGATCAGCCGAGGAGTAAGTGGAATCGACTGTCGAGCAGACAGATATAAGGAATCATTTTCCCCTTTCACAATTACCAGTCGTGGTGACCACAGCGGTAGGTAACATAATACTGAGAATTTGAACTCCCCTAATTTCATTAATTTGCGAATCACTCCAATGGATGGTGACTTAACACCCCCTGCCACTCGTCCTCGTGTAGGCTCAGTTGGCTGGGATGTAAATGTTTTTAAATATCGAGGTTCACTCGCGTGTGGGAGGATGAGTGTTAAATTTATACACCATATACATTTTTATATTTTCCAAAGAGTACCAATAAGGTATCATCAATTAGATTAATACTCATATAACACTAATGAGAGGCAAAGTGTAATTATATTCGAAATGAAGATTAATTATTTGTTGACTTTTGTCTGCTTAGGGCAATATTCTTTAAAGAAAAAAATTATTGCTCTCTAATTATGTAACACACTCAAAACCAATAACAACAAATGACATTTCTTTATTTATTCATCAAATAAATACTGAAAAAACGAATTTTTCCGGTCGATTCGAAATACTTTCTTAAAACATTTTGCTCAAGTCAAGAACTGAAAGTAGCTAAATCAACTTCTCGGATTCTAAGGAAGTAGAAAGGGCTTAGGCCTTATGCAAGATAAAATTTACAACATATTATCCTTTCATAACATAGTTTTTATTTATTATACATTAATGATTACAATGATTTGAAGATGTAATTTCTTTAAAATTCATGACAATCTTAGTCATAAACATAATTTTTTAGAGGACGAAATGTACGTCATTAATATTTTTCTGTAATGTCATATTGATCAACTGACTGAATACTTGCGACATTTTATGTTCACAGAATATGTTGAGCAAAACTTCATTCAGACCATCTATTAGCAGAGAAAGGGCAGAGTAAAGATATCTATTATTACTATTATACTGGCGAATATTTCGAATAAAGAAAAGGAAAACATTTATCTTTCGCTACGAATGTATCGAGACGTGTTTCTATTTCCAGAGCGGAAGTTTCGAGGGAGGAAAGGGACGAATGTCATAGGAACAAATTAAGGTAATCACCACGAATGAATGGGGGTGATTTCGACGGCCACACTTGGGATAGTCGCAACGTGGAAAGTGCGCGAGGGTTAAGGGCGGAGGCTGCATCCATGGAGACGCGGGGGTCAGGGCGATTCGGGGCATCGCATCGCGAGAGTGGAGGGAGAGAGAGGAGATCACACTCCATCCACCCTCACGAGTGCGGAAATCGACGCAAAAGCATCTCTAGATTATTTTTGCGTGAATCCCTTTTCCATTCGGAAGGTCGGTCGCTGGCGGGAGCGATCCCCCAAAGCTTTTAATTACGTTCCCTTCTCCTCAATCCCGGGCCCCGCCCCCTAACACCCCACTCCCAGGGCCGTGAGCGTTCAGGGGACTTGTGAATTCGTGAGAAGGATTGGAGAGGAACGCCGGTGACTGGTGCAGGAAGCAAAGTATTTGGAGGGGCAGACAGGAATATTAGTATAGGTATACTGGCTCTTATGAAAATACCAATCGGCGCTTGCGATTGTATTTTATGACATGGAATTGTGTCTTGACTCTGTGCATGTATATGTGTGTGTGTTTGTATATGTATATATATATATATATATATATATATATATATATATATATATATATATGTGGGTCGCGGTAGTCCAGTGGGTAGAGCGTTGGACTGCTGACCGGAGGGTCCCGGGTTCGAGCCCCGGGCAAGGCACTCTGGACACCTGCAGCTCCACCCAAGCTAAAGTGATTTTTCGGGTACCAGATCTTTCTGGAAAACCATAACCGGCACAGGGAAAGGAACTGGCCCCCCTACCCTGATGTGTGAATTTTCACACGCCGTATAGGGCTTAGTACTGGGTGATCTCTACCATCACCTACTAAACCGACCTTCGGGTTGATTACTGTGTTTACTATATATATATATATATAAATATATATATATATATATAAATATATATATAAATATATATATATATATATATATATATATATATATATATATATATATATATATATATATTCTTTTTAAGGTAATCTACGGGTTAAGGTAGGTTTTTAAATGGACACAACTACCAAACAAACATTTTATTACTCCTAACAAAACAAAAAATCCATCATCCTAATGTATATCAGGTCCCTCTTCATCTCTGAGTACTTTCTTCCTCCCTTCATCCCGTCCAACATCCCTATCCTGTTCCTCCCATTTCCTCGTTTGCCAAACATTCTCCCTTCAATTACAGTCTTCAACATCCCACTGCCGGTTAATACCCCCTTCATCCACTTTTCCTGCCTCCATAGGATTTCTCCTCACAAACCCCTCTCTTCGCCCACGATACCGAGTACTTCCTCATTTGTTTTCTTCTCTGTCCATTTCACCTTCTCCATTCTTCTCCACACCCACATTTCAAAAGCCTCCAATCTACGTCTATCCTCCCGCTTCAATGACCACGTTTCCGCGCCGTACATAGCTCGCACCATATCATAGTTTTGACGAGTCTTTTCTTAACGTCCTTACTCAACGTACCTGTAATTAACTCCTTCCTTTTTGTGAAAGCCTCTTTGCCTAGCGCAATTCTTATCCTTACGTCCCTCCTACTTTGACCGTGTTGGTCCGAAACACTACCGAGATACGTAAACTGTTCTACCTGCTCTAGTTTTTGCCCTCCTATTTTAATGTTTAGCTTAGCCTTTACCTTTCTAGAAAATCGCATAACCTTAGTTTTATTAATATTGATTCTCATGCCATACCTGTCGCACTGAATTCCCAATTCACAAAGCATTGCTTGCATTCCCTTGGCTGACTGACAAACTAAAGCTTGGTCATCAGCAAACATAACTGATTTTACGAATTCCCCGCCCACATTCATTCCTACCTCCAGTTCTTCCCATGCCTCTTTGATCATTTCCTCTGCATACAGGTTGAACAGCAACGGTGATAATGGGCAACCCTACCTTACTCCTCTTCATAACACTGCCTATTCGGACTCCCCGTTTCCCACCCGCACCTGAGTAGTCTGAGATATGTACAGGTTGCGGATAAGCCTCCTTTCCCTCCAATCTATTCCTCTTTTCTGCAATATACTCAATAGTTTTTCCCAGTTCACTCGATCAAACGCTTTTTCGAAATCTACGAAACAGGCAAATACCTCCTGGTTGTATTCTCTATTCCTCTCGATTAATAATATCATTAATGCAATGCTGATCATCCCGTAAGTAATCATTTGCCCTACTCTCTATCCTTTTGTTTATGATCCTGAGAACAACTTTAGCTGCGTGGGATATCAAACTTATCGTCCTGTAGTCCTCACATGATGTAGCCTTTACCTTTTTCGCAATAGGAACTAAAACTGATCTCACAAAGCCTTCCGGCCAGGTTCCTTCCTCATAAATACTACGAATTAACCCATATAGCCTCTTCCTCCCACATTTTCCTAAACATTTCAATAGTTCCGCGGGAATGTTATCCACCCCCACGGCCTTATTTAGTTTCATCTCCCTTAATGACCTTTCTATCTAATTGTCGAGTATGTCTGGACCTAAGCTGTCTCCCTCTACGTCATATTCTTTTCTAATGTCTAACTTTGTTGGTCTAAGCTCTTTACTATACAGTTCTTTTATATATTCCTTCCATCTCTCTTGGATCTTCCCTGCATCAACTATTACCTTACCCACCTTATCTCTAACTGTTAGCATAGATCTTCCTTGCTTAATTTACGATAAAGATTTTACTTTTCTGTACAGCGCACTGATTCCACGCTTCCTCTGCAGACTTTCCATATCCTCGCCCAGCGTCTTCCACCATGCTTCTTTTGCTTTATTTGCTGCCCGCCTCAATTTTTTGTTTAACTCTTTGTACTTCATTTTGCCTAATTCTGTATTTAAATTCTTCCATTTTCGCCGCTCATCCATCTTTGTAATCATCTTTTCCGTAATCCATGGTTCCTAGTCCTTTTAGAGTTAACGGTTCTAATAGTGTTCTTTGCGGCTTTCGACAACCCTTTCTTGATACTTTCCCATTTTTCTTCGATAGTACTTAGCTCTTTACCATCCTCCATGATTTCCTCTTCAGCCTGCTTGTATTCCTACTTTTTCAAACCATTTAATTCTTCTACATTCCATTTTCTAACTCGCCGCCCCTGCCTTATCTTTTTGAAACGGACGCTACATTTCATAACAACTAAATTGTGGCCAGACTCCGCATCCGCTCCCGGGAACCTGTGCGATTTTATCTCACTGTTCCTAAACCTGTGTCTAAACAGGATATAATATAGCTGATACCTCTCTTAGTCACCTGGCATTGTCCATGTATACCTGCGTCTTTTGTGGTGTCTAAACCAAGTGTTGGTGATGACTAACCCCTGCCTCCTTCAGAACTCAACTGCTTTCTCCCCGCGGTCATTCCTCGTGCCTAAACCGTAGTGCCCCACCTCATTCCCGTCTCTCCCTTCGCCTACCGTCGCATTCCAATCCCCCATTACTATCAAATGTTTCCCTGCTAGAACACACGCGAATATGTCCTCTAATTGATCGTATATCCTATCGACCTCTTCTTCTTAATGGTTGCTCGGTGGCATGTATACCTGAATAATAACTAAGTTCGTCGGTTCTGCTTTCATCTGTACTAGTAATAAGCTATCCGTCACATGCTTTGTTGACTACGCTTCTTCCTACCTCTTTATTTAATACTATGGTAACCCCTCGTAGCTCTCGTTCCAGCCGCTGTTTATTATTCTATAATTATCACTCCAGTAATCCCCCCTATCTTTCCATCTCACCTTGCGTAGACCTAAACTATCTTTTTTTCCCCTTTCTATCTCTCGCTTAACATTTTCATATTTCCCGGTCCTCATCGTTGTCCTAACATTCCACGTTCATATTCTAACTAATTTAGTCTTCTTCTCCTGCGTCTTCTGTCCTGCTGCTGCTGGCTTTCCCTTGCAAGGGTTTCGTGGGATTACGACCGCGGAAGCGTTGCCTCCCCCGCTGTTGGGCACGACACACGGCCGATTGGGCCGAGCCCCGCAGTTGCCAGGACTCAAAATCTTTGTTTTGTCCATCATGTATATCTTGGGAATGATAATTGAGGTGGTTTCCCGTTGCCTTCCTCAATAGTGTTTTTAACGTGACACCATCACTTATTGGCCGCCCCACTGGGGTCAGACGCCATTGCAGCCGCCTCACTGAGGAACAGGCACTGCGTGGACTACCTTTCGTCGGGCTCCTAACCTTCGACCTATATGGCATGGGTGACCCTACCAGGAGCATTTATTATTACTCCCGCTAGCACTGCTCTAGGGGTCATCGGAACGCACAAGCCCTGCCACCACGTCAATATTGTAGTCCGGGGAGGGATATATATATATATATATATATATAGTATATATATATATATATATATATATATATATATATATATATATATATAAACACAGTTATCAACCCGAAGGTCGGTTTAGTAGGTGATGGTAGAGTTCACCCAGTACTAAGCCCTATACTGCATGTGAAATTCACACATCAGGGTAGGGGGGCCAGTTCCTTTACCTGTGCCGGTTATGGTTTCCCAGGAAGACCTGGTACCCGAAAATTCACTTTAGCTTGGGTGGAGCCGCAGGTGCCCAGAGTGCCCTGCCCGGGAATTGAACCCGGGACCCGTCGATCAGCGGTCCAACGCTCTACCCAGTGGTCTACCGCGACCATAAACTCATTAATAAACCATAAACTCATTAATAAACCCGAAGGTCATTTTGGTAGGTGATGGTAGAGTTCACCCTGTACTAAGTCCTAAGTACTAAGTGAGGTGAAATTTAAGCATCAGGACCGGGGGGGCCAGTTCCTTTCCCCTAAAAGGCCTATACGGCGTGGGAAATTCATACGTTAGCAGGGCAATAAGAATGGGCCAGTTCCTTTCCCTGTGCCGGTTATGGTTTCCCGGGGAGATCTGGTACACGAAGAATCGCACAGCTTGCGTGGAACTGTAGGTTCCCAGGGAGGCTTGCCCGGGAATCGAACCCAGGCCCTCTGGTCAGTAGTCCAACGCTCTACCCTCTGGGCTATCGCCTAGGAAACCTAAACCGGCCCAGGGGAATAAACCGGCCCCCCTTAATATCCTGATGTCTGAATTTCACACACCGTAAAAGTTTATTACTGGGTGGATTATGCCGTCACCTACCAAACCCACCCCGGGTTGATTACTATGCTGTTATCGTAATACTTTCTTAATCTTAGTTCTTCCTTGCTTTACAACTTATTCTCTGAGCCTTTTTTGTGTGTTCCTTCTTTACAACTGTTTTTCAACTTCTTTATGCCATGGTTCAATGAATATTTTCTTTGATACCCCCGGACACTATATAGAGGTTCCGTAATTATTTAACCAATTCCCGGAAAATTAAATACCCATGAATCAATGTAATTCTGATATTTGTTTCTTACTTCAATATTACATGTATTTGGAGAGTCATCAATTCTGTGTATACATAATGTTATCCCTTTCATTTCCGTAATATTTACGGATTCTGTTATATTTTGAATCCGTACGACCAACTTAAGTTAGGTTCGAAAATTCTTATTGCAATATTTCTATAAAACTTTGGTATTAACAATATTTTCTGTCATGATTTAGTTGAGAGATTTTCTGCAATGATTATTAAAGTACCGCGCCGGATTTTATGAAAATAAAATGTAAACATAGAAAGCTACAAACTTTTAAAAGGAACCTAAAGGGATTAGAATCTTAGTGCACTTTGTACTTATGCCCTGTTGATGTAATTCATTTTTGAAGCCAATGGCATTTGACAAGCATCTACGTCAAAATGTGGGAGCGCTTTAGAATGTAAATTGATCTTTCCGCCTCACTTTCCTCAAAGTATGTATATATTACCAGTTTTAGACCAACTATTAAATGAGACAGAATTTAGCGTTAGCGTATTTATTTTACACAATCTGTCACCTAGGCAACAGCAATCACTTTCAGTATTTCGGAAAGTGAAAAGAATGAGATATTTTCTAATTAAATTTGTATATTAAGGTTCCTCCCAGGACTACAACCTTGTGGGGATTACTGGAGTGATAATTATAGAATAATATACAGCGGCGGGGACGAGAGCCAACAAGGGGTTGCCATAGTATTAAATAAAGAGGTAGGAAGAAGCATAGTCAACATAGAGCAGGTAATGGATAGAATACTATTAGTAGAGATAATAGCAGAACCGACGAACTTGGTTATTATTCAGCTTTATATGCTACCGAGCAACCATAAGGAAGAAGAGGTCGATAGGATATACGATCAGTTAGAGGACATGATCGCGTGTGTTCCTGCGGGGAAACATTTGATAGAGATGGGGAATTGGAATGCGACGGTAGGCGAAGGAAGAAATAGTGACGAGGTCGGGGACTACGGTTTTGGCACGAGGAATGACCGCGGGGAGAAAGCAGTTGAGTTCTGCAGGAGACAGGGGCTAGTCATCACCAACACTTGGTTTAGACACCACAAAAGACGCAGGTATACATGGAAAATGCCAGGTGACTCAGAAAGTGGTTTAGTGGTTATGAAATGTAGCGTCCGTTTAAAAAGATAAGGCAGGGGCGGCGAGTTAGAAAATGGAATATAGAAGCATTACATGAATTCGCAAGGAAAGAGTACCAGCAGGCTGTTAAGCTAAACATTAAAATAGTAGGGCAAAAACTAGAGCAGGTAGAACAGTGTACGTATCTCGGGAGTGTTTTGGACTAACACGGTCAAAGTATTGGGGACGTAAGGAGAAGAATTGCGCTAGGCAAAGAGGCTTTCACTAGCAGGAGGGAGTTGATGACAGGGACATTGACTAAGGATGTTAAGAAAAGGCTCGTAAAAACTTTGATATGGAGCGTAGCTATGTATGGCGCGGAAACGTGGTCATTGAAGCAGGAGGATAGACGTAGACTGGAGGCTTTTGAAATGTGGGTGTGGAGAAGAATGGAGAAGGTGAAATGGACAGAGAAGAAAACAAATGAGGAAGTACTCGGTATCGTGGGCGAAGAGAGGGGTTTGTGAGGAGAAATCCTATGGAGGCAGGAAAAGTGGATGAAGGGGGTATTAACCGGCAGTGGGATGTTGAAGACTGTAATTGAAGGGAGAATGTTTGGCAAACGAGGAAATGGGAGGAACAGGATAGGGATGTTGTACGGGATGAAGGGAGGAAGAAAGTACTCAGAGATGAAGAAGGACCTGATGTAGAATAGGTGTGCTAGATTGTGGTTTGTTAGGAGCCCCAAGATATTTATTTGGTAGTTGTGTCCATCCAAAACCTACCTCAACCGGTGATTACCTAATAATAATAGTACATTACGGTAAATATTAAGGCTAACCGACCGAAATATACGCAAGACAGAAAGCGCTTTAATGTCGACAAACACGCAGGAAAAATCTTGATTTTAATGCGCTCAATATATGCAATTGTGTCTGTGATGCAGAAAATATGAATAAGTGCCGAAACAATCTTTTCAGTAAAATGCAAAAATAGGTCAACGTGATGAAATTTTGTCAACATTTTCCTCGTGTTCCTTCCCACCTGCAAAAATCTCTCCATCCTTCCCCAAGCCAGAGCCCCATAAGTGACTTGTGAGGTGTAATTCTAGCATCATTCCTTAGAAGCCACATTAAGGGACAGCAACAGTGACAACACGAAAATCTTAAAAAATATGCATTGTCAAATAGAAATATTACTATTCCCCAAAATATTTTGGACAAAACATTTCCTGTGGGATATTATTATTATTCCTTTTCATGAACTTTCACGAATTAAAGCCCAAACTAGAATGTCTTATTATTATTAAATTTTTTATTTCCTACT
Organism: Hetaerina americana; assembly: GCF_022747635.1. Classification (NCBI taxonomy): domain Eukaryota; kingdom Metazoa; phylum Arthropoda; class Insecta; order Odonata; family Calopterygidae; genus Hetaerina; species Hetaerina americana. The sequence goes on along the minus strand of NW_027286986.1, from coordinate 3,258,496 downwards.
ACATGTATTGCAAATAGTCGTGGCTACAGTGGTATAAACCATGGCATTCCTACCTGAGAGCCCGAGTTCAACGCCGAATATATGATTACCCTCAGATTTGCCAAAGCTGTTTAGATTTTTGAGTGTAATATCCTCCTGGGATACTGCAGGGAAACACAAGGAAATATAACTCATGTCCTTGAGCGGTGAATTTCAGGCAACATACAGGTTTTTGTATTTATTAAGATTCTGCCCTCACCTGTCAAACTAACCTTCGAGTTGTTTTCCGTCTTGTCGTAACAAACGATTCGTTTCCACCATTTGCATCCTCATTTTGAGCTAAAGTCTCCTTTAAAAACTAGAATACTCTCTCAATCTCCTCTTTACGGCGCCCTTTTTGATGCAAAATACAGCGAAAAAAATGCGTCAAATTTTCCTTTTGAATCGTTCTTTTTCAATATTTGAACGGCTTTCCTTCAATATTAAAAATATTATTGTTTTTTTTTTAATTTACGATTAATGATCACCTCTCTCGGAATCCACGTCAATAATAATAAAAAATAATAATGATAATATCTTGTAATTGATGGGGTCGAATGTGGCAGAAAGCTGAAGAGCGTGTGCGGAAGGCGAATGAAGGGATGCGGGCGTCCCGTGGTGTGAAATTCCGCGATGTTACGCCGCCGAAAGGGCGACGCCCGTCGGGTCGGGTCGAAAAGGGAAAGGACGGAGCGGAGGCCGTGGCGGCAGGTGGGGGAGGGGGAGAAGGAAACATTCGGGCAAACAAAAAAGAAATGACAAATAAAAAAAGAGGGAAATAAACAGGGGAGATTGTTTGCTCGACCGCGGAATTCGTCCGTACGGCGCGCGGACCGACTCCCCGCGCCCACTCTCCTTTTTTACTTTATTTTTAAACGTTTTTTATTTCTTTCGTTTCCACTCCAGGCGTGAATGAAAAATATTTTAGCTTTGGTTTTTCGGATCGTGTGTGTGTTTGGGAGTGGGGAGGATTGGACGTGTGTGGTGAGAGTGGGGTTACGTGGTAGGGATGAAGAAGGGTGACGGAGACCCTGAATAGCAGTGGGTAGCGGACATTCCGGTGTCATAGCGGCGAGAGGGACCTCGAGGGGTGTGCGGGAGGGAATGGGTGAGCCGAGCAGAGGGAGAAGGGGGGACAGGAGGGGTTGTGGGAGAGGGGATGGACTGAGGGAGGAACGGAGGGAGGATAAATAGTAGGTGGTTTGCGACGACGAAGGGCAAAGGGTGAACTTTTCGGAGAGGTTTCCGCGACGGACACTGCAGGACAGATTCCAAATTTACGAAATGCACTTGATCTCATCTCGTTAGAGAGGGAATCGATAAAAGAAGAAGGGAGAAAGAGAGAAGATGAGCTCGCGGAACGACTAGAAATGGGATCTTCCGCAAATCAGGATTCACCATCAATCACACACGTAATATGCTCAATGTACGCAAATACTTGGGTGCGTACGTTAGTAAACCTTTTTTCCCTTTTCCCTCGAGCGATCTCTAGGGAGTACTCGTGCTCCTATGGATCCCGATAAGCCGCCCCTGACGTCGGCAGGGTCCCATCGGTTAGCAGTGTTCACAAAACGACCGTGCCCCCTCCCCCTTTCTCCCCATGTATGGGGGGACCCTTCGACCTTTGAGCTTAGCACTCGCCCACCTCAACTCGCCTTTATGACACCATCGGACATTAAAATAAAGAAATATGGATAAATGATACAGATGAAATATTAATTTAAACGATACATTAATTTTAACGAGATGTTAATACAAGCAAAATAATAATTCAAATGAAATATTAATTTAAGTAACACATAAATTTCAGTCAAGCGCGAATTTAAATAAAATATTGATACATAAATAATATAGTGTAGAAATAAAATATAAACAGGTACATATGTGGGCTCTCCAAATCATATCAAAAGACAACCTCGGGGAAACTCGACTCACCATCCCTTCTTCTCGATATACGGACATATATTTGGTTTTTAGAAGAACCTATCGCTAGCACATTTCTCAAATATTTTTATATTGAACCGAGTTCTGAAATATAGTTATTATTTTGAAATTTACTAGGCGTGCGTGCTCGTTTATAACCATATAAAGCATCAAAGGATATTTTAACATTGTAACACACTTTAAATTCTATCAGAATTGTTTTAAAATTTAATTCTAATTTTTATATCATATGTTATCCTTATTATATGGCAACTGAAGTTTTTAATATTGCTTAAATCTTTTGAAACAATATAATCATTTTAACTTTTTAGCACTTTTTTACTAGCTTTATGTCAAATAATTTGAGGGTAGCAAGGCTTAAATCTGTACTCCTTCATTAGAGACACCGTAAAACTTTTCATAGTCCTCAAAAACCTTTTATCGTGGTTTTATTATAGTACCTACTTTTATCATAGACGTTTGAATGGGACTTGTTAAATTAATCTGCAGGGGTTACTGTGTTTTTTGTTAAAACATACCAGCAGTGGAAAATTGAACACTGAAGTAAGGTGTAATTTAAAGGAGTTGGAATGATTCTTACTTACACCAGAGGAAAATGGGTATATGCGTTAGTAAACTTAAATTAGCGGAAGTTAATTCGTATTAGCGAGGAAGTTAGAAGAAGAATTCCATTAGGGAAAGATGACTTTAAAAGAACTGAATCGGTTACTCGGATCGCTGAGTTGACTTGTAATAGATTGATATGAATGTTTGTGAGGTGAGAAAGCATAAAGAGCTTCCAAATGTAAAGAAAGTAAAATCACGGAAGATACCGTAGAATTTCTAGATCTTGTCGTAGTCTTCTTCTTCGAGAGTCATTTAACTCGTCTAAATCTGAAACATTGCTTCACCTAATCTGATTGGGGTTGAACCAAAGAAATGTGATGCACAATGGAGCATTCATGTGATGATTTTCATAAGATGACGTTAATTCTAACTAATAGAGACTTGCCTATTTCTCCTCTGATATGAATCTCATGTTACTTGTAGGCATGCCTACTCTCTTTTCATTCCTTTTCGTCACCATTCTCCAAATCCACACCCAAAAATCCTCCTTCATATGGTCCGAAGTCCACATCTTTCCTCAGGGACGGCGTTTCGTGACTGATCGATCCCTCCGTTCCCTGTGACATTATTATTGAAAGAGGACAATTTTACAGCATCACAGAAAAGATAAGGCATAATATTTTCCGTGAAACAATTCGATTTCACCACACGGTCATTCTTTTTCAGGGAAAATCCAGAAACTCCCCTCAATGAAGCATAATGCAATAGAATTTATTATTAACGAGTCTTTTCTTTACACCTAGATTAAAAAATCTACGTGGTGTTCTTGGAGGCCGAGCTTACATATTCTTTCATTCTAACTTTAAGTTAAGGACATTGGCTACGTATTCACTAGTAAGATACCTTTATTTGCCGACGATGCCGAGGTTTAACGTGATCCTGAGGACACAAAAGCTTTATCAGCTGACCTTAATGCTATTCAACGCTGGTGCGACACAGCAATCAAACCTAAAATAGGGCGGCCGAGAGATCTGGAGGCACCTCCCTTCCTCTATGCAAACCTCGATCGACTGACCAATTCAGGCGTCATCCCACCTATATACCCACCCGGACCCCGAATCCGAGGCCGAGCGGGCATAGGGAGGTAGGACGGTCCGAGAAGGACGGTCGGCCGGGTTTGATTCGGAAGGGACATACCTCCAGGTCACGTTGCGTGACAGTTCTTTTATTAGAGACATGTAAAGATTTAATACATTGTCATTGTTGAAAACAACTCCCCGTCCTTTTATAAAACTATATAATACAGCAGTGTTATCAATAAATACATTAATGGCTGTGTCCGGTTCCGCGATACTTATAGCGTGGTGCGCCGCCATGATGGCTGCTAAGGCTTCGGCGGTCACTATGGGTACTTCCTCTTCTAGGGCCCATATCTCTGTGGTTGATAACATGGGAATTGTCCATGCCACTTGCCATGGCGTGGCATCACTGAAAACGTCCATTATATACTTGTAGTTCACAAACTCCCGTGGCTGATGCCAGGTTCCGTCATCCCATAGACGGGACAACCATGTTGTGTCGCGTTGCGCTGTCTGAGTGATCAGGAACAACGGTAGACGGAGTACATAGACACACCATGAAATGAATCCCGCCGCTTTAGGGATATCGCGGGTGCGGATGCGTTTAATCACATTTTTAATGTAGCAAATCCGTCTTAGAGAGTAACGCGTTAGCTTCAGGGTCATTGTGACGGTATCGATAATTACACCTAAATATTTTATTCTGGTTGCCGGGATTAAACGACTTTTCTTAAAATTAATGGTTATTTGCAGGGTATCGCGTAAGAACTGTACCACGTCTGGTACGAGGTGTTCCGTTTCCCTGTTGAACAACAGCAACCAGTCATCTAGATATGCGATCATTATTATGCCAAATTCGCGGTGTACCTCGTTTATCACTGCACGCGCCCACCGCTGCATGATAGCTGGGGCGAGCGCGTGTCCCATGGGGAGGCGCGTCCACACGTATGTTTCCCCTTTGTGATAAACGCCGTAATTGTGCCTATGCTCCGGAGCAATAGGTATCTGCCAAAAGGCATCTTTAAGGTCTATTTTGACCATGAGTGATCCTGAAGGGATGGACTCTAGAGCTTGGGCCGCGGATTTTAATGTGAAGCGTGGCGTGCGAATGTACCTCGTCCAAGCCGAAAGATCCTGTATCACTCTGACGCCCCCTCCTGCCTTGGGAATGGCGATGAGGGGGAACGCGCTGGTTGCCCGGTCCATGGTCAGGATGCCCTGGTTCATCGCCCCGCTCGGCCTCGGATTCGGGGTCCGGGTGGGTATATAGGTGGGATGACGCCTGAATTGGTCAGTCGATCGAGGTTTGCATAGAGGAAGGGAGGTGCCTCCAGATCTCTCTTCCAACGCGGCGGTTTCCAAGCCACGCTTATGTCTTCCAGGTCTACCAGCCCAGTTTTAAACCAACGAACACGCGCCAAAACGAAGCAAGTTTCCGTAGCGCGCGGCAGGTCACCGCAACCTAGCACCTCCAGAGCGAGATCTAGCTCTCGCCAGAGATCCAGCCCCTCGTCCCCGGGGAGACGTAACCCTTCGCCAGTGCTCAGCATGGGGGAATCGGAGCCCATTCCATGGCAACTGGTCATGACCCAATTAAGCTCCCTAACTCAAAGTCTCACGGAACTTAAACAAGGACAGGAAGAGTTGCGGCGCACTACAACGCAGCTTCAACTCACCCAAGGGCAGGAACAACGGGCAGCCACCCCAGGGCTACCCCCAGAGGACATCACGTTCGCGTCCTTCAGATATAGCGGCCCGGGAACATGGATTGAGCCCCCGGAAGAGGACGGGGAAGTGCTCCGCCTAGCGCAACAGGTTAGGAACGCCCGATCATCACCCCGGCTGACGCGCAGAGACCTTCACGAGCTTGATGCCCTGCTGGGATTAATCGCAGACTGGCCCACAACACCCACGACATCCAGGTACATAATCTATAATCGCCTGCGAGTCCTGGCCATAGTGCAGGCACATGGGTGGGAGGCGGCCATGAGACTGGGGGACACGGCGGGAAACGCCCTGCTGCGGTTACCACCAAACGCTATCCCGCCGCCGCCGCCGACCATCGTGGTGCAGCCCCCGCCGCAGCAGCAGCAAAGAGGGACTTCGCAACCGACATCGAACCAACGAGGCTTCACCCAACAGCAGCAGCCCTTTCGCGGCCGTGGTCGCCGCGGAGGGAGCCGTGGGTCGACACCCAGATACGGAACATAAGACAATGCAGGTGCAGCAGCCGCTTCCACCTGCGGCTGCAAGCGGCGCTCGGGCGCCTACGATCCAGGCCTTGGGAGAGTTCCTGCTGTTCCGCGACAGCGGCGAGCCGGAGCACCCCGAGGACTGGGAGACGGAATCATCGGCCTCGGACTCGTCTACGGAAGAAACAGGTGAGGACATAAGGAGCGGAACACCCGCTAGTGAGGACCCCACGGACAGCGAACTCGAGTATGACGCCAGTGCGTGGCGCATCCCCGGACCACTGGGCACAGCAGGAGACCCGCCGGGAGCCATCCCGTACGAGCCAGAGGAAACGAGTGTACAGGAGGAGCAAGAAATAGGTGCGGACAACACCCGGGACGAGCGGCGCACGCAACCCGGGGAACAACAGCAAAACGAAACGGAAGTGGAATACCTTCCACCCGCTGGGAAGTACCGGTACACATGTGCATCCACAAGACAAACTATGGCCTATGGCGCTAACCTACCCAAGCCTCAAGGTGCGCCTAATGTGTTTATCCCTACTAGGCCAACCGCAGTGATCAACGAATATATTGTACGGCTGGTGAACCAGGGCATCCTGACCATGGACCGGGCAACCAGCGCGTTCCCCCTCATCGCCATTCCCAAGGCAGGAGGGGGCGTCAGAGTGATACAGGATCTTTCGGCTTGGACGAGGTACATTCGCACGCCACGCTTCACATTAAAATCCGCGGCCCAAGCTCTAGAGTCCATCCCTTCAGGATCACTCATGGTCAAAATAGACCTTAAAGATGCCTTTTGGCAGATACCTATTGCTCCGGAGCATAGGCACAATTACGGCGTTTATCACAAAGGGGAAACATACGTGTGGACGCGCCTCCCCATGGGACACGCGCTCGCCCCAGCTATCATGCAGCGGTGGGCGCGTGCAGTGATAAACGAGGTACACCGCGAATTTGGCATAATAATGATCGCATATCTAGATGACTGGTTGCTGTTGTTCAACAGGGAAACGGAACACCTCGTACCAGACGTGGTACAGTTCTTACGCGATACCCTGCAAATAACCATTAATTTTAAGAAAAGTCGTTTAATCCCGGCAACCAGAATAAAATATTTAGGTGTAATTATCGATACCGTCACAATGACCCTGAAGCTAACGCGTTACTCTCTAAGACGGATTTGCTACATTAAAAATGTGATTAAACGCATCCGCACCCGCGATATCCCTAAAGCGGCGGGATTCATTTCATGGTGTGTCTATGTACTCCGTCTACCGTTGTTCCTGATCACTCAGACAGCGCAACGCGACACAACATGGTTGTCCCGTCTATGGGATGACGGAACCTGGCATCAGCCACGGGAGTTTGTGAACTACAAGTATATAATGGACGTTTTCAGTGATGCCACGCCATGGCAAGTGGCATGGACAATTCCCATGTTATCAACCACAGAGATATGGGCCCTAGAAGAGGAAGTACCCATAGTGACCGCCGAAGCCTTAGCAGCCATCATGGCGGCGCACCACGCTATAAGTATCGCGGAACCGGACACAGCCATTAATGTATTTATTGATAACACTGCTGTATTATATAGTTTTATAAAAGGACGGGGAGTTGTTTTCAACAATGACAATGTATTAAATCTTTACATGTCTCTAATAAAAGAACTGTCACGCAACGTGACCTGGAGGTATGTCCCTTCCGAATCAAACCCGGCCGACCGTCCTTCTCGGACCGTCCTACCTCCCTATGCCCGCTCGGCCTCGGATTCGGGGTCCGGGTGGGTATATAGGTGGGATGACGCCTGAATTGGTCAGTCGATCGAGGTTTGCATAGAGGAAGGGAGGTGCCTCCAGATCTCTCTCAGTCATAAATTTTTGGAAAAAGAGCAATTCCCACCCGAACACCTTCTGCATTGGGAACACCGAAATTGGATGTGTGGACTCGATTGAATGCCTAGGCGTTAATCTCACCCACAATCTCTCCTGGGTGAAACATATACTTGAGGGAAAATGTGGACAAGCTAACAAAAAATTAGAATTTATTAGAAGAGTGCTTGGTAAATGAGGTGAAAAGGTCAAAGGGAGAAATGTTATCTGTCGTTGGTTAGCCCTCATTTAGAATATGCTGCGAGTAGAGGAGCTGGATTTGTAAAACGTTGTTATGACAAACTTAGTAGGGTATCCAAAATATCAGAGCAGCTAGGCTGGGAATCACCGAATTGAGCGAAAGTTAAGTTACAGATTGAAGCTCTTGCATAACTTGGGAGGATGTATATTTAGCAGCGATGTTGAAAATGTATTATTACCCCCATTGCACTGCGGCAGGAGAGATAATGACAGTAAAATTAGAGAGATTTAGTGTAGAACTGATAGATTTAATGTCATTTATGGCAAGACCGATAAGGGATCCGAATAACATTTTCCTACCGAGGTAGGGTTAAAAATATTCGAATTAAAATTAGTTAGGTGTGCATTCACCCCCTACCACACACCCTAGCGGTGGCTTGCAGGTACTAAAATATCTATGTGACAAATTTTCAGATTCTACATCCTCCAATGAAACTGCAGGAAAATTTGGGCTAGGCTATTGGTTCTTATAATAGTTACAGAATAAGTGCGTTAAATCTCAATATCAAAAGAGAAAAAATGGAATATTTAGGCCACGTTATGGGAAACGATAGGTGGAATATCTATCAATGGTGAAATTGTAGACAAATTTGGCAAAAACCATAATGGTTAATAATGTATCCATATTAATCGTTACGGCACTATTCCGGACTGGATATGATGAAATGAAAATCCAACCGTTGTTAGCCAGGTCGTTGATCCGTAGAATGTCAATGTCGATTAGGTTTAAGCGCCTTTGATTCCGTGGGCAACTCCCTGGCCATGTTTTGGCTTTTGGTCCGCTCAGCAGACTTAGTACTGCTTAGACTTGCGCGAAGTCTATCTGATGAAGGGTCCATGCTGCTTCCGGGTATTGCAGTTGTCCATCAACAACACACCTTCGCGACGGTAATTCCCGGAAGCAGCATGGATCCTTGGTATTAGTACATTGCTGGAGACTAAATATAAAAGAGAAGTTGCGTACGAATAGTATCTATAGATTCTAACTATTGATGGCCAACTTTCGACGTCTCCTTCTTTTGTTAAATCTTCAAAGCTTTATTGGCGAATAATGAGTGTCGACATTCAGAATAGAATAAGAAAGAGAGTACGGAGTAATCAAATGATAATTTTAGGTTTCTTCTCACGATTTCAGTCACAGCGGAATCAGGTATAGTCGAGGGGTATGCATATGTTCGCTGCTCCTTAAATATATTCAATTCCCTGGCATCAATTTATCAAAGAATACATGAAGATTTGGTGGTGAATTTGGTAGTTGTCAGAGTCTTAGTGCGTCATTTTAGTTTCAATCGCATAGCTCTTGGAAAATTAAATGAGACTCTCATGGTGTGCAAAAGACATGAATTTGATTTCTTTAAATGGCTTTGCGCCGCTTAAACACGCTCGCCTTGCAAGTTGACGAGAAGGCGAAGCCCCCTACCCCGTTGGAGGTCCACCTCTTCACGCTGGAGTCCCTGGGCCTCACACCCTAAGGGATAGTGGCGATCCAATTTGGATACAATCGCCATTTGATATTCCTGAAGTTGGCATCCGACGACAATAACAATTGATGAGACTTCCGGCAGCCCGTGTAATGTCAGGGTTCTTTGTCTCCCCGTGGAGAGCCCGTTGGAAGACATAACAGGCGAGCTCTAACGCTTTGGTAAAATCCATCGCTCGTGGGAGAACAGGTGGGAGGGAGACAAGATGGCGCGGGTGCTTACTGGCACCAGGGTTGTGCGGATGACGGTCGAGAGAAATATCCCCTCGTACCTCCACATCGGCGGCAACCGGGCCATCATCATCTATGAGGGTCAGCGCCCGCTGTAACCAAGAAGGCCACGAGGCCAAGACCTGCCCTCGGAACCAGGGAGGTAAGAGCTATGCGGAGGCAATGACAATGCCCTCCAACCCCAACGCCGCCGTGGAGATGGACGAGCCCGAAGTGGCTGTGGAGGAGAGAGCGCGGTCGCTTGTACTCATCGAGGGTGCGGCCCCGGCTGCTCCCGTCTTTTCCCCGCATCTCCCTTTAATTGGAGGGACATGTCAGCGGGAGCGAAGATCGTCAACGGAGGAAAGGGAACCGAAAAAGAAGAGGACAGACGACCCCAAGCTCCTGGTCTTGAATACCGATCTACAAATAGCTCACGTACCTACCACGTCGCCTAATATAACACGACCTCCAGCCCCCGTCTCCGTGGCCCCGTCAAATACGGAGGGATGACCTTTCGTCCCCCCCCTCCCCCCGCTCACGCCAACGAAGTCCTCGCTTCGCAATCCCTGTATCACGGGTTTCAAACACCCAGAGGACCTCTGGTGACAGGTGAGGAGGATGCATCTGATTGCGATGTTTTCCCGTCCCCAACAGCTCATCCCTCGACCCCTTTATCATTGACTATAAAGGAAGCGTCACCGACCCCGGAAGTCGACACACATACAAGTTTCCCAAAGTCAAAAATCCCAGATACCCCATCGTTCTTCCCCATTTTGGACAGCCAAGGTGTCAACGATCTTCCCAGCACTCCTCTAGAGACGGACCCCAAGCAACTATCTCTCCTGATTTTTCCCGAACACAACCCTTGGGCAGATGAGCCCCAGTCCGCCACTCCGACCCTCCCCGAGGCTATCTCCTGCCCCTTGGCGGCCCCCAGCGGTGCTCCTTCGAAGAAGGCCACCTGTGGAACGCTGCCGAGTTACCCGGTCTTCGTGGAGACCACGGCTGGCTCTTCTTCTTCGGACGAGGCCGGGGGGGAGGGATGCGGCGAAATGCCGCGTCCTCGCCCGTCGACCCGTTGGACGAGGCGTCCCGGGAAACGGCGAAGCACTCGTCGCCCGGGGTCGAGCCGCGACCGGAGCGACGCTAGCCACGATCAGAACTCTGGGAAGTGATGTCCGGTAGCCACCCGGTGCCGGACACACTTCGTCCATCGTTGAAGAGTTTTATTTTGCTGAATGACTGATTGCATCGATAATTTCAACCCTGCCATTGATAATATCTTACAATACATACTTTTCCATTGCTAGCTAAAATCTCCCTCCTAATACCTGTGGACCTTGTCTTCCTTTCTATTTTCTTTCTGAATGTTAATGGTCAAATGTACGTGTATGCGTCTGTATGCATATGTATATGTGTGTGTATGTGTGTGCGTGTGCATGTGTGCGTATGTATGTGCAGGTGTATATGTATGTGGAATATGTATTATGTTAAACTTATATTAAAGAAAAACATGATGTATGCATAATCTGTGACCTGATATTATGCAAACAAACTCTGTAATATTCTGAACCGAATAAAATAATTTATATCATAGCTTAACTGTCTGAAGCACTCGGCCGGACATCGAGGGATCCGGGATGGAATCCTTCTCAGGGCAAATGATTTTTACACTCTGTAATGTATGCATTGTAATGCGCATTGGGCGGATGACTGCATTAAAAGTCACTGTCGCGCAATCAACCGCGGTTTAATGATAATTTTTTAAATAAACATTTTTAAATATCTAAGCCAATTTAATACGGTAGTAAATATATATATATAAATATATATATATATATATATATATATATATATATATATAAATATATATATATATATAAATATATATATATACATAAATATATATAAATTGTACTCGGTGAAGCATAAATTATAGGGAACCATCCTTTATATATCTATATATAAAGGATGGTTCCCTATAATTTATGCTTCACCGAGTTCAAAAGTATATATATATATATATATATATATATATATATATATATATATATATATATATATATATATATATATATATATTTCTATACATATCCCTCTCCGGACTACAACCTTGACGTGGTGGAAGGGCTTGTGCATTCCGATGACCGCTAAAGCTGTGCTGGCGGGAGTAATAATAATTGCTCCTGGTAGGCTCACCCATGCCAGATAGGTCGAAGATTAGGAGCCCGACGAAAGGTAGTCCACGCAGCGTCTGTTCCTCAGTGAGGCGGCTGCAATGGCGTCTGACCCCAGAGGGGTGGCCAGTAAGTGATGGTGTCACGCTAAAAACACTATTGAGGGAGGCAACGGGAAACCACCTCAATTATCATTCCCAAGATTAACATGATGGACTATACAGAGATTTTGAGTCCCGGCAACTGGTGATAATTATAAAATAATATACAGCGGTGGGGACGAGAGTCAACGAGGGGCTGCCATTGTATTTAATGAAGAAGTAGGAAGAAGCGTAGTCAATATAGAGCACGTAACGGATCGATTATTACTAGTAGAGATAAAAGCAGAACATACGAACTTGGTTATGATTCAGGTATACATGCCACCGAGCAACCATAAGGAAGAGGAGGTCGATAGAATATACGATCAGTAAGAGGACGTAATCGCGTGTGTTCCCGCAGGGAAACATTTGATAGTGATGGGGGATTTTGGCATGCGACGGTAGGCGAAGGAAGAGATGGTGATGAGGTCGGGGACTACCGATCCGATTACTCCGACCTTCCTTCGTTTTTTTCAGATTTTCCGTGCCACTATTACCATTATCTCAGCAAATGCGTCAAAAGACAAGGGTGATAATGAGCAGCTCTCAAGCCTGACACTCCATTTTCTACTTGCACCTGTGTAATGTAATGTATGTATAGGTTTCGGATTAGTTGCATGCTCTCCAGGCTACTACTATCTCTCGAAATGAATCCATTCATTATATACACAATTTCTCCGTTCTACGACTTCTCATGGTGCATTCTACTATATTCCTCCTTCAGTGACCTAATTACTACTTCTTTAAGATGGGCTGAAACATGAATATCACAGATAAATAATTCACAATAGAGAGAATATGTTCCCTTTTTACTAAAAACAGACTTTGTTAAAATTTAATTTAAACTAATTTTTTTATGGCCGGCTTTGGCGAGTTTCAACTTTAGATGGCGAAGCGTAGACAATAATTCCTCCATTGAAACTAATTTTGAACTCTTTGCAAATTGCAGAACTTTTAACTCCTACAAGGTCCGAAACCGATAAGGGTTACTCAACAAGCCAATGATATTGTGAGTTGTAATATGGAAGCCATCTGTTTAAGAGTTAAATTTCCATTTGTGCAGGATATATGGCGATTTCCTGAGATATTATCCAAAACGTGCTCATCTGGGAGCAAAATTCTATTTCTGTCATTGAAATTATGTTCCTTTCTCTTAATAGGGAGTAACTTAATGTATAAATGCGTATACATGGTAAATTAACATATATGCACATACACAAACATACATGCATATATGTACATATATACACATATACAAACATACATGCATATACGTATGTACATACGTACAAATACATTTGCGCATAATTCATGCGTGGTAGGTTGGTTTCCTGCCTCCTTCGGATTTGTCCTAACATTCCCCTCTTCGTGAAGGATTCTCGGGTCTTCCACCGGGTCAAGGGTCCCATATTGGCCTTTGGGGGGCCAATATGAAACCCTTGACCCGGTGGAAGACCCGAGAATCCTTCACGAATCAAATACGCCGGGAAAGCACCAGATCTTAATTCCCCTCTTTCTTCTGATCCATGCCCAGCACCTGCTCATTTGTGTTCCTTTCTGGCCAACTTCCTCTTTTCAACATTTCCCGCATGCACGCTTCAAAAGCCTCCAATCTACGCTTAAATATTGCTTCGACGGGCCTTTTTCCGCGACGAACAAAACAACGGTCCATGACAGAATTGTAACAACTCTCTTCTTAACATCATTCCTCAACTCACCAGTCATTGATTCCCTCCCCCTTGTGAAGGCCTCATTGCCTAGCGAAGTCCCTCTATAAAATTGTCTATATTGCTTCAACTATATTGGTGCAAAACGTTTTCATGATAGATCAACTAGGTTTGCCCTTCTACTTCAATACTTATCCTTTCTCATTGTCAAATATCTAGCAACTTTCTTTTTCTTACATCGATTCTCAACATGTACCAATGGCGCTGAATTTGTGTTGCCCTCAGTTCATTATTGATGCCTAAATCAATTTGATTTCACTTTGGATGAATATTCATACGTTTGTTTACTTTCAGCGTTCGAGAAAGCATTTTAACTATCTTCTCCAAAAAGATAAGACCATTTCATTCTTACTTTAGAATGAGAGGGAGAGAGAAAGAAATCAAAAAGGTAGAACTTGCTCTAACGACATGAATTATTTATTTTTTATGCTTTTGAGTTGCAGTAAAAAAGGAATATGGCGTTGGGAAATGCCGTTGAAGATTATCAGTGAGATGGGATTTTGGAGGAATACCCTTTCGCGAGTGAACCTATCCTGTCTCGCTCTCCAGTTGCCCTGCTTTTTCGTCGACGTATCCTGACTCTTCCCTCCTTCCCTTAACTCTCGCCCCTCCGGCACGTCCCCACAGCGCAAAAACCCTCTCCCTCGACCCTTCTTCTCATGCCTTGTTTTTGCCGCACGGAGATATTTGCCACATGTTGATTTTCCCCTAATCTCCTTCTGTATCTCGCATACGTAGGGAACCTCGCAAAATAGCAAGTAGTTAACCGGATCGCCAAAGAGAGATACGCGGGAAGCCAGGAAATATTCAGGGAAATTGACGCTGTTTGGATTTATTAGAGAAAATGAGGAAATTCCGAAGAATGTCCTATTTTTTTAAAGGGTTTAAAAAAATTTCTCATATGCGTTAAAAAATGATTTTCCCATTCTGAGAAAAAACACTATCATAAAAGACGGTTGCTTCATGATAAATGGTCGATTGTCGTTTGTTAAATTTATTGGTGTCGATGACAATAAGTACGATGCACAGGCAGTAATTGTCAACGAATAACAAGTCTTCATTTTAATAATAAATTAATTTTAACACATTTCTATTTTTACGTGAGTTTTATCCATTGGTGAATAGTCAGCAAAAAAGGATTGTCTTTTGAAAGATTTCAGTTATCAGACAGAGATTTTTAATTCATAGTTGTTTGTTGTTAATTTCAAAATCTTTATCAACAACCCTTCCAGGGTTGTTGGGAAAGATTTTTAAATCTAATCCAATGTCAAGAAACCCTTCGGAATGAGTATCTAAAAATATTCAGTTCCGTTTTGCGAGTAAAATCACATTTTTGCTGAAATTTCTTCAAACACTTGCTCTGCCGTACCATATAAAGTGAACGCATGAAGGATGATAGCATTAACAAATATTCCGTGACCTCTATTGAAGTAAGAAAACTAGACGTTTTGTACAGAAATTCTCCCCAAGTAAAGAGGGAATTTAAATAAAGGGTGATTCATGAAGATAATGCAATACTTCAGGTATGGTAGGACGTGTGATTCTAAGTACTTTCATTACCATGAACATGCGGTAGAGAGTAATGCTCCCTGCAGTGATGAACCTGAAGATTGATTGGATGTGTGCATCTACGCTGTTTTTGCTCTGAACTCAGTGGCGTGGGACATTCATAAGTTCACCGGGCAGGGGTTTCAGGGAGGCCTGCAAGCCGTCTGCGGTGCCACCATTAAATCACAGGGCTTGAATCAAGCCGAAGATATACACAGTCATCACCTAGATTTAATAATGGAAACGAAATCTCTCGCAATTTTCCACTTAATAACATGATTAATAATAGTTTTATAGGAAGAGTTTCACCACATAACACCTGAATCTGCAATGCATATACCTAGATTTAAGCCTGGTATTTGGCTATTGGAAGAAAACTTGACTCACTAATCAATGGCTGTCTTCAGGAGAAAATACCGACGGTTGATGGATGACATGGCAACGGCTACGACACGGAGTGCGAGTACGGTTCCATCAGAATCAAGGGTGACGCACTCCATTCCTTAATCTCTCTCTAACGCTCGTCCTCATCAGCGATGTTGGAGTAAAATACGCAAATGTGAGCACACTTTGTTGACTCTAAATTCATTTTTTTCATCTCATTTCGCTCGCAAAATGTGAGGTATGTCACTACTGCTATTGAGATACATGAATCACAGCGTGTCGCTTCCTGTCTGCGGTGGATAAAATGGCCGCTGGTTTCTCAACGTTGAGTTTTCGTCGGCTATTTTTGGGAAGCGTTCGGCAGTTGACTGTTCATTGATTGCTAATCGATGTTCTCCGCTGAATGTGACCAATCCCATGATTATTCGTAACGGATTAACGGAAATATCCAAATCAAAACTGCTGTAAAACATTCGATCAGGACGAAACCTTGTTCAAAGAGGAAATGAGGGACAAGGACCTTTTTGTAAAGGCCTCACAATAAGAAGACCGAACGAACGAATACAGATTTCCAGCGCATACGACTCTTTACCCTCTCTCGCTAACGTACGAGGAGAAATATTATTTAAAAGTGTAATTTTAATTTTTTAAAAGCGCTAACCTATCTGGTCTCTTCCTAATTAACTCGTAAGTAGTTGATGTAGTCGAGAGCCAGTTCCTGGCGTTGGAAAAACGTCCCCGTAAACCGCTTTGGGCTAACCAGTGTGACTGTGTGCGTATTTTTTAGTTCCCGAATGCAGTCCCTGACAATAGGATCAATTTCTTCGTAAACGTATACGGGAAACCCCCCTCCCCCCTGTGCTACTGTGAAAATCCTAATATTTTGAAGATGTCTCTCATCACCGGCGAGGAACATTAACTTTTCCCTCACATCACCGCATCAATGTCAATATCACCCTCCTGCTTTATTTTTACAGTGGTGTAATAAACTGTTTACGGCTAGAGAAAATATTATTGAACATTGTCAATCAAAGTGTAATTTTGCTTAAGGATTCAGGAAAAACGGCTGAATGGCATATTTGGTGGTATTGGTTGTTTTGAAGACTGATGAGAAGGGAAGAATGTTGAGTAGTGGAGGTTGGGGAGGAAAATGGACAAATGTTGGACCAAACGAAGGGAAACAGGAAGTATGTATGCATATGGAATTGAAAAATATTTTACTGTAGCACTGGTTTAGTTTGTGTGGAGTTTAGAAGTGAACAAGGGCCTATCAAAAATTTCTCTTAAGTAGGCGAAGGAAGAGATGGTGACGAGGTCGGGGACTACGGATTAGGCATAAGGAATGACCGCGGGGAGAAAGCAGTTGAGTTCTGCAGGAGACAGGAGCTATTCATCACCAACACTTGGTTTAGACACCACAAAAGACGCAGGTATACATGGAAAATGCCAGGTTACTCAGAGAGGTATCAGCTGAGATTATATCCTGGTTAGACATAGGTTTAGGAACAGTGTGATTAATTCGCACAGCTTCCCGGGAGCGGATGCGGACTCTGACCACAATTTAGTTGTTATGAAATGTAGCGTCCGTTTCAAAAAGATAAGGCAGGAGCGGAGAGTTAGAAAATGGAATGTAGAAGCATTAAAAGGTTTGAAAAGGAAGGAATACAAACAGGCGGTAGAGGAAATCATGGAGCAATGAGGGCGCCGAGTTTGTGGACTTGAGACCGGTGCTCGGGTCTTGTCGCGCTCCCTTGAACCGCTCTGGGGTCCACTACACCCCTGAGGCATCAGTTTGGGTGGCTCATAGGATCTTCGAGCACTGTAGATATTTTTTAGGCAAATGAGTAGGTTAGGTAGTGGAGTAAATTTAAATTTAAAGATAAATTTCCCTGATAACGATATTATAAAGTGTAGGTCAATTAGTGGGTCTCACAATACTAGGTTGCCTAAAGAAATTTCTCGAAGTACGTACAGTGCTAATGAGACAAAAGAAAGGATTACTTATCAGAATATAGACCGACCGTGTATTAAGACCCCCAAAAGACTTATAAATAGCATCACCAGAAAGCAGACCGCAACGAACACAAAGAAGGTTCCAGACGAAGAAATAATTTCCGTAGTGGTAGTTAACTGCCGAAGTTTCAAAAATAAGATACCGGAATTTCACCACCTCATTCATAGCACAGAATCAGATATCATAATAGGAACTGAAAGTTGGTTAACAGATGATATCGCAGGCAGCGAAATATTTCCCAAGTCCTTCACAGTTTATAGAAACGACAGACAGAATAGAGCCGGAGGAGGAGTGTTTATCGCGGTAAAAAACTCTACCATCAGTAGAGCTGAGTTATTTCCTGATAACTGCATAGAAAGTGTCTGGTGCTCAGTAAAAATACCCAGTGCGAAAAGAATATATGTCTGTGCGTATTATAGACCACCCCATCCCTGCGTTAACTCAATACTAGATCTAGAAAGGCAGATAAAAAGCTTTACATCCCACAACAATGAGCATAGACTAATGATCGGGGGCGATTTTAATGTTCCCACAGTAGATTGGGATTCGTACAGTTTTATAAATGGAGGTAAAGACAAGGATTTATGCGAATCCCTCTTATTGTCGTTCACCTCAAATTTCCTACATCAATTAGTCACTTCACCAACAAGGGGAAAGAACATTCTTGATCTATTAGCTACTAATATACCTGAAAGGCTCTTTAATGTAGGAGTTATTGATGGAATCAGTGATCACAGGGCTGTAAACGCTAAATTTTCCCTAAGCATAGAAAAAGTTAACAAACCTACGAGAAAAATTTATTTATTCAATAAAGCTGACTATGATGGCTTAAAACGTGAGTTAAACTGTTCCTTTCTTAGATTTAACAAATTAAGCAAAACTAGGAGTGTCGAGGATACCTGGAATAATTTTCTTGCAATAACATGTTCAGCGATACAGAGTTCATACCTAGTAAATATATAAGATAGAATAAGGAACCCCGTTGGTACAACTCTGATGTTCGGAAATCACTGAGACGGCAAAGGGCGTGCCATGCTAGAATGAAAAACGCCGTTAAAGATTCCTCCCCTGATAAAATCAACGAAACCGTATAGAATTAAAAAGCATCTAAGTCCACTGCCAAGAAGGCCTTCCGGAAGGCGCTAGCGTAAATCAAAAGGAAAAAATTAGGTGAACATTTAAACGATAACCCAAAGATGTTTTGGTCCTACGTCAGGGAAGTGCAGGGAAAAAAGTCCACCGTAAACTCATTGAACAACAAAAAAGGGGATAAAGTAACAAGTAGTTTAGATAAAGCCAGCATATTAAACTCATTCGTCCACAGTGTTTTCAACAAATGCTCCCCGAATACACCAGAGAACTTCCGAAAACATTTCTACAGCCAATGCATGCAATCGACTTTTCCACCCGCGGAATAGAGTTACTCCTTAAAAATATCGACCCCAACAAATCTCCGGGACCTGATGAGATACCGGCTCGCGTGTATAAAGAACTATCGTCTGAAATTGCTCCTTATCTTGACATAATATTTAAGAAGTCATTAGCAGAAGAAAGCGTGCCAAGTGGCTGGAAGATAGCTTCTGTGACACCCATATTTAAAAATGGAGACCGGGAGGACCCCCGCAATTATAGGCCAATATCGCTCCCCTCCATCTCCTGTAAGATTTTTGAGCACGTCATTGTTAGTTCAATAATGAGGTACCTCGATAGCCAAGATTTATTGATTAATAACCAACACGGGTTCCGTAAAGGTAGATCCTGCGAAACTCAACTCGCACTAAATTGAGTAGGTTCAGGCGTGATGTGGTGGAAGTCGAACATAATGAATAACTGATCGTAGCACCTATCAAGTAAAAAAGTGCTACGATCAGTTATTCATCAACTCGCACTCTTTGTTCATGATATAATTCATTCCGGTGAAAGTAATATTCCAGTTGATGCGATATTTCTAGATGTAAAAAAAACTTTTGATAAAGTCCCTCATTGCTAGTAACTCGCGAAGTTGGAAAATATTGGAATACATGGGAGTGTTATATGCTGGATTAGACAATTTAAAACAAATCGTGTTCAAACAGTCGTCCTGGACGGTGTATCATCCGATCCTGTTAAGGTCACGTCGGGTGTACCACAGGGAAGTGTCATAGGCCCCCTCTTGTTTCTTTTTTACATAAATTACAGCGCCGTGGTTAATAGCAGGCTCCGTCTTTTTGCTGACGATGCGGTGATTTATGGGGACATTCGAAGTCGCGATGACAGAGTCACGCTAGCTAACGACCTAAATGCAAACCAGACTTGGTGCGATACATGGCAATTGGAATTAAATTTGAAAAAATGCGTAGTAATACATTTCTGGGAAAAGAGTAACACCCCCCCATTTAGTTACAAAGTGAAGCAAACAGAAATCGCGAGGGTAGATTCCTTTAAATACTTGGGTGTAACAATTACTCACGATCTGTCCTGGGGAAAGCACATACGGGAAATATGCGGTCGTGCTAATTAAAAATTGGGATTTGTAAAAAGAGTACTGGGTAAATGTGACGAAAAAGTGAAGGAACGATGTTTTCTTGCCCTATTCAGGCCCCACCTAGAGCACGCTGATAGTGTATGGGATCCTCAAGAGATAAATTTGATTTCGGAATTGGATCGAGTTCTGCGGAGGGGGGCTAGATTTGTCAAAAATTGCTATGACCAACGCAGTAGCGTAACTACTTTGCTAGAAAATTTAGGCTGGGATTCCCTTACACAGCGGCGTTTACAATATAGATTAAACTCATTAAAAACATTTGAAGATGGGTCCTTTTCTGATGACATCAAGAACATAATACGAACCCCAACGTATTACGGGCGGAGGGATCACGAATATAAGATAAGAGATATTGACTGCAAGACGGACAGGTTTAAATGGTAATTTTTTCCAAGAACAATAAGAGACCAGAATGCTTGTAATCGAAATCCCCCAGGAGCCGGCTCGACGTAATAAGTATTAACCTACAAGGTAGCGACTGCGCATGGTTATACGATCATATTTATATTTTTTTTGCAGGTTCCCCTTACCTTTCCCCATCCATTTGAAAAACCCTAACCCCCTCATTCCTTAGCCTTTCCTCCTGGTGCTGCTTCCCCTGCCTCACACCTTTTTGGTGGCTTGCAGGGTATTGATGTAAATGTAAATGTAAAAAAAATGTCTGCTGCAGTGTCGTTGGCATCAAGAGGCAAAGGTTTCCCACCAAAACTTCGATTCCCAACGCCACTTACACCACCGAGAACCGCTGATTATCAATATTTGTTTGTGAGAGATGAATATACTACCTTGATCAAAAATTTCCCTGAATTTATTCAGAAAATTAAAAATACAAGTTTATTCATCTAAATCTATATTGTCCCCTTCAAAGTAATCCCCATCGACTGCAACACACTTATGCCAGCGCTTGATCCAATCCTCGAAACATTTTTTATATTCGGTTTTCGGTATGTCCATCAGTGCTTCCTGCGATTTTTCCATTACTTCCTCTCGGCTGCTAAAACGCGTTCCCCGTAATGGTTTTTTAACTCGATTGAACAGAAAGAAGTCACAGGGAGCCAAATCAGGTGAATTCGGTGGCTGTTGGATGGTATTTGTTGCATTTTTCGTCAAAAAATTACGAATAATGATAGCACTGTGCGACGGTGCGTTATCATGGTGCAAAATCCACGAGTTTTCTGCCCACATTTCTGGTCTCTTTCGGCGAATTGCTTCACGCAAACGTCTCATAACGCCCAAATAATACTCTTTGTTTACTGTCTGGCCTTCTGGCAAAAATTCATGATGCACTACACCGTTGTAATCCATGAAAACCGTCAGCATTGCCTTCTTTTTTGACTGAAAACGACGTGGTTTTTTTGGTCTCGGCTCATTTGGTGAACGCCATTCACTTGCCTGATGTCTGGATTGCGTGTCGTACTCATAAACCCACGTCTCGTCTCCAGTAATGATCCTTTTGATGAATGTGGGATCGGATTCAGCCTCGCAAATCATGTCTTTTGCGACGTCAACACGGTCTCTTTTTTGCATGAAATTGAGGTCTTTTGGCACCAACTTTGCTGCTACACGACGGAAACCCAAATCATTAACCACAATGTCTTGGGCGGATCCATAGGCAATGTTCAAGTCCTCCGCTATTTCTCTGATGGTTAATTTGCGGTTATTGACCAACATTTCTTTTACTTTATCAATTTTTTCACCGACTTTCGACGTCGATGGTCTGCCACTGCGTTCATCATCTTCGATTGACTCACGACCACTTCTGAACCGCTCGTGCCACTGGTAAACGACCGTTTTTTTTAGAGAATCGTTGCCGAAACACTTTTCCAACATTTCCAACGTCCGTGCGCCACTAAATCCGTTTTTTACGCAAAATTTAATACAAGTTCGTTGTTGCAAATTTAAATCCATTTCTGAAATTGTAAAAAATCGCCAACACACACAGAGATAGATGTACTCTTGGCTAAGTAACTTTTGCAAATGTCAAGTTATGACACTAAGATTTAAAGGGAATATCAACAACAGATGTACCAATTTAACAAAAAAAACAGAACTCAAATCGGAACGATGGGAGCGCCACACGGTGGTTATTCCGGGAACTTTTTGATCAAGGTAGTATTGAGCCAGCAAATGTGTGGAGAATTATTAAAATGTCTCTTTAACGTTGCATTTCGACTCAGGATACAACGTTCATAGGTCGGATAATTTAGAGAACACCTTGCAGCAAACATGTCTTCCAAACTCACTTGGGATGGTGTCTTCATCTTCAGACTTTCGCTCTATGGACCACTCTCCCCCGCCTTCCTTTCGAATGCCATCCATACCATCCTCTCATCTTCCTTCCCCTCTTCTTATTTCCCATCTGAACACGTCCCCATCCAAAGTGCCTCCGTCCGTCACAAGGCAAATCATCATCCACCCTTCAAGCCGTGAGCATACGTTCACTCACTGAAATGTACCCAAAGATACGATGTACGTAATTGGTGCTAAATGGCAGTTTAACTATTATTCCGTGCTGCTGTAGTGCCTTCGACGTGGCGATTTTTGTACAACTCATTCATTGACTGCAAAAAAATCTAATTACGAATATATCCAATGTAATTAAGTTTTGTGGACTAACATCACTGATCATTTTAATGTCCTAAAATGCAATCCAATAAATGTTGCACTCCTTAACCAGTTTTAGTGCACAAAATATTTATCCTGTAGCGTTATGCAGAAATACGAGCGAGTATGAGATTAATTAAAAACGAAGAATTATCATTAGTTTGAATTTCAATGATTTTTGTGGCCTTCGTATTGCATTAATTATCAATTGCTATTCCTTAGTATTTCATTTTTTAGGTGCACGAAGGAAATTATTCTTGAAAGTTTATGATTTCTCTTTAAAACTACAATCCCGGTCAAGGCGAGCGATTTTTACACTCTGAGATTGTTGCATTGAAATGCATATTAGCGGATGACTCTGTTAATAGTCACTGCTGCGGCATATCCCGCAGTTTCTTTGGAATTTACACTTATCATACTTAAAATATCGGAATCCAATGAAATAATCTTAAAATAAGACCATTGTCTTAAAAAGGGTGTCCGTTGTCACTTTGTGGACGTGTGATACGTTCATTTTTAAAAAAAATAGAATCATTTGGTATAATTATGCCTTCCAAACTCTACCATCCTGGCTGCGCCACTTGTGCGTTGCAATGCCGCTAAGACCTTTCCCTCAACAAGGTACGTACGGTAATACTGGCGAATTTATTCCATGCTGTACTTGTATGTAGATGGACGGCGTTTGGACAATTCACGTTTAAATAATTGACCTAAGGAGTACCGGCGCACTGCATCTCAACACTGTATATCTCAAATTCTAATCTTATGGGATCCAGCTGGTATCATTTTCGAAGCAATCAATCCAAAAGTCGCTTTAAATTTTTGAATTGAGACATAACTGCGGACTAGGCACGCCAAATTCGCGCCATTAGGGTGTGGACGACCAGATACCTTTTCCGTGCCGCCATGCTCCTTTCCATGAGTTTGTGACAGCCACAAAATCGAACCGATTTGTTATTTTCCCGATGTAAATCGCCCGGGGTATGTCAATGCTCTACTCACAGAAATAGTACAAGCTTACCTATTTAGACCGACACAAACTTAAACTGAATAATACCTGTTGATTCGTCAATATGGCCGGTGACCCATCAGTGACAGTTTCCACTCTTTTTCACTGTTCTACCACGTTCTTTTACAGATATTCTTTCTCCCCCTATGCAAATAAAAACGGAGGGGAACCTTAATTTTTGAACGTGTTGAATCTTTTCTTATTATGTACAATAAAAATTACGGTTGTTATAATTTTAATGCTTTCAATCTTACAATCGTAATATAATTTCAGTTTATGGATTTCTTCAAGAAGTATGCTGATTTACTGTGTTTAGTGTCCCCTCTGAGAGGATTGGAAGATAACCGCTCGACGCCCACACCCGGGTCGGGTGATTTTTCACTCAAAGCCATTTAGGCGATCAACAAATATTTTTCAAGAAATCTTAATCCAGAAATTTCAATGTATTCGACGTCATAATGTCACCCACGTTGAATTGAAATGACAATTCAGTTCTCATCGAGTTTTGGTGATGAAATGTGATTGAACGCCTAGCGAAATACTCTTGAATAGAAATCAAAACTCACGTCCTTGGAACATGGTTCATGATCGCTCATCATCACGATTTTGATCGGAACTGTAGTTTTACTAACTATCAGTGCAATTATAAATTAACAATACATGCTGACTATCCACACTTATCAAAACGAATGGTTAATACCTTATGAGTGCATTGACATCGCAACAGTAAACAAATTTGCCACCGGCTGTCAATTGACGTCCTCTAGTGTAACGTTTTTCACGCCAAAAAGATGCCTGCGTATTGCCATCATTGCTTCCTATTTCTATGTGAAAACCGAGATTCATATTTGTAAAAGGTTTGTGAGTTTATCACGTGGAACCTATACCTGTGTACATTTTCATGCAAAAGCTTTTATCAGATAATGTAAAGTATGTATATTATTAGCCAGAGCATACGTGCGTTTGCATCGAAGCTTTCTGAGAGTTGCGAGGCATTTGATATTAAAAGCAAATTCTTGAGGCCGGTTGCATCAATAGACCGGACTAAAAATGACCTGTATGGTATTTTTCATAGGATGCATTCTGAAGGTATATTATAGCTACAAATAGGAGGGTTGCTGAAGAATATATGCTTCAAGCGAATTTTAAGAATTCCTACTACATCTCTTATAAGTCAACAATGTTAAGACTGAAATAGCAATTTATTTCCCGCGATATTTTCATTTCAAACTTTTTTACTTTGATTTTACATTTTTTTACAAATAAAAATTTCGGAATGCGTTAATGATCCAAATTTTGTGGACTGGGTCGAGAATAATGCTCTGATATATTTTTTCTTGATAAAGGTCCGAGTCCAGAGTAGGTATTTTTTGAAAGTATTAGATGTCATTAACAGAAACATTTCAATAATCATATTGAATTTGTTTTTCTAATTGTAAGAATTGACTTTTCGTGCATCCAACTTTGGTACCTCATCACGGGTCGTTATTCGCAGTTATAATCGCCAATCTCTGTCAAATACAACTCTGTCACATGTACTCCTACCACGAGTGCTGTATTGAATTGCACCGAAATTTGTTCATTTCATCATTTTAATATCTCAATAAACTCCAAATTTTTAGTATAGGTACGCGTATCTTTTTTCAATACGAGGCCAAAAATTTCATTGAATTAAAAATCATTTCTCAAAAGATTAGTTTGGATAAATTCTTCAAGAGTTCCGGTCTAAATATTTTCTGTTGTGTAATAAATATAGTGCTTTCCTTAACTTGATGCTTAAGAATTAACGTTTAATAGCGTCACTCTTGAACATTGTTCTAAAACTTGAGTTTAACATTTAGTCGAAACGTGATCCACAATAGCTACACTTCAAATACATCTGTGCCTTACGGTATCACGGCAGTTAGTTTTCCTTAAATTTTCCGCAGATGTGATTGCAGAGAAGAGGCCATCACCACCTCAATGGAGGCCTGGTTCTCCGTCACATGTGTTGCAATATCGTCGTTAGATTTCCGAGGAAATCGCTCGGCGATGCCTGCCTTTTACTGCAAACTGCGCCATTTCGATATTTTTTTCTCGAATCAGATTCGCAGTTGATGAGGTTTCGATTCTCTGTGGATTTTTAAGCGAGATGGATGTCGGAGACGAATATTCGAATTATCGCGCGCGCCTGCCTTCAATTTTTCATTTTCGGCTCCATCTTCGATCGAATGTCGCGACGCCAGCCGTAAATAAATAAACAGTCAATTGCGTTTCGATGGCGCGCAAGAGCGGCAGAATTAGCTGTCTCTTTAGGGGGTGCTCATCGCTTGTGTTACGCACTCTCCCCTCCTCACAGGCCGCGGCCTCTTTTCTGGTGTCTGCCTCCCCTCCCTCTCGCACCCATCCACCCTCCTATCCCCTCCTCCCATTCATCCCCCCCTTCCCCCCTCCCTGCGACTGCGGCTTTGAGTATGCCGCCGCTTCAAATCTTTCTCCCTCCCACCCGACGCATGCTTCCCACTCTCGGCGTTCCCCCCCTTCACTCCACGCCAGCGCCCGCCCCGCGCATCTCCTCCCTTCTGATGTTCGCCCTTCCGTCGTTATTCGCTCAAACCTCGCGTCCGTCCTCCCATGATTCGCCAAAGGGGCAGAGGAAGAGAGGAGGAATAGAAGGCGTGACGCATCCGTCTCTGCTACTTCGGAAATGTAATCCATGAGCGTTCAGAGAGCCCAGAAAACATTTCTTGCATAGTTTCAATGTCTTGAACGGAAGTACGAGTTCATGTTGTCATTGACTGCAGAACGAAAGGAAAGTTACGAATGACTGAACTAATAATCAATTACACACATTAAACAAACAATTTCGCAGCACATCAAATCTATTGTAAACGAAGAAAAAATACCAATTGTGTATAAAAATTAATAAAGTATTATTATATAGAAACAAAATAATACCTCAATGGAATCGTGGATCAGCGATGAAATATTTGAAGCAAGTTTTCGAAAAGTGTGCGTAATTAACATTGCTGTTTTAATAGTGAAGTACCTCTAATTCACACCAAACGTTATAAAGGGTCCCTGAGTTTGTAAAAACCCTGATTCCCTTATTAATTTCCTATCATCTTCACTCCAATTCTGAAAGTACCCATCCTTTCTTCTCTAAAAATCCTTGCTCTCTTTTCATCTCCACACCGCCTACTTATTTTACATATATTATTTATAATCCATTACTTAGAACCGGATTTTGATTCTCGAAATCCAAATATTAAGAACAATTTTTCTTGATGAATCTTTCAAATTAATGGACGTAATGCCAACCTTACCGACTGATTCTTATGCATCAAACCTTTCTCCAAATACTCTCCATCCCCGGCTCCAAAATTATTAGCTGTTCCATTAAATTGTGTCAGATGCCACTCCTGCGTCCTATTTACCACCTCTCACCTAACTTCATTCATCAGCTCTCTACTATCCATCGAACTCCACGCATGAAAATCTAATAGGGTTTTTTAATGTATCACAGTGCAATATCGACTCAAAAACGGAATAAAAAACTGTTGTACTTTCTACAAATCTTCGCCTTTGACCGCTCTACCAGTCCTAAAACTTGCTCTTGACACACGGCATTTTCAAATGAAAAAAAATGTATTGCAATCCATTCCACTTAATTACTGGAAAAGATTTACATAACCATATTACAATAGTCACGAACCGTTTCAGTGTATCAGGTGAGGCAAAAAAAAACAGCCACTCTTTTCCTTACATATTTTAAAATGGATTGGTGACCCAGAAGTTGCCGGTTTCAATGAATATTTGTGTAAAATTTTTCCCCCATTCTGGAAGACTTTACATACGAGGTGTATTAAAAGCGGAGCGGGAATCCTTTAATTTCGCACAGTGCACCATGAGTTCTTGCCACAAGGTCGAACGATCAATGAAAAGTACTCCTACTTACGACTTTAACGCCGTAAGCGTGAAGAACTACAAAATAAGCGCCCGTATTTCTGATGAAACAATTCATGGCTTTTGCATGGTTGCACGGATGTATGGTTTTTTGCTTTTGCCTAAAAATTTAGCCAAAAAAGCACTGTAATGATGTCCCAGCCTTCACATTTGCCAGATATGGCCCCGTGCTACTTTTTCTGTTCACAAAAATAAAGAGAAAGTTAAAGAATCGTCGTTTTACAAGCATAAGTGACATTCAAAACGTATCGCTGAGAAAATCAGAAGCCATACCAATTATCCGAGTTCCAGAAGTGTTCCGAGGATTGGAAAAAAAGCGCTTTCAGAAGTGTATAATATCTAATGGGGACTACTTTGAAGGGGATAACAATGATATAGACGAATAAGTGAATTTGATCCCAAAACATTAAAATTTATGCAATTTATTAAGCACGCCTCGTGGTAGTATGTTTGTATGCATGTTCAAGGTAGTAAAGGTGGCGGATCACTTTGCCGGACGGATATGCCATGCCACGCGTGCGAGTTTCCTTTTGTTCGTCAAAGAGCGCTCGCGGTATCAACTCTTCTCATACTCCTGTTTTTGCTCAACCATCGATGCGCGTCACTTTAAGGGATTCCAAGTTCATTAGAATTCATGCACAAGCTTAATCTGCGATCCCTGTCCAACAAAGCCAGCAAGCAAGCTCTTGCAAGAAATTAGTCATATTTTGAGGTCGAAGGACGTCCTGAATGCTCGGCGTCTTCAACTTCTTCTCTTCCCTCCCGAAGCAACTCGTGCCACTCAAACACACCCAACCGATCAATGGCGCTATCACCATAAAGCTGCCTCATGAATCACATTCCGGATTTTTCCCAGTTTCATGCAAGATTTGACTGCGAGGCTCTGTTCCAAATAGCTGGTTCACGACGGAGCGTAATGAGATCACGTTTCGAGGCGGACGACCGATCCGCACTCCGCAAAGGTTGGAAGCTAAATGCCTCCGGCTTCCAGCCTTTCCTGAGACCATGCTCCTTTGAACCCAGTCAGAGAAACTGCCGGCCGACCGTCCATCCTGGAAAAAGTAAGTCCTGCTACTTTTGGGAAAAACCTTTTACTCTGTCTTTTCAAGTGACTGAACTGTCCAATGTTAAATGTCCATTACACTACAGTTTTCGTCACTTCATAACAATGTTTTCCACTCGCCATCGCATTGATTTCGTTACCCTGATCACTGTCAGATATATCGCGGTTGTCTGCCATTTCCGGAACCAATTGTTGGATGAAATGAGTGTTTTTGGGGATCTTCTCCTGCCCCCACCTTCCTCTTAATGCGACCTGGTCGGGGCTCTCAGCTAACCATTGCCCGCTGACAATTTTCAACTCATCGAATCCTCTGTTTAATGGATCGAAAATCTCTCTCGTCTACGGTCACAAACTCAACTCACAAAGCCGCTCTCTCCGCGTCTCTCTGACT
The DNA here is from genome assembly GCF_022747635.1 of Hetaerina americana. Taxonomy (NCBI): domain Eukaryota; kingdom Metazoa; phylum Arthropoda; class Insecta; order Odonata; family Calopterygidae; genus Hetaerina; species Hetaerina americana. The sequence continues at coordinate 3,229,366 of NW_027286986.1, read as the reverse complement.
TTTGTTTTCCGAAAATTAGAGGAAAAATACAAACCAACAACCTTTGCCATTTCGGATTCCACCGGAAATTTCCTCCCCCCCCCCTAAACATTGGCTCTCCATCAGTTTCGTAATACATTCTCTTTCTCCTCCCCTCATCAACTGCCAAACAAACCCTTCGAAAAATTCCAGCAGTTTGAAAAACATCACCCCTCTAGTTGCACGAGTCCGAAATTCAACACGATCGCCGACATACTTTCTGGCAGAATGACATTCCACCGCCTTTTGAGCGAAATTCTGCTCTCCAATCGTGGAATACTGATTCCCAAGCAATTAAATATCTCTGCACCGAATAACTTGTGAGACCCTCGACGGTTTTTTTCGTCACCTACGCTCGACACGGATTTTCACCACATCTTTCCTCCCCACCTCTCTCTAGCAAACTGCCGGGGACTTTCTCTCTTTTGCCCTCCCTCCCATCAGTACAACGCACACGCTATATCTCTCCCTTTCCCTCTGCCACCCGCTGGACCCCATCATTCCTTGACCATTGCGCTATTTAGACTCGCCGCACCAGTTCTCCGCCGTCTCCCACCGGATCAGATGAGCTCGGGAACGTGAGAGAGTGAGGGAAGCTGCGTTAGAGCAGAGGAACATTGCCGGGAGACAAGCAGGTCGAAAGCACCCGGCACCACCCGTGCCGCGTGTGGTCCCCGTCATCTCAAGAGTGTCTTCTAACGTTACTTTTACCTCCTTGGATATCGATTTAAATGGCATCATTTGTGACAGATAAGAAATCTGTCACGCTCTCCCCTATAAAGTTTTAGAGGTTTGAAATTTGGCACCAATAGAGCAATTTTATCTAAACACATATAGAGAGAAAAACGTATCAGTGGAAGCCCAGGGCTTTCATAATGATTGATAGATATTATTAGATAGGTTAGTACCCTGCAAGCCACCACTAGGATGTGTGGTGAGGGGGGCAGAAACACACCAGACTAATTTTGATCCGAATATGATCCTACCGCGTTCGGATAATATCATTCTGATTCCGTATCGTTCGCGGAAAAAATGGCATCTTAATCCATCTGTTCTACACTTAATCTCTATCATTTAATTGACGTGGTCTATCCTGCCGAAATATGATGGGAGTAATGATACATTTTCAACATCATTGCTAAAGGGACATCCTTCTCATTTATAAAAACTTACAGTTTACTTTCTCAAGGAAATAGAAGCAGCTATTGATTAGTTGTAATGAAACTTGGAAGATACGGCAACTTGGGTTTGATGGGTATCGACAAAAGTGTTCCATTTTCGTCGCATTTTTCAATTAATACAGGCATCAGCACCCAATCCCAAGACTACGCGTGTGTGAAATTTTTCGACAGCAATGGATGATTCGTTTTTTGATGGAAACATGAAAGTAAAAACAATTTCCAAATAAGTTCTTAGGGCTTCTTTTGCTTGACTCTTCGTCCAACATAAATCGAGTGAAAGGGATTGATCCATTTCTCTCACTCCGTATGCACTCCTCGATGTAAATACCCCGAGGTGCAACATTATTTGTAATATGTGTCGCCTTTACCTCGAAACATTTGAATGGAAACTTTCTTCAATATGTATATATTTCTTCAATTACAATACATTCAATTACGTATATATTTCTTCAATACGTATATATTTCGTAAAGTACATATCTTTACTTGACGAAACTCGGTCATGAAATTGTGAAATTAAGAACAGAGCGACAGAGAATAGGTTTGATTCAATATTGCGCCAGAAAATGCCATTCTCTATCGAAAACTCAGAAAACCCCCTAATTGATTAGAGAAAGGATGTAATGATGTTCTAAAGAAATATGAATGCTAAAACCAAACATTAAAATAGAATGGCATACTCTAGAGTAGTTATATGCTGGACAATATCCCTCCAAGGATGCTTTACACCAGCTCATCTCTCTAGGAAATGTTTTTCACCAAGATAGGCAAAATAGTAAGCGTAGTAGAAATGGAAATTCGTCTGATGAAGAACTTGTTACAATGAAAAAGTCCTTGAGTAAAGATTAATAGAAAATATGAGTGAAAATTTTGAAATGGAACGTGGTTCAGAAACAGCTCGGAAACCTGGTCGTCGAAACATGACATGATAGGAGTGGGTTGGAGTCTTTTGAGAAGTGGGTGCGGAGGAGAATGGAGAAAGTGGAATGGACTGAAAGGAAAAACAAAACAAAGATTCATTCAGTCTGGCACGGCCGTGGTAGGAAAAAAGAAAGGGTTTTTGGAAGAAATGTAAAGAATGCAGGAAAAGTGAATGTGGGGTAGTGAATATGCAGGCGATATAAAGCGGAGTGAGGGGAGGAAATGCGGTTGTCGGAGGAGAAAAAGGGGCAGGCGCGTTGGACGGAAGGAAATGTTTGGAATTGAAGAAGGGCCCATCGTTGTGTGGGGCGTCGCATACTCGGAATGGAAGCGGTGGGCGGTCCCTTTGCCTCCACATCCACACCCCATTCCGTATTTGTTCGCCTCTTCTTTTCCTGAATTTGGAAAACCATCTCCTCCTGAAAATATAACAAATGCACCATCACCCCTTTTCATAGTTATAGAATATTTTTAAAAAAATTGTGTTCAAAGATTGTATTTCAAGGTTATGTCTCCGACTTTATGGAATTCCATCGATTCTTGAAACCTTTTGTTCTCATTTCCCTCACGTCGCCTTAAAATTGAAGACTTAGGATTGGAGTTTTTTTCATCAACACCAGCCTTGTTGTCTAACTCATTCATCGTTTTGATCGCACAAAAAAATATCGAAAAATTTATTTTATATCGAGATATCACGACTGGCTTGATAACTACGCGTCTGCCATTAATCATAGGTTCTCACTTTTCAGTAAACATTTTGCGGAATAGAACTGAGTCAGTTTTAATCGATTCTTCTATTCTTTCTTTCCCTTTCCTTTAACGTAGTTTTTTTCAAAAACTTTGCCCTTTAGGAATTCTTGAACGTGTTTTGTATAATTTGTATCTCTTTAATTTGTGATTGTACAGCCCTTCTTTACACGTCTCCTGCAAACTTCCTTTTTGCCTCGCATTTTTACGCTCCGTAAATCTTATCATTTTCCCTCTTTCGCGTTTAAGCTGCCTACCAACCTTAAAAGTCGGTGATATATAATCTTATTTTTTTCACGAGCTTATTTTCATTTAAAATCGCTTTTAATATTTATAATCCTGGGATCGATCGTATTTAAAACTAGTTCAGCATCGGAATAAGTAATTTAGCGACTTAAGCTAAATGGTCATTACGCAGCCATACGTATGAATAATTGTCCATCTTCAAAATTGGACGACTGAATAGAAACAACACTTTATACATGGTTAGTTCATTAAGGTCCTGCCCATTAAATCTACTTCATCTTGCATCCAAATGTCTTATTCACGAGTTTCTTCGTCTCAGGGTGATATCAACTGAAATCTTTCACATTTCCGTAATCAACGGAGGCGACTCTAAGGAAATGGCGTAGTCAAGAGAATCGAATTCTTCCGAATAGAGCTCGCATCTCGGAATTTTTTAAAAGCTCTCAGCGCTGCTCTTGAACACAATCTCCCGCAGCATAACTGAAAAGACTGGCCAATTATTTTTTAAAATCGTTTTGAAATTCCTCTTCGAAATTTATAGTGCATAGGTTAATTTAAAGATAAGCTCTTCACTGTGATAATTCAAATGCATTTTTGCATAATTCGTTTCAATTGCGTTTTATTTCTGTCTAGGATACTTTTATTTAGTAAACCATTGACTTTATTAGTAGTTTACTTTCTAGGCCATAGCTTTGTTTACTAGAAGAAGCTTTGTAGAAAGCTTTCCTATAGTCTTAAAAACTGAAAATTACTTCCCCACTTCTCAATAGCCCTCATCTTCATCTTTTCTTCCACCTTTGAAGTTTATTTAAAGAAATTTCATAAGATGCCCATCTATTCCCCTCGTTTTATCTGAAAACGCAAACTTCAAATCTATTCCGAGCCACTTCCTGCATGAGAATTGCAAATAATCATGGCTGTGCTTAAATTTTTATTTAGCATAGCTTTCATCCAGTTTCTCCTTTGCAAATACTTCTTTTGGCAATTAAACTCTTCTCTCGACCCTCCTAACACGATCGTTTACATCCATAATGCTTTCCAGTTTCTACTTCCTCTAATATATCCTTTCTGAAATCATAAATTGGCATAGTATTCCTATTTCTTAAGACTCCTTTTCTTCAGTTTAAGTTTCACCCTTTACTTCTTTCGTGAAACATACTCAACAATCACTCCAATCCATCTCTAGTCCGGCCAACCAATGCGTTACCATCTGCACACTTGATTTATTCTAAATCAAAACGAGTGCTTCCCCTGATTTGCCCTCAATTTGTGAGTTGAAAAGCACGAGAGAAAGAAGGCAAGGCTTTTTACGCCTCGACCTGTCACTTGCCCTCTCCATTCCTCCCGATGAAGTAAGTCAAAAACGCTCCGCTTCTCAAGCGATACATGTCTGGTATGAGTAATACGCACGCATTGTTTTTAACGCTGCTCGGGTTTTTTTCTCCAGCGGATGTTGTTTTTAATTTTCGGATGCGTAAAAAGATGTTAGGAAATATTTTCCAGGTATATATGGAACTGAAGGAAAGGAAGAAGATGGGAAGAAGGCTGGAAAAAAAGATTAGCGAAGACGTCCAAATGAAAGTTGGCAGAAGCTGATCTAATGATTAAAGGGGTCGTGTCTATGGCAGGGTAGGGGGGGGGATGCAGAGGATTGAACAGAGGACGGAGGGAGAGGGTGGTGAGGGAGGGATTACGATATTTGGAGAGGGTGCGTCGTTGAGAGGAGCGCATTGACCAGGCAGGAAAGGCAAAGGAGGGGAGTTAAGCACTGTGGACGCCATGAAGGGAGAATGGGGTGCGAGGACCCGAATGCGGAAGCAATATGGAGGAAATGGAGTTTCAGACGAGGAAGGAGATTACTTTAGGATGTCGCAAGGAAACAGGAATGATATTTTTAGTATTCACACGTTGGTAATGATACGCAACATTTTAGTATTGGCAAATGATTGGTTCACAGCAATTAGTGGAACTATTACGACCAAGCAGTGGCCAAATGTAATGTTTTCGTCTAAATGAATATTTTTCATCGACAGTCCAAAAATGTATTTAAGCATTAGAATACTTGCGATGATAATATACAAAAGAGTAAAAGAATCTGTATATAATAACACCCGATCGCCTGTTCACCTGTAAAATGTCGAGGCTTGCGTTTTCGTGTTGAATATTTAAATTTCGAGCGTCTTTTGAAGCTTGTTTTGTGTTGAAAAGGAACGCATTTGTTAATTTGTTTTGAATAAATATCCCTGGTTTGAATATTCAAATCTCATACGGATTTGATACTCTTGTTATTTTAAAGCAAAAGTGTTATTTTTTTGAATGAATACGGGAGCTTTAAAAACTTAGATGGCGAAAATAAATATGTGAATTCTGGCGCAACCTTTGGGCATTCTTATCATCCGATATAATTCGAGAATCCCATGATTTTTCAAGAGTTCTTTCTTGTATCTACACTATCTCGTCATGCGGGATATTGGGCATTGGTAGAGAGTCCTTCTAACGGAAGGACCAGGGTTCAAATAGCGGATGATGACTTAGGACAACCCCATCCAAAACCGAAGCGGTAAAATTTTATGGTTGTTAAAATTTCACGGGTAACTTAACAGTACTCGGAAAGGAATGACTCTTATATACTGACCCTATGACTATCCCACCGTCTAGGCGTAGGTCACGGTGAAATCTGGCAACTCGCCTGCCAAGACCAACATTAGAGATTCGTCAACTCGGTAGGATGGATCTAGTCATACGTTATTTTTTAATTAATGAATGAAGATAATTTGATTCCATCAATTTTCAGGAATAGAATATTCCAAAATGCCTCATTTGTTTGTCTTAAAAAGCCCGCATAGCTTACTGTAAGGGTGAGCCTCCAAGGGTGGGACATTCAGCCTGTGCTATCTTTCAATTACGAGTATCCTCTAAGGTGAATTTCGACCCAGGTCCCTCCTTATCTGACACCCTAAGCCTTCCCGCTTCCACTCACTCACACTCGCATTTTATGGAGGAGCTCGCAACCCCAATCGCACACTTTAAGGATGACGCGCTGTGAAAAAAATGGTCCAAACTTGCATTATAGCATGTAAAACAGCATCAACGCTTGTATCGGAGTGTGCTAACGTAAAATGACGCAAAGTGGTCCTCTTTCTTAAGAAAAAATTGAGAATTCAAATGGTGAATGCTGGAGAAATATACCCCACCGAACCTTCTCATATCCCCTTTATAGAGTTAGCAAGAGGTGTAAAGCAGGGTTGTTCATTTTCGCCGGTGCTGTATAATGTGTGTGTGGAGGAAATGACTGAAGAGCCGTAGTAAGAACTGGAGGTAGGAATGAAATTCGGAGGGGAATTTGTAAAATCAGTCAGGTTCGCTAATGAACAAGCTTTAGTTTTTCAGTCAGCTAAGGAGTTGCAAGCATTGCTGAGTGAATTGGAAACTCAGTGTGACAGGTATGGAATGATAATAAATATTAATTAAACAAAGGTAATGCGATTTTCTAGAAAGAAAAAGGCTAAGCTAAACATTAAAATAGGAGGGCAAAAACTAGAGCAGGTAGAACAGTTTACGTATCTTGGTAGTGTCTTGGACCAACACGCTCAAAGTAGTAGGGACGTAAGCAGAAGAATTGCACTGAGCAAAGCGACTTACACAAGGAGGAAGGAGTTGATGACAGGGACGTTGAGTAAGAATGTTAAGAAAAGGCTCCTCAAGACATTGGAGCGTAGCTATGTACGACGCGGAAACATGGACAGTGAAGCAGGACGATAGTCGTAGGCTGGAGGCTTTTGAAATGAGGCAGTGGAGAAAAATAAAGAAGGTGAAATGGACAGAGAAGAAAACAAACGAGGAAGTACTTGGTATGGTGGGGGGACAGGGGGGGAGGAAGAGAGAGAGAGCTCACTCTCTTCTGCATAGCCGATCCAAGATTTTGATTCTCGGATCGGAAGAACGATGTAAAAATTGATTTATGGAGGGGGGTTCAGGCGACTCCCAAGCTGAATCAACCCTTTTGCAGGATTAACAACTCCTGCGCGAAAATTGGGTTTCGGTGTCATTTCCTTTTTATGCCACGAGATTCTCACGATACATCTCCTGGCGCACCGGACGAAAAATTACATTTTTGTTTGAATAGGTTATACATGAAGAGATATGTATTATGTATATATATATATATATATATATATATATATATATATATATATATATATATATCTTCCATCGAAAGGGGTACTTGCGTAAAAGAAAGGATAAACCCAATGTTCGATTTGAGTTAACGTACGCAAGGCATATTAAAAAATTTCGTCCTATCATTTCATTGGAAATGGCAGTCGATAAAATACGCATTAGCAAAACAGCGATTTCGAAATGACCAAGGAAAACTGTACCCACTACGAAAAATTCATTCTGCCGTACTCTTATGAATTTTGGAGACTGATAAAATATGATTCCTATCAGATAAAACGTTTTACTTGGTTTCAATCCCTTTCTTTTAAGGATATGGTGGCATCCAATCAAATCAATTTGTCATTATCATTGTTCTAATTAAATACGGGGCATAATAATTCCGCCAACTCCTAATGAAGAGGTCATGGTTTCGTACCGCATATCTTTGCCCCGTTTCCTTTAGGCATTGGCAATACCAAAAAGAGTCTGATTTGTATGACTATATCTTCCATTGGTACTCCATGTCCTGGCACAAACGTAGAATCACCTCTGTTACATTAAAATATTTTTTTAACTCTCACTTTGGCTAAAATGCAGAAATTTCAGATTGTAATAACCATTCGCCTTGACCGGAATCCAAACCCGAATCCCTCGATGTTCAGCCGAGACTTACCTGGTTATGCCGGTTCCGTTATCCCGTCCAACATCCTTATCTTATTCCTTATTCCCTTCCTCGTTTACCTAACATTTTCCCGTCTAACACATCCCACTGTCGATGAATATGCCCTTCATCCATTTTTCCTGACTCCTTAGAATTTTTCACTACGCCCCCCTCTCCTCACCCACCATACCAAGTACTTCCTCATTTGTTATCCTTTCCGTCCATTTCACCTCCTCCATTCTTCTCCACACCCATATTTCAAAAGCCTCCCATCTACATCTATCATCCTGCTTCTAGGCCACGTTTCCGCAAACGGCAAGCTGTTTAACCAGCTCTAGTTTTGCCCTACTATTTTAATGTTAACTTAAGCCTGTTTTTCTGGTAAATCAGATTACCTTTGTTTTACCTATTCTCAACTAATGTCTATCGCACTGAAATCCCAATTCACTAAGCATTACTTGCAGCCCCTTGGCTGACTGACAAACTAAAGCTTGGTCATCAGCAAACCTAACTGATTTTACGAATTCCCCGCCCACTTTCATTCCTACCTCCAGTTCTTCCCATGCCTCTTTAATCATTTCCTTTACATAGAGGTGGAACAGCAACGGTGATAATGGGCAACGCTGCCTTACACCTCTTCCTAGCACTGCCCATCCGGACTCCCCGTTCCCTACTCGCACCTGAGCAGTCTGAGGCATGTAAAGGTTTCGGATTAGCCTCCTGTCCCTCCAATCTATTTCAAACGCCCTGTCGTAATCTACGAAACAAGCAAATACGTCCTGATTGTATTCTATATTCTTCTCGATTAGTGATCTCATTACCTCAATGGCATCTCCCCTTCCTAAACCCAAACTGATCAACGTCTCAAAGTATTGTTTTGCTATTTGTACTTCCTTTTGCCTAATCCTATGTTTACATTATTACATTTTCTTCTCTCATCCATCTTCGTAACCATGCCATCCTTGAACCATGGTTTCCTTGTTCTTTTCCCATTAAAGATTCCCATAGTTTCTTTCATGGCTTTAGATATCCCTTTTTTGATGAATTCCCATTTTCCCTCGATAGTAGTCATATCTTTTCCCTCATCTATGTATTTTTCTCTAGCCTTCTGATTCTTCCTCTTGTTATTCCAGTTCACACTTCTAGATTCCATTTCCTGGTATTCATTCCTTTTCAAACCATTTAATGCTTCTACATTCCATTTTCTAACTCGCCACTCCTGCCTTATCTTTTTGAAACAGACTCTACATTTCATAACAACTAAATTGTGGTCAGAGTCCGCATCCGCTCCCGGGAAGCTGTGCGAATTTATCACATTGTTCGTAAACCTTTGTCTAACCAGAATATAATCTATCTGATACATTTCTGAGTCACCTGGAATTTTCCATGCATGCCTGCATCTTTTGTGGTGTCCAAACCAAGTGTTGGTGATGACTAACCCCTGTCTCCTGCAGAACTCAACTGCTTTCTCCCCGCGGTAATTCCTCGTACCTGAACCGTAGGGCCCCTCCTAATCACCATCTCTTCCTTCGCCTACCGTCGCATTCATATCCCCCATCACTATCAAATGTTTCCCTGCGGGAACACACGCGATTACATCCTCTAATTGATCGTATATCATATCGACCTCTTCTTCCTTATGGTTGCTCGGTGGCATGTATACCTGAATAATAACCAAGTTCGTCGGTTCTGCTTTTGTCTCTGTAATATTCTATCCGTTACCTGGTCTATGTTGACTACGCTTCTTCCTACCTCTTCATTTAATACTATGGCAACCCCTCATTGGCTCTCGTCCCCGCCGCTGTATATTATTCTATAATTATCACGCCAGTAATCCCCGCTATCCTTCCATCTCACCTCGGAGAGACCTATAATATCTATATTTCCCCTTTCCAGCTCTCGCTTAAAAAACTCCAATTTCCCTGTCCTCATCATTGTCCTAACATTCCACGTTCCTATTCTAAGTAATTTGGTCTTCTTCTCCTGCGTCTTATGTCCCACTGCTGCCGGTTTTCCCTTGCAAGGGTTTCGTGGGATGACGACCGCGGAAGCCTTGCCTCCCCCGCTGCCGGGCACGACACACGGCCGATTGGGCCGAGCCCCGTAGTTGCCAGGACTCGAAATCTCTGTTTTGTCCATCATTTAAATCTTGGGAATGATAATTGAGGAGGTTTCTCGCTGCCTTCCTTAATAGTGTTTTTAACGTGACACCATTACTTACTGGGCGCCCCCCTGGGATCAGACGCCATTGCAGCCGCCTCACTGAGGAACAGGCGCTGCGTGGACTACCTTTCGTCTGTCCTAACCTTCGACCTATCTGGCATGGGTGACCCTACCAGGAGCAATTATTATTACTCCCGCCAGCACATTTGTAGGGGTCATCGGAACGCACAAGCCCTTCCAACACGTTAAGGTTGTAGTCCGGGGATGGTTATATGAGGTCATATGAACCATTATGGGCAAGTGGGTCATTTGGTGGGAGTTATATATCCAGAAAATGGGGGAAGTGTGAAATTAAGTCCCGCTTTAGCCTGCTATCAACGAAAGGCGCCAAGTAACTAATCTACAGAATATAGGTAGTAAAAGTACATTTTTAGAAGATTTATCATTGATTTCTTGAAATACACAGTCCATGACATCCTCCTTTTGGAGGTTTCGTGAGCGAGGGGATTTATTTTTGAGTAGGAAAATTGAAAGAGAAATCCTTATAGCCTTTCTCAAAACGGCGGCGAGAGTGGGGAGAAATATTTGGGAGGAGGGGTTCATAGGATCACCGTGCTCAGAGCGACCATTTTGGGAACTGCAGCGGTCTCTTCTGAACCTCGCGGGAAAGTCGACGTCGATGAAAGTGGAACTTGTCTTCCAAAATTAATGAAATTACCACCGGAGGACGAGGGAAACGCGAAAGGTGAAGAGAGGCAGTCGACGGGAAATCCTCGCGAATATTATATTCTGTCCGTAGAAATCCGTCGTTTCCTTCGGCATTGGACCGAATGGAACACCGTGTTTTCCATTCCCACCACGAAAACGCCTGGGCTCTCTTTCAAACCCGCTGCAGCTGCTGGGTGAGCGAAAGAAGTTCTTCTTCCGGGCTTTGATTGATCTCTCCGCGTTTGGCGTCATTTCATTCCTCTATCACACAAGAGCGCACCCATCATGACAGTCGGATTGGCCTTTCGGAGCCGAGGATTGTTCTCTTTGCAAAATTAATCGTTCCCTCCACCCAAGAAGACTTTTCCAACTTCAAAGAAGAATAACAACTGGAAATGACAGGTCTGCAAACGCACCTTGTTCAACCAAGCGCGCAATTTTCAGCCAAGAATTCGTAAACCCATTCGACTCGAGTCTAGAAGTCGCAAATTATCGAATGATCTCGGTATTATTTTGAAATAAAAATCGAAAAAACGTATCAAACTAGACAAAATTAAGTAAATCGCGTGGTATTACATCGGGAATTTTTTTTAAAATATGGAAATGATTTGACCGCGGGCCGAAACATAACATTCAAGCTGGAAATAGGTAAAGGTTGATCGGAGGCTTTTGAAATGTGAGTGTGGAGAAGGTTGGAAAAAGGTCAAATGGGTGAGAAAGAAGGCGGAGGAAGTACTAGGATGGTAAGGGAGGAGAGGGAATCATCGGAATGGATCCAATGGAGGCAGGAAACATGGGTGCAGAGAGTTTTGATTGACGATGGGACGTGGAAGACTGTGATAGAGGGGAGAACGTTAGACAAACGGGGAAGAGGCAGGAAGAGGATGCTGGACGGAATGATGGGGGTAAGGGAGCATGCGTAATTGAACTGACGCTTATTGCAGTGCCGGGTGTCAGGTTGTGTTTTGCTAGGAGATCCGAGGAAATGTATTATTGTCCAGTTCATCTCCAAACGAAACCCACCTGAAACGGTACACTACCTAGATATTAATAAAATGATTTCACTTTTACAGAATCATGGCGTATACATTGATTGAAACCCATTTTTTAAAATAATTGTTTCTATCTTTCTAATCTTTATTTCCAATAAATCCTAAAATTAAGCGAGATATGTGAAATTAACCGAACTATTTGCGCGAACAGTTGTACCTATTTTCATTGTGAAGAGGTAAGCACAAATCTTTCGCAATGGGGTGAAGGGTTTCATTGTTCTACATAAATAATTTAAAGTACATAATACATGACGCATGAAAGTATGTTGGACGTGAAAATAATCAATAGTCATGCAATGGGCGGGAAAATAAACCACCAGGAAGTTTTTATTGAGGAATACGCCACACATTGGCACACTGTCGGTGAAGGAAGGTTTTTAACGGACACAATTTATGCAACTGTGTTATGATACATATACTAGCCTGTGCTGACGTAGCACAACGTTACACCCAATCACTTCACTACTTGCGCGTCCATCTCCAATTCTGCATGCTTCCTTCCGCCCTTCATTCCGTCCAACATCCCTAACCCATTCCTGCCACTTCCTCTTTTGCCAAGCGTTCTTACCCATATCACAGTCGTCAACCGAACATCGCCAATCTAAACGCCCTGCATACCTGCACTTCTTACCTGCTTTGCATTTCTCGCAACATCCTCCCACCATCCCCATCCACCATGGCCGGCACTTCCTCGTTTGATTTCTTTTAAGGCCACTTTACCTTCTCCATTCTTCTCCACACCCACATTTCAAAAGCCTCCAATCTACGACTACCCTCCTGCTTCAGCGACGATAGATCTGCGCCGTAGTCTTTTCTTAACATCCTTACCCAACTCCAGTCTACGTCTATCCCCCTGCTTCAACGACCACGTTTCCGCGCCGTACATAGCTACGCTCCATATCAAAGTTTTTACGAGTCTTTTCTTAACATCCTTACTCAACGTCCCTGTCATCAACTCCCTCCTTCTTGTGAAAGCCTCTTTGCCTAGCGCATTTCTTCCCCTTACGTTACTTTTGCCATTTTGGTCCAAAACAGATTCCAGATAAGAGAACGATCAAAACTACTTTAGAATGTAAAATCCCACTTGAATATTTAATTTATCCTTTCTCTGAGGACATATATCCTTGTATTTACTTGCCTTTATTCTCATACCTTCCATTTGCACTGGATTTTAAAGGTGCTCACAATATTTGCAACTCTTTAGCTGACTCGTAAATTAAGGCTTGATCAGCCGGAAATCAATCACCCATGCTTGTAGACCACAAACAAAATAAAGCAAGATCGGGCAAAAAGTACATTAAATTAAAATTCTTAAGTTTCAAAATCATATATTAAGTTTTCAAGATAGTCACCGTTTCTTCCAACGTGTAACAAGTTTTTTCATTCCGTCACTGAAAAACTCTTCCGACTGTCCTCGAATCCAGGACTTGACAGCTGCATTCACCTCATCATCCGAGGTGTAATGATTACCCTTGAGATATCTCTTGAGTTGAGAAAAAAGTAAAAATCGCAAGGTGCAAGATCTTAGATTAAGGAGGGTGTGGAATCGGTTCTCATTTCTGGTTTCGCAGAGCCTCTCAAGTTGCGCGCGAGGTGTACGGATGAGCGTTGTCATGCTGCAAGATTATTGGCGCCAGGCTGCCTTTAACACGACAAACGTCTTCCTTGGATATTCCAACATGGTTTGCGATACGCTTTTGAGCGATTCGAAGGTCATTTTGAATCAAATCTTCGACGTGTTTGCGATATTTATCGTCTGTGGCAACGATCGGACATCCGCTACCCATCAACAATTATGGCTTTTACAGGCTCTCAACCACGAAATTTTATTACCCATCGATTTAAACTAGCCATATAAACAGCATCGTCACCTAAACAGCCTTTAAACGACGATGATTCTCAGTAGGGGTCACTTATTCAGCGGTTAAAAATTCAATTACAGCACGATGTTTAACTCGCGTCGACATAACACTAGAACACGTCTCCATACTTCCGCTTCTCAAAATACTCTGGATGAATGTAACGACCTCAAACCTGCGCATGCGTGTTAAGGGGAAAAGTTGCTTTCACATGCCACCAGGAGTGATTCTGAAGGTCATTTCGTTTGTGGTCTATAAACACGTGTGCATTATTTTTCAGCCTACCCTCGTATTACAGATTTTTACTTCTTACTTCCTGATATTGCTCTCACTTTCTGTGTAGCCCACCAATTTCTCACTTCCTTAGTTAACTTACCATATCCTTCTACTGCATATTTCATCACTCTTCTTTCACTCTATTTGTTCCCCGTTTCATTGCATTATTTAACTCGTTAAAAAGTCCAGGTTTACTTAAATATGCAAGAGTTTCAGCGAAGCTGGGCCCGTTCCGAACTGGTTGATTTACTTTCGTTTGCCATTTGTGTCCTTCTGCCCGAGTACACTGTGTTCGTCGGCCAACCCTAGGTAAATTACCCGTTTTTAAATGTTACATTTAACCATCGACCTCACCTGAATTTCATATCTGTTATTTGTGAAGATATATCATCTCTGCAACGTTTCGGCATTGCTTCCATAATGTACACGTATTTCCCTTGTCCTATTTCAGTATTCTAAAAAGGTCGTTAAACTACAGTTCACATAGCAGCAAAGTCAACTAAAAATTGAATAATATGACAATCTGTAAGAGTCAGAACAAGCAGAATCACCCAATAATTAACCTTGGAGGAGAATATACCCAGACGGATACCGAACTCTGACCTCAGTACTGGGAAATGTCCCCCACCGCTACAGAGACCTGCGATTTGTGTTGCCGGATCTCTTGTTTCGCGTAACACTAACTTTGCAGAGTAGTTGCGAGATACATGTCTTTTAGGAACTGAAAATACTTTAAAAATTTTGACATAGAAACAGGTACCTAGAAAGATGTTAAGAGATACTCAGTATCCTTCAGCTAATTGAGCGTGTTGCTGAAGTGAAGATTGTGAGAAATATATTTTGCTCAGAAATATTCCGAGATTAAGCTCTAAAATATTCCTTTAAAGTGCATCTTTTTCTCTTAGGAACCTAAGTGACGAGGCTCGCGATTATCAGTCAATCTTTATTTCATTATTCTGGAAATGTGAATGAATTTATAACAGCTGAGTTTGCGGAGAAGTCTACGATGGATGAAATTCATGAAGTCAAGTGGTTTAGATCAAATCAACAGTTCAGTAACTTTATGATACGAATAATGATTTTTTATAATGATTTTGGCTACACTGAACCGTTGATACCTCCCGACAGCATCTGTATGTAATTACAAAGGAAAGTAATATGAAAAAATAATAGTTAATTTAATTTAACCATAAACTCGCGCTAAATCGTATGAAACAATGATTTACCCACCTGAATTAGTGTTGATGCGCAGTATCTCGAAGCTATCATCAGCAGGTGATAGGAAAATGGTCTTCATCTTATTACCTGTCCAAGTGAACATATATTCTTGGAAGGCAGTACTCCCTCAGGGAAAATTTAGAGAAACATGATCAATTCTTGAATTTGATGTTGAGTGATGTATTTATGAATTTATAATATCCTTTCTTTCCTCTTTTGTCGGTCTACCGTAAACCCTTCTTATTCCAATTTTACTTCAGTATTGATTGGATCAGAGGTAATAAATCCCATATGAGAAACCATTCTCATATCAATACAAATTATGCAAATTAGCAATATAGGCACGAGCAGAAATATCGTAAACATAGACTATGTTTCCATAATTGAAAAACGTGGATCTTGTAACGAAAACGCAGCCACATAACAAGAATAAATTTCAATCTAGCCTTAAATTCAAGAAGAAAAGAAAGAAACAAGAAACCGGCGATTGTAATTGTAGAAAAAATATTAAAATTATTTTCCATTTGACGATTATGAATACTAAAAATCATCGATTATTGAATCTCCGTTTACAGAAACAAATATTCATATATTAAATTGTCTTAAACGGCAATAAATTGGCAAGCAGTGTTAACGGGATATGCATTTGTAGTTTGGCACTAATATATGATTACTATCAAATATGAAAATCAGCTTTAATGACGATAAAGTCTGAAGGAGTACTCATCTCTACAATCTATCCTATTTCAAATTGACGACCAATGTCTATGTATAAAAAAAACGATAAAAAAGTTCGCATTGTTTCAGCTATCGGATATATTGAAACTGAAAGAAGTAAGAAAAAAGATGCGATAGTAGGAAAATACGGCTGGATCTTTTCGTACGATAATAAATTTGAATATTTTCTGCAGCGAAATTCGTTGGAAATGCAAGATAGAGTCTATTTCACCAAATCTCAATCGAAATCATTATTTTCACTTATTTCAGCCTACGCATTATACTATGCATCTACACGATACGTATGCATTTTATCAACCTAATTGATGTAGTGTTTTATGGGAGATTGAATAACGGAGATCATACTCACCCACAAACTAACTCATCCCAATAGAAATATTGAGGCCTATTCGCTTTTATTATAATTACGGTCGGGATCCATTGCCGGCAATGAATCGGTAATAATGGTGGCCATTTGGAACATCTGCGTTAACTTGCAAAGAAGGCTTATTGGATCGTACGACTCATTTATTTTACCCGTCCTTAAAAATTCTCCATAATATGCTCTGCGTTAAAAATTCGCGCGTCTTCGTCGGGCGTAATTATGGGGCACAGGGAACTTTTCATGCAGTCAGACCGGATAGTTAATTCCATAACGTGTAAATTTTAACCTTCACGTCCGATAACAACCACAGTAGCCGCCCACGGAACCCTGAGGCAGAGGGAGTATTCTTTTAAATGTTTTAAAAGAAAAATTGATGGGTCATACTCAATTATTAATCGGGTTTGAGCACTTTATTAATGCGCAAACGTTTTGATCACTGACATTTAAATTATGAGAAAAAATAAAACTGAGTCACCCTCTCTCGAATTGGAAACGGCTAAGTTGATTTCATCCCGGGCAAAACTCGGTCGGTGGTGACGGCGTCTATCGCGATGCTAGGGACTTCAGACTTCAGACAGATGCTAGGGACTTAGACTATATATATATATATATATATATATACATATATATATATATATATATATATATATATACAGGTATATAAACCATAAACACAGTAATCAACCCGAAGGTCGGTTTAGTATGTGATGGTAGAGTTCACCCAGTACTAAGCCCGACGGCGTGTGAAATTCACACATCAGGGTAGGGTAGCCAGTTCCCTGTGCAGGTTATGGTTTCCCAGGAAGACCTGGTACCCGAAAAACCTATATATATATATATATATATATATATATATATATATATATATATATATATATAAACACAGTAGTCAACCCGAAGGTCGGTTTAGTAGGTGATGGTAGAGATCACCCAGTACTCCAGTACTAAGCCCTATACGGCGTGTGAAATTCACACATCAGGGTAGGGGGGCCAGTTCCTTTCCCTGTGCCGGTTATGGTTTCCCAGGAAGATCTGGTACCCGAAAAATCACATAGCTTATATATGTATATATATATGTATATATATGTATAAATATGTATAAATATATTTGTGTTCTAAATATGTGTTTGTATATATATATATATATATATATATATATATATATATATGTAAAAATATATACAACTTTTATTCGTAAAGTATATATAACGTTGCGATAAGTGATATAATAGCAAAGGAGAATAAAGGAAGAATTATTTAAATTGAGCATTTTACCACTTCCTTCTAACTCTCCACTCTAACCTACCGAGTTAATGTTTGCAACATGAACTAGATTTCATCTTGTCCAGGGCCCACTACGGCATGATTCGATGCCCGAGCAGCAAAGCCTACTCTTCTAAGCTAATCGCTACATATCAAACATGCAATTAAATATAATGAGATGCATAAACTTAAAGTGAGATTAGAAAGTGTAGTCCATTCAGCCAAACCAAGTCTAGTTCGACAGTTACTGATGTCCAAAGCATCAAATTTTGATTTCGATGATATTTTGAGCGTCGAATAAAAATTTTTGCTTCCATCCACCCAAAACTCTAGCGTTTCGAAGGCACGCAAGCCATGGTATCCTGGTTGTATGGCAAGCCACAGTAAAATAAATTGTTTGCGAATTATCATTCCTCCAGGACTTCTCAACTAGTGCTGTCTCAATAGGCTAGAAGCAAGGAAAATATGCTCAGAAGTTAAGGAATTTGGGTGTTGGGGTTAGGTAGGTTGTTAGATGCTCCTATCACTACGTTTTAAACCCTTGTGTGCCGTAAATTTTATATTGTATTGGTAATAAGCATGCAGCATCGGTTTCAAGTTTCTCCACATTCATTGAAATTTTATCGTTTCTTATTTTGTTTTGTTTTAACGTATCTGATTAAATAAATAGTTTTACGAGTCCTTGATAGCTCAATTGGTGAGAGCATTAGTCATGATTAAGGAAACTTTTTCATGCTTGTTATCCGCTTAATTCCACCCTCCCCATCGTTTGTGTTTGTCATTTATGCGTTCTTATTCCATTTCCTTATATCTATAGTCACATGTGCACAAATATGTATATATATATATATATATATATGTATATACATGTATTTATATATACATATATGTATTCATACATATATATTACAAAAAAAAGTCTAGTTCCGACGTTAATGCCGTTTCGCCCCACCTATTTATACTTCCTCTATTACCTGAAAATCCTACATCTAACAAGTACCAATATACCAATATCCCAATGCACCAATGATCTCGGCTAAGGTTATCAACTCTAGCAACCACAAGTACAACAGAATTGCGAGATTAATTTGGTGGAATCACGTCTTCTAATTACGTTTCGCCACCACAGTACGCGCC
Source organism: Hetaerina americana (assembly GCF_022747635.1). Lineage (NCBI taxonomy): Eukaryota > Metazoa > Arthropoda > Insecta > Odonata > Calopterygidae > Hetaerina > Hetaerina americana. The sequence continues at coordinate 3,210,656 of NW_027286986.1, read as the reverse complement.
TTCTCCTCCCTCATCTGTTTCTATGGCGTCTTATTCCCTCTCCTGAAAGCGCTGAGCGAACACTACGCTCAATAGACGGTATTTGTTCCTCGCGTCACTCCTCCATCGCGCGCTTTTTATGTTCTCTAACTGGGCTTTGATGACGCTTCGCTTTGTCGCTCCAACTCCGGGCCGATTACGCGCGAGAGGGTGATTGTTCGATTCTTCCCGCGAGATGGCTTTCCACGCCACTCTCGTATTTCCTTTGTTCAATTTCTTTAGCTTGGCGTCTTCAAGCAACTGCTCACTGACGTTTCGAGTCGTATTTAGTCCTTTACATAGAGAAGGGAGCTAAGCACGACGCACCCCGCGGAACTAAACAGTTAAGTTTTCTTTGCAATAGCGTCTCACACCGGGGGATGATAATCTATCCAACCGATTGAGCAAACGACAACTTACGAATATCTCCGACTTCCTTGGAAAGAATGCGAGTGGGAGTCTGTCAGCGAAGAGACGACGTGGGATCTTTCTTTTCCTGGCATATGAGCAAGGCCTCGCTCGTTTATTGCTTAATTCTTCCGTGTCTTCTCTGAGTTGTGGGTAACATATTTCATCTGTTTCTCGAGTAAATTAGGTCACATGGAAGACATTTTCCTTTGGGTCCATAGCTACTTAATTATTCCGCTCTGAAATGTAGGAATGTGTTTACAGGTACACAGTAACCCCCCTTTATGGCGTGTGGCGGGCGATTTTATGGAACCGGCTATTTATTAATAAATATGCATTCAATTCATGGGCAAAAATTAGCAAATGAAAGTGCATAAAAAGAGGAAAACTTTCGCAGAGATGCTACTAAATTCAGCATAGCTGATTTTGTACGTTGAAGTAATGCTTAGAGTGTTGATTAAAATAATCGGGTCATTTGGCTTTTAATATGATTTTGAAAAACGCGAGAGAAGTTAACTATTTGCATGTACGATTACGTGATTGTTCTTAAATGTCTATATTCTTTTCTATGATTTATGTTTCACTATGGGTAATCGTCCCTGTTCGTAGTTATTACTCGCGTGAGATCGACTTCCAAATGCCTGCCTACCTGACTGCTTTAGAATAAATAAGGGAGTTTAGTTTCTCAATGTCATCTCCGAGTTCTCAATTCTAAATGTAAGTACCTAATCAAAATACGTTTAGGTAAAAATATGATACTTCCGCAATAGTGCCGGCAAAGCAGCGGAAGAACAGATTCATTTAAGGCGTGAAATTGGATTGATTGGAATTAGTTGCGGGTCAAATTATTATTATTTAAACGCACATGTGCAGATAGACAATGTCAGTTGGCACACACGTCCCAAGTATTACAATCAAACTTGCTTTGGAAAAAAATACCAGGACATCTCAGATCCAATCCAAATCACAAAAGATAATTAATAAAATCAGCCACAAAAAAACAATTCACTTCCAAAGGAAACTTTCAAACACCAATCTCTAGCACAAAATAAAGAAAATCTCATTAATATCAGTTTCCCAATCAACAAGAAAAAATAATAAAAAACTAAGCAGTTGCATACAATCTTGAGTTTGTGATCATTCCTCCCGATAAAATCTGGATTTCCCGCCTCTTTCCATAGTTCTGCCCAAACTTTCTCTCCCTTATGAATTAATAAATGGATTTGTATTAATTGGATTCTATAATCAACGAATCTAATTTATCACTTTTCATCAGTCATTTTACGCAATCTTCTTTTATCCTTAACCCTGAATTACCCCTATATGAGATTATTTTAGATATAGAATAAAATTAAGGTAGTTATTCAAATAAATATTATGAAAATTAGTTTTTACCAAACGCGAAAAATCATTCTTTCTGTGTAACATATATCATTTTCCTGCATTTCTCTGATTTGGCTTCAAATATGCTGTTTGACCCTTCGAGGGGAATCAGAGATAAAGTTGTTCAAGATAAAATGACCACCTCCCTGCTCGCTTTTCACTTGGTGTAATGAGGTCCTACGGAGAAGGTCACTTTTATTTTAGGAAAGGCGGAGCAATGAACATTTTTGGTCGCGAATTCCACAAACTAATTGATTTATATTCGTACTTACTACAGATTTTTAATAAAGAGTTGCTTACTGTGAGTGTAATTGCTTTCTTCAATTCGGTTCATAATTGATTATAATTTCAGGAGTAGGGATATTATCAAAATACGGGAGGGATATCGTACTGGTCGACACTTATTTCATTGAAATACGATTAGCATTCTCATAGACATGTGCTAATTAATCCAAGATGTATAATTAATGAGCTTAACTTAATGTCCATTAAAGAACTGACGCTCTCTTGGCATATTGATTTTTAAAATATCAAATAAATTATCTACTGTTTAATGTTCATTTGTTGGTTGTTTTTCACACCAATTATTTTCTGTGCCATGTCATTTATTTTGCAATGGAAAAGTAAATATTTAGATATGCAGTGGAAGATATTTTTGTTGACATTAATATAATTGTCGTTCGAGTTAGAATGCCTTCATTTCGTGTCTTCTGTTTCTTCATTGACCGTTGTTACTTCCTCTGCGTACGGTGGTCAGTTTTTCAATGTCGCAAGCCGTAATAAAATTCCTTTTTGATTTATTTTAGAAACTAACTCCACCATTCTAATTCAAAGAAACTGTGGGAGATTCCGCGACGGTAACTTTTACCGGAGTCAACTGCTAATGTGCATTAAAAGGCAACAATTTTTAAGCGTAAAAAACATTCTAATTTATGTACACTGTGGATAAGAAAATGAACAATTTGATAAGCGTTGGGAGAATTTCATTTTCACTCAAAGGTGCATTTTTTCCTTGTTGTTTTTCTCCATTAGAATCGTCTATTTTTCCCTACTTCGCCGCGTTGTAGCTATGAGTGCCAATTCCCAATCGCTCGCGTTCAATTTAAGACCCCAGAAAGGATCCCTGATGCACTCTACGTCTTTTCCTCTTTCGTGATTGGATTGGGTGATTGTCAGCAGGCGAATTTTTGGTACTTGGATATTCTCACAGGTGGCCTTTTAACGCTCTCTGTCGAATGCGGGATGCTGCTTCAATCGACCCGGTGACAAGAAGCATTTGGCGGATGCGTTGCAGGACAGAGGTTTCATCTTACGACGGTTCATTCTCCATTGTGGGTGGAAATAGCTGGAAGCTCCATGGACGACTCCCAATAAAAAGAGTTTTCAGTCAGTAAAAATTTGTTTCAACCTGCTGAATAAATGTTAAAATGAACGCAAAGAAATGCAATAGTTTTATTCAAGGTAGACGTCCTGATTAGACTTTGACCAAAATCGACCCACCGCAGCTGACTGATATCTCTCCTCTATCAATATGTGAGTGACACTGGCGCCACATCAACACAATTACTCTTCTAGGAGAGCGGGAGATCAAAGAACTATTTTTATTGAAATGTACGCAGGCGAAAGGTCTTTTAAATTTCTCATTAAATCATGAGAGGACAAGGCTGATGGCTTCGGGCTAAAACCAAATAGTTTCAAGTTGGTTTCTTATTTAATTGACCATTTATTTTATCTGGAATTTATATTTAAATTACTTAACGCGGTGTCAATACGGTTGTTTTAAGTTTGTTCTTTGACTTTGTCGTGTTTTGCCACAATATTAACCCAGATTGCCGCAACCATTTAACCTGGAATGAAAGGAGCTATTTAAAAAATAGGTTTTTGATAAAGTATTGCGAAAGAAGCTCATATCCGTAATTCCGCCATTCCTTCGCCTATGAGAGGATTATTACCTTTAATAGAATAGAGAAATGCGATAAATTACCCTCACTTATTAATAGTTGTTTACATCTCTGATAATTTTAAGGGAAAACCGCCTTTTGAAGACGTAATGTACACATAAAATATTTGATCGTGCAATCAAGAGTTTGTCGTGAATTTACTTAAATATACGCTTTAATTAAATATCGATACACGTCAAGGAATAAGAACTATCCAGACGTTACGAAATCTGATTGGAGAGCTCCAACAAACCAATGCTGTCATTGATGATACGCAATGCTGGGGATATCTCTGGGAGCATATAGCTCCGTGACTTGATTAAAATGCGATATTAAAAAAAAACACGTCTGATGGGGAAGCGAAGTAGGATGCTGCGAAAATCTAGGTTAAACAGTCTATAAAATAGTTTGGCGCTAACTTCGTCAGTACTCAACGGATTTATAAGATTTTCATCATATTCACTCATTGAATTATGCTTTTTTCCTGTTCCTTCTTAAACTATTTTCCAGCCATGTTTTCTCAGTATACTACTTATATCCTACATCTTCGGCTCATTGCGCAGTAATACTTTTACTATTGGATGGCGTGTATGAGCCATAAGTTGCCAAACGGTTCAAACAACTCAGCTAAATTAGACTAACTAACTTTTGACGACTGTGACAATCGTAACTACAGGGTTCGTCCGGAAAATAAGTGTACTGACTCCTGGGCTGGGCGCGCCGCTCCAGGCGCGCCCAGCACCGCTCTGACGGACTGCGATTGGAGGGGGGTATGTTGGCAAGCGACGCTGAAAAAGGCAGTCGGCTCTGAGCTGTGGTGTAGTGAGGAGCTCTGTTAACGCGAACCTCCACGCTCGACCCACGTCACGGAACGCGATGCCGAAGTTTTTGGAGCAGCGTTATTCCATCAAATTTGCGGTAAAGCTTGGGAAATCGTCTACCGAAACTGTCGGTATGATTAACCAGGCTTACGGGGAGTCAGCCATGTCCAGAAACATGATCTTTCGGTGGCACAAGATGTTCGTGGAGGGCAGAGAAGAGGTCGACGACGAGTCTTCGAGAGTTTCCCGATGATGCCTTCGCGGGAGCGTTCCAGGAATGGGAACGCCGCTGGAACAAGTGTATCGACTCACAAGGGTCCTATTTTGAGGAATATTAGCTTAAGATATGTATAAGTGTAATAAATTTTTTTTCCTGAGCTCAAAACACTTATTTTCCGGACGAACCCTGTACATGTTAAAAATAATTTAATTTGGGAAGGTGCTAGGCTGGTGCGTAATCACCCTCTATCACGCACTGAAACGGGGCTTTTCAGATGCAATTTAGATTGATAAGTTTTACTTTAAAAAGGCAAAATAACGCGTGATAACGTCGATGATCGATGTGAACATTAGCTCGATGGATGAATTCGGATGCGTTTGAGCGCTTGGTGTATTTTGAAAAGGCATTGGACCGCGAAGAACAGGGAAAGTTGGACGTATTTCAGAATATGGGAGTAAACTGAAGAAATAGGCGACTTATTCAAAATGTATGTACGAGCCCTGCGGCCCTACAGGTAAGAGGGGAGCCGAGTGAGGATCGGGATAGGATTAAATTGGCGGGATTACCCGTTATCGCCAGTGCTCTTCAACCTGCGTGCGGAGGAAGAGTCAAGGTTAGCATGAGAAGGGCAGGATCTGGAAATAGAAGTGGGTGGCGAGGTGATTAATTCAGTTCGGTTTGGAGAGAATGAAATGGTAGTGCATCCAACTGATAGCGGTTGTTATTTAAAAGATTGATGTGAGATCTAGGGTGTAAGTATTAACCACAAGAAAAGATAACCAATTATATTTGCGAGAAATAGAAAAGAAAAAGTGACGATTGAAGCAGGAGGATAATAAAGTAGAGAGGGTGGAGCAGCTAAGGCAGTCGGGCAGTATTTTAGGGGAATGGCGGCTTTAAAATGGGGAAAACAGAAGAAGAAAATGTTTTAGCACGAGAGGATTTTTAAATAAGAGAGAACTGATGATGAATACATCGAGTAAAAATGCAAAAAATAGTAAAAACTTTAATATGGAGTGAAAGGGCTTTGTGAATGTGCGACTTGGTCTTTGAGACAACAGAACAAGAAATTCGCCCACAGAAGGGAACAAATACTTTGTACAAAGAAGAAAAAGCTCGAAGAGGCTTTAAATGGAGTGATTGAAGATAGGATGTCGGGGAAAATCCCAAAAAGATAGAGAAAGAGGATGGAGGCGTTGAATGCAAGTGAGATATGGCAGGTCGCGATAGACGGGAGAACTTAATGGGTAAGTGGGGTGGAGGAAATAAGAGAGCTTCCAGAGTGCATGAAGGGAAACAGAAATAAAGAAGAAACAAAGGAAGAAATAATGCAGGTAAGAGAATGAGGAATGTCTCACAATGCATACTATAGAAGTCAAGAGTCGTAAGCGAAAGAACATTTAAAGTCAGAAAGAGGTGAAGAGAGACTCGATGTTTTAGTTACTTTCATCTAAGACAGCATTTACCCTTTTCAACACTGAATTTTCGGCAAGGAAGGGCTAATATACTATCTTATCTAATAATGTCAAGTAATTATCAACTATGTGATTACTAGACTTTGCTGCCTTTTTAATTGACAGCAAAGTAGACGAAGTGAAAAAAAAAGATTTGGCGACACTTTATAAGAATTATAAAAATCTGCGGCATAATATGGGCGCTCTTAATTCAAAAGGAATTCCTAATCAGATAAGAGCGGACTTCTTCAGGGTCTTGAATATGGTGGACGGGGAAATTTGTACAAGATGAAAAACGTAATTCAACTCTTTGAGATGAAGTGTATGGAGCGTCGTAGACGAAATACGTTGCGCAAAGGGGAAGAAGCTGTTTGTCCTATATTCTAATATTAGCATAGCAGCAGAAATTTAGTCCCATTTATACTAATAAAATAATACAAATATTTAATTTTTATTTATGATATTAATGGCTAATGGTGAAAACTAAGAGTAATTTGTAAAATGTATTTCAGTTTATTATCAGTTGCATTTATTTGACGTAATTAATAATATTTCATATGATGTCATGCATTTTTCTTCTGCCCAATCATATTCTCATCTTTTTCCCAAACATAGAGTCTCGATGCGCGTACATGGATACATTTTTCCACGCTTGCGCTCTTCAGCGCGTGTGTATTTTTATTCCGTGGGCGTGCCGTTCCAAAGGGCCGTGACTTATGACATCTGTCGTCGAAACGATGCACTAAATGTTCCTAGCAAGAAATGACCTGCTGCGTTTATCTCTGGCCAAACAAGTTTATTGGCCATTTTTTTGCTCTTTTTATTCGTGTATTTAAGCCGTACTTTTTACCCTTTTAAGTGTCTCGTGTATTATATCAGCCGGGAAAAAGTGAGTCTCCTACACGCCATCGGCAAAGATGAATTCCGCTCCATAGGCACCATTAATTGAATAATTACAAATATTTATTCCAAAACGCAATTTTCGCTGTTGGTGTGCATTTGCGAAGTTATTTACGCTCTGCTTATCCATTCCTCTCTTCAATACGCACGTTCAATTATCATTTAATCATGATCAAAGTTTCAATTTCTTGTAGAAAGACTGAGATTGGCGAAATTGTAACAATTTTTTAAATACGCTCATATTGGGCGGTATGATGGATGATTGTTTATTTATCTCTGTATCTATAAACATCTTCCATCATTACCATCATTCTGGTGAAATGAATTTCTACGTCTATGATCTCCATTTCCCCCACTCCACTACAGGTGCCGATGCCTCGTCCAACCCATTTACGTTCTTCGAGAAATGATTTGGTTCCACTGGTAAACAGCTTTGGTTTCCTCATTCTCCAATTGTTTCCCGAAAAATTAATATTTTCCTAATTGAAGTAAAATCTATTGGTACTTATCATGACTAAATTGTGCACTGCTCTGTTTGAACTTCCATAAAATGGCGCTCGATATTTATAATTAAACAATTGAATGCGATCATTCGACCAATTCAACGCCATCGATATATTTCGTGAAGCAGTATGCACGCATATCCGCGTAATTTGGAGTAAAATTAAAAGAGAACAAGTATTCTTTTGCAATGACAGCTGTATTCCGGAATCGGACGAAACGAAATGTTATTCTTTTGCAAACCATTCATGAAGATGTTTTAACACTCCATCATAAATGTTGAACGCATGATTACTGTTAATTATTTCAGTATGCGATGACTAATTTTTCAGAGAAATGTCAATGGGCAAATTTATCAAGTTTCAAAAAAGAGAGTGCATAGTCTGAATTGCATTTTTTAAATTGGCAAAAATATTATCATTTGATTAAAACAATCTTCAGTTTAAAGGCTAGATTAAATTGGCTCTTATTCTCGTGATCAGTTGAATCAATTTCTTCATTTAAAATATTAAGCACATGTATTGAGATTTTTATTATATTAATGACGGGGCTCAATTATGTTAATTGATTCCAAATATACAGAAAGGCACATAATACACAACATACGTGTACACGGTTTATCATGTAGAAATTGGGAATCTTATTTTCTCCCCAAGATGGAATTTATGTCCCTTTCCAGTGAGAACCGGAGACGTTTTTCCAGGGTCTGTGGCATTGCAGTCCCCCTCCCTGGTATTTATAATTACCAAATAATTACAAGGGTGCATTAATATCAAGGATATCTTATAAAGTATTCGCGATCTCCTAAACGAAGGAAATAAAATCCAGGCGTGGTAAGATTTGCAATTTTGCGAAGGTGTTCCTAGATGTTATAAAAAATGTGGTTTTCGCAGAGCATCCAGTGTTATTAATCCCAAAATTGGTAAATGTTGAAGCAATGCAAGCTATGCTGTTGCGTGTTGACATTGTCCTCTTCATTCCTTCATCATTACTTTCTTTAGAGTCTTGAGTCACCTGGCTCTCGTGATACGTCTTCAGATTTCCTCCTCACGTTCGTTTCCCTCTGCATTTGCTTCACTTTTAACCTTCAGCGATGTGTCATCGCGAAGGATGCCTTAGTTTCTCTTGTTTACGTTTTCTCTCGGGGCTGCTCACGTCACAGATTCTTGGAAGCATTTGCATGGTAACAACTCTGGGTTAACATTTTATTGTCATAATTCATTCATAGCAAAATATTTAAATCAAAAATCCGCGTAAAAATAAATACATAAAACACATGGATGGAAATCGGAACGAAGTGAAGCCAGGAAGGGGTCAAGCATACTTATGTTTACTTGGAAGTGAGTCGATTTGGAAGTTGCCTGGCTGAGGAGGGCTTAGTGTTTTATGGCAATTGCGGGCGATTGAATACATTGCACGGGGAAATGGTTTTCGCCCCTTAATTTTTTGAGGCGGCAGTGAAAGGTTTTGAGAGTTGAGAGGCTCTCCCTTTTGGTGCGGCCCACCGATCACTGCCCTCATCACGACCGCCAGTGCATTCGGTCACGAACCCGCCTCGTGCGCGCGTGGGTTTGGACGGAAGGAAGATAATGAACAGTTCCGGGGAGGTAATTTTTTAAACGGGTAAAAAATTCCGTATCTTCCTCTGCTCCAGTCTCTCTTCTCCTCCCCCCCTCCTCCACCGCCCCTTTCTTCGCCACCCCACGCCACCCTTCTCTCCATCTCTCCCCACTTAGCGTCAGAAAATAAAAAAAATGTGTGAGGAGAGGGAGGGAAATAAAGAAAGATGGGAGGAGGGGGCCTGTAAATACTTCCGCACTCGGGCCCCTAATGAATTCCGGGTTCCTCCTTCGTGCTCGACCGCCTGGAGCGTTTTAAAAATGTTTAACAGGACGCGACTTGTGTGTGTATTAGGGCCGGAGGCGGGGATACCCTTCCTCCCACTTCCCCCTCTCCTTCCTTCCCTCTGCCCGCCCCCCGTTCAACCTCACACACGCACGTGGAAATCCCACATTCCACCACGCACGCACACGGGGCAAGGGCTCCAACTCGCATTCACGCCTCCCCCAACTCTTAAACCTTTTTCCCTGGCTGTTTTTCCAAACCCCTTATCCCATCCCTTCTAACCCCCCACACCTCCACACTCCAAACTCCCCATCCCGGCTCGCTTTAGCTGGCCTGAAGTTCTCCATTAATTTTAATTTAATTTTATTATATTATTTTTTTTGATGTGGTGGGACGAAGGTGAGGGCTTCAGGGTTTCGGTTGCGGTTGAGGTGGAAATAAATAAAAATAATGTAATCCTTGGCGGTAAAAGTGACCCGAGCGCGTGGCACGTCCGCGTGGATGAACCAAAGTACCACCCCACCCCCTCCCCCCTTCCATCGCACACCTCTTCAACTTCTTGAGCGAAAACACGACAATCCTCGCAATCGCGACGCCATTTTGAATTGATTGTAACGCTTGCCCTTTTGCCCCTTGCAAATGACACATGTGTCATTTGCAATGCGGAAACGTCTGGAATTTTTTCAATGAATCTTGAGCTAAAATTCGACTCAAGTTAATAAAAAATAATAATTACATTTCTTTATTCGTAGGTTTATCAATAATACACACAAAAAACACTCAAACTAATGTGTACTAGGTATTTTGTTTACCCAATAGGCTTTTATGTATCCCTAAGAGATAATTCATTCTTCACCCGAAAAGAGCATTCTTTTGTTTATTGAGAACGAGCATTGCTTAGCATTAAGTCAAGGTTAATGGGAAACCGCAGAAAGAAATGCACGAACCGAAGGAAATATGTCCACTTTTTCCATTGTGCAACCATTATCCATTCATGCAAGTGGTGTAAATTTTAAAATTCTATAAAGTTAGCCGAAGGTTGTTAAAAAAAATTATTTGTAGTTTTAAATAACCTATTTTTAAAATGAACAAAGAAAATTTGTCTCGGGTGATAAAAGCAGGCATGTTCTGCGCCGTAAATGCTATAGCGACGAAGATGTATAAAGCCTTTCACGGAAACGTTTTCGACGGATGCTCGAATAAAACACTGTCGATCCCATTGAAAACTTTGCCGTTTTAAGCTGTAATGTTTCAATTCTTAACAAAGGATAGGATTTTCATTGAAATTGTAGAGAATAAGCAAAATAGGCCACTAGGAATTGTTCCTCTTGAGGCTGCAATTTCCTTCAACTTTTTTGATAGTTGGAAATAAACATCGGCGAGTATTTTTCTCGAGCTTTGCTGCGAGTTTATAATAATATTACAAATTTCACGTTAAAAATTACGAGCTTGTATGAAAATAATACGTACATATATGCAGTAATTGAGGAAGGCAACGGGAAACCACCTCAATTATTATTCCCAAGAAAAAATATGATGGTCACCTACAGAGTTTTGAGTCCTGGAAACTACGGGACTCGGCCCAATCGGCCGTGTGTCGTGCCCGGCAGCGGGGGAGGCAAGGCTTCCGCACTCGTCATCCCACGAAACCTTTGCAAGGGAAAACCAACAGCAGCAGGACAGAAGACGCAGCAGAAGAAGACCACATTAGTTAGAATAGGAACCTGGAATGTTAGGACAATGATGAGGACAGGGAAGTTGGAGAATGTTATGCGAGAGATGGAAAGGAGAAATATAGATATTTTAGGTCTATGCGAGGTGAGATGGAAGGAGCGGGGATTCCTGGAGTTATAGTTATAGAATAATATACAGCGGCGGGGAAGAGAGCCAACGAGGGATTGCCGTAGTATTAAATGAAGAGGTAGGAAGAAGCGTAGTCTACATAGAGCAGGTAACGGATAGAATACTACTAGTAGAGATAAAAGCAGAACCGACGAACTTGGTTATTATTCAGGTATACATGCCACCGAGCAACCATAAGGAAGAAGAGGTCGATAGGATATACGATCAATTAGAGGACGTAATGGCGTGTGTTCCCGCAGGGACACATTTGATAGTGATGGGGGATTGGAATGCGACGGTAGGCAAAGGAAGAGATGGTGATTAGGAGGGGCCCTACGGTTCAGGTACGAGGAATGACCGCGGGGAGAAAGCAGTTGCGTTTTGTAGGAGACAGGGGTTAGTTATCACCAACACTTGGTTTATACACCACAAAAGACGAAGGTATACATGGAAAATGCCAGGTCCCTTTAGAAATATATCAGCTAGATTATATTCTGGTTAGACACAGGTTTAGGAACAGTGTGATAAATTCGCACAGCTTCCCGGGAGCGGATGCGGACTCCGACCACGATTTAATTGTTATGAAATGTAGCGTCCGCTTTAAAATATAAGGCAGGGGCGGCGTGTTAGACAATGGAATGTAGAAGCATTAAATGGTTTGAAAAGGAAGGAGTACCAACAGGCGGTAAAGAGCTAAGTACTATCGAAGAAAAATGGGAAAGTATCAAGAAAGGGTTGTCTAAAGCCGCAAAATATATTATTGGAACCGTTAACGCTAAAAGGACTAGGAAACCATGAATCACGGATGAGATGATTACAAAGATGGATGAGCGGAGAAAATTGAAGAATGTAAATACAGAGTCAGGGAAAATTAAGTACAAGGAGTTAAACAATAAATTGAGGCGGGCAACGAATAAAGCAAAAGAAGCATGGTGGAAGATGCAGTGCGAGAATATGGAAAGTCTACAGAGGAAGGGTGAAATCGGTGCGCTGTACGGGAAAGTTAAATCTTTATCGGGAAGTAAGAAATGGAGATCTATGCTAACAGTTAGGGGTAAGACGGGTAAGGTAATAGTTGACTCAGGGAAGATCCAAGAGAGATGGAAGGAATATATAGAAGAAGTGTATAGTAAAGAACTTCGACCAACAAAGTTAGAAATTGAAAAGAACATGATGTAGAGGAAGATAGCTTAGGTCCAGGCATGCCAGACGATGAGATAAAAAGGGCATTAAGGGAGATGAAACTAAATAAGGCCGTGGGAGTGGATAACATTCCTGTGGAACTATTGAAATGCTTATGAAAATTTGGGAGGAAGGGACTTAATGGGTTGATTCGTAGTATCTATGAGGAAGGGATCTGGACCGAAGACTTTGTGAGTTCGGTTTTAGTTCCTATTCCGAAAAAGGTAAAGGCTACATCATGTAAGGACCACAGGGCAATAAGTTTGATATCCCACGCAGCTAAAGTTGTTCTCAGGATCATAAGCAAAAGGATAGGGCTAATGATTACTTAGGGGATTACCCGTTTGGGTTTAGCAAGGCGTGAGGCCATTGCATTAATGAGATTATTAATCGAGAGGAATATAGAACACAACCAGGAGGTATCTGCCTGTTTCGTAGATTTCGAAAAAGCGTTTGATAGAGTGAATTGGGAAAAACTAATGAGTATTCTGCAGAAAATAGGAATAGATTGGAGGGAAAGGAGGCTAATCCGCAACCTGTACATGTCTCAGACTGCTCAGGTGCGAGTGGGGAACGGAGAGTCCGGTTGGGCAGTGTTAGGAAGAGGTGTAAGGTAGGGTTGCCCATTATCACCGTTGCTGTTCAACCTGTATGCTGAGGAAATGATTAAAGAGGCATGGGAAGAACTGGAGGTAGGAATGAAAGTGGGCGGGGAATTCGTAAAATCAGTTACGTTTACTGATAACCAAGTTTTAGTTTGTCAGTCAGCCAAGGGGTTGTAAGCATTGCTGAGTGAATTTGAAGTTCAGTGCGACAGGTATGGGATGAGAATCAATATTAATAAAACAAAGGTTATGCGATTTTCTAGAGAGAAAAAGGGTAAGCTAAATAATAAAATAGGAGGGCAAAAAGTAGAGCAGGTGGAACAGTTTACGTATCTTGGAAGTGTTTTGGACCAACGGGGTCAAAGTAGTAATGATGTAAGGAGAAGAATCGCGTTAGGCAAAGAGGCTTTCACAAGGAGGATATAGTCGATGAGAGGGATGTGAAGTAAGGATATTAAGAACACAATAGTAAAAACTTTGATATGGAGCGTAGCTATGTACGGCGCGGAAACGCGGATGAAGTGGGTATTGACCGGCAGTGGAATGTTAAAGATGGTAATAGAGGGGAGAGTATTAGGCAAACGAGGAAAGGGAAGGAGCAGGATAGGGATGTTGGACGGGATGAAGGGAGGAAGAAAGTACTCATAGATGAAGGGGGACCTGATGTAGAGTAGTATACTGGATTTGGTGTTTTGTTAGGAGTCACAAAATATTTATTTGGTAGCTGTGTCCATCCAAATACCTACCTTAAGCGGTAGATTACCTAACAAAATACACAATAATACTTACCTGTATTAGAAAAGTTATCGCCCATTGTTAGCAGTGGGTGATCTTAAAGGGCACATATTGATGGTACTCACCGGTATAGTGCTGACGTATGACTTAAGCGTTGAACTAATTGCATCGATTGCGACATCGGCACCAATACAAGTTAGGATATTAGATTCTCATGAATTGGAACGCAATCGGTCTTGCGAAAAAAAATCTCTTTTAAAGGAGGATGGGAACTCATGAGTTAGCCCTGAATGGTTTGCTATTCCACGAGGATGGAGTGTGTCACGTTGTAGCAGCCGGATAAAAGTAAGTGATAATTCAAATTTCGCGCATTTCCAGGGAAATAAATATTCCCTGTCATTGGAAAGGTTTGCTCGCGAGATGGCCTTGCGTACATTTCAGTTTCATTAGGGATTATATATATATCTGGATTGGGCGATTCCTTGCGCTACATTCAAGATAAACCAACAGTTTTTCCATAGTATCATAGATACAGCGATTGGAAGGCCTGCGTAAAGAATTTATCAGGTATCATTAACTTGTAGCATTAATGAATGAAGAAAAAAGAGCGAAATCTCACGATAACAAATACATTTAAGAGAACCGATTTTTAGATTCCCAGCAGATGGGCCTGATCGAGCGAACGAGACTTTCTTCGGATGTCATCTAGTAACTCTGCTTTTCCGGTGGTCCAGGTGACGAGGAAGACCCACCGCCGTGCCAACTCCTTCGGAGACCTCGTGTCCACGAAGGGAATGATACAGGGTGGGAATAATCGTCCGCAAGGCAAAGAACCTCCAGCTGTTTTGCCGGGGGTATCTAAGCCTTCGGCAAATTCATCATCAGGTGTTGAAGCCTTGGCTCTCAGCCCGTCGCAGTGCTTGGAGGAGACGAAGGCCCGAAGCGGGACGACGGAGGCAACAGCAGACCTCGGCCCTTTACAGGGCCAGGTGGTGAAGGACACCGCAGGCGGCGTCAAGCGAAAGAAGGCATCTGGAAGGAACCAGAAGCCAGAAGATTCCGCGGTTACGCGGATGCCGAATCTTCAAGGAGACGTGCTCAACGCACACTCCGCCCCATCGTGACTGCTGCAGCGGCCGCTGGCTGATTTCGTCCGGGAGAATGACATCCTCCCGGAGGAGCAGTTTGGTTCCGTGCACAGCATTCCACAGTACATCAGCTGGTACCAACGGCGGATTTCATCACGGACAGCTTCAACAGGAATAGGGCGGTTGCTGGGGCCTTCTTCGACGTCAGTAAGGCGTTCGATCGCGTCTGGCATCCGGCTCTCCTGTTGAAGACGAGACGACTCCATTTCCCACCTTGGATTGTACGGATGGTTCACTCCTATTTGAGAGACAGGACGTTCACCGTGCAGTGGCTCGAGGCGAATTCAGGGGTGCGTCGGATCTCCGCCGGCGTGCCCCAGGGATCAGTCCTCGGGCCACTGCTTTACAATATCTACTCCCACGACATTCCAACTCGCCGTGGGAACCTCGAGATCCCGTCTCTCTATGCCGACGATACGGCCCCCCTGTGCTGTTCCTGGCAGAAGGTGACCGCGGTGCGAAGACTGCAGAGCGCTGTGGCGGATCTCCTAGAATGGTACCGCCGATGGCGCTTTCCTGTTAACGCACAGATGATGAAGGCGATCATCTTCCATCCGGGAAATGGTCGGCCGCCAGGAGTGAACCTAACTGTGAATGGAGTCGCCCTACCGTGGGAATCCGAAGTTACCTACCTCGGAGTGCTGATGGACCGGAAACTCCTTTGGAACGCCCAAGCGCTTCGTGTACGCAGAAGGGCATTCGCGGCGCTTAGTCGGCTCCGGCCGATTATCCGCCCGCCGGTCCTGAGTATGGACACGAAGCGTAGACTGTACCGAGCGTGCGTGCTGCCTGTCATCACGTACGCTGCTCCGATATGGTCAGGAGTGTCGCGAACGAGTCTCGCTCAAATTCAGGTGGTGCAGAATTCTGCTCTTCGTGACATCATGGCACGCGGTCGTTACGCCCGCGTTTCCGAGATGCACGAGGACGGAAAGCTGGAAACCCTGGACGTCCTTCTGCCTAGAATCTCTGGAAAATTCTTCAGAAAAGCGGCAGAAGCGGAAGTAAAAGTAATTCGCCGGGTTGGCGACATAAGGGTCTGGCCATGGGACCGCTACAAGCGCCCCATAGCATCCCAAGACGAGCAAGACACCCTTCCGGCAAAGAAGAAGCCAAGGCTGCTCTGAGCGGGAATGAATCAAACGACTGACAACGCAGAAGAATTCTTCCCACCTTAGTATCCTTGGAGGCTGGAAAGGCGCAGTGTAAGGGCTACGCAAGAGCCCTTGCAAGAAACTGCTCTGAATTCCTAGCATGCTTGATGTTTTCATAGCTGCTTGAAAAAACCCCTCATTATGTTACTTTCTTTCAATTCAATCTACTTACTGATTTTTGTGATATTTGTCTCTAGGTGTTTATTTTACTAAAGAATATCTTTATCATATTCGGAATTGTTCCGAGTACACAATTTTGATTTCCAAACTCTCTATTATATTGTTTCAGGTCGTCTGATCATAAACTTGCCAATGCGAATAATTACTATTAACATGCCCAAATGGGAAAATTCAACTCAGACAGTTTCCTCTGAATATGAACACGACTCTTACTTAAAATATTATTCAAGCAAGCAAACTCCTCCTGAGTCAAAATGAGCCCATCATATAAGGAGTAGCTAATAAATGAACATTTAGACTTGCAGGGTGGTTGGAGCATACAAATAATTTTAAAATAATTCGGCGCTTAAAAGTTTGCCACTAATAGTAATTGCTTGAAAAATAGAATCATCCAGTGTTCATACTCCTAAAGATGGCAATATATTTTGCTGTCATAAATGCTAAGCCTGTAAGAGATATATCATATAATACCAAAAGGGTAAACTTCCTTTAACGCATGTTGAATGAATTACGCTACTAATATTTACTACAAATGGCATTACACAGCGAAAATAATTCCATATTTATGTTATATTATTGTAAAATATTTTTCAAATACGGAAGTAGCGCCAATGTACAGTGAAAAATATAGCAAACATGAAACAGGACAAAAGACAATAAAAGCATAACATTAAACAACGAGAACCGGACGTGGGCAGGGTAAATATTTAATGTGTTGACAGGAGGGATAGAGCTTGTGTGTAGAATTGTGACATGATAAATAAAAAGGATGGAGAGTGTGAGGGGGAGTGAATTGAGAAGGGAGGAGAGGCGAAATAGTAAAGGTGAGAGATATCCTAGGAATAGGCAGAGATGGAGTAGGTATCCTGAAGTTGAAGAGAGAGAGAGAGAGAGCAGTTCAGGGCAATCAATAGTCGAGTTTAGGGTTTTGTGGAGGAGTTTAAACAGTTTGAAGTCTGCGATTTTGGGGACTGGAAATGGATAAAGAAGACAGAACAGCATTTGAGGACATATTGCGAAAATGTGGGACTCGGTGTTTGACTATTTTGGCAAAGAAGAGAGAGATGCAATCGAGGGATTTAAGATTAGTTGGGGATGAGGTGGAGCAATTTGGGGAGCAATATGACACTATGGGGGAGGACAATTGTTGAGAAGTACGAATGGAGTGCCATCGGATTTATGTACTATATAAATTAGCTTAATACCTTAAACATTGGATGGTGTTCAAGCGTCTTTACAAATCTTATCTAATATTCGCGTGTAATTTCAGATGCAGTAATTTGACAACTTACGTAAAAATAACTTAAAACTGACACATTACCAAAAAAATGTAGCTAAAAACTCCTTTCAATTTGACATCAATCGGCTTCCCACAATAATCTCTTACCAAGAAAACCTTTTACGAAGTTTTAGATCGGGTTCATCATAGTTATTGGGAATTTACCTATTACAGATAGCTATGAACGTTTCCTAAAAAAATTGAGTTTTATTTGGTATTTCTATTGACGGACCTATATTATTTCCGCTTTAGTTATTCATAATTAATGGCGTTTAATAAGATCCGTTCTCTGCCTTCTTCGTCCCCGCTAATTTAGCACACCTTTCTATCACGGCCTTCATATATCAACGCCTCTCAATATTTTCTCAACCTATTTTTCCTTCGTTGTCCGTATTTCACCCAATGAATACCTCTCCTCTTAAAGATTGGGTTTTACAACATTCTTTTTGGTAAATGAACCATCCGAAATTCGATTTTGACATTTTCTAAATACTAATCGGAAGTCAAAACTGAAACATTTCCGCGGTCGAGACTTCAATTACCTTCCTTCATTCATTTTGTTTTCTAAGACTTTATAAGATTTTATGAAAAAAATATGATTTTTTAAAAGGGTTTTAAGTCTCAAGTTATTAATAATAGGCCGATGATGTTTCCTATGCTATGGACTTAACCTGTCTCTTAGGTGCGTCCCGTTTTGTCGGCGTGCATGTGCACTCGGCGGGTGTAAGGAAGGGAGGACGATGTCTTTTATGAAAATGGTTACTCCATTTCATGTACCTCAACCCCACTTGTAACATCTCAACTTCGCCTTCCCCCTGCGGCCACCCGGCCGACCCCTTCGGAACCCACCGCACACGCCGACCATAATCCATCTCCGTCAAGCGCCCCCCTCCCCGCCCCCCCGGACCTCACCCTCCCCATTCTCCCACCATTTTTGACGCGAGGAAATTCGCGGTCAACCCCGTCCCACCCCACATCCTGCACCTCATCCCCACCCACGCCCACTCCCTCTGTAAGCTAGAGACTTTGGAGTATTAGCCATCTATCCTCCGCTCTCTGCGCCTTCATAAATCATGGCGACGCAGCGGGAGGGTTCGGGGATGGGAGCCGACCGGAGGGGGTGTGTTTTGGTAAGGGTGGAAGGAAGGAGGTGAGGGATTCACGGAGGCAAGGGCGCGACCGGAGCCGCCTTTAATATGTGCACGCATTATGTTCAACGTCGTTCTGTTTAGCCGGGGAGAAATATTAGGCAAACGTTGGGACGCGCTTGCTCTTTCTTACTCATGTAAAAAAAGCACCGTTCATATTTTAAAGTTGCCCTGGAGTGGGGTTCCCATTCATTTATGCTAGCAGATATTAAAGCAGGAGTCGTGACTGATCGTTATACTGCCATACACTTAGATTGCTAATTAATATATATATATATATATATATATATATGGGAATATTATGCTATTCACGTGTCTCCAGCATTTAATGAACAATATTTTTAATAGCAATTGTAAATTTTCTAGAAGTTCCACGGAGTGTTTAATGTTATGTGCTTAGTTATAAAATAAATACATATTCGTTACCATAAATAAGGATAGGTTTTCTTATGAAATTTTTGCTGGCACGTTCGAACGATACTAACGGAAAAAATACCCAATCAAGCGTCATAGGGGTACATGCAAAAACTCTTATTATAACGAAGCAAATGATTGATCGAAAATTAACTAAGTTCTGAAGCAAAAAAAGTAATTAAGGCGCTATTCACTTTGATAAATATTCAGATATGGGTGATTGGGTTGAAATAATATAATTTTACTTAAAAACTAATGGCATGGCTCACTGCCGATTCCAGGAGGAGCAAGATGACGCCATCGCTTCCCCATCCAGTGGTCGTGAGTTTCATGCCCGTCTAATAGATTTTCCTGCATGAATGGCATTTATTTTTTTTTAATTTCCCATTTAAAACGACGATAATTTTGTATTCATCATAGTTGGATAAAAAACTCGTGGGTACTAATAAAACAAACCTCTAAGCTTCCTCTTTTTACCTCTCCTCGCATCTCTTTCTCAGAATTGATACTTGCCACCCCTGTACATATTGTCCTCTATGATTCCTTCATTAATTCTCTTCGGTTCCTTTCGAGTTTCAAATTAATTAGTCCCACTGTTTTTCTCATCAAAGCGTTTCCTTCTTCATCAAGTGTGAGTTTCCATTTCCACAAACTCTCGGAAGCATATCTTTACTGATGAATCGGTCGGCTCGATTTCTTACTTGAATTATTTGCCACCTCCTCATTTCCATCGCCAACAATCTTTTTTTTTTACGCTGATCCTATCGTCCAAGTCTTATATCCGCGTGTCCAAAATCTCGATGAAAAAGTTTCACTGAACCGTGGCGTGATGTCTTTTCTGTTATTATTTGTCCTTAGCTGGTTGTGTCTTATGACGCTTTAAGACTTGATGGTAAATGAAATAAAAAACTACTCGTTAAAATTACGTAATGAGGCTTAGTGCGGCGGGAGGCGGCGGCATTTCGGAGATCAATATGAATATCCAACATATTCCACAGCATTTGTATTGGCAGCAGTAATTAGTGTCAGCGTAAGTTTTTGATGGATTTTTGTGCTATTTACCGTTGTTATATCAAGCTCTAACTAACATCACACAAATTATACTCAGCACTATGTACTACAGGTTACAGTGACTCATTTTTAAAATCCACATACTTTCTATCTACTTCAATTTCATCCATGATAGCTATTCTCTATTCATCCCTCGACCTTGCTGTCCGAGTATTCTCCTCTCTAGATCGCCGTCTTCAAAATTTCCATTGCCTCTCCCCTGAATGTTATCCTTTAATGCATCGTGCCTTTTATTTCCCTGAGTCATCATCAGGTCCGGGAGTCACCTGACCTTGACCCCTATAATGAATCACTGAGCGGAAACCTGCGTGGTGTTAAAGCATGTTATTCCGAGGAAAAGTTCAGTAGTAATTTAATTTTTCTAATTAAAATTACCCAAATAACCTTTAGATAGCGAATGCTATTGAATCCCACTGTTGAATATATATGTATATTAGCTATTTAAGATATTTGAACTATTAAAGATAATTTATCTATTAAAAATAGGTTGTGATTAGTTCCAAGTGGCCATTATTACCGCCAGAATTTATTATTTTTTTACCCTGCATTATTTACTTCCCCTTAGCCCTTCGTAACGTATACTGGCTTCATGTCGTCTAAAAAGCCTCTTTCTCTTCTTTTCCATACCGCGCTTACCAAACATTCTCCCGTCTATGACCCTCTACACTCAACTGCATTTCTATATATGCTCAGTATAATTTGTTTGAATTTTTCGGAAAAAATCAGAGCACCTTCATCACTTCAACCACGCCGTTGGAAACTTCAGTGTTTGTCCTCTTCTCTCGTCAACTTTTCTCCGTTCTTCTTCATATTCAAATTTCAAAAACGTCTGAATCAACGCTCGCCATCTTGCATAAAAGAACAAGTTTTCAAATCATACAGCGCTGGACTCCATGCTTAAGTGTTTACTATTCCTTTTTTACATCTTATTTAACACATCTGTCATCGACCTCTTGAAAATGCTTTTTTTTGAGTTTTCCCACTGTCACCTCAATTTTCCACTGAAATACTGCTAAGTTACTTCAACTGCTCCTCTAGCTCATTCCCTCATACCTTGATGCATAAAATAGCTATCCTACATCCATGAGAATCTCATTACATGTGTGCTGTTATGGACGATGGTGAATTCGTATTTGGGGGCTGAGCGCATGATTCGTACTTAATAAGTGGACCAGGTTCATGTGGCTCTTCTACAAGGGGGCACTTTGGATTCTCGCCGACTGCAGGGTCGCCACTTGGGCAGGATTTGTGATTTGGTTGGTTCAGTACGCGAATAGTATTTGGGGATTGCCTACCCGAGGCTCTAATGCTACAAGTGCCCTCTCTCAGTACATTCCAAATAAAATTGATCGGTCATCATTTTAAGTTATATTAGTTTGTACATAACGGCAAGATGATTTTTCTAATAATGATATTATTCATAATTTCGGAAGGCAATCAATACAAAGTAATCACATGAATTCCTATTTCATCTAAATTTATATTGATGCAAAAATGATTTGCACATCTGAGAATTTAAATCACTAAAGCTTATTTCAGAAAAATAATTTGAAAACAAACAAAACTGCTAATTGCATGAATAGAAGAGGAACCCTTAAATAGCTCTGAAATTTGCTAATATTTTAAATTTTAGATTTTCTTGTTGGAATTCAGATTCGCGTGGAAACGTGGACAGAAACCACTCAGAACATAGTACGTGCATTAGCCGATTCCTCCAGTGCAATTTCTACAGTGCAATTTGTCATTTAATGCTCATAGCTATGTCTTTAAAATTATATTGGATCAATAGCAAAAAGAAAAATATTTACATTTCTTTTGAACTCCTTTTTTGGTAAAACATTTCTTTTGATTTCACTAAATTATCCGTCAGCCATGGAAATGGGAAAGGAACACTTCCTATTCACAAAAGGAGCACTACGGTTAAATCGTCGAAATAAATGGGTACGCTCTCTGTAAATGGGGGCTCGCCGTTAAATTTAACGGATCCTACATTTAAACATTTGTACAAACAATCATTGGTATATTTTCCACCAGCATCCTAAGTTGAGGCGTCTTTTAAAGCAACAAAATACAGTATGTGTAAACAAGGCAAATGGAAGAATTTTGAGTCAATGTCCCATCTCAATGCGATTTATATTTTTATAATCACCCCTGAAATGCCTTTTGCCTTTTGTCTTATTTAATTAAAAAAATACGAAGCGGTTCTTTGGCAGCTAATAATGAATATTGTTAAAACTTAAAAATGAGAAAAAACGTCACTCAATTGGAAAAACTTTACGCTTCAAAGCGGCTTCTCCCCGTCTGTGATTAAAAATTCGAAAATGCTGCCATTGATCCAAAGGAGAAACGAGGGAGAGTGAGCATTCATATTCACAAAATCGAAAATGTCATAATTGCCTATTGCGTATTACTTCATCAAACATTTGAGCTCACGTTTCATATTTTAACTAACGCTGCTTCATCAAATATATCAGAATCGTCTATAAGAGACTAAAGTCACAGATAAACACACAAGGCAAATTACAAGAACACCACCAACATAAGCGCACTTGACGAAGCATTTAATGGATAAAGTTTTAATATTTTAGAGATTCTCTAGCGACAATTGTCGGAAAATCTGAGATTTGGCCGCTCATTAAATCATTCATAGGACTGTCATCTGCGATTGGGTCGAACGTTAAAAGGGTTTAAATCTTTAATACGGTTTTTAAACGTTAAGTCATGATCTTATTCACCCACAAACTCTGGGTTGAGCTTTCCTTCGCTTAAGATTGATTAATATTCAAATCAAATCTTTGAAATTCAAGCATCGTCTATAATAGTTAAATTAACGATAGGATACGACCACATTTTTTACCCTAACTTTCCACGCAACCGTGGGTTTTCGGTGCTCACCCGTGCTCAGCAACACGCAACGTTGGTTGCTTGGCGATATGATTTCGACATTGATGATGGATTTAGAAAATTCTCCACTGTTTGTCGCTATGATTTTATAAGTTGAAGAGTACGTTTAAACATACGCAATGTATGCCATTTCATTTGAGCTTGGGAGGGAGTTAGTGTGAGGGAATGACGACCGGTGGGATGTCGTGGCGTTTTATAATATTTCGGTTCGCTGCACCATGGAACTCAAAATACTTGTGGGAAACCTTTTTGGAGAGGATGTGGTAATATTTATACAAAACTGCTATTAGGACAATATATGTCTAGTTTACTGTCTCTAGTTGATTCGCAATGTAAAACAGCTCCTCTATCAATACTACAAGCAAGACAACGTCTCCCATATCTCGTTTTTCTATCGTATCTTAATACGGAAGCAATAAAATTTCCTGTGCACGCTTTTCGATTATTTAACTTTTTTTTCAAGTCATTAAAGGAGCATAGAATAATAACTGAGAAAGCTCTCATTATCAGTGGTTATATAGAGAGTTTCACAAGCTCTTCTGCTCCCGGAAGCATTTATCTATATTTCGTACTGATGACGTGTTCTATCGCCAGCTCTCGCTATTCTTTCTTGATTTTCCTCCGTAATTATTATTCTCAATGATTATCGCCAATCATGGTTTTCAGTGTGACGCGTTGTCGTGGGATGTAGGTCCAATTAATAAATTTATTCTTCGGATGATTTTCCCCTTCTTCACTCTTTTGTTCAAAAAAAGGTCTTCAGCGCTCCTCAGCCTCCGTCAATAGTCAGGTCACATCACCCGGATGAGATAAGGAAAAAGTTCTCTCTAACTAATACGTCGAATCAATGAACTGCGCGAACCTTCAAGTGAATTCGCGGGACACGTGAATGCATTCCCGGTTAATGAGGGAGAAGGACCCAATTGCTCGTTTAACTGCAATGGAAGTGATCCCGTCTATGAGAAGAGCAAGCGATGCATGCCTGTTATTTATAGCCAATACTCAGGTGTGAGAACATTGTCCTAGAGGTTTTCAAATTGCAAAATACATGTACATATCTATGATAATTTTTGCGTATGAGACGTCTTAACGTTGGAGGTCACTTTTCAAGCTGCGCGGCCTTCGACTCCACTGCTTCAACGACGACGGTTTAATTACAAAGGAACAACCCCAGATACGTGTATCAGAAAAATCTTAATCAACTCGCTCTCCAAATTACTCTGTCTTCGCCATGACTTATAATGTACACATGTTGTTTACGGTTGGTGACCTAACACCCCCCGCCACACGCCCTTGCGGCGGCTTGCGGGGTATTATGTAGATGTAGATGCATGTGTTCTTCCAACTATATTTAAATACACGTTGATACTAAATTCTTCCTCTTTTTCCTTTTTCACGTTGTCTTCAATGATTCGAATGAGGTAATCAAACAAAGATTTTTATATCACGTGACCAATTCTGTAACAAAAGTGGTTATGAAGAGGATGGAGGAAAGACTGAACGAAGACTAAAGAGCAGAAGAACTAGGGATTTACTTTCTTGCTTAAGGATACGTGAGGAAAGAATGATTGAACAACAATTTTCAACATTACGCGGAAATTGTTATTTACATCCGTGCGGAAATTTTTAAATATGCTATTGTGTATTTACGTATTCTACATGAACAAGATTTCCTACTGCAGCGAAGGCTAAGGTTAAGAGGTTTATTAACAATTTGAGGATTACGGTCACTTAGAACATAATAACATTTTAAAAGTTTATTACTATATAGATGATGTTAGAGAATTTTTGCATCAATTTTGGTGATACAACATCCTGGTTTATATCAGTTTTCGTGCCGGCTTATTCAGGGTAAGGTAAACAAAAAAGGTTTATTTGGTTGACCGCCTTCATCTACACCTACACAATACCCTGCAAGCCGCCACGAGGGCAAGTGGCGGGGGGTGTTAGGTCACCATTCATGCGCAATCACAATCATGTTACCTCTACACAAATATTAGTTTGATCACGCACTCGAAAGAAAGTACTTACATGCAACAATGTTCAATTACAGGACACGTGCATTCCAATCATGCTGTAGAACTGTTGAAAATTTGGGTCTATTAAATAAAAAGAATAACATGCAGGATATTGACAAAATATGTACACGACCAATTCTAATTATCCACTAAGCGATTGCTGGGATACATATTTTGATCTCTAATGGTACGTGGAAAAAACGACCTTTTCAATCCATTCGTCCTACAAATAAAATCCCCCTTAAATCCCCTGTGCCCTTGATGACAATTTTCCTCTCAAATTTACATCTCGTCTCTATCATCCAGCAGCTTCCAATATTTATCCTTCGGAAGCCACAATGAATGCGTAATTCGAGTCTTTCGCGCAGACTCGACAACGCTTGCCCACTTCATTCCTGTTTAGAAGTACCCACACTCAATTCTCAGCTTTCGGAAAAACTTTCCACTTCGTACAAAATATCTTGCAACAGTTTTTATTTTCTAAAAGGTTTCAGGAATGAATAGAGTATACTTGTGGTCCATTCACACATGTGCTGGAGTATTTTAAGCCCGGAATGCGTTTCTCAAAGCTTAAACAAAGTTTACAACTCCTCTCTAGCCATAATTTTAACATGTACGAGGTCTGTTCAAAAAGTATCCCGACTTTTGCGTTTTTTCAAAAATTATTTCTCCATGAATATATAGTATTTCCCCTTCAAAGTAATCCCCATTAGATATTGTACACTTGCGCCAACGTTTTTTCCAATCCTCGAAGCACTTCAAAAAATCATTTTTTGTGATCTTGTTCTGATCCTCCTTCGATGCAGTCTTTATCTCGTCAATCGTAGCGTAGCGTCGTCCTCTCGTGGGCCTCTTCAGTTTTGGGAACAAGAAAAAGTCACTAGGGGCCAGATCTGGGGAATACGGTGGCTGCGGCATCATTGGTGGGCCAAATATCCACTCGGTATAAAGTATTTTGCGTCGGAAGTAGTCTGCTGCGCAATAACCCCCTGCCATAGACCCTGACGGCAGGGCATTAATATATCTATATTTAAAAAAAATCATTACGAAACAAATTATGCGAGCCATGGACATCCGGTGGGCGTGATAATACATGAATTCTATTTTTGATTTTATTGGAATATGCAAAGACATATAAATTGAAATGTAGCCACAGGAAATTATATTCTCATCGCTCTTACACTTTAGGATGTCCTTAAACTAGCGAAATTTTTACATTCTATCAACAATTTAAATTAATTCTATAGTTAACTCATCGACTGAACTAGACGCAGTTATCCACTGAAATACATGCCGTTTTCTTAAAATTAGAATTTTTTAATTCAACCATTTCGTTTGGAAAATAAGTCCCTGATAACAGGATATGGGATACTATCCAATTTACTTTGGAGATGGGAAATTTGCTCAAGATGTACAGAAAACAGGAGTATCTCCGGGGTGTATCTAGAATGCGATAGTGGGAGAGTCGCGGGTGACGCCGATACCATTGCAGTTAAATGGTGGAACCCGGTGGGCTTCGCTCCTTTGGTCACCAGGGCCCCACTCGGGTATTTGTCGCCCTTCACGCCCAGCCTTGAACCTTGCCCTGGTTTCGCTTATCTCTCCGGTCTCCTCCGATTGTCCCGGTCCATTCCCTTGTCACGGGCGCGCTTGTGCTTTCCTTAATGACCAGCCGGCCCTGCGCCCCCGCAGTGCCGTTACATTGTTCCTCCTCGCTCCCTCTCAACCCCCTCTCGACCCCCTCTCCAACTCCTCGTCCGGGCGGTTTTTCTTCTAATCCTCGTCCAACCCTCCTTTATCGCCGCCTCCGCCCCCGTTCTCCCTCGCACCGCCCATAATCTCCACCCTTCCTCTTGCACCCCTCTCTTCCGCCCTTCCTCCCTCCGTTACCCTCCCCTTGCCTAGTATGCATTCAAAATATATGCCCCCTCTACTCTGGAGCCACACTTGATGCGTACATAAGCAAGGAATAAATAGGGGAATTCCAGGGTGCAATAATATTTCGCCTGAACCGGGTAAATATTTTGTCGGGAAACTCTCTTGGACACCACACTCTTTAGCTTGAACACCCACGCGGCAGGGAAAAAATTCAAGCCCCCAAGATCATTCTCTCCTTGGGCTGGAAGGCTGTGCGTTCGTCTGCCTCCTATCTACCCACCATGCATTCCCCACAACGCCGAGCCGCTGCTTCAATTAACTCCCTCTCTCTCTCTGTCTGTCGGGCACTTTTAGGTACCGAAAAAATTATACATTTTGTGTGAGTGTGTGTTTGTGTGTGTAATAAAAATATACATGCTATTATAGTTTTTTATCTATTTTTCATTAATAAATTTAATGAATTGGAATTGTAAAATTATTAGTTTAATCACGAACTATTTGTTTTACAAATAGTGTATACATATATGTTTTAATTTGCTTGCCTCAGTCGCAAACACACACATAATTAGTGTCTCTGTCGTCAGCATCACGAATTGGCTCTCTGCCCCTCTCGGCTGTCTACCCAGCTATTGAAGAAGTCTATGAACACTGCAATAGATGGTGTCACACACTCTATGTAATGTAAAAAAAAGCCTGTTGCACCTCGTAGTGTACGATTTATGTGTGTGTGTGTGTGTGTGGGCATGCGGCCTTGGAAATAATGGAAATCATTCGGAATCACGAAGAATCTTGGTCGTGAAAATCGCAGCCGGGATATCGTCCGTAATTTGCGCTCTCCTCCATTTATATTTTAATGCCGCAAAGGGAAATCGATAATCTACGATGCAAACCTGTGTTTCGTCAAATGAAAATCCGCGTGACGAAAATACAAATAAAATAAACTCTACTTGTTTAGAATTATTTCCTTATGGAAACGGTCGTCGGTTTTGGAAGATATTCCCTACATCTTTCGGGGACATTTTTACGTCTACGGGCTGAACCATGTATTTATAATTCATTATAATTAATCCTTAGGCTTCCGCGCCGTCTATCTGATGGATCCATGCTGATTTCCGGGAATTACCGTCGCGTAATTTAGTTGGTGGACAACTCGTTTAGTTGTCTTGTTTGTTTGTCAACTAGTTTAGTTGTCTACCAACTAAACTACGCGACGGCAATTCCCGGAAATCAGCATGGATTCATTATAATTATTCAGTGCTCACCGAAAGTATTCAGGACTGCGTTTTAACCCTCCACCATTTATTCTCTCACACAAGAGAAATGTTTTGGTCATTGGTGTGTTGCACCCCAAGTCCAATTATCAGCACCAAGATCTCCACTCCCTCCCACTACAATAAATGTCAACCATCTTGTCGAAGTCCAATCGGTTATTTTTTTAAATAAGTGTAGAAAGTGAATACCTGGTCGATTTTTTTCCGTAGGTGCCACCAAACTCGACTTGACTGAATTGCAAAATATTGACTGAAGTTGCATGGACCTCTGTGGTGAAAAAGGAACTTTTGCGTAAAATTTTAACAAGAGGCATGCTAAGTCAAACATATTAGTCCCCTTCTACCCTCCAAACATCAAACAAAAAAAATCGCTTGCTCACGGGGCGAGTGCATTCCTGTCATCAAAATGCGAACCAAAACATTTCGTTTCCTCAGATGGATCCGTCTCTTTAGAGACGGGAGACAAACACATACACACGCACGCACAAAACTCTCTCGACCGAGGGGAAAACGTACTCTTGGTGACGGCTGCTATGCACTCTTTTTATGTGCATCGCGAAAAACCTGGGAAATTTGGCACCACTCACTCATTCCAATTAGCTAGTAGGCCTCCACCCTCACTCGACGTAGTTCTCGTTCTCGGCACTCATCTCCGCCGCCGCTGGCGTCACTCGCATCACTCTCTTGACCTCGCAAGTCGAGTGAGTCACTCTTCAAACATTTCCTTCTGTCGTGAATTCATGCGCAACGTGCAAAAAATGCTAATATAGTCCTCGGTGTTAAGGCAGGATTCGAAAAAGAAAAACATAAATATTTAAATGGCCTATTTCACTCTCTCTTTCCATTTCTCGTCAAGCAGCCTGGGACATTGACACGTTGTCTGGAGACTCGGAGCGGAACGACACCACGAGTTGTTACAATCGGAGCTTTAGTACAACCTCTTATGTGACCAGGCTCCTCGTCGCGATGACCTTATATGACTCCAAAGCGGTCAATTGACGCGGTTGGCTTCTTCTGTCCATATAATTTGATTGCTGCTATTTCATATTTCGTATGAAATGTTTTGGAACAAATTTATGAAATATATATTAATTTCAGATATTGCTACAATGCCTCAAAAATTTACAAAGTAGATCTCTTGAGAGTGTACATACTTTTGCCAGCGGTTTTTCCACGACTCGAAGGCTCCCTGGTTGGCAAATTCCGGAAGGTCCTTCAGGGTATACGTGCAAGCTTCTTTGAGGGCATTTGACGACGGAGTCCCATGGTGGCATTCTTTAAGGGAGGATTTCACTTTTGTAGGGAATAGGAATTAGTCGTCCGCTGGTGCCAAATCGGGACTGTAAGGGGGTTGGGATATCGTCACGAGGACGTTGCAGAAGGTCTTCGCCGACAGACAGTCTCGACTCGCTCTCGGTCGTCCTTCAAGACGGGACGACTTATGCGAAGATATTTCGCATAATCACATTTTTAGTGATAACGTCGTGCACAGTCATTTTCTTAAAGGCAGTTCGATCTGCGATCAAGCGCACACTTAACCGACGGTCTGAATTCACCTCTTAAGGCACACGTCAGGAAAAAATTGCTACCGATACTATTTATACAAACCTTGTATTCGCACGTAGCCGGGTAATTCATCTTATACACAACCAGCCAACCCACCCGACCGCCTACTGCATCGGAAATGCCGAAATAAAAAGTTAAGATTCGATTAAATACTTGAGTGTTACGCTTACTCGGGACCTCTGCTGATTGAAAATATTCGGTGAATACGTGGACCAGGCAGAAATAAATGCTATATGAGTATTAAAAGAATTATTATTATTCGGTAATCTACCGCTAAGGTAGGTTTTTGGATGGACACAGCTACTAAATAAATATTTTGTGACTCCTAGCCAAACACAACATCCAGCATCCAACTCTACATCAGGTCCCTCTTCATTTCTGAGTACCTTCTTCCACCCTTCATCCCGTCCAACATCCCTATCCTGTTTTCCCAAAATTCTCCCCTCTATCACAGTCTTCAACATCCCACTGCCGGTCAATACACCCTTCATCCACTTTTCTTGCCTCCATAGGATTTCCCCCAACAATCCCCTCTCTTCGCCCACCATACCAAGCACTTCCTCGTTGGTTTCTTCTCTGTCCATTTCACCTTCTCCATTCTTCTCCACACCCACATTTCAAAAGCCTCCAAACTACGTCTATCCTCCTGCTTCAATGACCACGTTTCCTCACCGTACATGGTTACGCTCCATATCAACGTTTTTACGAGCCTTTTCTTAATATCCTTACTCAACGTCCCTGTCATCAACTCCATCCTCCTTGTGAAAGTCTCTTTGCCTATTCCATTTCTTTTCCCTTCGTCCCCACTACTTTGACCGTGTTGGTCCAAAACACTTCCAAGATACGTAAACCGTTCCACCTGCTCTAGTTTTTGTCTTCCTATTTTAATGTTTAGCTTAGCCTTTTTCTCTCTAGAAAATCGCATAACCTTTGTTTCTTAATATTGATAGTCATCCTATACCTGTCGCACTGAATTTCCAATTCACTCAGCAATGCTTGCAACCCCTTGCCTGACTGACAAACTAAAGCTTGGTCTTCAGTAAACCTAACTGATTTTACGAATTCCCCGCCCACTTTCATTCCTACCTCCAGTTCTCCCCATGCCTCTTTAATCATTTCCTCTGCATACAGGTGGAACAGCAACGCTGATAATGGGCAACCCTGCCTTACACTTCTTCGTAACACTGCCCAGCTAGACTCCCCGTTCCCCACTCGCACCTGAGCAGTCTGAGATATGTACAGGTTGCGGATTAGCCTCCTTTCCCTCCAATCTATTCCTATTTTCTGCAGAATACTCATTAGTTTTTCCCAATTAACTCTATCTAACGCTTTTTCGAAAACTACGAAACAGGCAAATACCTCCTGGTTGTGTTCTATATTCCTCTCGGTTAATAATATCATTACTGCAATGGCCTCACGCGTACCTCTCCCCTTGCTAAAACCAAACTGATCATCCCCTAAGTAATCATTTGCCCTATTCTTTTGTTGATGATCCTGAGAACAACTTTAGCTGCGTAAGATAGCAAACTTATTACCCTGTAGTCCTTACATGAGATAGCCTTCACGTTTTTCGGAATAGGAGCTAAAACTGATCTCACAAAGTCTTCCGGCCAGATTCCTTCCTCGTAAATACTACGAATCATGTACAGTTGGATGTTTTATTTAGTAGCTGTGTCCATCCAAAAACCCACCTTAACCGGTAGACTTCCTAATAATAATAATTATATATGTATATGCATATGCACATATTTATTAATATGCATATATATATTTATATATGTGGGTCTCGGTAGTCCAGGGGGTAGAGCGTTGGACTACTGACCGGAGGGTCCCGGGTTCTCGGGCAAGGCAACTGCAGCTCCACCCAAGCTATGTGATTTTTCGGGTACCAGATCTTCCTGAGAAACCATAACTGGCACAGGGAAAGGAACTGGCACCCCTTCCTCGATGTGTGAATTTCACCAGCCGTATAGGTCTTAGTACTGAGTGAACTCTATTGACCTAGTTCTATGAAGCAATTAGGAAAAACTTTGCATCTTGGCTGGTGTGCAATCGCTCCTTTCCACACTCCTTCGTGGTGGCTTGTAGACTGTAATGTGGAGATGATGTGTTCGTCAGAAACATATTCTTGACTGTTGAATTGATAGGTAAAGAGTATGACCTAGTTCCTGTCGTGAAATTTTATCGTTTAAAGTTTTTTTACATACTAAGGTATTTCGAGCTATAATCAGAATAATAGATTATGCTTATATGTTCTCATGGAAGAACTGATGTGTATATTTCTTGATGAGGTTTAATCTTTCGGGGGACGCCTTTAATGCTCTGCACGGCTTCCAATGCACGGCTTCCCAACTCGGCTCCACTAGTCTCTGAAGTGTGCCTCTCCACGCTCTCAGAATGTTTCCGTTGACCTAGAAAGCTGAAGATCCGTGATTTCCGGGGTATTACTCCGCATATTGCCCGGCGTTCCCTGTGGCATGGACATACTAAAGGAGGAAAGCCGGGTGGCATGTATCTTCAACAGCATCACGCCGCGGGAGTTTTCACACGGTAGGATGAGACGATACCGCAAGGGAGCAAACAGATCATGGAAGGTTTATTAGTTTCTTCGTGGGCCGGGAGGAATTACAAGTAAACAATTTTGTCTCTGGACCTTCTGCTTCATCAACTAAGTAGCCAATTTTTCCCTCCTATTTAACAATATTTACTTTTATTCTTAAAATACGCCAAAAATGATGCAAAATTAAAACTGAATATTAGGAAAAATTTTGAATTTTTATTGTGCACTGTAATTTTCTTACAGTTTTCTCATATGTGGTCATTAAGTCAAGCGGTAAGTTTTATTAATTCGTTCGTCGCGGAAATTCCATCGCTACTCCAGGCGAATTTTTGCATGCTGCAAATGCAAAATGAAACCATCGATAGAAATTTTGATTCGGTCATTTATCAATAATTCAATAACTATATATATATATTATATATATATATATATATATATATATATATATATATATATATATATGTATAAAAGCACGCAATTCATATGGACCAATGCAAATTATGTTAGAGGAGTAGCCCCAATTTGGCGCAAGAATGTCTCACAGCCATATTGTCCGACTACTAATTTGAATTCACCATTTGCTTTTTATCCATGTACCCTCGGCTGCACCGAGCATCTTTTGGGAGCCTTGGACTAGGGCGACTTGGCGACTTTGAAGCACATATTCAGGGTCAGGATCTGCTGCTTCGCGTCTCTCAATTCAACTAATGAAGTATGAGATGTCTTAGGCGTTGGTTGCACGGTGGAAGTCTTGCGATGAGACGATGGTCGGGGAAAACAAAACTTCTGACGAAATCTGCCGAATTAATCTTCCCTCATTTACGGCTAGCTCATGGTTGCAGTGTTTTCCTACAATTTTGAAGTATGACAATAATAATATATATTTGAAACATAACTATTTTCAAATACTTTTTCCTACATGAGCCAATCTCTCTTACAGGGCCGCACCCAAAAGTGGTAGGACTGATTTTCTCTGGCGCGAACGGAGCGGTGGTTACCTGCCTGCCTGGTTACACTCTACCCTGCCAGGCATAGGGTAACCAAACAGGTTACCCTCTGCCTGGCAGGGTAAGGTGGAGGGGGCTCTTAGCAAAAGATCGACGCCAACCTTAGTCGCCTGCGAGCTGACGTTGCGTGAGGACACCGTTTTTATTGAAGCAAGTTTTTTGTCCGCGTAGAAAAACAAAATGAATATGAATTTAGAGCAACGTTATTCCGTGAAGTTTTGTGCGAAACTCGGGAAGACGGCAATTGAGATCCTCGATATGATCAAGCAGCTTTTCAAGGCAGGGACACTGCCTTAAGCCGTTCCACAGTATTTGAGGGGCAGAAGTTGTTTAAAGAGGGTAGGGAGCTCGTTGAAGACGACCTTCGCTCCGGACGGCCGTCGACGGCAAGAACCGACACGAATGTGGACAGAGTGAGGACACTGCTGAACACAGACCGACACTTAACGTGCAGGTGCTCACCCGCTTCCTAGAAGGCGTGAAAAGAGTCCGACCGGCCATCGCAAACTGCTGGGTGCTTCATCATGACAACGTGCCGTGCCATGGCGCGCTCGTCGTCAGACAGCTCCTGTCCAAATACGGCGTTGCCACGTTGCTGCCGCACCCGCCCTATTCTCCCGATCTGGCACCACCGGACTTCTTCTTCTTCCCCCTGATGAAAAGACAGCTCAAGGGACGGCGTTTTGACTCGATAAAGGCCGTTCAAGAGGCTTCGACGAGGGTCATCAACGGCATCCCCAAAGAAAATTTCCAGCGGGTGTACGGGGAATGGGAGCAACGTTATACTAAGTGTGTAGCAGCTCAAGGAGCATACTTTGAAGATTATTAAGTCGATGTAAGTATATCGTCAATAAAATTCTTGTAAAAAAATAAGTCCTACCACTTTTGGGGTCGACCCGGTAGAACTTCTTTAGCGGGTCTAATCATCTCTTTAATCTCTTTTTGATGATAACCATGATACATTATTTTTTCATTAAATCGAAGCAATAACCGTGGCAATGATATGTGAGACTTTCAAACTAGTTATATATATATATATATATATATATATATATATATATATATATATATATATATATATATATATATATATATATATATATATGTGTGTGTGTGTGTGTGTGTGTGTGTGTGTGTGTATTTCTCCTTTGGTGGGTGAAACAGCCCCCTGACGCCATGTCTTGGCTAAAGAATTGGGGCGCTTGGCGACCCACGATTAGACCCACGGATCTCAGGGAAAATTACGTTTCCTCGATAGCTGCCTCGATAGCAGGACGTGCCTGTGTTCACCGAGTGTCTAAAATTCGCCGGCGTCCGAGGCTTCGGCCGCCGGGGTTTGGAGAGCGGCACTGCCGGAGTCTCTCGGAAATCGAGGTTCCGATCGTGTTTTGTTTCGTGCGGAGGTTGACCGCCTAGTTCATCAAGAAGCGTGCAGTTTGACTCTCGACTTCTTCCGCCGGGAAGGCCGTGCCTTTGTTTTGTTTACTGGATTAAGACTGACCTTGACTCCAGGTGTAGAGCTTAGGCTCCTTTTTATTTGCTACCGCCGGGTACGTGTAGCGGGGAGGGAGTGCACACGAGTGTTTTTTTTCCTTTCTTTCTTTCTTCGAGTGCTTTCAGTGCGCTCTGCCTTTTATTTCGCGCTGGCGTGCTCCATTTGATTTGTTTCAAAATGGTCGTACGTCGCGTAAACATGCTCGACTTGCAAGTTGATGAGAAGGCGAAGCCCCCTACTCCGTTGGAGGTCCACCTCTTTACACTAGAGTCGCTGGGCCTTACACCCGAAGAGATTGTGGCGATCCAATTTGGATATAACCGCTATTTGGTATTCCTGACGTTGGCTACTGAAGCTACTATGAAGAGGATTCCAGATAATATCCCACGAAAACTACCGTTTCCATCCCAAAATGATCCGAGGACGACGATTACCATTCACGAGACCTCCGGTAGCCCTTGTATTGTCAGGGTTCTGTCTCCTCGTGGAGACCCCATTGGAAGATATAACAGGCGAGCTTCAACGTTTTGGAAAAATCCGTCGCTCGTGGGAGAACAGGTGGGAGGGCGACAAAATGGCGCGCGTGTTGACAGGTACGAGAGTGGTGCGGATGACGGTTCAAAGAAATATCCCCTCGTATCTCCACATCGGCGGCAACCGGGCCATCATCATCTACGAGGGTCAGCGCCGCACCTGCGCCCGTTGCAACCAAGAAGGCCACGAGCGCATGACCTGCCCTCGGAACTAGGGAGGGAAGAGCTATGCGGAGGCAATGTTTTTGGCCTCCAATCCGAACACCGCCGAGGAGATAGATGAGCCCGAGATGGCTGTGGAGGAGAGGGCGCGGTCCCTGATACTTATCGAGGGTGCGCCCCCAGCTGTTCCCGCCGAACCCCCGCATCCCCCTCCACTTGGAGGGAAATTTCAGAGGGAGCGAAAGTCGTCAACGGAAGAATGGAATCCGAAGAAGAAGAGGACGGACGACATTGCACTGCTGACTTCGAACATCGATCAAGCTGCAGTCCCTACCAGCTCGGATACACTCTCACGACCACACTATCTCCGTGACCCCGTCAAAAGAGGACGGATTATCCTGCGTCCTTCCTTTCTCTGGCCACGCCAACGACGCGTTCTCCCCGTAATCCTTGCTTCACGGGCTTCCAACTCCCCGAGAATCACGGGTGACAGCGGGGGAGGATGTATCCGATTGCGACTGTCCCCCTTCCTCAACGGCGGGCCCCTCGATAACGGTATCACGGAAACTCAAGAAAGTATCACAGGCCGCGGAAGTTGACACATGTACGAGTAAAACCTTGTCGACGTCAATAATCCCAGACATTCCATCGTCCTTCTCCATTGAGGACAGCCAAGGTGTCGACGATCTTCCCAGGGCTCCTCTAGAGGCGGACCAATTCGACTGATCTCCTCTAATTTCTCCCGACGGGGCCCCTTCGGCAGAGGACCACCAGTCCGCCACCCCGCCCTCCCCCGAGGCCACCTCCTGGGCTGGGACGGCCCATAGCTCTGCTCGCTCGAAGAGGACCCCCCGTGGAATGCCGCCGAGTAACCCGCTCTTCGTAGAGACCACGGCTGGGTCTTCCTCTTCGGACGAGGTCGGAGGGGAGGTATGCGGTGACAACTCGAGACCTCGATCGTCGACCCGTCGGACGAAGCGTCCCGGGAAGCGGCGAAACACTCGTCGCCCGGGTTCGAGCCGCGACCGAAGCGACGTAAGCCATGACCAGGACTCTGGTAAGTGATGTCCGGTGCCCATAGCTGTCCTCTCATTTAACCAATGAATATTATTTCGCTTAATATTGCTGGCGTTTGTAGCGCTTTAAAAATTGCAGTCCTCCAACGTTTTCTCCGCGACCTTAGGGCTGATGCAATCCTCCTTCAAGAGATATTGAAATGTAATGAAATAATTGACTTTGTAATTCCACACACTTTATTTAAAAACACACGACCCAGGTTTCGACGTTGAACGTCGTCATCAGGTGGTCCTCATAGAAGCACGCTGGCTATATATACCTTCTGATCATAGGAGGGGGGGGTTGGTCAGAGAGGGAGGTCGGAGGGGTAAAAAAGGTTACAATGTAGCTGGGAAGAAAAGAGAATTACATTTTTGATTTAGAAGAGTGGTAGGTCTAGGAGTGGGGAGTGGGAGGGATACAAAATTTCGTTGGCAAGATCATCTTTCCAACGGACACATTTCAAAATTTCTAACTGCTCCAAAGCATCGAGCCTTTGACCTTTTTCTTCAAAATGAATAATTTTTGTCACAAAGTCACTTTTGTGATCACTTTCGATGAGGTGTTTTGCAAAGAGGGATGTTATGTTCTTATAAATTGTGTGGAATAAATAAAGTGTGTGGAATTACAAAGTCAATTATTTCATTACATTTCAATATGTTATGCAAATTCCACAAAGTTACGCCTGAGACAACAAACTCCTTCAAGAGGTAAAAGAGGACATAGTCTGGGATTCGAACATCTTTCAGGCTATCGGCAAGTTCGCCGAAAGTCATTCTGGCACCACCACCCTAGTCCGAAATGGCATTCCGTTCTCTCATGTTCGCCGCCACCCCTCGGGCCGAATAACCTCCGTTATCGTGAATGGTATCCATATCACAAACCTTTACACTCCCTCCGGTGAGCGCGCGAAGGCAGAGCGCGAAACATATTTCAATGAACTTTTCCTCCCTTACCTGTATTCCTTCTCGGGGAAGGCCATATTGGGAGGAGATTTTAACACTATCTACCGCCGAGAGGATAGTGCCTCGAACAGGGATAAGGTGACATTCTATCCAAGCCGGGCGCTCTCACTGATGCTCGACTCCATTGGAGCGATTGACGCAGTGCGTTCTTATTGCGTCGGTCCCGCCCCTTTCACGCGATCAGGGCCTAACTCTCGGACGCGGATTGACTACCTCTTCGTCTCGGCATCCCTAAAGAATGATGTCCAGGCAGTGGACACCCTCCCGGTGTCCTTCTCTGATCATGAGAGTTACGTGCCCGGACACAACCCCGGGCGCGCACGTCCACCGCTGTGGCTCCGTGTGGTGCATGGACCTCCGCGTGTTGGAGGACGCGACTCGTCGTGATTCTGTCCGCACCCGGGTGTGTGAACTGATCGCGGCACTCCGTCCCGGTGCAAACCTCGCTCTATGGTGGGACGAGGTTTTCAAACCCCGCATTGTCACCCACATCAAAAGGCAAACTTTCGAGTGGCGTAGGGAAAAAAACTACACCATCTCCTTCTACCGCCGAGCGCTGGAAGAGCTCCTGCGTAAGGATGTGGCGCCGGAGGGTTTCCACGCCCAAGTGTCGTCCCTAAAAAAAATTATCCTTGGCCACGAGCTCCAAAAATACGCTCCCCAAAAGTGGCAAAAAGAACTGGACACGGATAAAGGGGGCCCCCTAACGCTATCTGAGCTTCGGCGCTGGATGAAATCCAACTCTGGCTCCGATATAGACAGAATCCCTGTCAGAGAATCTGCCGCCGGTGACACTGATCTCCTTAGGGAAGCGGGCCGGCACTTTCAAAACACCTTTAACAGGTATCCCCCATGGAAGAAGGGAGACACACCCCCTCTCCCCCCTCTCCCTACGCTTTCCACAGATCAAAAAGACGATTTTTGTCGAGACATAAGTTCAGACGAACTGAACTGCGTCTCCTCCATGTTCCCGAAGGGCAAAGCACCCGGTTTGGATGGCCTACCCTTTGAATTTTATTTAGCGTACTGGGATGTTATAAAACCTATTTTAACCCACCTTTTTAACTGTATTTTAACTAGCGGCTCTCTGACTGCAAGTCAGCGGACCGCCGTGATAACGCTTATACCAAAGAAAACGCGGCTCAAGTCGTTCAACGACTTCCGGCCAATCGCCCTTTTAAACGCAGAATAAAATACTGGCGCACGTCCTACGATGTGGAATGACGGCTGCTGCCGACATCGTCCTCTCTCCATCCCAGTACGCCGTGTCGTAAACGCGAAACATTTTCGATGCAACACTTTTAATTCGCGACATTATTTTTTCCGCGCCCTTGTATGGCGATCGTTTTTATCACTGCTGGCTATCGATCTTGAGAAAGCATTTGACCTGATCCGGATCAAATGGATTCTCATCGTGCTCAAGACGATGGCCTTCCCCGAGTACTTCATTCGTGCCGTCTCAACGATGTATAACGGAACATACTCTATAATTAGGATAAAGAATGCCACCTCGCCGCCCATTCCCGTCAGTAACTCCGTTCGGCAGGGCTGCCCAATGTCAATGCTGCTGTTCGCCCTTGCCTTAGACCCCATACTCAGACGAATACAGAGCAGTGGAATCGGGGTACGCCGTCACGGCGCCGTCTGCCTGG
Organism: Hetaerina americana; assembly: GCF_022747635.1. Classification (NCBI taxonomy): domain Eukaryota; kingdom Metazoa; phylum Arthropoda; class Insecta; order Odonata; family Calopterygidae; genus Hetaerina; species Hetaerina americana. Next base: position 3,171,341 of record NW_027286986.1, on the reverse strand, counting down.
ACGTCGCATACGCTGACGACATAACCCTCTTCGTAGACGACCCGTCCCACATAGCTCTAGCCCCCGACATGTTAACGTCATATGAGCAGGGTGGTATCTTCCTCAACAACCGGAAATCCGGGTTTTTGCTGCTCAAGGGCAACCGGCCCTCGACCTCCATCGGTTGGTCAGAAGCGCCCTCGCTCAAAATCTTAGGGTTCTGGTGGGAGAAGGAGTTGGCTCCCACGATTGAGCGAAGCTGTGGAATTATTGACCATCATGTAAAATGGAGTGTTGGAAAGCTTTCACTCCCTTCCCTCCCGATCGTGACCCGCGTCCGCCTCCTCAACCAGATTGTCTTCCCAAGGATATGACATGTGGCCCATCTGTGGCACTTACCCACTAAATACAATGCATATTTTATTAGAGTGTCCAACCAAATGATCTGGAATGGCTACGTAAAGAAAGTGTCCCGAAACCAGCTAGCTCTATGGCCCATTTGAGCAGGGTGGTCTCAATTTAACCGATACAGCTCTAAAGGCCAAGGTAGTCTACGCGAAGCTTAGCCTGCGCATCCTCGGCGGTGACGACGCGTGGCGCAAGGCACTCCTCAAGGACGCGTGACAGGAACTCGTGCGCGACGTATGCCACCGGAGGGCATTTGATGAAACGAAAAAGGTCGCTTCTCTCCTGCGAGATGGGGAAGCAATTCGGGTGAAGACCTTGTATGTCAGAGCACTTACCGAGCAGCAACGAAATACATCAAAAAGTACGATTTCTTGGAAAAACTGGGCGACCAGCAGGGCGAACGATGAGGCACGTAGTGGAATGTTTAACTTAATCGCGAACACAGTCATGACGAGGGATGTGAGACACCACCTTCAGCTAGCCAATTCGCCCCTTTGTCCGTCATGCGGTCGAAAATACAACTTCGCGCATTTGATCCTTGGATGCAATAATAAAATCAGAGAATGGGAAGCTCTAAAAAAGATCTATAAAACCTGGGACGTGTTTGGTGGTGGTGCCATTACCGACATGAATCTGATCACCTTGAACTTTCGGCTCTTTCCGAGCTTCAAATCCTTCATAATGACCACCCTAATCGTGGAATTCACACAGATGAGAACCGCGAATAAACATTCCGCTAAAGGCATGCAAGCATTGGTGGAACGGATGTGGCTGCCCCCGGTACCGGACACACTTCGTCCGTGGTTAAAAAGTTGTTTTTCTGAATAACTGTGCTTCAAAGCTATCAATAATTCCAGCCAAATCTAATGTTCCGTTGCTAATCCAAATATTTCCTTCTATATTTTGTGAACCCTGTCTTCATTATTTCCTTCCACAGTATTGTTCATGGTCACAATTGTTTAATGCAATGTATATGAATGTATGTCTACGTAAGTGTGTAACCATAATAAGAAAAAAAATATTCTGTAACCATAATCTGTAAGCTTACAATGTGTACAATGGAAACACTAGCAGTGTAACGTACTAGACCGAATTAAACTGAATTGAATCATAGCTCAAGTGGTTAAGAGCATCCGCCCGGCAAGTGGAAAGATCCGGTGATCGATTCCCGGTCAAGGAAATATTTTTACTCTTGTGATCCGTTCGATTCCGCCTTCCCCCCCTCTATTGTGTTCGTCCTTTATGTGTGTTCCTATCCCTTTTCCTTATATCTGTTTCTATATAAATGAGTATATATATATATATACTCATTTATATATATCTATGTATATATATATAAATAAACCATAAACACAGTAATCAACTCTAAGGTCAGTTTGGTAGGTGATGGTAGAATTCAGCCAGTACTAAGCCCGACGGCGCATGAAATTGACACATCAGGGTAGGGGGCCAGTTCCTTTCCCTGTGCCAGTTGTGGTTTCCCAAGAAGATCTGGTACCCGAAAAATCACATAGCTTGGGTGGAGCTGCAGGTGCCCAGAGTTCCTTGCCCGGGAATCGAACCCGGGATCCTCCGGGCAGTAGTCCAACGCTCTACCCCCTGGACTACCGCGACCCATATATATATATATACTTATATATATATATACATATACATATATATACATATATATATACATATATATATATACACACACACATATATATATATATACATATATATATATACATACATATATATATATATATATATATATATATATATATATATATATATATATATATATATATATATATAAATATATATTTTTACATAAATAGAAGGATAAAGGTTAAGGAGGTTAAGAAGGGCACATGAAGAGGACACACATAAGTGAGTCCCGATCAAGGAATCCTTCTTCTACATGTTATCCGTAATACATACCTTCCTCACTGACTTTGTGTTTTCCCTTTGCAAGTTTCTATCCCTTTTATATATATATATATATATATATATATATATATATATATATATATATTTATATATATATATGTATATTTATATATGTATATATATATTTATGTATATTTATATATGTATGCATACATTTTCATGTATATGTATATTTATATGTGTATGTATGTGATTTTAATAATCGCATAATTATCATATATTTTTAATTTCATGCGCGCATGAATATTTGTTAACATTTATGCCCATGCGACGCTGATGGCACTAAGTTAAGCGCCGTTCCATATCCCTCCATTCAGCTCCCGCCGTCAGTTCACCTCTGCTAATGCCATCCCCTCCACCCAACTAACTCTCCCCTCCCTCTTCCCTCCCTTTCTCCCTGTTAATTAACTCGTGGGATGTGACGTAAGAATGTAGGCGCCACGATAACGCCCGAATACTTCCCCTATCGCCCTCCTTTCTCACTCACCATCCCTTCCTTCTCACCCACCCTCCCTCCCGCGCATCTTTCAAGGCATTAAACCGACGAAGAGGGAAGTCCCTGTGCATACACACACACAAACACGGCGAGCCACACGGGCGCTTGTAGGAGGCATGTGAGCTCGGCCTGCACACCATTGTCCTTAGGCCGTAGTAGTGGTGGTGATGATGGTGCAAGGGTAGGCATGTATGCGATGGTGCGTGTGTAGCCGGCACCACCCCGGCCACCACCACCACCGCCGACCTAACTCCGAAACTCTCTCTCTCTCTCTCTCTCTCCTTTAATTAAAGCGGCGTGCTGGAGAGGGCGAGTGGATGAAGGGATGGCATGCATTGTAAATTTCGTGGGATGGCGGGATAGAGAGGGCGAGGGTGCGAGGACCACGCCGTTTTTGGCAGTTCATTAAACCCCCACCGAATTTATATTTAACTTTTTTCCTCGGCACAAGGTGTTGGCGCATCTTCTTTCCCGTCCGAATGCCGCCCGTCTCTCTCTTTCATTCTCGCTTGGCGTCACGGCGGGGGGGGGGCGTCGGGGGGTGACTTGTGTACCCGCCGCCTTCTTTTGTTGAATAAATGTGCCTCGTGCGTGTTCCGCAGGGGTCATTTTCTTCCCGTTCATCTGTTTCCCTCCCTCCCCTGCCCCGCCTCCCCCGCTTCCCCCCCTCCTCTGACCCTCCTCACACCGGTCGCCCGTGCATTCTGCCCTCCGCTCCAGACATGATCACGACCATACCCACGATTATCCGAACTGGTGGAATACTTGAAAACCGAAATACAAGACCGTTGGGCATAATTGTTATGAAAGAATATGAAATAATAAAAAACTTTTAACCGTCGCTGAGTCACTGGTGTATGCCGGGAAGAGAGCACCCTTCAGCAACGGCAGAAATATAATCATAATAAGACAAATTGCAAGAAACTGGTGGAGATGTTGCTGCAGTAACTTTTTGAAGGAGCCATCCGCTAAAATGCATTTCAATGCAACAACAAGAGAGTAAAAATTATTCACTTTGTCCGGGATTCGAACCCGGTTTTCTCGGTTTCCTAGGCGTAATATTACACTTTGAAATTTTTTGGGCTTTCAATGGAAAAGATGTTGCGACGAAATACTGCCCTTCCAATGTCACAGCCATAGTCGTGCGCTACAACTCACGAGGTTAAAGCCAGCTTTAAACACTAGGAGTGTTTTGTCTTTGACAAATTCCAAGAAATTGCGGGAGATACCTCAGCATTAACTTTTCTTTAACGGAGTCATCCGCTAAAATGCATTTCAATGCAACAGTTTCAGAGGGTAAAAATCCTCCGATGACTCCGTCGAAAAGTTACTCTTTCGGCATCTCCCGCATTTTCTTGGAATTTGTCAAAGGTTTATCACCCTCAGTGTTTAAAAGTTGGCTTTAACCGCGTGGACTTTGGAACGTCGCGCACGACTACGAATGCCTGTGACATGCAAAGTATGAACGGTATTTCGTCACAAAATCTTGTTCCTTACAGGCAACAAAATTTCAGAGTGTGAGGAGACGCCTTCGGTGGCTTCAATTGCTAAAGCAACCGGGCGGACATCGAGGGACACAAGTTTCAATCCCGGTGAAGGCGAATGATGTTTACACTCTGAAATTGTTATCATAATAAGAAATAAAGATATTACTAAGCTATATTTACCAAGCATACTCAATACTTGGTTAATATAGTTATTTTATACATTTCAGCGGCACATCTAAGGGTCATTACTACCTTTTTATCGATATTTATTAGGTAATCTACCGGTTTAGGTAGGTTTTTGGATGGACAAAATTACTAATTAAATAATTTGTGACCCCTAGCAAAACACAACATCCTACTTTACATCAGCTCCCTCTTCAGCTCTGAGCAACGTCTTCCTCCCTTCATCCCGTCCAACATCCCTATCCTGTTCCTTCCCTTTCCTCGTTTGCCTAACATTCTCCCCTCAATTACAGTCTTCAACATCCCACTGCCGGTCAATATCTCCTTCATCCACTTTTCCTGCCTCCATAGGATTCCTCCCAACAAACCCATCTCCTCGCCCACCATACCGAGTACTTCCTCATTTGTTTTCTTCTCTGTCCATTTCACCTTCTCCATTCTTCTCCACACCCACATTTCAAAAGCCTCCAGTCTACGTCTATCCTCCTGCTTCAATGACCACGTTTCCGTACCGTACATAACTACACTCCATATCAAAGTTTTTAAGAGTCTTTTTTTAACATCCTTACTTTACGTCCCTCTCATCAACTCCACTGGTCCACAACACTATCGAGATACGTAAACTGTTCTACCTGCTCTAGTTTTTGCCCTCCTACTTTAATGTTTAGCTTAGTCTTTTTCTCTCTAGAAAATCGCATAACCTTTGTTTCATTAATATTGATTCTCATCCCATACCTGTCGCACTGAACTTCCAATTCACTCAGCTATGCTTGCAACCCCTTGCCTGACTGACAAACTAAAGCTTGGTTATCAGTAAACCTAACTGATTTTACAAATTCCCCGCCCACTTTCATTCCTACCTCCAGTTCTCCCCATGCCTCTTTAATCATTTCCTCTGCATACAGTTTGAACAGCAACGGTGATAATGGGCAACCCTGCCTTACACCTCTTCCTAACACTGCCCATCCTGACTCCCCGTTCCCCACTCGCACCTGAGCAGTCTGAGACATGTACAGGTTGCGGATTAGCCTCCTTTCCCTCCAATCTATTCCTATTTTCTGCAATATACTCATTAGTTTTTCCCAATTAACTCTATCAAACGCTTTTTCGAAATCTACGAAACAGGCAAATACCTCCTGGTTGTGTTCTATATTCCTCTCGGTTAATAATATCATTACTGCAATGGCCTCACGCGTACCTCTCCCCTTGCTAAAACCAAACTGATCATCCCCTAAGTAATCATTTGCCCTATTCTTTTGTTGATGATCCTGAGAACAACTTTAGCTGCGTAAGATATCAAACTTATTACCCTTTTGTTCTTTTCCCATTAAAGATTCCTATAGTTTCTTTCATGGCTTTAGATATCCCTTTTTTGATGCATTCCCATTTTCCCTCGATAGTAGTCATATCTTTTCCCTCATCTATGTATTTTTCTCTAGCCTTCTGATTCTTCCTCTTGTTATTCCAGTTCACACTTCTAGATTCTATTTCCAGGTACTCCTTCCTTTTCAAACCATTTAATGCTTCTACATTCCATTTTCTAACTCGCCGCCCCTGCCTTATCTTTTTGAAACGGACTCTACATTTCATAACAACTAAATTGTGGTCAGAGTCCGCATCCGCTCCCGGGAATCTGTGCGAATTTATCACATTGTTCGTAAACCTTTTTCAAACCAGAATATAATCCATCTGATACATTTCTGAGTCACCTGACATTTTCCATGTATACCTGCGTCTTTTGTGGTGTCTAAACCAAGTGTTGGTGATGACTAGCCCCTGTCTCCTGCAGAACTCAACTGCTTTCTCCCCGCGGTCATTCCTCGTGCCTAAAGCGTAGTCCCCCACCTCATCCCCATCTGTCCCTTCGCCTGCCGTCGCATTCCAATCCCCCATCACTATCAAATGTTTCCCTGCAGGAACACACGCGATTATGTCCTCTAACTGATCGTACATCCTATCGACCTCTTCTTCCTTATGGTTGCTCGGTGGCATGTATACCTGAATAATAACCAAGTTCGTCGGTTCTGCTTTTGTCTCTGTAATATTCTATCCGTTACCTGGTCTATGTTGACTACGCTTCTTCCTACCTCTTCATTTAATACTATGGCAACCCCTCGTTGGCTCTCTTCCCCGCCGCTGTATATTATTCTAAAATTATCACTCCAGTAATCCCCGCTATCTTTCCATCTAACCTCGCATAGACCTAAAATATCTATATTTCCCCTTTCCATCTCTCGCTTAACATTCTCCAATATCCCTGTCCTCATCATTGTCCTAACATTCCAAGTTCCTATTCTAACTAATGTGGTCTTCTTCTTCTGTCCTGCTGCTGCTGGTTTTCCCTTGCAAGGGATTCGTGGGATGACGACCTCGGAAGCCTTGCACCCCCGCTGCCGGGCACGACACACGGGCGATTCGGCCGAGCCCCGTAGTTGCCAGGACTCAAAATCTCTGTATAGTCCATCATGTTAATCTTAGGAATGATAATTGAGGTGGTTTCTTTTATCGATATCTCGGTTGTAATATTAATGCTTATCATACTTAAAGGAATACATTTTATTATTTACAATTTATATTGGTTCAAATAATGTTAATTAATTCATGTATTCTTTTATAACTAGTAATCAATATTTTGGAATCACTAGTAAATAGAACTGGTTTGGCCAAAAATATCGGAGGACCATACCTGTCATTGACATTGTTCAACATTTTGAAGAATGAAAGGTCCTCTTTAATAAATTAAAGGCGTTCCAAATCACCGGGTTTTTACGTGTGCATGGCGCTTGGTCACCTACACTCTTTTCGATAAAATTGAAACAATCGCCGATAGGGCTTATTGAAAACATGCAGCTACAAAACCAAGTTTAATTGAGTAATGTATCAACTATTTCCTGCAAGTATACAGCGAAAAACACAAGTTTGGACCCCTCCGAATACTTTTGCCCCTACCAAGGTCAATATTTCTTTGTATTCTTCATATTTTTTAATAATTGTTAATTCTACTCCTGTTAATTCGAAATACTTCCACGCTAATTTATAAATTATAACACCTGGAATGACTTTCTTAATTTGACAGTAATTTTTACGCAAAGAATGTTTTTCATTTTTCCTAGAGTAAGACTAAATTAAAATGGAAAGCGACAACATTCAGAGCGAAGTTTGCACTTCCACATGCTGGAATAGTTCAAGGGAGATTCATGGAACTGCATTCCTCAAATGACCTATCGAACGGCATCTCCACCTTGATCATGATTATTTCCCATTGGTAGTTTATCTGGGGGTTAATATTGCCTTCCATTTGAATTCGATAGCGGTTTAAATAAAATAGCTTGAATAATGCGTTTAAAAATGTCCCAAGTACAAACAAGCGGCATTAACGATTTTCTTTACTGAATTGGGGTTACAGAGTTTTTCGAATATGATTTATGTTCATTCATTTTCCCTGGAATAAAAACAATCATTTTTATTTTAATGTACATAAATTGAAATTTGGAATGCTTTGAAAATTGAATCCAAACGCTTTTGCTTGCTTTTGTTCTTATTTATTTCGATTGACATTTCTCATTATTTATAATGTTTATTCTATATCTCATTTTAATACCATGTGATGTTTATATTGATAATTATTAAGTTGATTCCTGTTTTGCGTCATGAAAAGAATATGATAATTGAATACCGGTCGATAGACGAAATAAATGATTTTACATCATTTATTATTTTGATTCGGTTTATTGAAATTGTTTTTTCCCACCGAGTTTGTTTTTTAAATCGTTTTTTGCTTTTGAAAAAAAAGTCATTGTTGCCCCAGTCAAGCCATATCACAGTCACAAAATCCACCAAGCTCACTTTCATTAATTATTTATATACGCATTTATCTTTCGTGTTGAATGCAAAATTTGTAAGATTCGTCGAAATTTTGGAACGGGCTCTTCCCTCAATGGACGTATTTCTGAGGCAAATGTGGACATTTTCCTTAATACCCTTAAACAGTTAGCTATTTTTATTCAGATAACTCAATGGATGCCTTTTCTTTAATTTTTTGTTTCGTCGACAAATGCATAACCTTCGAGTCTGTGGCGTTGAAAATGAATCTTTAGGCGTTTGTCTATATCAAAATAATATCTGACTACATTCCACAAGGGCCATATCGGCGTATGGCGGGGTGTGCTAATGCAACAATCATTTATGCATAAATATTAATGTGCTTGAACACACGTACACTTACTTGTCAATATAACGTGAGATATTTACTACTTACAGGGCAATACTTCCCTTGCAGTGGTAAGTAAACTGCTCTGTAGCTTTTCAAAAATTCTTACGTAGCAACCTTTGTATATGTATTCTTACGTAGCAACCCTTTCAATCCCTCGTCCCTCTCCGCGGGGGGCAAATTCCTGCTATCTGCAACGTTGGGTCGCATTCCCTGCCTTTTACAGACTCTTTGGGGGTAGAGTGTTTCGTGGTGCATTTTCATGTGGTGTTTCAATTTCTTGCTTGTTGTGTCCTGGCTTCCGTGTTGTAGGATGGCTTTCGTGCTGCATCATGGGGTGCAATTTTTTTTTTAGTTGTTTTGCGGTATATGTGTTTGCATGAGTATTGGATGAAGGGATTTTTGCATGAGTGTGTGCGCTGCTGTGGGTGTAATTTTCCGTGTTGTTTTTTTGCATGTGGTGTTTTTCCTTTTTGCGGTTGGTGACCTAACACCCCCCGCCACACGCCCTTGCGGCGGCTTGCGGGGTATTATGTAGATGTAGATGTATTTTGGATGACTCGCAAAAACCAGGGCGTAGTGTGTACCTCGTCTTCCCTAAAGAACTGACCTATCCCCGCCTGACTTTTTCACTTCCCCAAAGTGAAGAAATACCTTCATAGGAAGCATTTATTATCATCAGAAATAGTGGTGAGGGTTGCCAAGGTGATTTTGAAAGACCCATCATAAAACGTCTTCCATCAACCGTCTCTTGAAGGCCGAAAAACCGGTGGAACATATGAATTACATTAAATGTGGACTTCCTTGAGGTTGGTCATAAAAAACTCGGAGGACGACGACGATCATATGTTGTAAAAAATATTATCTATTGAACATTTTCATGTAAAACAATTGGAATAGAGGACTTGAAATCATATTTTCTATTCGTTTTACTATTTGGCACTTTGGTATTTTTTGGATTAATTGAAAAAAATATAATGAAACCCAGTTTTAATTTCCTCCCTGAATTTCGAATACACTCATTGGATTGGATAGCTATCAAAGGTGGAAGAGGAATGATCAAATACGTCTTCTTTGAAAAAATCGCACGTCTTCCATTACGTTGAAAAAAGTAAATTGCACTCCATTTAAGTGGAATATCGTTATCAATTTAAATTACCCCTTGAACTTAAGGACATGCATTCGTGTAGTTTAAGTTGAGTGCATCATAGTACATCCATATTTTAACCCAAGGGATCATTTCAAGCTTCAGCAAATGCCAGGTGCTGGCCAGGCTGTGAGGTAGTGATGACCACAGATGACGGTAAGTGCTGGTGACTTAATCCAGCCATGCACACTGTACAGCCATGATGGCTTTCGGCGTAAGATGCAGATGTCTTCTTTTTATTTGTTCGTTTATTTTATACTTTTTTATTTATACACGCGAACACGAAAAGAGTTTTTGGCAATGCTCTGCAGTAATAAAACACGTAGGATCTCTTACGCACTCCAGCCATGCATTTCGTTTACTTTTGTCTGTGCGGTGTATTCTGACCGGTCGTTAAATGTTCTCTATGTTTCCCGTTCCCTTGAGGAACATCGGCAGGTTTTACCTGCTCTCGTGAACCTACTTACGCTGATCACTCCGTCTCCAAGCAGGCTCGAGGCACGTTCGCGGGAGTAAACGTACGACTTTACAACCCTTCAGAAGATGCCTCTCCAACTTTACATTCTCAACTCCACTCGATGAACTTTGTGCGACGTGAAAATAAAAATGCAAGTCACTTTGAAAGTTTTTGCCAAATTTTCAATAAGAATTTAAATCCACACGCATTCAAAATATGAGTCTCCAATATGTTAACATAAAAAAAAAACGGGGAAATTATGATTTATTCACACCTTAGCGGCGCATCGAGAATGGCAAAATTGCACGGACTAATTTAAATTACATGCGTGCATTTGCAACCGTGATGGATTTAAATAAAAGTAGGAATGAAGAAATGGAAGAAAACGAGGATGGGAAAGACAGTTAAAATCCAATCTTATGTTTGACGGCGATGGATCCAAGTAACCTGTTCGTAAGTTAAAAGACGCGCGAGAACTAAAAAAGGATACCGCGACCTCCGATTTCTACCAGTGAAATGTGGTGTGGAGGTGTGTGTTGTGGCATTTCGTACGATAGGTATCGAGCAATACGGTGCCCATCAAATTCAATCGCGTTTTTATCTTAAGGGTTGTTCTTACGCCCGATTGAAAATCCATTTAGCGCCATGGGATATCAGTTAATGGTGTTCAGCGTAATTTGTTATTATCTGATGAAGGTAAATAAATGGCTACATTTATTACGAGGCTAAAGTTTAATATACACAGCCTTTTGCATGCATCTATATTTTTAGACTGCCCTCATTTGATTTTTCCTTTTTCTTCAAAATTCCGTCCGAATTCTATTCCTATTCCAAAAAATAATTCTTTTTGGATCACGTCACCTTCTGAGCCTCATAAATCTCCTCCCGGAAATTCCATTTCAGTAATTTATCTCTTTATATTCTAATTATTCTAATTACGTATCTGCTTCTCCTGAATAACGTTTTTGGTAATCCTAGAAAATTTTTTACTATTTTGCTTATTGGGGAAAAATGCATGATATAATGGAATATAGCAACGGCTCTAAAGAAGGGAGTGGAATAGTAATTTTCATTCATTACAAGTGGCACCTGAATTGCGTTCTGAAATTATCCAATAATATTTTTTCCATCAAATCGATCTTACTTAAAGTCCTCTGGTCCACCATTTCCTTAGGCCTATTATTTCACTCTCGCCCCTCACTAAAGCACACTATTGCTATTTGACACACAATTTTCATTATGCACAACTTGGGTTTGGACGTGAAACTGTCGTCACGTCTCGAGACCCTGTGTCATGAAAGATAAAAGAAGTACGTGGAATAAACAATTGCTTGTCTTTCAGTTAGTTCATAAGAATCCCCCGCCACACGCCCTTGCGGCGGCTTGCGGGGTATTATGTAGATGTAGATGAATGAATCGATGCCCAGGAGTTCACGAATTCCGGGACTTCACGAAGCGGAGAGAGCCACTGAATTGAAATTCGCTGATTGGCGATGATGCGCACATACGACTTCGGCCGTATTGCCTCGCGAAAACCTAATTTTACAGTTAGATTTATCTCCAATCTGGATTACTTCAAACGTAAAGAAATCTTTCGTGGCTCATTAAAAACAGTATTGATTAAGAAATAGCCTAGCAACATCAAATCAATTTATTCATTGGTTATTTAGGAAATGCGAAGTATTTTCAATCCGTCGTTGGTAAATTATTGCTTTCGACATATTTGTAATATTTACTTTAATCCACGACGCGGGGCCAACCTCTCCAATCTTCTTTAAGGCCCTTTCGCGTGCGCGGCGATAAAATGACAATTACCTACGAATTAAGAATTCGCCTTAGGGTCTCTTGGAATTTACTTTGGCATGGACTCTCCGAGTAATAGTTCCTTTCCATTTTTATCATATACTTTTTTCTCTCAGCATTGGACATCATTCCTAAAGGTCATGACTTTCGAGTCTAGAACGAAATGCCGGTTATAAGTAGGCACTTATTGATCGAGAAGTGGCTGACAGGCAGGCTTCCGCGGAGTGAGCTCCCTCTATTGCTCTTCCCCTCTCTACCCTTGATTCAGCTGAGTGCCATGAATGGAGCTTTGATGGATGGACCAGAGGAATCTCCATTTAAACATTCATTAGCTGAGGGGAATTTTATGGCGGTTGTTGAGAGTCTACGCGGATGTTCAAACGTAAATTATGTCGTACATCCTGGTGGGGATAGAAGTAAAGCTCTTTCCATTAGCAAAATGGAATTACGTATAAATAGCGAGGCTATTTTTTTAATCGGTCAAGTGACTGAGAAGATTACTCACGCAAGGTTTTTATAACAACTATCGGGAACAATTTTCCCCCGAATGTTTTTCGGTTACGTGTGCGTATGATCGCAAATCATATTGGCATTAATAAAATGACTGTGCACAACGTTATCAATAAAAATTTGACCAAACGAAAGACCGCTAAATTCGTCCCGAAGGTCTTGAAGGACGACCAAGAGCCGATTCGAGTGTCTGCTTGCGAAGACCTTCTGCAATGGCATCGCGCCAATTCCCCAACCCTCTTACAGTCTCCCCGACCTGGCACCAGCAGACTCATTCCTATTCCCAAAAGTCTAATCCTCCCTCGAAGGACCACACCTAAGTGCCATCGAAGAGCCTTGGACGCGTGCCCTTAAGGACCTTCCGGAATCCGCTTGCCAGGAAGCCTTCGGGTCGTAAAAAAGCAGCTAGCAAAAGTGCGCCCACTTTGAAAAATTTTGAGGTATTGTAGAAATATCTAAAATAAATTTATTTCTTAACGATACCTTTCCCGATACTTTTTATACAAACCTTGTATTGAGTTTTTTAATGGTATCAGCAAATAGGTGGAATAGAATAGGAGCAGAAAGAGATTTTGAACGGACAAATCTTTCGTAATTAAGTGTATTTAATAAAATTGGTGCCTTGAAATACATAACGGATAGCAATGCAAGTGAATGTAAATCTTTTGCCTCTGTTAACCACGAATCGTCTCAAAAGTTTTGTTAGCGTACATAAAACCGAAAAACAAAAAGTAATTGACCAAATTAAATTATAACATTAAACTGCCGTAGCATTAGAAACAAAATATCGGATATTGAACATATTTTCGTCAGTACAAACGCAGACATAGTAGTTGGAACGGAAAGTTGGCTCACGGGAGATATAGCAAACAATGAGGTTTTTCCCAACGGTTTCACAATTTACAGAAGGGACAGACCAAATAGGTTGGGTGGGGGAGTATTCATTACAGTAAAGTCACATCTTAGTAGCCAACGATATGAATGCGACGTAGATGACATAGAAAGCGTTTGGTGCAACATTAAGGACTACAACGGCAGAAGCCTATTCGTGTGTTCATTTTATAGACCCCCAGATTCTAACACAGATGTCCTACACAAGCTCGACGAACAAATATCCACTATCAGCAGAAGACATAACAACAGTATTATTATAATCGCTGGTGACAAAAACCTTCCATCAATTGACTGGGACACGTACTGCGTAGGATAATCTGCCAAAAACAGAGATTCATGCCAAGAACTCCTTCATATATTCACAAAACACTCCTTAGAACAAATTGTTAAATCACCAACACGGGGCCAAAGCATACTAGATATCTTTGCGACTTCTACGCCCGAAATCATAACTAACATTGAAATAATAGACGGAATCAGTGACCATAAGGCTATTCATGTAGAGTAAAGAACTAAGTTCGTCAAAATAAACAAAGAAAAGCGTAAAATATACCTATACAACAAGGCAAATTTTAACGGACTAAGAGAATATTTAAAGATAAAATTACCAGAATACAAGACAAAAACACTGACAACCAATACAGAGAACACTTGGAATTATTTCTTAAATATTTTACGCGAAGGAATAAAGACGTATAGTATATCCCGTCCAAACTCAAATGCGACAGTAAGGAACCTAGATGGTACAACGGGGAAGTCAGATCCGCATTAAAAAGGCAAAGAAAGCTACAGTCAAATTTTAAAAAGAGTTTAAAAAGTGGCGATATAGTTTATATGAATACATCCAAACAGCAACTAAAAGAATGTCGTAGTAAGACGGAAAGTATTGTGCGCACAGCACTACACTCTTTTAAATCTAAAATGCTAAGCGAATATCTTGAGGAGAATCCAAAGTCATTCTGGTCCTATGTTAGGGAAATACAGGGTAAACGTCCAACTATTCATTCTTTGAAGACGGAAAATGGAGAAATCATTACAGATAGCGTGAAAAAGGCAAATATTTTAAACCATTTTTTCCAGAGCGTCTACAATAAAAACACAAACGCACCAAACGATCCTCCACACCCACCCGCGGAACACATGAGCGATCTTACACTGACCAAGCAGGGAATAGTACATCTGCTCCGTGGTATCAAAGCACACAAGGCACCTGGTCCGGAAGAAATACCTGCTAGAATATTAAAGGAATTAGCTGAAGACATGGCTCCATTTTTACATATTGTTTTTCTAAAATCGATAGAAGAAGGCTCAGTGCCTCGCGACTGGAAGCTAGCCCATATAACTCCCATCTATAAAGGCGGTGATAGGGATAAACCAACCAATTACCGACCCATTTCTTTAACATCGATCTCTTGTAAAATATTGGAACACATTATTGTCACTAACATTATGAGATTTCTTGATAGTAGGAAAGTACTAATCCACAACCAGCACGGATTTAGGAAAAGCAGATCTTGCGAAACACAACTTGGTCTCTTCATTCACGATATACTTAGATCGGGAGAAAACAACGCACAAGTCGATGCAGTATTCCTGGATTTCAAAAAAGCTTTCGACAAAGTCCCACACAATAAATTGTTACATAAACTTAAATACTATGGGATCAATGAGAAAATAATTAATTGGATTAGAGACTTCTTGTCAAACCGCAAACAAATAGTAGTCATAAATGGGTTGTGCTCAACGGATAGAGATGTAATTTCGGGCGTCCCCCAGGGAAGTGTAATAGGGCCTCTTCTGTTCTTAATATACATTAATGACTTAAGCACACACGTTTGTAGCAATCTGAGGTTATTTGCTGACGACACGGTGGTATACAGGGAAATAAGGAGCCAACTAGATCGCGAGCTACTCTCTAGAGACTTAGACATTATCTCGGAATGGTGCAATAAATGGGGATTAACACTTAATATAGATAAATGCGCAGTTTTGAAATTTTGGAATAAAGGAAGCGAGGAACAGGATATAAACTACAAAATAGAGGGTTCAGTATTGACTACGGCAAATCAAGTTAAATATTTGGGGGTTGTTCTAACACCACGCGGGGAGCACATATCAGGACAATATGCGGATCAGCTTTAAAGAAACTTGGGTTCATAAAACGGGTGGTGGGGAAATGTAATTAAAAAGTTAAAGAGAGGTGTTATTTTGCTCTAGTTAGACCTCATTTGGAATATGCCGCAAGTATTTGGGATCCGTGGGAGAAAATTTGGCAAAAAGAATTAGATAAAGTCCAGAGAAAATCCGCTAGATTCGTTAAAAATTGTTATGATAAGAACACAATTGTGACAGGTCTCTTAGGGGATTTAGGCTGGGAACCACTTGAAGTGCGGAGAGAACAAGCGAGGCTTAGACTTTTAGAAAGGTTCAGAACAAATGAGTTTAACTATGACACTGAAGGAATTATAATGGCCCCACACTACTTAGGTAGATCAGGCCACAAGGATAAACTAAGGGAGATAGATTCCAGGACAGATAGGTACAAATCCTCATTCTTTCCCCGAACAATCAGAAATCATAATAGTAAGGAACCGAAGTCACTTTAGAAATATTGAAAACATTGAATTTACAAGTCGGAGCAAAGTTAAACACTGCAAAGCTGTTAGGTATACTTTCAGGTGCATGTGTACTAAGTGTGTAGTATGTAAGAAGTAGATTGAGTGTTTGCATGTGTGTGGGGTGTAGGTGTTCATGCATGAATGCATGCCATGTTTTTTTTTGTGGATATATGATTTTGTGGTTATTGAACGCGGTTTTTTTTCTTTTCTAAATCACGGGTGGTGTCCTAACACCCCCCGCCACACGCCCTTGCGGCGGCTTGCGGGGTATTAAGTAGATGTAGATGTAGAAGTGTACCTGAGGGAATTTGTGGGCGGTGAGGTATTGATTCGTAAAGGAAATTAAGAAGACGCCAGACAAAAATGTGTTATGAACTACTGCGTTGACCTGTTTCCATTTGAATCAGGCGTGATTCCTGTCATACATGTATGTTAAAAAACAATGTTAGTTGATATGCTAAATTATTACTCAAAACGTATGTGGAAAATATCTGGTGGGAAAGATGATACTGCTCCGTGTTTTGAGTAAAAATGAAAGTAAGAAATGATATGAATTGTTTTCAAGTGAAACGAGTATCATAGATTACATTTAATATGATAATGTATAACAAGCATACAGGATATTTATGGCACGCATTCATACTAATATAAAATCATTGCTCGATCAATACGCTTCATTTCCAAGAAAATTGGATTTTATTCTACGTGCTAAGAATTTATAACTTACTCGTATTACTTTTGGTAAGGTTTCTCAGGAAAGCAAAGTGGACTACCAAACTCATATTGAAGAACTTTTCTGTCTGTGGTACTCACTCAAAGGATTCGATTCAAACTTGATCTCCGTCATTTACTGCAAAGGAGCCTGTGCTGGAGTCTATTTTCATACAGGAGCATTACCAGAAAGATTTTTTTTCTCCTTTTGGAATCTGTTTTATGTAATGCTTTCAGAATGACCGCGGCAAAATTTCCTGGGTGTCATAATTACTTCCCGGGCATGTTGATGACTCTATTTTATCTAAAGCGAAATATTTCCTGGGAAAATTTGACGCTAACTGATTAAAGGGTTATTTATATAATTAAAATTTTATACTCGCTTAAAATTGATGGGGTACATTGAAATTTTATCTGAGCCGCATTTAGGTAAAAATGCGCTAACGTCTTCTTTTGATTGCTTTTCGTAATTCAATCTAGGCATTTCTCTGTTTATTTCCCCTCGGTTAAGTCCTTAAATAAGTTACTGTGCTTAGGGATGTGACCAATCACCACACCTCTTCTTCTTACGAGAACAATCTTCCCTCTTCAAAGTACTTCTCCATTTGCTTATCTGACCATCAATTTCATTTTCATCCATCTTCTGTGACGCCACATTTCCCTGGCCTCCAAATCTTGACCCTGCCACTGCTGTGGTGAAAAGTGACCCCACAACAGGCATTTAATCAATCGATTCCTTATTAGTAATTAGGAGAGGCGACCGACGGATGAGGACATTTACGCCATGAGGGATGCATGGGTTATTTAATTGGGGTAGGATTTTCGGAGAATGGTAAGAGATTGGTGGAGAGATAAATCTCGGCGTCGGCATTGGCCTACTCTTAACGAAAGGTGCCACGGGTTCACAAAGTTTAACGTCCCATCCGGCGGACGGCGTACTTTCCCTTAAAGTACTCCCCACGTAGTACCACAAGTAGGCATCGGTATGCCAGTGGAAAATCCTGCCACGTCTGGGATTCGAACCCTACTCCTCAGGGTAAGAAGCCGATTAGCCATTAGCACCCGCAGCATCCTGTTACCCTTACTCCATCTCTCTATGGCCTTTATAACATAAGGGACCAATATTTTTTTCAGTGGAAAAAGATGAACTACAGAAAAGTATAATAATTGATGATAAGAATAAAATGTGGCGACTATGGCGACTCGTCCGCTCCAGTTGATCGTTTTTAGTAACTAATAGCTTGAAATCCAACTTCGGATCATCCGATTTCGCCGTTGTATTCACTGAGAGGAACATTTACGACCAAATTGTTTGTTTGCTCTTTTTTTCATTCACCCTTACCCTCCGCTCTCGCTAATTCCGCAAAATGGAGATAACCATCCGTTTGCTCGTTGCTCGGCGAATCTAATTCCCGTGAGAGCCAGCCCCCATTTCGCTATCTCGACGTCCTTCGCCCGCGAATGTGCGCCACGCAGCTCGGAGTTTCGTGGTCCGGCGAATCGAAGAGTTTGGGTCGTTAGAAGCGGCGGTCAAGGTGTTATTGCCGCCCCCAACCCTCCCCTTTTACCCTCTTTTGTGATGGAATGGCTGTTCAATTGTCAAACCTTTTATCCGTGGGATGCTGAGAGTTCGTTACCTTCATGTTTACTGAACGTCAGCCACCCAGACATATTAAGAATTCAGAAAAGATCAAAGAGAAATGCTATATTTCCCCGGATAGGTCTCATTCAGAATATGCTGCAAGTATATGGGATCTTCACGATTGATCGCGTGCCGAATTGGATCGAATGCAGCGTAGAGCAGCTAGATTTAAAACGTTGTTATGGTAAACTTAGTAGCGTATCCAATATATTAGAGCAGCTAGGCTGGGAATCACTCGCGGAACGAGGGGTAAATTACAGATTATATCTCTTGGATACACTATAAGGATGTCTCTTAAGCAGTGATGTTGAAAATGTGTTATTACACCCATTGTACTACGGTAGGAGAGATAATGTCAGGAAAATTAGAGTAATTATGTGTAGACAGATAAATTTAAGATTTCGTCTTTGTCAGGAACGATAAGGGATCGGAATAGCATTGTTCCATCGCGGTAGGGTGATATTCGGGTTCAAATTAGTCTGGTAGGTATTCACCCCCTGCCATACACCCAAGTGGAGGCTTGAAGGGTAGTAAATTATCTCATATTTGTTCAAACTATCTATAATTTAGACTCCGCTGTCAATGTGGTTATCCAGTGGGTTGAGTTCTAGTCAATTGATCGGAGGGACCGTGTTCGATTCCGTTCGATGTCTCTGGGTTCCCTCAACTTTACCCACGCTGAGTGCCAGATCGGCTGCGGTTACCAGATGTTATACGCACTTGCACGAGTATATGTGTGCATACATACCCGAAACCCGACCCATGGACATGGCGTGGTGGAAGGGTTTGTGCGTTCCGACGACTCCGAGAGCTGTGCTGGCGGGTACAATGGTTGCTCCGGCTAGTGTCATCCCTGCCAGATGTTTAAGCAATGAGATGTAAGAAATATTTTCTTTAAAAAAATTAAATTTAGTTGATTACTTGCGTAAGACATGCCATCCTTAGCACTAGTTAGCTTCGCATAAAACAACTGAAGTACACATGTCCTATTTTCCACATTTAATTTATATTGTTAGACACTATAACGAAGCGGAAAATACCCGACCGTAAAACATTGAAAGATGTATGATGATAAATCACTTACTTGCCTGTACTAATATTATAGTAGAATAGAGGGAGAGAGAGAGTTAATAAATTGATCAGGCTAACCAAATGTATCTAAACCTTAATCAACTAAGGAGGGAAAAAATATTGGTAGAAATAAATTTTCACCGGTTATGTAAATGATATGAAGAGTAACTTAAAAAATCAAAGCCGCGAATCTAAGCGAAGAGTTTCCGCCACCTTGAGTGATAAAAACTTTTCAATGCTGTCAGCTGTCACGTTACGTCAAACCGATTAATTCGTGTAAAACTCTGGATAGTGATAGTTTTTCTGGTATTTGGATAACAGTTTCAACTGTGGTTTCATCGGTTTTCATGGCCAAGATTTTTTTGGATGAGGATAAAGAGTAATTTTCCTTCAGTTTTTTGTACCACATAAATATATCTTATAATTAAAATTTATGCTTCACATATCGGCGTCAGAGAAGACCAATGTTAAATTTCCGAAGTTTTGGTGGATGCATTTCCCTAAATAGCCAATGGATATTTAATTTTTGATCATTGCTTTTAAAGATAGATTAGATGTTTCATTTAAGATTAATTACAAACAATTAAATAAAATTTTGAACTCTGTTAAAAAGCGGTAATCTTTACCTTAGCATCCCATTGTTCATCTCTCACTATTCCGTGCATCTAATTTGCTCTGCGTCTTTCGAATTCACCCAGAAGACCCCTCACCCCCTTACTACATCCACTAATTCATTCATCTTAGTACGCCGGCAGCTAATTACCATCCATCCTTCTTCATGGCCACTTCTCAAAAGTCTCCAATCAACGTTCTTTCCCTCTCCTCCTCAGGGATCACGTTTCGGACTCTTAAAATTACGCACTAGTTTTCCCTGCGCCAAAGGTACTGTCGACCTTTTCGCATCTTTAAGTAATTCGCAAGTATTTTTATCATCGATTACCTATCTTCATAGTTTCATTAGTTCTTCAATCGCAGAATGTCTCGGAACTCCATTACTTCTATTCCCTCTCAAATCAAATATTTAGTCCATACTGCCTAAATTTCTTTAACCGCCTCCAATATATGTATTATATATATATTTAGTTTTGTATAGGCATAATTACTTGTTAAATAATTTGTGACCCCTAAAAAAACACAGCATCCTACTCTACATCAGGATCCTCTTCATTTCAGTATCATACTCTACATCAGGTCCTTCTCAGCTTCAGAGTACTTTCTTCTTCCCTTCATCCCGTCCAACATCCCTATCCTGTTCCTTCCCTTTCCTCCTTTGCCTAATATTCTCCCCTCAATTACAGTCTTCAACATCCCACCGCCGGTCAATACTCCCTTCATCCACTATTCCTGCCTCTATAGGATTTCTCCCAAAAAACCCCTCTCTTCACCCACCATACCTAGTACTTCCTCATTTGTTTTCTTCTCTGTCCATTTCACCTTCTCCATTCTTCTCCACACCCACATTTCAAAAGCCTCCAGTCTACGTCTATCCTCCTGCTTCAATAACCACGTTTCCGCGCCGTACATAGCTACGATCCATATAAAAGTTTTTACGAGTCTTTTCTTTACATCCTCACTCAACGTCCCTCTCATCAACTCCCTCCGACGAAATTCACACATCAGTGTAAATGTAGGGATTCCTATCTGTGTGGCGAGTGTAGTTTATCAGGAAGATCTGGCTACCGAAAAATCAAACTGCGTGAAGCTGAGGTTGTCCAGAGGCGTCACCCGGAATCAAACCTTGAACCCCCGGCCAGTGTTTCAGCGCTCTACACACTGGACCACCACGTTTCCTAATATTCCAACATTTTGCAAAAAAAATAATTTCGTAGAAGATTGCCAGCCGAAATTCCTGGGCTCGTTTAAAGAGGGGAGTATCTTTAAAGAGTTTCGGGGCAAATGTCTTAGGTTTATTGATTTAAAGTTAGTTTATCCTAAACCCTTGACCTATAATTCACTCAGGAAAGTCAGTTTTTCCACTAAATATTCAGGACAGGTATTCAATCTGTGTCCCGGAATGAATTGCTCTCGGATATCCCGTTTTCAAAAACTCCAGAAAGCACCGTTAATGGGGTCGTGATAATTAACGAATTTGTGTTGTTTTTATATATAACATAATAATTACCTTTTTGTTCAAACAATTATGAGCACGCGAAGAAGTCAGATTGGGAACAACACTTCTGATCCATTGCTGGTTCAGCAAAAAGCACCGAACTTGAAAAAGAATCCCTGGAGTTTTGATTCGCAGGAGTTGCGAGGAGGATTTGTTTCCGGGATCGGATCGAACTCGGGCTAAAATATCGTGAGAAGTGGCGAATATTTCCTCAGGAACAATGGGTTCGGGTCATGATAGGAATCCATCGCTAACCATCCCTTTTTCCATCCTTTCCGGCCACCCCAGTGTATTATTCCCTCTCTCCCGCCAGATGCCTGTCCGATCCCCGGCCAACCCCCTCCCGACCGCTCAGGAGGTCCCTCGCCCGGACTCCTCCCTCCCGCCCCACTCTCACACCAACACTATCCATCTCCCCCTCCCCTCCCCCTCATCCCCCTCTCCCTCAGCCCCTCGCCTTTCATCCCCTTCCTCTACCCCCCCCCCCCGCCCCCGGTACCAAGAACTCAGCCATCGAAACAGCTCCCTCTCCACTCGCTGCTCTGTCTCATACTTTCACGTCGCCGCCTCCGAAGGAGTAGACTTATTCCTCCCTCTTCCCTTCCAGAAACAACAGGCAGCGACGTCCGCCGTGCCCTGCGTGCGGTTATGAGAAGGCTCGCAAGGGCGGGTGGAGGGGAGCGGGGGGGAGGGGCCGGCCTACCCGGAGGGGTTCCGCTCGCCGACGGGTGTTGCGAAGGAAAGGGAACGAGGGTTTGGTTGAACGAGGGCGGGTGGGGGAGGTGTTTGGAGAGGTGGGGGGTGAGGAGGAGAAGCCTGATGGCGAATGGGGGGGGGATGAAGTGGAGGGGAGACGGGGTTGGGAGTTCTCAGGCGGGAGTGATAGTGACGAGAACACTAGTTTTAGGATTGTATCACGTTACGGAGTGATCCTCGATAAAAAACGAGGCGTCATGTCTTGACTCAACCACGGCTAGGCGTCCTGAAGTGTTTGCAGAGTTTTCACCGCTCAGGCAGCCAAATCGAGAGTGATGGATGGAGCTGGACGCGGATAGGTATTCACCGGAATATCGAAGGGTAAGAAAACTTTATTTCTCAGAGATAACAACCATTACAGACAATTATTACTATTCTAAGCATTAGGAGTCGTTTCACATGCAAAAACCAACAGTTTCAGTTTGCTTTCAAATATATCTTGAATGTAGGACGTATGAGAATGATAGATTGAGTAGTTTCAAGCGTGATGTGGAGGAAATCGAACATAATGAATAGATGATTGTAGCACTTATCTGCCGGATGAAATTCATCATGTAAAAAATTTACGCAGACATTTGCACATTTAAATTTATTGTTTATAAAAATCTACTGGATATACGCCGGGTTTCGATGCATTACACCACCAGGATGATGATGAAATGCATGGAAACCCGGCGTATGATGAATTTCATCCAGTGGAATTGTGCTGCTATTAGTAATTCGTTGCCCACATGAGAATAGGAGAAAGCTAAGGAGAGAAAAAAATTGGTGCTCTATTTTACACCTTTATTTCCGAGAAGAGTAAAAAAAAGATCATTAAATCATCAAGATTAATATTACACGACGAATCATAGTCAATCGAAAAATCAGAATCGATAAAAAAATAGACGCGAGGTTTATTTTTATTTTGTTTGCTTCAAATTATTTGGTAAAAAAAATTTAATTCCCAAATTCTTGTACAATTAATTCAATTATTTAACAGACAATCCATGCGTTGAGTAGAGGGCGATTCTTAAGTTCCGAAGAAGGCAGAGACGGTGTCATCGGCGGAAAAGTCATGGCGTCGGTTTTTTCAGATGCGAAAAGGAATATTGTCGGTCAACTATGTAGAAAAAGGTAAAAGCATAACTGGAGAGTACTGTTCCAACCTTCTTTTTGAAACTGGATGCACAAATTCGTGAGGGCAGACCTGGTTTGCAGAGGG
The DNA here is from genome assembly GCF_022747635.1 of Hetaerina americana. Classification (NCBI taxonomy): domain Eukaryota; kingdom Metazoa; phylum Arthropoda; class Insecta; order Odonata; family Calopterygidae; genus Hetaerina; species Hetaerina americana. Next base: position 3,147,723 of record NW_027286986.1, on the reverse strand, counting down.
AAAAACGGTTTCCCATCAGAAAAATGCACCCGCCCACAAAAGTGGTTTGGCACTGCGAAAATTGTGAGGGATTTGCACTATGAAGTGCGCCATAAAAATCCATTCCATTCCCCGGATTACTTTCTCTCGGAGTTTCACTTCTTCCGAATATTCAAACTTATACTTCCTGTTTTCCCACCTATCAAGTAGCTATTGAGGTTGCAGAAGAGTAATTAGGAGCACTTCCGGAAGAACACCACAGAGACAGGATAAGGGCACTGGAACACCGCTGGGTGAACGGTTTTGATATTGAAGTCGATTATGTTGAAAAATAAAACTTTTTTGAAAACATTACATGTCATTTTCGTCATCGCGGGTCGAATATTTTCAGATCACCCTCGCATAGCACTTGGATCAATCAATATGCGCCGCCACTCCGTTGAAATCAAAAGCAATCATCTTCGCAATTAACTGAAAATAGAAATATTGCGGTGGTGGGAAAACTCTGAAGGTGACCTGGAAATGCGGGAAAGTACAGAGGCCGCACCACGTCACAGTAAAGAAACCATCGTTATAATCTTCATTCCTCATGCGAACACGTCACGTTTGCGCATAATTTTGAAGGCCTTGATCATAAAACCGCCTGCCGCACGCCGTTGTGACGGCTCACGCGGGAGGATGGGGCAAGGTGCGCTGGGAGGACTTCATCCACCACCTCCACCACCACTCTCTCGCTTCCTTCCCTTCTTTTGTTCCACAAACTAAAAACAATCCATCCGAACTTTCGCATCTCTCTCTTCTTCTATCTCTCTCTTCTCTCATCTGATCTTGCGTCAGCGTTTTCCGGAAGAAAACCATCCCGCTCTCTTCACAATTCCCTCTCACTCGCTCCAAACTTCCCGTCATCTTGTACCACTCTTCCTCGAACTGTTTCCATTTTCTGAGTTTCCTTTCAGTCCATCCGAGCTTTCACTTGCGTAACTAAATTCTTTTGTATTCCCATTGAACGTCCCCCGGTTTCAATCTTTCATATCTCCTTAGTAGCTGATGCTTACTTCCTGGAAGACCAAGTTCTGTTCCTTGAGGGACGCTGAGTTGTACAATTTATCGCTTTATTTATATATATTTATTAATAAATGTTCTTTTTTGCAATTTTATATCCGTAAATAGTCGAAGTTATTAAAAATCATCCAGAAATAATGCCGTAAAAAGAATCGGAGGCAGAATGAAAAAAAACAGAAACGAAAAAAAGACGCGAGATTAGTTTTATTTTGTTTTCTTCGAATTTTTTGATACAAAATATTGTTTACCCAATTTTTTAAAAACTTGAAGATCTAAGTATTCAGGAATTTGCTCCGCGTTGATCCATATTTCTGTGACAACAGTGTCACCAGTATTCCAATCGACGCCTTCAGGTCAGAATCTTCTGACCTATAAACGCCGGCGAAATTGTTGTCCCAGGAATATGGGCCAACCCAAAGACCTGAAAGACTTAGATTTTCAATATCGGCACACCGCGGAAACCTTCACAAGGAATTTTTTTAAACTTATTAAATTATTTCATCGACATTCCATGCAGTGGAAAGAGGCCGGTTCTTCCGCTCCGAAGAAGGCGAAGACAGTGCCGTTTACACTTATAATCCTTGAATGCATTTCAGTTGGCATTAAACCTCCTATGGAAAAGAATTTTAGCAATGCACGACACTCGATTCTTTCTATTCATAACAATCCATATACCGCGGCTGAATCAAAGATCCGCGCCTACAGCAAACTGCAGGATGGAATGGAATCAATATCATAAGACGTCTAATCATAGTTAGGTCAACAAGAGAGAAAAAAAACCATGTTAGTACTGATGCCATCTGTATGTGAGGCCGAGTAATTTTCAGACCTCTCTCATATTTTTACGATTAAGAAAATAAATTTAATTTAGGAAACCACCCTAGGGGTTAAAATTTGTGCAACAATTCTGAAATTTTAGGCATCATTGCGACATAGCCTGCATTTCATTAGCGATCAATCCCTTTTACAATGCTTATCTTGTACCCTCTCCATTTATCAGAGGGTCATCGATTTTGAAAGTATGTGGTGAGATACCAATATCCCAGAATTTGAAACCCATATCTATAAAGTTTAGGGAGATTTAATTTTTCCGGCCAAAATATGTAATTTCGAACTGAGGACTTCCTTATTTCTATTGTTCTTAACTTCAAAGTTATGAATATGAAATTCAAATCGTGCGTTTGAATTAATTTTAAATAAAATCTTTTACTAAATATCTAAACACTTTTGTTAATAACTTGGTAGTCTTTAGTTAGCAGTTAAAAGTAGATTTTGGGTGGGCACGAGCTGTAAGCTCTTACATTTCCTAGCATCGCCTAACGCGACAAAACCTTACAGTTTTAGAATAAACGATTCCTCTATGATTCCCGCCTCCCTTCATTCCGCCCGAAATGCGTGACCTCTCCTGCCCACTCTACTACTTCTGCCTAATGCCCTTCCCTCCATTGCAATATTTCAGCATTCCATCGCCAATGGAAATGCTCTGCATCCATCCTTCCTGCCTTATTTGGATTTCTACGACCAACACTTCCTCCTTCACCACGTCTGGTACTACTTTGTTTGTTTTCCTGCCTGTCCAATTCACCATGTCCATCTTTTTTCGCTCCCACATCTCAAAAGCCTCTAATCTCCACTCATCACGATTCTTTGAACGACCAGGTTTCCGAGGCGTACAAAACCACGCTCCATATCAAAGGTTTAACCAATGTTTTCTGAATAGTCTCACTTAAACGCTCCTATGGTCAATTATTGAGAACGCTTTCTTTACTTCCAATGGAATTCTTCTTCGTACATTCCCAATTTTGTGACCAGCTTAGAGCTAGAAACTTTCAGGATGCATTAACTGTTGCACCTGCTATGGGTTAATACCTCACAATTAAATATTTAACTCAGCTTTCCACTTGGTCGCAAACCGCAAAGTCTATCCTTTGTTTAAACTAATTTTCATGCCATATCCATCCTCTTAATTTTATTATGCCCTCAGCAACGACTTTGATGCTTTGGCTGACTGGCTAACTACAACTTGATCATCCTCACACCTGATTTCATGGATTTCCGCCCGACTTTCTTTCCTGTGCCCTCAACCTTTCATGCCATTTCCACCTCTTCCTTTGTATTTACTTTGAAAAGTCCGAAGGGTAAAGAAAAACGTGATTAAACATTAAATGAATAATTTTCTCAAAATACTTAAAAATCAGTGATGTACCTTAACTTCAGCTCTCCAAATAAAATCTCGAGTCAGGAAATACTCAAGATCTACATGCTCTTTTCCCTAAACTTAAAATAACTCTTTTTTCCAAGAATGATTTAAGTTATGCTCGTGAATTTCTATGTGAACATGATAGAACTGAGATAATTTTAGTTTTGAAAACGAACTCTTTCTACCTGGGAGCGAACAATGTAATGGAAAAATGTTATCGGTATGAATCGTCGGTTGCTGGGGATATATTCCTTTTTCATTATAGTAATGACTTTAGAGCACCTTTAAGATCGAGGGAACTGCGTGTTATTTCCCTCCAATTGGGAGGATAAGTGCGAAGTACTCTTGAGTCAAGAAGTTAAATTCATCATAGGTAATCAATTCATTAGAGTGACTGTCTTGTAACTGTCATTATATTTTACTAAACACAGCAATACTGGTTTTAGTATTTTCTTTTATATTTATAAACTTCCACCAAGGCCGATTTCAAGTTCGGAAGAAATTAAAACCAGTCACTCTCCGTGGAATAGTTGGTTTCACATCGAAATGGCAGGAACGCATTCTTGTCGTGTTTCCCCAGTTGAAAAGACACTTGATTGAAGAACCGCCCCAACGAGACGTAGACGCAGAAAAACGAGTGAGCTTTTTTTCCCCGGGACGGCAAAAAAGTGTCCCACAACAGGTTGTACCTCCTCTGCATGGACACCGGCCAATTTGAGCCTGTGGTTGACGCCTGACCACGGAAGTCATTTATGTACCCTTTTTTTTAAACTTATTCCAGTTTTTTCAGAATTTCATTCACATGGCTGACTTCATCTTTCTTGCTGATTCTAAAAAAATTGTCAAAAGTATCTTAATTATTTCTACTTTCCTGCTTGCCTCAATATGAGCGTCACGTAGAATTTCGAAAATCTGATTGTATTGCAAGATCTACTGGAAATGCGTAGTGCAGTCCAGAATGTTGGTAAAATATTTTGGCTACTTAATGTCGGAAATTAATGCTTGATATTGATAGTTTCACCAAGATTATACATTATTTCCTCATGGCGTCGGTTGGACAAGTAGGTTAAGCACTTTCCTTCATCTATAACCTTTATTCCCTCTAAATGTTTTATTGATATTGCATCATAATCGGCCAAATTTATGACCGTGGCTGAGGATTTTCCGCTATGACCACAACTTAGTTGTTATGAAATGTAGCGTCCGTTTCGAAAAGGTAAGGCAGGGGCGGCGGGTTAGAAAATGGAATGTAGAAGCATTAAATGGTTTGAAAAGGAATGCGTACAAACAAGTGGTGGAAGAAATCATGGAGGATGTCAAAGAGCAACGTACCATCGAAGAAAAATGGGAATGTACCAAGAAAGGGTTATCGAAAGCTGTAAAAGACACTATTGGAACCGTTAATGCAAAAAGGATTAGGAAACCATGGATCAGGGATGAGATGATTACAAAGATGGACGAGCGGAGAAAGTGGAAGAATGTAAATACAGAGTTAGGCAAAATGAAGAACAAGGAATGAAACAATAAATTGAGGCGGGCAAAAAATAAAGAAGCATGGTGGAAGGCACTGCGAGGAAATGGGAAGTCTGCAGAGGAAGGGTGAAATTATTGCGCTGTACAGTAAAGTTAAATCTTTATCGGGAAATAAGTAAGGGAGATATATGCTAACAGTTAGAGATAAGGCGGGTAAGGTAATAGGTGACGCAGGAAAGATCCAAGAGAGATGAAAGAAGTATATAGAAGAACTGTATAGTAAAGAACTTAGATGAATAAAGTTAGACATAGAGAAGGAATATGACGTAGAGGAAGATAGCTTAGGTCCAGGCATAGTCTACGATGAGATAGAAAGAACATTAAGGGAGATGAAACTTAATAAGGCCGTGGGGGTGGATAACATTCCCACGGAACTATTGAAATGTTTAGGTAAAGGAAGTGGGAGGAAGGGGGTAGGTGGGAGGAAGAGGCTATATGGGCTGATTCGTAGTATCTATAAGGAAGGAATCTGGCTGGAAGACTTTCTTAGATCAGTTTTAGTTCCTATTCCGAAAAAGGTAAAGACCACGTCATGTGAGGACTATAGGACGATAAGTTTCATATCCCACGCAGCTAAAGTGGTTCTCAGGATCATAAACAAAAGGATAGAGAGTAGGGCAAATGTTTACTTGGGGGATGATTAGTTTGGGTTTAGGAAGGGGAGAGGTAGGCATGATGCCATTGCAGTAATGAGATTATTAATCGAGAGAAATATAGAATACAACCAGGAGGTATTTGCCTGTTTCGTAGATTTCGAAAAAGCGTTTGATAGAGTTAATTGGGAAAAACTAATGAGTATATTGCAGAAAATAGGAATAGATTGGAGGGAAAGGAGGCTAATCCGCAACCTGTACATGTCTCAGAGATGCTGAGGTGCGGGTGGGGAACAGGGAGTCCGGATGGGCAAAGTGTTAGGAAGAAGTGTAAGGCAGGGTTTGCCACTTATCACCGTTGCCGTTCAACCTGTATGAAGAGGAAATGATTAAAGAGGCATGGGAAGAGCTGGAGGTAGGAATGAAAGTGGGAGGGGAATTCGTGAAATCAGTCAGGTTTGCTGATGATCAGGCTTTAGTTTGTCAGTCAGCCAAGGGGTTGCAAGCATTGCAGAGTGAATTGAAAATTCAGTGCGACAGGTATGGGATGAGAATCAGTATTAATAAGACAAAGGTTATGCGATTTTGTAGAAAGAAAAAGGCTAAGCTAAACATCAAAATAGGAAGACAAAAACTATAGCAATTAGAACAGTTTACGTATCTCGGTGGTGTTTTGGACCAAAACGGTCAAAGTAGTAAGGACGTAAGGAGAAGAATTGCGCAAGGCAAAGAGGCTTCCACAAGGAGGAAGGAGTTGATGACAGGGACGTCAAGTAAGGATGTTAAGAAAATACTAGTAAAAACTTTGATATGGAGCGTAGCTATGTACGGTGCGGAAACGTGGTCATTGAAGCGGGAGGATAGACGTGGACTGGAGGCTTTTGAAATGTGGGTGTGGAGAAGAATGGAGAAGGTGAAATTGACAGAGAAGAAAACAAAAGAGGAAGTACTTGGTATGGTGGGCGAAGAGAGGGGTTTTTGGGGGAAATCCTATGGAGGCAAGAAAAGTGGATGAAGGGTGTATTGACCGGCAGTTGGATGTTGAATACTGTAATAGAGGGGAGAATGTTGCTCAAACAAGATAGGGATGTTGGACGGGATGAAGGGTGGAAGAAGGTACTCAGAGATGAAGAGGGATCTGATGTAGAGTTGGATGTTGTGTTTTCATAGGAATCACAAAATATTTATTTAGGAGCTGTGTCCATCCAAAAACCTACCTCAACGGATAGATTACCTAATAGTAATTATATATATATATATTGTTTATATATATTGTATATATATATATTTTTTATTATATCTATTTAGTTTATATATATATATATATATATATATATATATATATATATATATATATATATATATATATAATGTAAACATTCAACCACGATATTCCGCCATACGGCGAACAATTATGCATTCACATGGAAATAGATAATCGATATAAGGAAATGCGGATAGAGGCACACATAAAGGACGAACACAGGAGAGGTGGGGGAAACTATTATGATTACTCCCGCCAGCACAACTCTAGGGGTCATCGGAACGCCCAAGCCCTTCCACCACGTCAAGGTTGTAGTCCGGGGAGGGATATATATACTACCTTGATCAAAATTTCCCGGAATTTATTCAGAAAATTAAAAATACAAGTTTATTCATCTAAATCTATATTGTCCCCTTCAAAGTAATCCCCATCGACTGCAACACACTTATGCCAGCGCTTGATCCAATCCTCGAAACATTTTTTATATTCGGTTTTCGGTATGTCCATCAGTGCTTCCTGCGATTTTTCCATTACTTCCTCTCGGCTGCTAAAACGCGTTCCCCGTAATGGTTTTTTAACTCGATTGAACAGAAAGAAGTCACAGGGAGCCAAATCAGGTGAATTCGGTGGCTGTTGGATGGTATTTGTTGCATTTTTCGTCAAAAAATTACGAATAATGATAGCACTGTGCGACGGTGCGTTATCATGGTGCAAAATCCACGAGTTTTCTGCCCACATTTCTGGTCTCTTTCGGCGAATTGCTTCACGCAAACGTCTCATAACGCCCAAATAATACTCTTTGTTTACTGTCTGGCCTTCTGGCAAAAATTCATGATGCACTACACCGTTGTAATCCATGAAAACCGTCAGCATTGCCTAAGATCCTAACCCATCATATTAGAAGGAAATTCTCTCTCTCTATCCAATATTGGTTACAAAGAAGGTCTCTCATCCACAGATATACCCATTCTTTCTCCACCTTATCCTAAGACGCCCCATTTATATTTGCTATCCAAAATTCACAAAACTAATAACCGCGGACGCTCCATTGTCTACAGCATCAACTCACCCACCGAACGAATATCTGCTCGCCCGTCAAAATTGCGAGACATCTGCAAGTCGCCAAAACCACCCGCGGGAACCCCTGTCTCTTCTCCGCCCCCGTCCGCACCGTGCAACCACCGACACTGAAAATGCTGCCATCTTCTAAGACCAACCACCTCCCTTACTGCCAATTCCTAACCTTACGCCACCTGCACCTCTGAAAACATTACATACCGCCTCTCCTGTAACTTCCGCCCTGCCTTCTACGTGGGTGGATGCACCATCAACCCTTTCTTCCTCATGAATAACCACCCTTATTCCAACAAATCTCCATCCCTATTCACATTGATTCCCACAACCAATCTTTCGATGACTGCTTCTCTGTTTCGGTGAGTGAATCTGCAAGTAGCGTAGAGGTGAGAACCCGCGAGATGGCGCATATCTGGGTGACCCAGTCATTTAAACCTCCTGGAATGAATCAAGCCGACTGAATTGATCCAATAGCCGCCTACATATCCCCTCCCACCCCTTGTCCGTTTCTAATTCCTCCCTTACCTCTCCTCCCCTCATCCTTCCCCCACTCCCCTCATACATATAATATCAGACTGGCTCCAATCAACTCGATAGATTCTCTTTTGCATGGTATGATAGAACTTCGACAGTATGCTCAGATATAGAATTCCAAATACCTTTCTTGGCCAACATTTGCTTGTTGATCCCCTGAGACTATATAACGTGAAATTATAATTATTTTTAAATGCAGTCAGACATTATCGAGGGAGTAAGCGGCTCAGCATTCGCTAATGCTGCACTAACACTGATTCAAGGGCGCAGCAGAGAGAGAAGGTGGAGATGAAAATCAATGAAGCTGAAGAGACATAATGAGTGGAGTTTCATGCGATGAGGCAAAACAAAAATTATCCTTTTTCCGGGAACAAGAGAAGCATGACTATGCGATGAGGAATGTTCCAAAGACAACTTGTAATTATAATGACGTGGAATAATGTTAAATACCATACAATAGAAATAATAGAGTAATTGAAAAGAAAAATGCATGGTGGCCTACATTCCTTAGGTAATGCGAGAAATAATATTGGAAAATAAAGAAGGCCGTTCAATCGTTAGGGGGAGGTAATTAATAATGTGACGACCTTATGTTCCGCTTCCCCTCGACCTCCCATCAACAATCGCATCCCTCCCGGCCGTTCCTCTCTGCAGTGAAACCTGGCCTATTCGGTGATGTATCCCTCTCGCACCTCCCATATCAACGATGGTCAATCCTTTGCTTTTCAAAATCAGTGTCCTTACACTCTCCTTGCCCATTCTCATCATCCTATCGAAGGCTGACCCATTGACCGCAATTGGCAAACATACCCCACTAACATCAATAATTTCAACCGAATAATTTTTCAAATAAGAGATTTTATATAAAAAATGAGATCGATATGCTTTGATATTTATCACGATAATGGCAAATTGTGTTGAAACCATGGTAGTTGCAGTAATTTAAGTATTGATTTTTATTTCTTCCTCCCTCAAGCCTATGAAAAAACAGAAGTCCAATACATAATCTCTCAGCGATGCCCGAGACAATGTCCTGCATGTATACTGAGATGATTCCTTTGACCGAATAACTAAGATGAGAGTAATAATTTATTGATAAAATAATTTAATGAGGACATAGGAGAAAATAAAACATTGACGTATTTGAAGGCAGAATGAAAGGGAAAACGGGATGAAGCCATTGAAAATAGTAATTTCGTAACGCATCTTTTCAAAATTTGAACAAAAGTGAAAAAAAATTGTAAAGACATGAATGATTACTTAGCAATTACAACTCCATATATATAGGACAATTCTGCTCCAATTGTGTTAGCGAGAGGATATAGGGAAACACAGAAAGAATACCCTGCATTTGAGGACATTAGAAAAACATTGTAAAAGGAAATGAAAGAGGAATAGAATCAAAGAAATGTTGCAAATCCGGATATGGAATGTTTTCTATGAGATCATGAAGGCTGAAGAAACATATGAAAGGAGTGTAACCATTTCTATTGACCTCATAGGGCTGAAAAAAAGACAAGTTGGCCAATTTTTTGGTAAAAAATTCATAAATATTTGATTACTTATCCAAAACATCAAGGCATATGAATAAAGAGAACCCATGATTACTATTATGTCGCTAAATGTGAGAATTTCACTGAATAACGTCCCTGATAACCACTGTAACAGAGGGCAAAGTAACATTTTCTGTGTTTCTCGTAATTAATTGAATAATGAGTTATTTATTGTTCGCCTTAATGTAATTCCACAATTGCCATAACCGAATTCCTCCTTCCGCTGAAAACATTAAGGACTAAGCCACGAAGAGAACTGAATGGAGAAGAGAAATAAAGCAAAAGAACCAGACAAATGGCACATCTGATAAGATTTCAGATTGATTCAAACCTCAGATCGAGTGGAGAATCAATTGAGAGACGAGAAAGGGAAACATTTTGTTTGGAAAATAATGGACAGCATTAAAAAAGAGATTTCCTGCGTGGGCGAGATAGAATTGGCATTAAACAGAAAAAATTACAAGTAGATGACACATGTTACCAATCAGTCGCATTACTTGAAGCGATAGAAAAAGTTAAAATTCATTTTCAACGTCCCTCTTTTTATTTTCTTTTGCAAGAGAAATAAAACGATCATTAAAGCAATATGGGGAAATTACTTCAGGAATATAATGTAGTATTGCTGCTGCTTTTTCTCTCAGATTGTCGTCATCTCGATGTGCGGTTTCCTATCGCCAAAATCTTGGATTTATGAAATTTTTTTCACGTAAATATTATGTCATTAACCTCGGAGGGTCGGATTTCTAGAGCCTCCGAAGCTAACAATATTCTGCAGAACCCCACACCTAAGATAAAGCCATGCTAAGTTTTTTTAAACATGTGAAGTTCATTCATTGATGTAAATTTTGTAATTTTATAATATATTAATTAAGATGGAACGGAGAAGGTTTTGTATAAAGGCACCACTGAGTAGTAGACATTGAAAACTTTAGCGAGCATGTTACAGGGATGAAGCGATGAATTTTGAGTAACTCCTAATTCAAAGAAGTTGGATAACTCCTTCCTGTGGTTAAAGTTAGGAATATAATTTCAGTTCTGAAGTTGAACATAAATTTAATTGTACAGCATGAACAAGTCTATTTCTCAGAAATGCTCTTCGAATCAGAATTAAATCTATGAAATGGGAAGCAGTGAAATGAAAGGGAAGTGTTTTGACCGCTCTATCATCTTCAAAATAGTTGCAGATTTTATATTAACATCATTATTGTATGTTTTTTATAAACTATTGGCAACGTTGGGCTGAATCAGGTTTGTGTGCCATTGCCACGATAAACATTATTAAAAACTCTACGATAATCTTAGTCTGGTTTCTATTTTCTGTATTTTCTCAATGAAAGTTTATTGCCTTTATTGCATCGATATTCTACTCCAATGGTTAAAATTGAAATTTTGACTAACCGCTGAAAGCGAACAATCTAAAACTTAATTCTGGAAATTAATTGGATAAGTGCTTTGAAAGTAATCGGATCATATCATTGAGAAAATTCAAATATTCCAACAATAAGCAATCTGTTCAAACGAAATGTGAGATAATTAGCCATGTATTAGGTACGTTTTTCCAGTACGTGAAAAATGAATGCACTAAAACAATGAACTATTTGGACCAATTCATCGATGAAATTCACATTGGTACCAAATTAGTGAAAGTTTACGACCTAGAAATGCCGAATGGGCTTTTGCAATGCCGACCTTTACTGTCACACTTGAGTTGGATTGATAGGTTTAGTTTTATTTTGTACATGAAATAAAACAAATAGTTATGATAGATTTAAAAATATATCATCTTTAAAGGTTGAATTATCTCAATCATATAAACTTCTTTGAAGATTAGAGGCCTGGTAACCGGAAGAATGAAACCAATTGCTACTATTCGTAAGTGGTGTCGTTGCTTTTGCTACCTTCATCGCTAATTAACAGCAAGTCATTTTTTGAGTTGCATCATTATACGATCTGAAATTTGCAAAATTTGTCAAATCAGATGCATGATATGGGGGATGTATTTTACATTTTTAAAGGTTTGACATATTATTTTATTGTGGAACTTAATGACACGTGAATTACGGAGGATAGTTCAATAACGTATGAGTAAATTAATGATAGTGAAAAAGCATGTCAACGGAAATGCTATGTTTGAATAGATAGACAAATGCTTGGATAAACAGAAGATAATTAGTTGCATGAGCAAAACAGGAAGATTTTTAAAATACGAATCTTTATTTAATTTGCTCTAAGGCCAGAAAATCTACTCGTTTATCCCCTACAGAATGGCAGAGGCGATCTTGAAATTTTAGCCACATGTCAATTTCGTATTGCATCAAATAGTCAGATAAAGTTTCAATCTCAAGAGGTGGTATGAAATTCACCGGTGAAGTGCTTGGGGAATCAATGGCAGGCAAAGCTTCTAAGTATAACTCAAGTTTCATAAAGGAAAATGAATTCGATATAAATGAAGTCGTGTGTGTTCCCCCTCCCCATGTTGAAGTTGCGACACCACCGCCGAACAGACGACTCGTCCATTACATTGTCTCCATACACCTCCTTTAATTGGCGATGAATATCACATGGGCGAACGTTTCTTGCATTGAGGAATTTAATCACTGCCCTCACTTCACAACTGGCGGCGTTCTCAATTTTTTTAAACATTGTAAACAATCACAGAAACAACACAGGCAATGCTAGCGTCACGCAACTTGGCTCAGAGAAGGCAGACAAGCCACTGAAGCTATCTGACCTCGTCCAGCGGCTACTCGCGTCGTCAGCACTTCATGCGGCACGAACGGGTACTACTTTCCGGATGACCCTCGTATATAAAGAGCGTTATACCGCCGGTGAATGCGACGCCCGGGCAGACTGCGCCGAGACGTCGTACCCAGATGCCATCGCCCTGCAATCTTCTGATCAGGGGGTCAAAGGCAAAGTAGAAGACCAGCATCGACATCGGGATGCCCGGCCGAACGGAGTGGCTGATGGAAGTGGGCATCGAGGTGGCATCCTTCATCCTTTCTTTCTAGAGGATGTACCGGCGTACATAATATTAAAGTATGCAAAGAATAAAGTCCTCGGGGAAGGCCTTATCCATGAGCAATGTTAGAATCCATTCGATTCGGACCAGATCAAATGCATTCGCAAGATCAATGGCGAGATCTGCTAGAAAACGATCGCCATGCGAGGGTGAAGAAAGAAAATGTCGGGAATCGGGAGTACGGCATCGAAAAGGTTTCCAGTCCTTGACGAACCCTGACTGGGCTGAAGAGAGGGCAATGTCGGCGACAGCCGTCAGTCTATTGCGCAGGACGTGTGCCAATATTTTGTGCGCAATCACTAATTAAAAGGGCGATAGGCCGGATGTCGTTGAACGACTTGGGGCATGTTATCTTTGGTATCAGTGTTATTACGGCGGCGCGCTGACTTGCAGTCAGAGAGTCGCTACTTAAAGTTCTTAAAATAGGTTTCAAAGCATCCCAGTACACTAGGTAAAATTAGAAGGGGAGGGCGCTCAAGCCGGGCGCTTTGCCCTTTGGGAACATCGAGGAGACGCAGTCCAGGTGGTCTGAGCGGTACGTCTCGACCTAAATCCCTTGTGGAACTGAGGCCATCATAGGGAGAGCGTCCCTTCTTCGTCGGAGGATACCTTTAAAAATATTTTGGAAGTAGCGAGCCGCTTTCCGGAGGAAGGAGGTCGGTGCTGCCGGCGGCAGACTGACTGACTCTCTGTGGCGGAGGCAGGGTCGGATTTCATCCAGAGCCGAAGCTCGGATAGGCCCCTGCAAGCCACCGCCAGGGTGTGTGGTAGGACACCCTGGCGGTGGCTATACACACCAGAATAATTTTACCCGCACATGATCCTACCGCGGTCAAGCAATGTTATTATTATATTATTAAAATGATGTTATTTATCCCCTATAGTTCGCGGAAAAAATGACATCTTAAATATATATCTGTTCCACACTTAATTGGTCTAATTTTATTGACATGATCTCTCCTACCGCATTTAGATGGGGGTATTAATACATTTTGAGCATCACTGCTAAAGAGACGCCCTTCCAATTTATGCTAGAGAGCTTCAATCTGTAATTGTAGTCATCGCTCCGTGAGTAATTCCCAGCCTAGCTGCCCCAATATTTATTTCGGATACGCTACTAAGTTTATCATTACAGTGTTTTCCAAATCTAGTTCCTCCACGCTGCACGCGATACAATTTGGCAATCAATCCAACTTCGAGAGGATCTCATATACATGCAGCATATTCTAAATGAGGCCTAACCGACGACAGATAGCATTTCTCTTTGACCTCTTCATCACATTTACCCAACACTCTTCCGATAAAGCTTGTCCACATACGAGGATTTCCCCGGTATGTGTGTCACTCAGAAGGTATCGTGATAAACTGGGTGAACTCCACCAATCATCACTGTCCAAACCGGCCTTCGGGTTGATTACTGCGTTTATGGTTTTTTTACATGCACACAGACTGCAGAATAGTCTCATTTTCCACATGTTAAGCTAGGTTTGTCTGTGGAAACAAGAGCATACGTAAGGAAAGTTGTTCCGGACATTTCACCAGTTCGAATTCCACGTCTTCTCAAGTTCCCCCCCCACCCGGATGGTCACTCCTCTCTTGATTTACACTCTCAATAGAGGTTAAAGGTCTCCCTCGCTCTGAATGCAGGGATATATAAGGGCGAGGAGCCAAGTGGAGGAGGGCGGGGTGCGCAGTGAGTCGTGAGGAAGAAGCTTCGTGATTCCATAACTTTCAATAAGGGCCGCGAGAGCGCTTAATTCGACCGAAATTGACTCGAGGAGCGCGCGGAGGCGTTTGATTAAAAATCTCGCTCGTTCGCCATCGCTTACGTGCATTCGCATTCACGCCCCATTTGGTTTCCCCGTTGATCTCGATTTGTGGCAAACGGAGATGGCGTTCGCGGCATTTGCTGATGGGGCACAGAACACAGAGGGAAACGCGAAGACATAAGCAAGGAAAGAATATAAAACCCAAAGCCGTACACTTAAGGGCACTTATAGGTGGAATAAGGAAGGGGGTTTACAGGGAGCGAGAAAGTTATAGCAATCATTCAATCACTCCGGTATATAGTATGTAGGCACATTGACCGTCGTGAATCGCAAACACACAACACTCAGGGTTTACGGGGCGGGAAGCCCGACGCCCAAGGTTTTTCGGCACTATTTCCCCACCAGCACTGTGCTTACAGTGTCTTCCTAGTTTGAGTGACGGGTCACTGGCGTCGGGTTTCCAACCCCGTAAACCCTGAGTGTGTGTGTGTTTGTGACTTGCGAAGGTCAATTTGTTTGCAAATACCTGAGCGAGGGAGTAATTGTTATATTTATTTATTTTATATTTCATTGGTCTGAATGACGGGTCACTGGCGTCGGGCTTCCCGCCCCGTAAACCCTGAGTGCGTGTGTGTTTGCGACTTGTGACGGTCAATTTGCTCTGCAAATACCGGAGCGAGGGAGTAAGTAGTTTTTCCAATTATTTTAAATTTCAATCATTTGAGTGACGGGTCACTGGCGTCGGGTTTCCACCCCGTAAACCCTGAGTGTGTGTGTGGTTGCGACTTGTGAAGGTCAATTTGTTGTGCAAATACCTGATCAAGGGAGTAATTGTTAGAACTATTTATTTTAAATTACAACCCCCTTCCTTATTCCACCTATAAGTGCCCTTAAGTGTACGGCTTTGGGTTTTATATTCTTTCCATTCACTCGGGCGTAGTACGTTCTTTATCTATTTATCATAAGCAAGGAGTTAGCAACCCAAATCATCCACCGCGATTGTGCTCTCATATCGTCACAATTATCACTATATCACTCCGAAGATGGTTTGATTGCAAGCCTTCTTATCTCTCTTTCACTTCTCTGGCAAACATGATTATGGACTTGGCCGATGAATTTGTTCTTATTCGTTACGCCCGCCTTTCTTTCTGACAATATTCCCAACAAATCTATTATGCCTCTAGGCGCCTGAACAATCTATCTGGCTCTTCTCTTTCGTATTGTGCTCTATAAGCCCATAGCTTTCTCTGCTCAACCATGTACTTCTTTTTTTTCTCTTCTATTAGGGCATCCTCCAGCGGTTATGATTCTTAACGCTCAGGCGTTATCATCAGGTACCTACGTGTTGAAACTAGTTGTACAGTGGAAAGTACATTGTGGGCACAAATAAAGAACAGTGGGAAAATACATTTTGCCCTTTAGTTAATGGACATAAACTTCGACAAAAGTGAGCCAGAAACCATCGAAAACTTATACTTATTTGAATTTGTGACGTTTGTGGCATTTCGTTTCTCTTTTGCAAAGTTACATATCCTTTTCCTGTTTGAAGTTCCGTTGTTTTCCTTATTAAAATGATCGTTGATTTCTTCTCAACCATTTTCATTTCACATTTTGTTGCCCTTTTTTAGATAATCTTATAACTAAGTTTTGTAATTTCTTGTACCGGGACTCATTTCGACCTCACCTCTTTCGTTTCCTTCCGTGAGCTCGCATCGCTCTTCGCATCGTTACCCATGGCTACTGCTGCTGCTGCTCGGTGCTCGGTGCTGCTGCTCGGTGCTCACTCTCTCACCTACCACGCCCTCCTCTGCTGTTTCTGCGATTTTGGTATTCGGCTTTTTCAAAATGTCTTCGATCATGTTTTTTTTTTCAAAATTCATTTTTTCATCGGCGGGGTATTTTCCTCCGCAGTTAAAGTGTCCCATCGTATTCTCTCGCGTCTTTCCCGGCATATTGGCTTGATGAAATTTTCTCGGGTCTTCCACCGTCGGCCAACATGGAACCCCTGACCCGGTGGAAGACCCGAGAAAATTTCATCAAGCCAATACGCCGGGAAAGCACCAGATCCTACTGTTCCATCGTAATTCGTGATATGGATTCATCCTCTTCTTCTGCCAAAGATTGCTATTTATTACCACTGGGTTATGGTCTAACTTATAGTGGCTTACGTACTAAACTAAACTCTTGCTAAGTAGCTCAGCCATATTTACCTAGCTTGAATCCTTTAACTCTGAAGTACAAGAATATAGTCGATTGGTAGTCTGGCTGTGCCCACTGGCACTTTTTTGTGCATATTCTACGTCGATGTTACTCGAAGAGAATATGCAATATTTTTTCATCATAAAACTCTAAAACTTTGATTCAGTGATATTTCGTTTTTTCCGTCCGAAATTGGCTGTTACTACTTACCTCACCTTTTACTTTCTCTAACCTGTTAATTCCAATCACCCATTATATTTCATCAATCTATTACTTAAAATATTCTCAGGATTGCTTCTAACTGTTCAAATATCTCTATATATAAAAATACATAAAAAGTATTTCAATATCTTAAAACTTTAATGGCTCTGATAGCAACAAAAATATTTTCATCTATGATTGAAAAGCCTCAGAAGCATTATTTTTCTACATACTCGTATATTAAAAAGCACAATTATTTTCATTGGAAATATTTTATGCAATGTTTTTAACTGATTTAATAAAGTCCTGCCTACAATCCGGATAAGATTGAAGTAAGCCCTAAGGTTGAAATTGCAACAAAATATGTTTGCGTAAAATAACATAGGAAGAAATGGAATATGATTTAGATTTAAATGTTTATGGTTGTATATTTTTTGTGTGTGTGTGGATATTCTGAGCAGTAGGCTTTAAAATTTTTGGTTATCACGATAGGCTGATTTTTTTACCCCCAAAAATATACATCTAGGAAAACATTGAAATACAATTCAAAACAACGCTGTGCTCTTAAAAGTGGGTTGGCTAGATCAATTATTATACAAAGTTTGTATAAAACGTATCAGTAACAATTTTTTTCCGACGTGAGCGTGAAGTGCGGAATTCAGACAGTCGTCGGTTAAGTGTGATAAGCATGATCGCGGATCGTATTGGCATCAATAAAAAAACGACAGTGCACACCATTGTAATTGAAAATATGGCGATGAGAAAGATCAGCGCTAAACTCGTCTCGAAGGTCTTGAAGGACGACCAAGAGCAGAGTCGTGTCAGCTTGTGAAGACCTGCGGCGACATCGCGACGATTCCCCAACCCCCTTACAGTCCCGACCTGGCACCAGCAGACAACTTCCTATTCCCAAAAGTGAACTCCTCCATCAAAGGACCGTAAAGAGGCGTCAAAGAAGTTTGCTCGCGTACTCTTAAGGAACTTTCGTGATTCGCCCACCAGGGAGATTTCGAGTGGTAGAAAAGCCGCTGGTTAAAGTGTGTCGGGGCTCAAGGGATGCATTTTTGAGAATTTGGAGCCATATTAGGAATACCTGGTGTAATAGACCTACTCCTCCCGAACCTCTCCCGGTACAAGTCATGTATATAGGCGGTTGGACAACATCACCACCCTGGACTACCGCGACCCACAAATAACTTTTATATTAAGTGTATTAACCCTTGTTTTGAATTGGTTCTTCCTCCTGCATGTTATTTGATGGTTTTTTACTGAATATTTTCCCCTTCCTCTCCCATATCCTCCGTTATCACTCACCCTTGTCAACTGGTGATTGCACCCCCTGCCACGCATCTCTTTGGTGGACCGCAGGGTATATATATCGATGTAGAAAGGGGAGAAGCATGGCAAATGCTGCATGAATGCATTCTCAAAACTTATCTCGCGGAACATATGCACCGTTATGCAATACCTTCTCGCCCCTGGGTTTTTCGAGCAAAACCTTCTTAGAGATCCTAGTTTTAAATCTATGGAGTGAACTCACTTTCGTTGTTCTTATTTATCGAATGTTTTGTAAATAGCGATCGAGACCCATTCCCCTGTGTAAAGGCCTCATCCCATGCGCCAGCGTCCTGGAATCAAACGTGTAAACATGATAAGGGATGGGGAGTGTAACTCTAAACGTTGCTGCCATTAAGGAGAAACGAGAGAAGCACCATTCAATAATCTGCTCATAGACTGGCACTTACTGAAATGTTGAATACATCACTGGACTCACTTTCTTTAAAGAAGATAGGTTTAATTAACCCTTGCTTCTTTAAAGAATACCTCTTCAACATTTTTTGAGCATGGTTAAGTATATGTAGCGATCATGGTTGAAGGTACGAGTAATTCACCGGTGGTTATATCGCGAGAACGTAGCGGCGAGTATTTGTGGGGTGGAATTTTTACCGATGGTAAACTGTAGTTTTCGTTAGAACCGGCAAAATGTCACGTCCGTTGAAATTTAGAGGAATCCCCGAGGCACTAGCACTCTAATGAGTGGATGTTTTGGTTTTCCGTATACCTTTTCAGCAGTCAGGACAGGGATGACAAACAGGCATTTTTCTCCGCTTCGGTGAATTCCTTTGCTCGTGAAGAAGGGACGCGAGAGGAACGGCGAGCCGGGACGACATCCGCTCCACATCCGGCGAGAGACAGCCTCCCAGGACTTAACGAAAGTCTAGGATAAACTCTGAGAATTGGCACTCCGGTTAATCACTAGGAAAAATAAACAAGCGATATAGCGCCAATAAAATCTTTTTTTTGCACATTACCTTCACTCTCTAGCTAACCTATCACTCAATAAGTCCCGGGAGTTATTTAACGGGGCATTATTTTGGTATACGCAAGGTATGATTTACATCGACTACTTTGAAAAGGGAATATCCATCAATAGCGACGATTACATTGAGTTATTTGTGGTTTTGAAGGAAGAAATCGCGTAAACAACGACCGCACACGAAGTAGAAAAAAATCAACTCTCATCAAGACGATGCACTGTGCCACAAGTCAATGAAAGCGATGGCCAAATTGAACGAGTCGGGCTTCAATCTGCTTCCCCACCCCCCAAACTCTCCAGGTCTAGCCCCCAGCGGCTACTGGCGGTTT
Organism: Hetaerina americana; assembly: GCF_022747635.1. Classification (NCBI taxonomy): domain Eukaryota; kingdom Metazoa; phylum Arthropoda; class Insecta; order Odonata; family Calopterygidae; genus Hetaerina; species Hetaerina americana. The sequence continues at coordinate 3,128,094 of NW_027286986.1, read as the reverse complement.
GCTGATCTCAAAAAGATACTCAGATGAAAAGATGAAAAGATTTGGCTCGAATGGGGAAGTCATCGCTGCAGATAAATCTTATTTTGAGGGCAAGAACAAATCCTTTTACAAAAATGGCATCGGAAAGTTAGAAAAGCGGAAGTTAGATGTCGCGTGGGAAGATAATGGGGACAGGGCATGGGAGAGGAGGAGTGGGAAACAGGGGACAGGAGGGGTTCACCATCTGAATAGATGGGTGCAAGGGGTGTGTTAGCCGGAAAGTACGGCAGGAAACCTCCTTCACCTTTTGCATACCGAAGGTCTCTTTTTGCAGTCGTAAGTTGCCTCCTCAAGAGATAAAATGCCTGAGACATTTACTTTTAAATATCTTTTGCAGCGTCACCGTGGATACAGGAGGGATGAATCGCTGTGCAATTGATCCGGATATTTTCATACGCGTTAGGGGGAAAATTAAGGGAAAACCCCAATTAGGCAATAAAATTCAAATCGCATCAAATATATCTAATTGAAATTATTCACAAAAAATACTCAAAATAATAAACGAACGTGTTTCCCCTGAAAGAATTTTTCACATGAATCGTAATTATTCGTAAGAATCCAGCTACGAGCAGTGTTAAATTCTAAATATTGACTTGGCCTTGTGATCTGTGCAGCATCCTTCGAAATTTCTACAGTCCTGAATTTGGACATGAAAACTTTGCTCTATGAAAGTCTGTTAACTCCATAAAAATTACTTTAGAATAGAGGAAATAATTAATTCCATTGAAAAATTGAATTCATCTCTAAATTTTTTTGCATTATTTGCCCTCACTTCCTCTTGCATTTGATACAGGGGGGGTAAAGATTTACAAACCAGGACGCCAAAGAATTTATTTAATATAATAATAAAAAAACGTACTAAAAGAAATCAATATTAACATTCGGGAAAAAGTATATTCACTTGGTAATGCAAAAAATGCTTCTACAGATTTGTAATTTTCAAATTGTTTTAGCCTTTATCTTATCTGGCAGGAGAAGGGCAGAACCAATAATATAGGGAATGCGTGAAGAATACATTTCCAGGAAGAAAATGTTACGAACTGTCAAAAACAGGCTTCCCGTATTCATATTAAAGGTGGAAATGACGCCTCCGTGTTCCATCCCCGTGCAGCATTGCCATATGCAGAATGTATAGGAGGCCCTTCGAACATTGTACGCAATTAAAAACGGAGCTACTAAACAATACGCGCCATACGTTTAATGGGCAATCGAGACATAAAAAAACTGAAAATGCGAGAACGTGAAATCAGAGCACATAAACATTTTTTTCTTAAAAAAACAATTATAATGGTAGGATATCTCGTGTATTTATTGTTTTGCTTTCCGCAGCCAATATATCAAATTCGAAAATTTGGGACGCCGCTTAAATCAAATCATGTGATTTATATTTATCCTATGGACACAGCGCAAAAATTGAATTCATTTTTGGGGGCGTAACATATTCATGCGTGTATGGATGAATTATATATATATATACATATATATTTTATATTTATGCATACATATTGTCGTGTCCCCTCGAGGACAGCGCGACAAGGGACGTCTCAGAAAAGGATCTTGACTAACGCTGAGGAATCTCCGGACGACGAAGGTGATCCATTCGGCGAGACAGTACGGCGAAATGAAAAGAACGGGGTCCTCCGCTAGAGATAGTATTTGCACTAAAGCAACTCCGGCAAGAGTGACTCGTCCATCGGCAGACCCCGGGTCTATCGAAGAGTTTCCCGCTTCCACGGTTCTCGGCTTCCCTCCGACGTGTACGCGGACTTCCAACGAAAAGACATCGAACCAGGGGATGCGGAGGTTTTATTAGATCGCGGCATCCGGCCGCGCCCCAAAATATATTCTAGAACATTCCACAGTGGTTATGACCATGAGCTGTGGTCGCGTGCTTGCCCCTTCTCCCTAGACACGACGCAATTCCCCAGTTGCTACAGCCAAATCCGTAGAAGCGGATTCACGCCGGATGCTGGGTGCTCATCGGCGGATGGCAGGCAGTGGAAAAATCACAACATGTGAATTGCGCAGCAAACAAATAGACCTCCTCGCGAAAGAAAAATGAATCGGGTCGGGAAAAATAAGCCGGGACATAACATCCCCCACCTCCTCAAAACTTCGGCCACCGGACGAAGCCTCGAGGGGTACCCGTGGAAGCTTCACTCATCGCGTAGCCGATTAGGTGGAGTCCTTGCTCTTGCCGTTGAATACAAGGTGCACAATTGCAAATACATCAAATTCTCACTAAAACAAACATATACAATGACATAAATAACATGAATGAAAGAAATAGGCCATCACAAAACAACAAAACCCTAAGTTCATCTCTAACAGAATCAAGAACATTGACAAAACAAATGAAACAAAGGAGCACTCTTAGTCTAGGAAACATTAACACACAAAACATTAAAAACAATTCGATACAGAATGCTGAAACTACAGAGTTCACTTGAATCATATACGTGTCCGTCACCTACTTAAAATGCCATTAGCCATAAAAGCACTAGTAAAAATCATCTAAAAACACCATTATGTGTCTCTCCTTGTGTTTATTGGTTACATCGCCAAATAGTGATCTTCAACAAGGTCGTCACTACCGTCCACACTTTCATACAGGGTGGGCAATGCCACTTTGGGGATCCGGGAATTAGGTGGTGTAATGGGTGCCCTAGTCTCAGGTGGCCGGGACATATCACATATACACATATTCATGCATAGAAAATATATATATATATATATATAAATATAAATAAATAAATAAACATATATATATATATATATATATATATATATATGTGTATATATGGAGATCAACGATAGCAGTTGGAGATAAGGCAGGTAAGGTAATAGTTGACACAGGAAAGATCCCAGAGAGATGGAAGGAATTTATAGAAGAACTGTATAGTAAAGAGCTTAGACCAACAAAGTTAGACATAGAAAAGGATCATGACGTAGAGGAAGATAGCTTAGGTCCAGGCATACTAGACAATGAGATAGCAAGGGCATTAAAGGAAATGAAATTAAATAAAGCCGTGGGGGTGGATAACATTCCCGTGGAACTTTTAAAATGCTTAGGAAAATGTGGGAGGAAGAAGCTATATGGGCTGATCCGTAGTATTTATGAGGAGGGAATCTGGCCAGAAGACTCCGTGAGATCAGTTTTAGTTCCTATTCCGAAAAAGGTAAAGGCCACGTCATGTGAGGACTACAGGACGATATTGATATCCCACGCAGCTAAGGTTGTTCTCAGGATCATAAACAAAAGGATAGAGAGTAGGGCAAATGATTACTTAGGGGATGATCAGTTTGGGTTTAGGAAGGGGAGTGGTACGCGTGATGCCATTGCAGTAATGAGATTATTAATCGAGAGGAATGTAGAATACAATCTGGAAGTATTTACCTGTATCGTAGATCTCGAAAAAGCTGTTGATAGAGTGAATTGGGAAAAACTAATGAGTATATTTCAGAAAATAGGAATATATATTGGAGGAAAAGGAGGCTAATCCGCAACCTGTACATGTCTCAGACTGCTCAGGTGCGAGTGGGGAACTGGGAGTCCGGAGGGGCAGTGTTAGGAAGAAGTGTAAGGCAGGGTTTGCCACTTATCACCGTTGCCGTTCAACCTGTATGCAGTGGTAATGATTAGAGAGGCATGGGAAAAACTGGAGTAAGGAATGATAGTGGTCGGGGAATTCGTAAAAGCAGTTAGGTTAGCTGATGACCAAGCTTTAGTTTGTCAGTCAACCAAGGGGTTGCAAGCATTACTGAGTGAATTGGAAATTCAGTGAGATAGGATTGGAATGAAAATCAATATTATTAAAACAAAGGTTATGCAATTTTCTAGAAAGAAAAGTGCTAAGCTAAAAATTAAAATAGGAGGGCAAAAACTAGAGCAGGTAGAATAGTTTCCGTATCTCGGAAGTGTTTTGGACCAACACGGTCAAAGTAGTAGAGGAGAAGAATTGCGCTAGGCAAAGGGGCTTTCACGAGGATTTACTTTTACCTGATCATGTATATATGTATATAAATATATATATATATATATATATATATATATATATATATATATATATATATATATATATATATGTATACACATGCATATGGTTATAGACATACAAGCACAGTTATATTCTCATTCTTTGCCGCATGTTAATTCAAATATCGGCAATTTTTCCTTTCAAAAATAAAAAAACCATTTCATTTGAAACAAATCGATCAATAAATCAAATTTTAGTCCAAGAAAGAATGATGACATGAAATACAGCATTCAGAAAGACTGGAGAAGGAAATGGCCTCGTGTTTCGTCGATGTCAAAGAGACGGCGAACATTCGATAAATATGATGAGATTGGGGGGGGGAGGGAATTCCGTTTTTTCATGACGAAATTTTCAGGAAATACAAATCAAAAATGGAAAAATAATAATGTCTGTGCCCGCGCTCTCCTATTTAAAATTGTACCAATATTAACTAATTTCATTTAAATTTATCGCGCACTCCCGCAATGAGGCAGACACTTCTTAGTTATGTCGATGTAAATACACCTTCGTTTACATGCTTTCGGTGACATGGTTCCCTGGAGTGTTTCTCGAAACTCCAGTGCGGGCGATGTAAACCCAGCCGTAGTTATTAGTTCTTCAGTCATGTGATTTGCCCACGGAAGTTCACCAACCTTCTCAATACTCCTCTGAGAGCTGCAGATATGTTTATAGTTGATCGTAAATTGTTATATATGTAGGGTGCGACGCTTCTCTCCGGACAAATTTCAATTTGAATTTCCCGACGTAGCGTATTTCCACTGGAGGTCGTGATTGGCGTTCTTGAAAGCTTTAGGCATCTAGTAAACAGTTATACTCTCAAAATGACCAAAATGTTACGTACGAATGCGGGTTATAATCGAAGAGCCGCTATCATCGAAAGTGTTCGCACTGGCCGTTTGCCAAGTGAAATACTTCGATTCTTCAGGTACCCCAGATTAACTGTTTACGATACTATATTGTGGCTAAATATAATGCATCGGAAAAGTCTGGGTTTCCCCAACCGGTTTCACAAATGTATGAAAGCTATTTCGTGACTCAAATTAAATACCAAATATATTGTTGGGCTTGAAATCGTAACAATAATACTCATATTTAGTTTTAAAAAACTTCCTTTGAAAAATGTACGCCACTATTCGCTGCGAAAATATTTTGACGTTTCCTCCGTTACTGTCGAATAAGAGCACACGTTAGAAAACCAAGCTTTAGTTGGTAAAGTGAGATTGACAATTAAATTTGCTGTTAATGAAATATTTTATGATTAATTAAAAAAAATCGCGACAATAATCTAGATATATTATGTAATAAGAATGAATGACGAATAAAAAATCAGTATCAAATAAATATGAATTAAGAGATTGCTTCATTCGATCAGAGTAAAGAACGCTTGGATAACATTTTACTCCATAATTTATTCAATTTCTTTATTATTATTATTATTATTCTTAAAGGGAAATTATTAAAGAAGTATCAAAATCATTTTTAATTATTATCACTTCTAAATTTCGAACCGGCCTTAATCGAAGTAAACAAAAATAAGATTCCTATGTATTATTTATTTTTTTATTTATTAAAATTCAAATGTGCTGATAAACAGTGTCAGGTGATACAAAAGTCCCAAGTAACCACAAAAGATAATGGATAAAATGAGTCTTTAACAAAAGTACACTTAAAGGGAACTTTAAAACACCAATCTCTTTCGCAAATCAAGAAAATCCCCATCTCATTAACATCAATCAATCAGCAATAAAAAAAGATATATTAAAAAAATTAAGCTAGTACATATAATACAATACACCACACATCAATCAAATTATTACATATATTCATTACATCTTTTCTTAAAAGTATACACTCTGTTAGGAAAGGGCTCCAATTGTGTTGCAGGCAAGGTGTTCCAATCAACAATTGTTTTATTTAGAAAAGATATTTTTTTATTCGTTCTCTGTGCCCGGCATTGGACCTTGAATTTGTGGTCATTTCTCCCTATGGAATTTGGGTTCCTTGCTTCTTTCCTAAGATCTGCCCGAACTTTCTCCCCCTTCAGAATGCGGAACATTCCACAAAGTCTGCTTACTTTCCTTCTAGTTCGTAGAGGTTCCCAGCCCAGCGTTTCTAGCATGTCACACACACTCTCCATCCTCCTATGCTTCCCCAGTACATACCGGGAAGCCTTTCTTTGCACCTTTTCCAGTATTTTGATTTATCCTTCTTCATGAGGGTCCCATACAAGAGAAGCGTACTCTCAAATTGGTCTTACCAGGGCCTTATAAGCCTTTTCCTTAGTTGCTCTAACGCTCCCTTTGAGGTTTCTCATCACCCAATGAAGAGTTTTGAAAGCTTTCTTACGAATGTACTCCACGTTTAGCCCCCACCCTAAATCCTTAGTTAAAAATACACCTAAGTATTTTTAGCTATCACTTCTAGGAATCACATTTTCTGAGAATTTAATGCAACCGAAACAAATTAATGACACATTATTGATTTTTCTATGATTCGACTTCAGGGGGTTCACCTCTTATACGCATTGGCCTCATCACCACACCCATTTCGTCAAACTGGGTATTCCATGTACGTGAAATGATCTATCCAATCTCTTTTCTGAAACTGTAACGTTTCGCGCAAATTAAATTGAAACTGGGTAAATATTAGCACATTAGTATCGCGAGAGTGTTCAAAAGAGTTAATTAGAGTTTCGTAGATTGCTTTCTAATGGAAATGAGACGAAATCGATTGAAGTCCTTTGCAAACGTAATGGTTTTCTTTTTTTATTTCCCGCATTACATCATTAGGACACATTTAATTTTCACAGTTATAAAAATTAAATAATAAAAAAAGAACTTCGCACATATCGTTCGTCTGCGAGGGGATGGGGGTGGAAACATTGACGTCCGAAAGAACCTCGCTTTCTCCTAATGTCCCTCCGCAGTAGTCACTTATTGAAAAGAAAGAACAAAAACCCCTTCGCCGCCAAAAATGATATTGTCCCCCCCCCTCCGGCCCGCCCCAATTCCGACTACACCCGAATCGCCCCGCAGAGCCCCAAAGGGTGTGTCACCCTACTCCTTATCCGAATCCTCCTCCCCTGCGGATGGCATTCGCCGGGGCGCCCTCTCATCAACATCCTCGAGCCTGAAATGCCTTTTCCCTCCATTCCGCGTGGGTCGGAGGCGGCCGGGAGGGAGGAGTAACCCTCGTCAAACGGGCCCCTTGACTTTTCCAATTACCGAATTATCCCCTCCTCTCCGCCCCCCCCCCCGATATCCTATTTCCTCCCCAAACACACACGCACACTCACTCTTCGCTCTCCCCGTGCAAGCCGAGCCTTCCCTCTCCCCTTACCCCAGTCCTCCCCCTCCTCCCGCAGAGAAAGAGAGGGGAAAAAACATTGGCTAGAATGAAGTGGGATTACTTCACCGTTGGAAATTGCGGTTCACTTCGACCGACAATCGAACCACCGGGGCCTTTTCCGGTGACTGCGCATCCCCCCCATTCCTAACTCCTCCTACCAGCTGTGCACCAATAAGGATCCCTCGCACCCAGCATAAACAGGGCGTCGCGCGGAGATGATGAGGGGTTTATTGCCATCATAAAGTGGTTTTGCCCCGATAAACTCACAGCACAAAAAAAGTGTATTTAAAGGAGTGTAGTGTACCATTTTTCACGCTTGAGATTGTGAAAAATTAATCACTACCTTTTCGATTTTTTCTTGTGGTTGCTGCAACAAAATTCTCCCAAATTGTAATAGTTAAATCAAGAGCAGCACGTGCGAAAATAGTGTGAGACCGGGCCCTTTTTGAACGAAGTTCACACAGATCTAGTTATTTTGGAAAATGGTTCGCAGTTGCTTATATTTCGATAAATATTTTCAGGAATTGCTTAAGTTTACAGATATTTAGCATTTAATTAGTCGTTTTGATGCATTTTTTACCAAATAAATTATGCATACACCTTCTCACCTGGAATATGTAATAACTTTATATTTACATGCAAAAATTATTATTATTCAAAGGACTCCTCTCAAAATCGTATTCATTGGCACGACTGTGAATTTGACGCCACCATATTCGACCTCTCATAGAGCTAACTCGATAACTATCCCTCACTCGGAGAGCAACAAAACCTCAGTTACATGGCTCTCTGCATGTATGCTCGTTTCATTAAAGTCAAATCGCTCCACGATCTCCATTCGACATGAAACGTTGCAAAATCTACTTACACACCTGTGTACATATGTTATATAGACCCCACTATATTCTATCAAGTTTAAGTTAATCCATCACTTTTCGGTCCATATTTTTGGAAAAATTATATTTTTAGAAAACCCTAGGAGCATGCGTATCAATGGAAAGGGCTTAGTGGGAGAATTTCATATTTGAGTTCATTTCCTTCCTTCCCACCACCTCTTCGTAAACACCAGGCATAGTCGGAGCGTCATGGCAGTATTAATACATTAGTCTGAGCTATAAGGGGTGAATATGTTCAAATATCTTTCACCGAAAGCATAGATGAGGTGTTTTAACGTTGAGTTTATCAGGTAAGGTGCAAACTAAGACCAAGGAGCGAATGAGGTAAATAAGTTCGAAACGACTAAATATATGTAAAGTAAAATACATTTTTTAACTTAAAAAACACCCTTACATTTTTAAAGGCACATTAAAGTAGAAGAAAAAAATATTCATTAGTCAAACATTTCTATATGAAAATTATTACAAAAAATTCGTTGTCACTATTCACTCGTTCCCTTAAAGAATTAAGGGCTTCGCTCTCTTTCCATTGCCTCACTTCTCTGTGGGGTTATAAAAGTCTTAACTTCTGAATCATCATGGGTGAACGTCAATCTTAGAAGTTCTGAAAGTTTAATATCAATATTTAATTTCGAAATAAGCTCGCTCTTACTTAATTTATTCTTTTAAAACCAGTTGTTTAATGAAGAAAAATTACTCGCTATAACTTCGTTTCCATCATTAGGTTGTGAAACTTTTTCATTCTTAATTTTTTTTATCCTTTGAAAATAATCGATTGTTATAGGTGTAGATTTTAAAGAAGAGCCATTGTTTTCTTTGCTCCTGTTTGTTGTATGTCTCTTATTTGTCCTCCAATGTCGAAGGTTGGAGCAATGGAAAACATACCGCACAAATAGTTACTCTACATCAACACCCTATTCTATTTCACCGCGGAGTACTATACGTAGTAGAGAAAGTATTTGTCTGTTTGAATGTGAGAAAAGTTTAAACATTCGTAATGGGAAAGGAAAGCGAGAGTTCGGTTTTATAAACTACAACCTTTAGAACAATATTTTGATTTTGCAGCGATATGGAACTGTGTGGAGAACGATCTAAAATATAAACCATAACAGTCAGTCTATGCACTGTTGTTATAATAAGAAGTTGTTGGAATCTACCGATATGAATTTTGAGTCCAAAACACTCAATCAGTCGCGACTAAAGTCAGCACCTTTCTAATATTACTTTATATGTTATCACCTTTGGTTAAAACCACCCCAGCGGAGTTAACTTCACCCTCGCTGGTTGAGACTGTTTTACAAATCTACGTTATTTTCATTGAAATTCAAATGAATGTAACGTAAATTCCTCACTTAGTACTTTAAACAACATTACTCTAATTCAAAATACCTGCTGAATATTCCATATTTGGCCCAACTTAACCGAAAAAAGTAACTCTTTCATATTACTTACATTCTCTCACGATTAGACAAAAAAAGTCTGTAATCTTTAAGTGGGGCGCATATTTTCGAAACGATTTTCCAATGACATATTGAAGATTTGGGAATGACTCTCAGGAGATACAAGTCCATCCCATATCTCTTTCCTGAAATGTTGTATCTTGTTATTATTTTATTGTAAAATTTCATAACTATTGCATATTTTCAGGCGTAAACTCATGTATGAAGCGTTGGAACGGGATGGGTGTAAGAAGATGGGTCTAAGAACTAAGAACGGGGTGGGTCTAAGACCTAAGAACGTATCTACGCCCTTTTCTTTCTTCTTATTTACTTTATCAAGATGGTGCGGTGGCTAACACACTGGCTTCTCACCGAGAGGGCCCGGGTTTAAATCCTGGAGATGACAATTATTTTTCATTGGTATCCCGGATCCCGATTAGAGGTGCTTAGTGGAGAGTACGTTGAGTGAGCAGGCCGTCCGTCGGATGGGACGTTAAATTGTGGGCGCCTTGGCACCTTTCTTAAAGGTTTCTCTCCACCCTTTCTCTTTTCCGATCAATCTCTAAAGGCGCCAACCTCAGCTGTTGGTCGCCTGCCCTGGAACTACTGCTAAGATTATTCATTGAGTGATATACTTTGGTGCGTGTGGCGGGACTTGAGTCCCCGTGGATAATGAATACGTGTTTGAGTGCTTGCTGGAAGAGCTTGTTTTGTGTAAGATAACTTTTCCTTCTTTTCACATGTTATCAAGGCAATGTTCATTAAATGCCTCCATAATCACCATTCTCTACTCTTACTGAAAGGTAATATTGTTAGGGCTAGTCATTATTTTTACCTTCCAACATTCGCGCTTCGATAGTTGAAGTAAGAGTTAGATTGATGAGCGTGCCAGGAGACGGATCATCATCCCTCGCCTCACCTTCTTGGAGCCAGGTAATTTCTTCTTGCGCCCTTGTTGAATGGGGAAATTGGCCAAATGACGGAAATGAAGACGTAACGAGGGAAAAGTAAGATCGCCCTCTCTCTCCCGTTTCCCCTCCCTGACCATTATCCCTCTCATTCCATCGTAACCAACGCGAGCAATGACTCTTCCCTCGTCCCCATCACCTCTCCCTCTCCACCAAGCCGATGGTAATTTCTTCTCGCTTTTCCTTTCCTTCCAACCCTCCTTCCGTTCGCCGCATTTGCTCGCGTCGGAGATGACCCGAGACTACTGCCGCAATAAAAGAATGAAGTACCCACTTCCTCCCCTCCCGACAAGGCGTCGGAAATGCCTTAAAGTCTTAGGGCGGGGAATTGGAATGCAAACATTCCGCCGATCCCCCACCCCCCGCCTCATTCCATTCGACCCATCGACCGAGGCACGGACTTCTCAAGGTGACTTCCCTCTCTATCCATCGCCTCTATGGGGTTTGGAAGCGCCTTACTTTTTTATTTCACGATCGCGTCGAATTCATTCCCGTCTTGGTCCCATGTCCCATTTTGTCTAGCAGAGAAGAGCTTCATGGATGGCGGCATGAACGGCCGTTTTCTTCATATGAAGTCTTGATAAATCTAAATGAGTATTCACTATGCTTCCACAATGTTTTCTAATGTCCGCATTGCGATGTCAAATTTTCGGATGCACAAATTACAGTAAAACACCCCTCAAGCGAAATGGCAAGAGATCATATCGTGTTCACTGGTAAATAATTCTTTCCACCTTGAATAGTTTTTATAAAATTATAAATTTACGTGTATTTTGGAGAAAAGTAAGGACGCAACAGCGTAATAATTGAATTTCTTTCCATAAAATGAGTTTTGCTTCCTTAAAAATAAACTTCCCCTATATTTATTCATTGAATTTTTATTAAATTATTCATTTTCTCCTAAAATAAAGTACATGCCCTCGTTTAAAACAAAATACAAATGATTAGTTTTTCAATATATAAGCAGAAAAAGTTTAATATTTAAATTAGAGTATGTAGTACGGTATCTATTTAGGATACATGCTATGCGAAGAATATCATAGTGAAAGGGGAATAAGAAAATTAATTTCGTTGGAAAAATAATACTATATTTTCCAGGGAGGGAATTGATAACAGGGTCCCCCAGAAAAGGGGCGTTGAAATAATATCAGTGAATATTTTGATATTGACTGTATTTTTATGCAAAGGGTTATCTTGATATTTGAAGCAAGATGACAGGCATTGATATTTCCATTGCATTTGAAATTCGAGTACAGAGGAAAATGTTCGGCAAACAAGACAGAGAAGGGGAAGGAGAATGGACATGTTACATGTTGTAAAGGGAGGATGGATATAGATAGAATTTAAATCAAGTTTACGGTATTGTAAGGCATTACGTTATATCGTGCTAGGTAAGACCAAGAAATGTCTTAGTGGTCGAGAGTTTGTGTATACAAAACCTACCTTAAACGTCAGGCTAGCATAAATAAATATATTCTTTTATTTTCCTCTCAACGTTATATACCCAGAAAAAAGAACAGAAATCAATTATTTCAAGCAACAGGGATTTAACCCAAGAGTGGGTTAAATCCCTGTTGCTGCTTGAAAAATATTTTTAGGTAATCTACCGGTCAAGGTAGGTTGGTGGATGGACACGACTACCAAATAGATATTTTATTAATCCTAACAAAATCCAGCATCCTACTCAAGATCAGGACCCTCTTCATCTCTGAATACCTTCTTCATCCCGTCCAACATCATTATCCTGTTCATTCCCTTTCCTCATTTGCCCAACATTCTCCCCTCTATCACGGTCTTCAACAACCCTTTTGCCGGTCAAATCCCCTTCAACCACTTTTCCTGCTTCCATAGGATTGCTCCCAACAAACCCCTCTCTTCGCCCCCCACACCAAGTACTTCCTCATTTGTTTTCTTCTCTGTCCATTTTACCTTCTCCATTCTTCTCCACTCCCACATTTCAAAAGCCTCCAGTCCACGTCTATCCTCCCGCTTCAATGACCACGTTTCCGCGCCGTACATAGCTACGCTCCATATCAAAGTCTTGAGGAGCCTTTTTTTAACATCCTTACTTTACGTCCCTGTCATCAACTCCTTCGACCTTGTGAAAGCCTCTTTGCCTAGCGCAATTCTTCTCCTTACGTCCTTACTACTTTGACCGTGTTGGTCCAAAACACTACCGAGATACGTAAACTGTTCTACCCGCTCTAGTTTTTGCCCTCCAATTTAAATGTTTAGCTTAGCCTTTTTCTTTCTAGAAAATCGCATAACCTTTGTTTTATTAATATTGATTCTCATCCCATACCTGTCGCACTGAATTTCCAATCACTCAGCAACGCTTGCAGCCCCTTGGCTGACTGTCAAACTAAAGCTTGGTAATAAGAAAACCTAACTGATTTTACGAATTCCCCGCCCACTTTCATTCCTACCTCCAGTTCTTGGCATGCCTCTTTGATCATTTCCTCTGCATACAGGTGGAACAGCAACGCTGATAATGGGCAACCCTGCATTACACTTCTTCGTAACACTGCCCAGCTAGACTCCCCGTTCCCCACTCGCACCTGAGCAGTCTGAGATATGTACAGGTTGCGGATTAGCCTCCTTTCCCTCCAATCTATTCCTATCTTCTGCAATATACTCATTAGTTTTTCCCAATTCAATCCATCAAACGCTTTTTCGAAATCTACGAAACAGGCAAATACCGCCTGGTTGTATTCTATATTCCTCTCGATTAATAATCTCATTACTACAATGGCATCACGTGTACCTCTCCCCTACCTAAACACAAACTGATCATCCCCTAAGTAATCATTTGCCCTACTCTCTATCCTTTAGTTTATGATCCTGAGAACAACTTCAGCTGCGTGGGATATCAAACTAATTGTCCTGTAGTCCTCACATGATGTAGCCTTTACCCTATTCGGAATAGGAACTAAAACCGAACTCACAATGTCTTCCGGCCAGATTCCCTCCTCATAAATACTACGAATCAGCCCATATAGCCTCTTTCCCCTCACATTCTCCTAAACATTTCAATAGTTCCGCTGGAATGTTAGCTACCCCCACGGCCTTATATAGCTTCATCTCCATTAACTCATCGTCGAGTATGCCTGGACCTAAGCTATCTTCCTCTACGTCTTATTCCTTTTCTATGTCTAACTTTATTCATCTAAGTTCTTTACCATATAGTTCTTCTATATACTCCGTCCATCTCTCTTGGATCTTTCCTATGTCAACTATTACCTTACCCGCCTTATCTCTGACTGCTATCATATATCTTCCTTTCTTATTCCCGATAAAGATTTAACTTAGCTGTACAGCGCACCAATTTCACCTTTCCTCTGCAAACTTTCCATATCTTCACACTGCGTCTTCCACCATTCATCTTTTGCTTTGTTTGTTGCCCGCCTCAATTTATTGTTCCATTATTTGTACTGCATTTTGCCTAATTCTGTATTTACTTTCTTCCATTTTCTCCTCTCATCCATCTTTGCTATCATCTCATCCGTGATCCGTGGTTTCCTAGTCCTTTAAGCGTTAACGGCTATAATAGTGTCTTTTGCGCCTTTCAATAACCCTCTCTCGATACTTTCCCATTTGTCTTCGATAGTACTTTTCTCTTTACCATCCTCCATGATTTCCTCTGCCACCTGTTGGTACTCCTTCCTTTTCAAACCATTTAATGCTTCTACATTCCATTTTCTAACCCGCCGCCCCTGCCTTATCTTTTTGAAGCGGACGCTACATTTCATAACAACTAAATTTTGGTCAGAGTCCGCATCCGCTACGGGGAAGCTGTGCGAATTTATCACACTGTTCCTAAACCTGTGTCTAACCAGAATATAATCTATCCGATACCTTTTTGAGTCACCTAGCTATTTCCATGCATACCTTCGTCTTTTTTGCTGTCTAAACCAAGTGTTGGTGATGACTAACCCGTCTCCTGCAGAACTCAACTACTTTCTCCCCGCGGTCATTCCTCGTGCCTAAACCGTAGTCCACCACCTCAAAACTATCTCCTCCTTCGCCTACCGTCGCATTCCAATCCCCTATACCGATCAAATATTTCCCTGTGGGAACACACGCGATTATGTCCTCTAATTGATCGTATTTCCTATCGACCTCTTCTTCCTTATCCTTCCTTCCTTCTGAATGGTTGCTGGGGTACATGTATACCTGAATGGTAACCAAGTTCGTCGGTTCTACTTTTATCTCTACTTCTTCGATATTCTATCCATTGCCTGGTCTATGTTGACTACGCTTCTTCTTTATTAAATATTGTGGCAAGCCCTCGTTGGCTCTTGTTCCCGCCGCTGTATATAATTCTATAATTATCCCGGCGGTAATCCCCGCTATCCTTCCATCTTACCTCGGATAGACCTAAAATATATATATTTCCCTTTTCCATCTCTCGCTTAATATTCTCCAGTTTCCCTGTCCTCAAAATTGCCCTAGCATTCCACCTTCCTATTTTAACGAATTTGGTCTTCTTCTGCAGCGTGTTTGTCCTTCTGCTGCCGGGTTTCCCTTGCAAGGGTTTCGTGGGATGACGACTGCGGAAGCCACCTCCGCTGTCGGGCACAAAGCATGGCCGATTGGTCCGAGCCCCGTAGTGGCCAGGACTCAAAATCCCTGTAGTGATCATCATATTTATCTTGGGAATGATTAATGAGGTGGTTTCCCGTTGCCTTCCTCAATAGTGTTTTTAACTTGACACCATCACTTACTGGCCGCCCCACTGGGGTTAGATACCATTGTAGCTGCCTCACTGAGGAACAGACGCTGTGTGGACTACCTTTCGTCTGGCTCCTAACCTTCGACCTATCTGGCATGGGTGACCCAACCAGGAGCAATTATTATTTCTCCTGCCAGCATAGCTTAAAGGGTCATGGGAACGGGAAGGACTTCCAGCACGTCAAGGTTGTAGTCCCGGGAGGGTTTGAAATATTATAAACAGGTAATTACAAATAGCTGTAATAGCGAAATGTAATGAAGGAATTCCATTGTTACATAAGGATTCATCTGAAGAGGGTTTCACACCCCGATCCCAGTCAATCAGTATTGACCTGGATTAGGCCACGTACAGCAGTGCTCCGACACTGTTACAATTCTGCCCCGAGGTGCATCACTCCGTGATATTAAATCTCATAGAATATCCCACAGTTCGTTGGCATTACAAAAATGGATACAATTTATTACTTTTGAGATATTAGATATATAGTATAAATTATTTTTAAAATTATAGTATCATACAAAATTATTTTCCAGAGCGACCCAGTGACTTTTACGACCAAAGTCGTATGCAGCCCACTTAAGTTATTCATATGATCACCAAAACCGAACATGTTTCTTGGAATCTCTTTCTGCGACGCGGTGGGACAAAAAGGTCTGCGATGTCTCGAGCACTAGTGATGGAGGTGAGAGGGTGACTCTGTTTGAACTTCCCGTCGGATGAATAATCCAGCCTCTCGTGCATTTCTGATGCAATGCCTGGAGCTCACTCGGCCTTTTTTCCTTTGCAACTCCCGATCGCAGACGGGAAGTTCGCATTCTGTCACATCTTCTCGCCGATCATACAGGTCACGCGTTTACTTAGGAAATGTAAATGGGTTCGCATATATTCGAAGAGCACGCAAAAATATGAAATATTCGAAGTTCCGTAAAAGTTAAAAGTAAAGCATTGAAGAAATAAGAAAACATTTTTATTTAAAATTAGCTATTAACACCTTTCAATTAATAAAGAAAATATGGTAGAACTCAGATACTATCTTACATGGCTTGTACAAAGAGTATCAGAAAATGTTTCGGAAAGATAGATTTATTTCGACAGATATTGCTACGAAACCTCCAAATTCTTCAAAGTGCATCCTTGACGCTGACACGCACTTTTGCCCTTTCGGCTTTTCCAGGACTCGAAGGCTCCCTGGTAGGTGGATTTCGGAAGTTCTTTAAGGGTGTGTGTGCAATCTACTTTGACGGTACTTAGTGTCAAATGGTGGTGCCCTTTGAGGGAGGAATCCACTAAGTTTTGGGAATAGGAAATAGACTGCTGGTGCCAAGTCGGGACTGTGAGAGTGTAGGAGAATCGTGGCGATGTCGTTGCAGAAGGTCTTCGTAAGCAGACAGGCACTCGCCTCAGCTCATGGTCGTCCGAAAAGACCTTCCGACGAATTTAGCGCAGGACTTTTGCATCGTCAGTTATTATGGTATCCACTGTCATTTTATGTCAATGCCAATGTACGATCTGGAATAATACACGCACTTAACCGACGGTATGAATTCAGCACCTCACGCACAAGTCAGGAATAAATATCTACGGATACTTTTTGCACAAATCTAATATTTAATATACCTAAGGTTTCAAATTATATTCAACTTTAAGCATAAATTTGAAATCTTATCTTAATGGTTTCCCTTTCTTAGCTAGTCAACGAATATTTTTAACAAATGGACAAAATCGTCCAGAGATACCCGGCGTTTCAACTTGAGTCAAATTTTGGCCAAAAAATTACCAAAGTTCCTACACTTTTTCCAAACTAGAATTTTCGTAGAAAATAGAATTCATGTTCTACTGCTCCATTTATTTGTCAGCAAACAATTTCTCTCCGTTAAACGTACCCAACAAAGCCTCCCCATCCTCAAATTGATACCATGTAGTATGTACAGGGTTCGTCCGGAAAATAAATGTACTGAGCTCAGGAAAAAAAATTTATTACACTTTTACATATCTTAAGCTAATATTCCTCAAAATAGGACCCTTGTGAGTCGATACACTTGTTCCAGCGGCGTTCCCATTCCTGGAACGCTCCCGCGAAGGCATCATCGGGAACCTCTCGAAGACTCGTCGTCGACCTCTTCTCTGCCCTCCACGAACATCTTGTGCCACCGAAAGATCATGTTTCTGGGCATGGCTGACTCCCCGTAAGCCTGGTTAATCATACCGACAGTTTCGGTAGACGATTTCCCAAGCTTTACCGCAAATTTGATGGAATAACGCTGCTCCAAAAACTTCGGCATCGCGTTCCGTGACGTGGGTCGAGCGTGGAGGTTCGCGTTAACAGAGCTCCTCACTACACCACAGCTCAGAGCCGACTGCCTTTTTCAGCGTCGCTTGCCAACATACCCCCCTCCAATCGCAGCCCGTCAGAGCGGTGCTGGGCGCGCCTGGAGCGGCGCGCCCAGC
Source organism: Hetaerina americana (assembly GCF_022747635.1). Taxonomy (NCBI): domain Eukaryota; kingdom Metazoa; phylum Arthropoda; class Insecta; order Odonata; family Calopterygidae; genus Hetaerina; species Hetaerina americana. The sequence continues at coordinate 3,110,187 of NW_027286986.1, read as the reverse complement.
CCAGGAGTCAGTACACTTATTTTCCGGACGAACCCTGTATTATCCACGATGATTCGATCCTCCCTTATTTCATTTCCATTTGAGCCTTAATGGTGTATAGTTTTAAAAAACATGACTCCTCTTAAATGTTCTTTTTTCAGTTGATAGTATGAACATTCAGCAATATGTATTCAGGCAGGAATTGATAACTCCTGATTTGTGCAATTTTAAAATGGGTGAAAGGAAAGAGAAGAGAAATTGATACCCACTGAGAAAGTTGAAAAAGCGCTTGCGATATATGTACGTAGGAATCTAATCTGTCGTAACTGCTGGCCCTTTTATGCATGAGAGATATTCGACGAGTAGTTATTTGATGAACAAGTGGTGTAATTGCTAATTGGCATTCTGCCTGAAAATAAATGACAAAATGCATGATACATGCATTGATATAAACATATAGTCTCGAGGAAGAGAAGGAACAAACTCCTTCCTTCTTTTTATTAAGAAAAGTGGCTTGACCACCGAAAATTCTAAAACGTGTGAGTTTCTTTTCTTTCTTGTGTGTTTCTATGATTTTATTCACTTTTGCTAACTCGTATATACTTATAAATATATGAAAACGAAGGAAAAAGAGTACATAGAAATATACAGAAAACACATAATAGGACACTCAATTTTCAAATAGTTTGAACTTTTTGCTTTCACTTTGGCCTTCTTCCGGTCAGTAATAGTGCGCTTCGTGGCACGCAGAGCCAGAGGAAAGAGACGATCTACTTTGGCCAAATGCACAATTAAACACGAAATCCCGCCATATGGCGAAAAAATATTCATTCACATGGAAAAAGGATATAAGGAAAAGGGATAAGAATAAAGGACGAACACTGGAAAGGTGGGGAAGGCGGAATCGAGCAAATCTCTTTCTTCTGACTCTGCGTGCTACGAAACGCACTGTTCCTATCCTTTATGATGCTGTAATCTTACTTACCTACTGTACTTCCTCTTGCGTCTCGTGTTCGTCTCATTTGGTGGGTGAAACTGCCCCCTGATGCCATCTCTTGGCCAAAGAATCGGGGCACTTGGTTTACATAAAAGACCCGCAACTCTCAGTGTAAATTACGTTTCCTTATTAGCTCAAGTGGTTAGAGCATCGGCCCGGCAACTGGAAAGAACCGGGGTTCAAGTTCCGGTCAATGAAATATTTTTGCACTTGTGATTATTATATTATCTCAAGGTTGTGTGATTCTTGTATGCGTATAATAATAATAAAAAATTAATCCGTTCCACGACCAATATATCAGAAAAAATCATCCGTCTCGACGAGTGCAAAATTGGTTTTATCGCGGTACGAAATTTCGTTGAAATTGAGTATTTCGCCCCCCGGCGTATTCCACCATTTTCAAATGGATTTGCCCAATACCGGTATGGCTATTTTTTCCCCATTTCCGTACGTATGTGGGCATGTCTCTCTTCGGGGTTTCCAAACGAAATACTTTTGTTGATGTCGCCGCAGACTTATTTACATGGAGAGGAAGGCCATTTTCCCCTCACAGAGACACCTGGTGAGTTAGATGGAGGTGAGAGTCAGGATTTTCACCATTTTCCTTTTTTCAGTTTGCCGAGCGGTCCCCTTAAATTTTCATCCCGGAGATAAGGAAGGCGACGACAATTGCGACGCAGATAGCGCCGGCGAAGAATGAGACTTCGGCGAGGAACCATCGATCGGTTCGGCCGGAATATCTTTCTTACGATTCTTAAGAAGAACGTCCGATACTCCCACAGAAGACATGTCCGGGGGGAAATATAGACCCACCCGGAGGCGGCGGCCTGCCCCCCACGCCGCGCCCCCCTGGCCCCTCCCCACTGGCCCGGCCCCCCTGGCCCGGCCCCCCTGGCCCGGTCGCCCTGGGGACGAGAGCGGGGGGTGGCCGGAGGCCGAGAGAGCTGAGTGGAGTTGCAGCGAGGTAAACAGATTCGCGTATTTTTCCGAGAGCGAGTTTAAAAAATAAATAAATAAAGGGCGAATGGAGCAAGAAATGGCCCTGTGGATTCGGATCGGTGATTACAGGATTTACGTGTGTGAGCCCCCCCCCACTCCCTACTTTCCTATTTCTTTACGATCACTATTTTGCGGCCCCTCCGAATTTTGGGCAACCTTTGTATCGGACTCGGAGATGTGAGGGCAGTCAAAAAGGAATAAAAACCAGGTTTCGTGTGCAAGAGGGCATATGCGAACATACGTACGTTTGCAGTCGTCTGAGTCCACATAAACTCACACACGTAAATGTACACACAAATACATATTTATATGCATGTGTATATATATATATATATATATGTGTGTGTGTGTGTGTGTGTGTATACACATTCAAACACGAAATCCTGCCTGTGTTCGTCCTTCATATGTGTTCCTATCCCTTTTCCTTATATCTATTTCTATGTAAATCAGTATGTGTTCGCCGTTTGGCAGGATTTCGTGTTTGAATGTGTATACACACACACACACACACACACACATATATATATATATATATATATAGATACAGTCACGAAAAGGGCCTCATAGCTGAGAAAATATGCAAAGGAATTGTCGAATTTGCAAAAAATAATGTATGAAATAAGACGTTATAAATAAAAACCTTAGTATTTACTTGTGAATATTTTTGAACCTAAAAAGATCAAAGCGAAATCTTGAACGAGAATAGGGTAATAACTTCGTATACGTTCGCGGGTTGATTCCAATAATGTTTCGGTATATTTTCATAAAATTATGTATAAAATATGAAAGCATATAAAATATCAAATCCCATTCATGTAGGAGTTTGAAGACCTGCCATTGAAATCGATGCCACGAGGTTGAAGAATGAAATACTTATAAATAAAAGGCGAGAAATCTCACGTGCCACGCTTCTTAGTCAGAAAGTCTTCGATTCGTTTTGCTTCGAGGAAATTGCGTTGAGCAGTCACGCAATGGATATTCATTGGCACGGCCTCGGCATTTTACCCCGTAAGCCATCACCATGACTTGATACAGGGGGAGGTTGGTCATCAGCTTTCGGAGGTATTAAACATTTATCCTTAATGGCATTCTAGAAAGCTAAAATTTTACCATCATACTGCTTGTATCTTAAGAGAAAAATACATTGATATACTACATACATATATATCAATCTCTTTTGCCGTTAATTTCTATTTAGGTAGCTGAATCGTGACTGAACGAGTCAATGCGACTCCTTATTTCCTGAGTAGGTATACGATCAATTAGAGGACATAATCGCGTGTGTTCCTGCAAGGAAATAATTGATAGTGCTGGGAGATTGGAATGCGACGGTAGGCGAAGGAAGAGATGGTGATGAGGTGGGGGACTACGGTTTAGGCACGAGGAATGACCGCGTGGGGGAAGCAGTTGAATTCTGCAGGAGACAGGGGTTAGTCATCACCAACACTTGGTTTAGACACCACAAAAGACGCAGGTATACATGGAAAATGCCAGGTGACTCAGAAAGGTATCAGCTAGATTATATCTTGGTTAGACTCAGGTTTAGGAACAGTGTGATAAATTCGCACAGCTTCCCGGGAGCGGATGCGGACTCTGACACCAATTTAGTTGTTGTGAAATGTAGGGTCCGTTTCAAAAAGATAAGGCTGGGGCGGCAAATTAAAAAATGGAATGTAGAAGCGTTAAATAAATTGACGAGGAAGTAGTACCAACAGGCTTTAGAGAAAGCCATGGAGGATGGTAAAGAGCTGGGTACTATCGAAGAAAAATGGGAATGCACCAAGAAAGGGATATCGAGGGCCGCGAAAGACACTATTGGAACCGTTAACGCGAAAAGGACTAGAAAACCATGGATCACGGATGAGATGATTACAAAGATGGATGAGCGGAGAAAATGGAAAAATGTAACTACAGAGTTGGGCAAAATGAAATACAAAGAGTTAAAAAATAAATTGATGTGGGCAAAAAATAAAGCAAAAGAAGTCTGGTGGAAGACGCAGTGCGAGGATATAGAAAGTCTGCAGAGGAAGGGTGAAATTGGTGCGTTATTCAGCAAGGTTAAATCTTTATCGGAAAGTAAGAAGGGAAGATTTATGTTAACAGTTAGAGTTAAGTTAGGTAAAATAATAGTTGGCAAAGGAAAGATCCAAGAGAGATGAAAGGAATATAGAGAAGAACTGTATGGTAATAAACTTAAGTCAAAAAGGTTAGACAAAAATAAAATGACTTTTTCACTCCCGAAGGAAAGGTTAAATTACAGATTAAATCTCCTGCATAAATTGGAAGAATCTCTCTTTAGCAGTGATGCTGAAAATGTATTATAACCCCCATCGCATTACGGTAGGAGGAATTATGGCAATATAATTAGAGTGATTAATTGTAGAACAGATAGATGCATGATTTCATTTTTCCACGAACGATGAGGGATCAGAATAACATATTCCGACCGCGGCGGGGTGATATTCGGGTTGAAATTAGTCTTGTGTGTATCCACCCTCTGCCACACACCTAAGCGGTGGCTTGCAGGGTTCTAAAATATCTGAACAACAAAAAGAATATGACGTAGAAAAAGATAGCTTAGGGCTAGACATACTCGAAGATTAGATAGAAAGGGCATAAAGGGAAATGAAGTCAAATAAGACCGTGGGGGTAGACAATATTCCTACGGTACTGCTATAAGGTTTAGGAAAATGTGGGAGGAAGATCCTATATGAACTGATTCATGACATCTATAAGGAAGGAATACGGCAGGAAGACTGTGATATCAGGGTTATTACCTATTCCGAAAAAAATAAAAGCCACATCATGTGAGGACTAGAGAACAATAACTTTGATAAGTCGTTCTCAGGATCATCAACAAAAGGATAGGGAATAGGGCTAATGATTACATAGGGGATGATCATTTTGGATATAGGAAGGGGAGAGGCACCATTGCAGTAATAAGATCACTAATCGAGAGGAATTGAGCAAGGAATAGTTACAGGCAGGTCGGGATGAAACTTTCATATTCATCAGAAAAAGCAGTTAAGAGTTTTGAATGACTGGGTTAATGGCGTAAAAAATGAGCTGCAAGGATATCTGTGTCAGTGTTAAACTGGAGCAGCTTATATAATAGTTTAATTCCTGGATATGATCTTTTGACAGGCTTATCAATAATGATATATTAAATGGAATATTCAAGGAAGCGGGTATCTCCTCCTTGAATCCTATTTTATAAGTGCGACGGGCCCAAAAGTTTCCAGACGAATCCAGGGATGAGGTCAAAGGCAACATCACAGTATTCGCCGGAGTGCCACCGAAGTGAGAGAGAAATCACATTCGGTTGATATGCATTTAATCGAGAGCAAAGGGCTTCTCAACACGTGAAAGCGTGGCCGCCTCCATCGCCAAGCCAAAGGACACGCTCCCTACGGAACCCTAGCTCGCATTTCCACTCCTCTGGCGCCTGTGATACCCTTACTCCTCCTTGTAGGGTCACGTGATTTCAACGCCATCTCACCCCCTCCCTCGGCCCCCGTATCCACGGGGATGTTACCCTGGAGACAAATATCGCACTCCCTCTCACGGAGCCCCTTCCTTGAGTCCGTTCTCATTCCCTTCGTCGCCAAAGGGATTGTGTCGGACCTGGAGAGCTCCTTCCGCCTAGAGTGTGCGGGGAGGGGAGGAACTAAAGGAACAAAACACTGCGCGCCTCCTCTATTTAAGGGGAATGGGCCATAGAAAAGCAAACTGTGAGGGAGGGTGTGTGGGTGGGGGGAAATGATATTAAAACCTGGTTCATCTCCTTCGTCCTCTCACATATGTGGTGAATGATTTTCGCGCATCGTCACACTTGCGAAGTTTCGGGTGACGCAGATGCCACAAATATTAAAAATAGAACGCACAAAGCAGAAGTGTGAAATTTTCGTTGGTGCGGCCACCTTCTCCAGCGGAGAGGACTGAGGAGGATGAGGAGGTGGGCAGATGGGACGAAAGCCACAATTTGGGCAGTTTAAACGGATAGGAGAAGAATAAGGACAAAAGGCTGCCAAATAAACAACATAAATGGGTGGGAGACTCTATGGCTAAAAAATGCTATGGACTCAGCTAAAGTGCTTCAAGTTTGATTAGAGCGTCTCTGGGTGAGAATAACGCGATTGAAAAAAATAGGAAAAATAGTTTGGAGCAAACAATCGTGGACACAAATCGTATACCTTCGGGTTTGTAGAACACTCTCGGTTACCCTCGTGAGACGCAGTCAGACACATTGAGGGCTTATGAGGAGGAAGTTATTAGATAGATATTTTAGTATCCTGCATGCCATCGTTAGAGTGTGGGGCAGGGGATGAATACGAACCAGACTACTTTTGACCCGAGTATGACCCCTACCGCGGTCGGACCATATTATTCTGATCCTTTATGGTTCGTGTAAAAAATTCCATCTCAAATCCATCTTTTCTCTACCTAATCTCTCTAATATTTCCGATAAGACCTCTCGTACCGTAGTACGATGAGGGCGATGATACATTTTCAGCATCACTGCTAAAGAGACATCCTTCCAATTTATGCTAGTGATTTAACCTGTAATTGAGCAGAAATGGCCCGTTGATCGTGCTTAAATAATATACATCAAAATGAGGAAGTACTTGATATGGTGGGCGAAGATAGGAGACATCCTATGGAGGCGGGAAAAGTGGATAAAGGGGGTGTTGACCGGCAGTGGGATGTTGAAGACTGTGATAGAGGGGAGAATGTTGGGCAAACAAGGAAAGGGAAGGAACAGGATAGGGATGTTGGACGGGATGAAGGGAGGAAGAAAGTACTCATAGATGAAGAGGGACCTGATATAGAGTAGGATGATGGATTTTTTGTATTGCTAGGAATAATAAAATGTTAGTTTGGTAGTTGTGTCCATCCAAAAACCTACCTTAACCGGTGGATTACATTAAAAAATATACTCGTATATATCCCTCCCCGGACTACAACCTTGGCAGGGCCGACGCGGTGGAAGGGCTTATTCGTTCCGATAACCCCTAGAGCTTTGCTGGCGGGAGTAATAATAATTGCTCCTGGTAAGGTCACCCATGCCAGATAGTTAGAAGGTTAGGAACCAGGCGAAATGTAGTCCGCGCAGCGTCTGTTCATCAGTGAGGCCGCTGCAATGGCGTCTGACCCCAGAGGGGCGGCCAGTAAGTGATGGTGTCACGTTAAAAACACTATTGAGGAAGGCAACGGGAAACCACCTCAATTATCATTCCCAAGATTAACATAATGGACTATACAGATATTTTGAGTCCTGGCAACTACGGGGCTCGGCCCAATCGGCCGTGTGTCGTGCCCGGCAGCGGGGGAGACAAGGCTTCCGCGGTCGTCATCCCAAGAAATCCTTGCAAGGGAAACCCAGCAGCAGCAGGACAGAAGACGCAGGAGAAGAAGACCACATTAGTTAGAATAGGAACGTGGAATGTTAGGACAATGATGAGGACATGGAAATTGGAGAATGTTAAGCGAGAGATGGAAAGGGGAAATATAGATATTGTAGGTCTATGCGAGGTGAGATGGAAAGATAGCGGGGATGGCTGGAGAGATACGTATAGAATAATATACAGCGTCGGGGACGAGAGCAAACGAGGGGTTGCGATAGTATTAAATGAAGAGGTAGGAAGAAGCGTAGTCAACATAGAGCAGGTAACGGATAGATTACTACTAGTAGAGATAAAAGCAGAACCGACGAACTTAATTATCATTCAGGTATACATGCCACCAAGCAACCATAAAGACGAAGAGGTCGATAGGATATACGACCAGTTAGAGGACATAATCGCGTGTGTTCCTGCAGGGAAACATTTGATAGTGATTCAGGATTGGAATGCGACGGTAGCCGAAGGAAGAGATGGTGACGAGGTCGGGGACTACGGTTCAGGCACGAGGAATGATCGCCGGGAGAAAGCAGTTGAGTTCTGCAGGAAACAGGGGTTAGTCTTCACCAACACTTGGTTTAGACACCACAAAAGACGCAGGTATACATGAAAAATGCAAGGTGACTCGGAAAGGTATCAGCTAGATTATATCCTGGTTAGACACAGGTTTAGGAACAGTGTGATAAATTCCCACAGCTTCCCGGTAGCGGATGCGGACTCTGACTACAATTTAGTTGTTATGAAATATAGCGTCCGTTTCAAAAAGATAAGTCAGGGGCGGCGAGTTAGAAAATGGAATGTAGAAGCATTAAATGGGTTGAAAAGGAAGAAATACAAACAGGCGGCAGAGAAAATCATGGAAGATGGCAAAGGGCTTAGTACTATCGAAGAAAAATGGGAAATGATCAAGAAAGGGTATTCTAAAGCCGCAAAAGACACTATTGGAACCGTTAACGCTAAAAGGACTAGGAAACCATGGATCACGGATGAGATGATTACAAAGATTAATGAGCGGCGAAAATGGAAGAAAGTAAATACAGAATTAGGTAAAATGAAGTACAAAGAATTAAACAATTAAATGCGTCGGGCAACAAATAAAGACAAAGAAGCATGGTGGAAGACGCAGTGCGAGGATATGGAAAGTTTACAGAGGAAGGGTGAAATCGGTGCGCTGTACAGCAAAGTTAAATCTTTATCGGGAAGTAAGAAAGGGGCTAACAAATAGAGAAGAGGCAGGTAAGGAAATAGTTGACACAGGAAAGATCCAAGAGAGATGGAAGGAATATATAGAAGAACTGTATAGTAAAGAGCTTAGACCAACAAAGTTAGACATTGAAAAGGAACATGACGTAGAGAAAGATAGCTTAGGTGCAGGCATACTAACCAATGAGATAGATAGGGCGTTAAGGGAGATGAAACTAAATAGGCCCGTGGGGGTGGATAATATTCCCGTGGAACTAATAAAATGCTTAGGAAAATGTGGGAGGAAGAGGCTACATGCGCTGATCCGTAGTATTTATGACGAGGGAATCTGTCCGGAAGACTTTGTGAGATCAGTTTTAGTTCCTATTCCGAAAAAGGTAGAGGCCACGTCATCTGAGGACTACAGGACATTTAGTTTGATATCCCACGCAGCTAAAGTTGTTCTCAGTATCATAAACAAAAGGATAGAGATTAGGGCAAATGATTACTTAGGGGATGATCAGTTTGGGTTTAGGAAGGGGAGAGGTACGCGTGATGCCATTGCAGTAATGAGATTATTAATCGAGAGGAATATATAACACAACCAGGAGGTATTTGCCTGTTTCGTAGATTTCGAAAAAGCGTTTGATAGAGTTAATTGGGAAAAACTAATGAGTATATTGCAGAAAATAGGAATAGATTGGAGGGAAAGGAGGCTAATCCGCAACCTGTACATGTCTCAGACTGCTCAGGTGCTGGTGGGAAACGGGGAGTCCGGATTGGCAGTGTTAGGAAGGGGTGTAAGACAGGGTTGCCCATTATCACTGTTGCTGTTCAAACTGTATGCAGAGGAAATGATTAAAGAGGCATGGGAAGAACTGGAGGTAGGAATGAAAGTGGGCGGGGAATTCGTAAAATCAGTTAGGTTTGCTGATGACCAAGCTTTAGTTTGACAGTCAGCCAAGGGGCTGCAAGCGTTGCTGAGTGAATTGGAAATTCAGTGCGACAGGTATGGGATGAGAATCAATATTAATAAAACAAAGGTTATGCGATTTTCTAGAAAGAAAAAGGCCAAGCTTAACATTAGAATAGGAGGGCAAAAACTAGAGCAGGTAAAATAGTTTACTTTTCTCGGTATTCTTTTGGACAAACACGGTCAAAGTAGTAGGGACGTAAGGAGAAGTATTGCGCTAGGCAAAGAGGATTTCACAAGGAGGAGGGATTTGATGACAGGGACGTTGAGTAAGGATGTTAAGAAAAGACTCTTTGATATGGAGAGTAGCTATGTACGGTGCGGAAACGTGGTCGTTGAAGCAGGGGGTAGACGTAGATTGGAGGCTTTTGAAATGTGGGTGAGGAGAAGAATGGAGAAGGTGAAATGGACAGAGAAAAAAACAAACGGGGAAGTACTTGGAATGGTGGGCGAAGAGAGGGGTTTGTTGGGAGCAATCCTATGGAGGCAGGAAAATAGGCTGAAGGGGGTATTGACCGGCAGTGGGATGCTGAAGACTAATTGAAGGGAGAATGTTAGGCCAAGGAGAAGAGGGAAGGAACTGGTTAGGGATGTTGGACGGGATGAAGGGTGGAAGAAAGTACTCAGAGATGAAGAGGGACCTGATGTGGATTAGGATGTTGTGTTTTTTCTAGGGGTCACAAATTATTTAACGCAAGTAATTATAGTAATTACTACCTTGATCAAAAAGTTCCCGGAATAACCACCGTGTGGCGCTCCCATCGTTCCGATTTGAGTTCCGTTTTTTTGTTAAATTGGTACATCTGTTGTTGATATTCCCTTTAAATCTTAGTGTCATAACTTGACATTTGCAAAAGTTACGTAGCCAAGAGTACATCTATCTCTGTGTGTGTTGGCGATTTTTTACAATTTCAGAAATGGATTTAAATTTGCAACAACGAACTTGTATTACATTTTGCGTAAAAAACGGATTTAGTGGCGCACGGACGTTGGAAATGTTGGAAAAGTGTTTCGGCAACGATTCTCTAAAAAAAACGGTCGTTTACCAGTGGCACGAGCGGTTCAGAAGTGGTCGTGAGTCAATCGAAGATGATGAACGCAGTGGCAGACCATCGACATCGAAAGTCGGTGAAAAAATTGATAAAGTAAAAGAAATGTTGGTCAATAACCGCAAATTAACCATCAGAGAAATAGCGGAGGACTTGAACATTGCCTATGGATCCGCCCAAGACATTGTGGTTAATGATTTGGGTTTCCGTCGTGTAGCAGCAAAGTTGGTGCCAAAAGACCTCAATTTCATGCAAAAAAGAGACCGTGTTGACGTCGCAAAAGACATGATTTGCGAGGCTGAATCCGATCCCACATTCATCAAAAGGATCATTACTGGAGACGAGACGTGGGTTTATGAGTACGACACGCAATCCAGACATCAGGCAAGTGAATGGCGTTCACCAAATGAGCCGAGACCAAAAAAACCACGTCGTTTTCAGTCAAAAAAGAAGGCAATGCTGACGGTTTTCATGGATTACAACGGTGTAGTGCATCATGAATTTTTGCCAGAAGGCCAGACAGTAAACAAAGAGTATTATTTGGGCGTTATGAGACGTTTGCGTGAAGCAATTCGCCGAAAGAGACCAGAAATGTGGGCAGAAAACTCGTGGATTTTGCACCATGATAACGCACCGTCGCACAGTGCTATCATTATTCGTAATTTTTTGACGAAAAATGCAACAAATACCATCCAACAGCCACCGAATTCACCTGATTTGGCTCCCTGTGACTTCTTTCTGTTCAATCGAGTTAAAAAACCATTACGGGGAACGCGTTTTAGCAGCCGAGAGGAAGTAATGGAAAAATCGCAGGAAGCACTGATGGACATACCGAAAACCGAATATAAAAAATGTTTCGAGGATTGGATCAAGCGCTGGCATAAGTGTGTTGCAGTCGATGGGGATTACTTTGAAGGGGACAATATAGATTTAGATGAATAAACTTGTATTTTTAATTTTCTGAATAAATTCCGGGAAATTTTTGATCAAGGTAGTATGTACAATACACAGTAACACACAATATAGAAACACACACACGCACACACACACACACACACATATATATATATATATATATATAAATATATATATATATATTTCTATATATACTGGGACGCACCAAAATTGGTAGGACTGATTTTTTTATAAGAAGTTTATTGAAGATATGCTTACATCGACTTAATAATCTTCAAAGTATGCTCCTTGAGATGCTACACACTTAGTATAACGTTCTCCCATTCCCCGTACGCCCGCTGGAAATTTTCTTTGAGGATGCCGTTGATGACCCTCGTCGAAGCCTCTTGAACGGCCTTTATCGAGTCAAAACGTCGTCATTTGAGCTTTCTTTTCATCAGGGGGAAGAAGGAGAAGTACGGTGGTGCCAGATCGGGAGAATAGGGCGGGTGCGGCAACGTGGCAACGCCGTATTTGGCCAGGAGCTGTCTGACGACGAGCGCGCCATGGCAGAATTTTCGGCACCATCTAGGCGCACACCTTGCGCATGGCCAAATCCTGTGAAATAATGCGTTGGACGTTGGATGCAGACATACCCAACTGGTCTGCAGTTTCTTCACTGGTAAAGCGTCGGTCTGTGTTCTGCAGTGTCCTCACTCTGTCCACCTTCGTGTCGGTTCTTGTCGTCGACGGCCGTCCGTAGCGATGGGTCGTCTTCATCGAGCTCCCTACCCTCTTTAAACAACTTGTGCCACTCATATACTGTGGAACGGCTTAAGGCAGTGTCCCCATAAGCCTACTTGATCATATCGAGGGTCTCAGTTGCCGTCTTCCCGAGTTTCGCACAAAACTTCACGGAATAACGTTGCTCTTAATTCAGATTCATTTTGTTTTTCGACGCGGACAAAAAACTTGCTTCACTAAAATCGGTGTCCTCTCTCAACGACAGCCCGCAGGCGACTGAGGTTGGTGTTGGTCTTTTGCTAAGAGCCCCCTCCACCTTACCCTGCCAGGCAGACCCCCTCCACCGCTCCGTTCGCGCCAGAGAAAATCAGTCCTAACACTTTTGGGTGCAACCCTGTATATATATATATATATATATATATATATTTATATATATATGTATATATGTATATATATATATGTATATATGTATATATGTTTATATATATGTATATATGTATGTTTATATATTTATATATATATATATATATATATATATATATATATATATATAATACATATCGATGATATAGAAACGCAGAAGAGAAAAATATAACACGTAAAGTATACAAATATAAATAGAAAATACGTAAAAGGACACTCGCATTTGAGAAAGTTGGTGTTTGGCCTTTTCCTAAGCCCTCCTGAGACTTACCTGGATATTTGAATTCAATATATTCTTCCGAAAAGTTTCTCGATACTTTTTATGCAAACAATGTTTTTATGAAGTTTATATACGTGTGTTAATTTAATTATATATTTATGTATACATGTATAAATTATGCCCATAATTGTGAAAGATCTTTGGGAAACATGATTCGCTCTACGTCGCCATTAGCTGCAACCCGTGATCCTAAAAGTATTTCTCTGATGTGCATCTCTTAACTCCGCCTAACTCAGATTTTCCCATTTTTCCTCACCCTTGAAAATTTCTTTTTATTTCAATTCCAATCGAGACTGGTAATGACATCTCACGCCCCCTTTCTCTCTATCTCTCTCCCTTTCTCTCTTTCTCTCCTTCGTCATCACACTCGATCAATTCTCGTCCATTCGCGAGGATTATGGATCGCCCGCGTAGTTTTATGCCTTAATTCATCTCACTCTCGTCTCACATTTCTTTTCCATTAACCCCACCCCACCCCCATTGACACCCCCTTTCTCTCACTCACTTTCCAACCCCACCGCCCTGATCTCATCCCTTTGCACCCCATCCACTCCTCCGTTCCCTTTGTTATCGCCCCTCCCCTTTCCATTTCCACTCTCGTCACACACTCTCCCGACCTGCTTACCTTCTCCTTCTCATTTTTCCACTCCTCCTCCTTAGCACTCTTCATTAGTGCCCCCCATTCCATCAATGGTACCCCCCCCACACACCCTCCTCGCCAAAAGAGCCTTCCTCAGCCTTCTATCCTTTTCTTTCCCTCTCTTTTTGGCACTCTCGAGCCCCCATAAGACCGCCCGCCCTCCCGATACTCCCCACGGGTTTTATTTTTTCCTTCTTCCATTTTCTCTCGCTTCCTACAACCCTCATCCTCCTCGTCTTTTCTTCCCTTTGGCCCGCCCTCCTCCGAGAACATCCCTTCCCGACCTCTCCTCTCGTTGCTCCCCGACATATATTCATTGGAGGGACACCTTTAACTTTTCTTTCCTTAAAAGCCCGCACGACAGGGGTTTGTTCGCCGTCACCTCTCCAGAGATGTCACTGGTGACGTCCCCCCCCCACAACCCTTATTTTTTTTGGAATGCCCCACGAGGTGTCAGTGGGTGGATGAGGTGTCGCTCCGGAGCCCGAGAGCACGGCCGGACAATTAGCCGAGGACGTTCTAGATCTTCTTGATTGTGAGCTGGGGGAGCGCATCGAAATGCCTATTGCCTCCGCTCATAGTTCTCCACGCGGGAAAAGATCGCGTCACCTGAGAATTCGTTCCATATGCTCAAGGATAGGAAAGCAAACATTTCACTGATCTAAACCCATCCTTCGCCTCACGGAACAAATGAATTAATTATGACGAAGACACGTCATAGGTTTATTATTATATTATGACGAAGAGACGTCATTAGCTGGAGGAGACCTAGCAGTAGTTGATACGGTCAAATACCTAGGTGTTACATTCACAAAAGACTTAACTTGGGGGACTCACATACGTAAAGTCTGTGGTCAAGCATATAAAAAATTGGGATTTATTAGACGCATTGTCGGCAAAAGTGACTCGAAGGTCAAGGAACGTTGTTACCACGCTCTTGTAAGGCCTCATTTAGAATACGCATGCAGCGTGTGGGATCCGAGTGCAAAAGGTCTCATTCGGGAAATTGAGAAGGTTCAACGCCGGGCAGCCCGTTTTGTAAAAAATTCCTACGATAAAACGCAAAGCGTCACCGAAATGCTCATGGATTTGGGGTGGGAATCATTGGCTGAGAGACGATTCAATGCAAGATTGAAATTATTAAATAAATTTAGATCCGCATGTTTCAGCACCGAGGTCTCGCAAATTATTCGTACTCCTACATACATTGGTCGCTTGGATCATGCATATAAAATTCGGGAAATAGATGCCAGAACTAACCGACTCATAGACTCCTTCCCACGGACAATACGGGAGAGCAACTGCAGGGTTATAAATAGCAAAAATTCTACTTGACACCCTCAGCGTCTAAAAAATAATTAGTTGTATTTAAATGCATGCTCTTCCACTAACCTTGTGTGTTTCGTTATAATAACCCATTTTTTCCGGATGACCTCATTCGTGTTCTGTTCATCTGTTTTTAAGTCTCCCTTTCAATCCCTCGTCCCTCTCCGCGGGGGGAAATTCCTGCTACCTGCAACGTTGGGTCGCATTCCCTGCCTTTTACAGACTCTTTGGGGGTAGAGTGTTTTGTGTTGCATGTTCATGTGGTAGTGATGTTTCACATTCTTGCTTGTTGTGTCCTGACTTGCGTGTTGTAGGGTGGCTTTCGTGCTGCATCCTGGGGTGCAGTTTTTTGTTGGTTTGCGGTATATGTGTTTACATGAGTTTGGATGAAGGGATTTTTGCATGCATGGAGTGTGTGCGCTGCTGTGGCTGTAGTGTTCCACGTTGCTGTTTTGCATGTGGTATTGTTCCTTTTCACGGTTGGTGACCTAACACCCCCCGCCACACGCCCTTGCGGCGGCTTGCCGGGTATTATGTAGATGTAGGTTGGACGAAAGTCGAGTGATACCTGCCTTATTTTTTGCTTCCTGTCGCAGGGACTGCTTTCGGATGTAAGTTTCACTGAGAGGTTAACTGATTTGATGTAATTTCACCGCGGATTATTAACAAATACTTTCAATGACTTAATTTTTACCCAGAACTTCAAGTCAATGTTATTTACCCAAAAGAATCATTGCGGCAATGACGCCAGACGTTTTTCCGCAAGTTTTTCGCGTTTTGGTTCGAAGAACTTTCAGCACGCGAGGTGCTCAAGAAATCGGAACTGGATTGATAACTCACCCAACAGTTATCAGAATTGAAAATGAAATAAGTTCGCATGTTTCGCATGAAGGTTTGCCCCTATCGGTACTGACGCCATTAAAACCGACAAATGGCAAACAAGTATTATTGGTACTAATAAAACATACGCAAGAACAGAAAAATAATTTATATTATAATTTGTATATTTATGTTAAATTCTGATATTCTTGTGCGATCAGCGATTTGATTAACACACTGTGTGAAATATACGAATTCCATGTGAAAAGTTGAAAATAAAAATATACCAGCATGTATATTTAATTTCCCTTTTTTACGTATATACGAATCGATCCGTGAAATGTCGCGCTGGAGGCGTACCCCAAGACTGTGGCCAGGAATTAATAATTGAAATAATAACTAGTCCATCCATTATTAAATACTTAAATAGAGTAGAATTTAAGTTTAAGAAATGGGGAGAATGAGGGAGGTGGATTAGCCAGGCGCAGAATGCCGAGGGGGTATTGGTGTTTTTGAGGGAAAGTCTGCCGAAATCACCTGCGCTTTAATCGGGCAACAGATAACTGCGGTAACGGATGACGAGGGTGTCCGAACTAAGTTACCGCGAAGAAGAAAATATTAGTCGGTAAATTAGTTTAAAAAAATAAATCCAATATCCGTTCTTGTGGTAATTTATAAGTTGAAAAAATTGAGTGCTAAATGATGATTGAAATGATTAGGTTGGGAGTAAAGAAGAACCAATGGAGGAGAGAGAGACCGTCTGGAATGAAAATCCTGATACTTAAAGCAGAAACTCATTTACATCTGACGGCGAGAGATTATTTAGATTCCTCAAGGATAAATCAGAAAATAAGACCACTTAAATAAAAAGAGAGAAAAATTTGTAAAGCGCTGATCAGTTAAATAATTTCTCTCCTCTTGCGAAATACGCGGCCACAATAAAATTTACCCTTAAAACCTACGGAAAATTTATTGAAACAATAGAAACTACTTAATAAAATATCAGTAGCAGAAAGTATTACGTTTCATGGGCTACTAGATGAGTGACAAACAGAGAGCCAACTCCAGCCAAAGAAATGGAGTGACAGAGGAGATTGTGGAGAGGAATCGAGGAGAGAAAGGGTTAGGAATTAGAAAGGAGATTAGCGGTCAGAGATATGATGGATGTCATAAATAATGTAGAATAATGAAGATTAAGATGTTTCGGGCGCATTGATAGAATGGACGGCGGTGTGATTCCTTTTCTTGACATGGGAACCAGGTCGAAGAAGGAAAAGACGGAGAGACACTTGGTTAAATGGAGCGAGCATGATTGGGAGATGACTCAATGGAGAGATTAAGGAAAGCGGGGGGAGTGTGTGAGGAGTGTGAAATGCCTAAGAAGGTTGATTTGGTGGAAAGTAGCGAATATGGAGAAAACATCGACGAAACAAAAGAAATGAAAAATCCATTTCAAGATGCATGACTTAACCGTGGGAAATTTTTACTAGTTGGAGTGCGTCCTCATATAGAATAGAGGCTGGGTAAACCCTATCAGGGAAAAAAGGAGGGTAGACTAAGGAGGGTAGACCATTTTCAAAAAAAGACATTTAATCTTTTGAAATTATGACATTTTTACCGTGAAGAATCTCTCCACCGGGTTAACAATCTGAAAGGATGGCTCGCAATGAAATTAAAAGGAACGCTATTAGAGTTTCACCTGCACATTCCCCCTTATTGACATCAACGGACACCCAATTGGGAGTTGCAGAAATCACGAAAGGGATAAATTTAAGTTCAATAACAAGTATTATTTAATTAGGTTGTGAAACTCATATGTACTGCGGGGAAGATCATCTCATGTAATAAATGCTGTGAGATAATCCGGATCGCTCATTGGTAATCATTGCGTTGTTGACTATTCTGATTCTGTTTCTTGATAGTATTGAGAACTGACGTTATTTCTTCTCAGTTCTCCACACAATACATGGTTAGCACTGTATTTATGGAAATATTTAAGGCGCAGGGCTTACATTTTTCGTACGATTTCAACAGCATTGAACCTGCAAACATTCTGAAGATACACTGTGCACTCGTTTTGTATGGATTAACAAGTAACAAATGTGGCAATGGATTTCAGCATATAATTTGTAAATTAATGACTATATTGACTTATTGTGAAAGATTAAACCAATAAACACATTGCACAGCAGGTTAAATTTGGATGTGTCAGAATGTTACTAAGTTTACTGACTAAGTTTAAGAAAAAAGGTTGACTAAAATTTTTTGCATCAAAAATAGTTTGTTTTAAACATAGATATTTAAAGTATATAATAATAGTTTTTAAATAGCCTTAAATAAATAATTATTTGTGTATGTATGTATGAACACATGTAAGTGCATGTGAGAGAGAGTATCTGTTCGAGTCATTGTGAAAAAGCAATAAAGGTCGTAAAGACGCTCGTAAAGTGAATCCTATTTTTCATACATTTACATGAATATCTGATTCTTGAATTATTTATAATTTAGCGGATTTGACGGTGCAAGAATTTGCGTTTTTCCAAGAATAATGGATGCAATAGGTATGATAAAATAATTTTTAGAGATTTACCGTAACATTTTGGAATTACTCAAGCTTGCTATCGCTTTTCGATACATAAGTGTCGAGCAACTCCCCGCTCATGTCTAAGTAATATTCAGAGTTAGGATGCAGAAGGATTTGCGATTTCAATGCTGCAGAATTTTGAAAAGGCTTTCATTCCTTGAAATAATTCTTTCTACGTTAACAATGGTATTCGATGAAAAATCTTATTCCCCAAAATCAGAAATCTTTAAAAAAAGTAATTCTTTCGCCTCAAATGAAAAGCATGCGTTCACATTGTTTTGTTGACAGGTTTACTAAAATTATTTTCAGCCGATTGATAGTTTGTAATAATATATAAAAATAATCCGTAATTATTTTCTCTACCAAATGTTTAAAACTTGAACTTATGAAAAAATTTAGCAAACTATATTATCTAACTAATTGCATATTTGAACAGAAATGACATTACTTTTCTGCAACCGTTTCGAATGTCTTTCGCAATAAGTTGAATGATGCATCTAATTACATCTGCTATTGAAAGCCATACCTTGTTGCAGTTTATCTAGGACGTAAATATAATTCACTGCTTTCATGCCACCACCCTCGGTCATTATTTCCTTTGTCGATTTAAATTTAACGCTCTTTCATATTCACATCTGACCGTGTTGACCGAGTATTGCATTATGGATCTATCGATGGCTAATCTACGTTAGCTTGGCGTGGATTCAGGTCGCATTATTAACTTGTACGTAGCCTAGTCTCAGGTGTTTTGTGCCAGCTATTTATTAATTAGGTATTTAAAACTTTATCGAAGTTATCCCCGTTTGGCGGAAGGGGATGAGTATTTGAAAGGTGGATTCGGGAATGGCGTAATAATATATTAGGGCACGCCCTTTTGGAGAGGGGAGAGTTACGCATCCATGGAGCTGAGGCGTGGGGGAGAGGTCAGGGGGGGTGTCGGGTTGGAGAAGGACGGCGGGCGGGGTTTAAAAGGTTGTCAGTCGGATTTTTGAGAGAAAGAAGAGGGCGAGGATCCCTTAAAAAATGTTCCTCCGAGGAGGATAGGAAAAGGGGAGGAGGGGTTCAGGGCGGACACATGCCTGCCTCCTTCGCTGCGAAGGGTATTCTTTTAATTCGAAGAGAGAGGTCCCTTCTTACCTTAGGGCCGAGGATTGACGTCTCGGAGGGAATAGTGAGGGACGGGCAGAGTGGGTTGGAGGAGCCGTAGGGATTGATAAGGGAAGAAAACGTTGAAAGGAGTTGGGAAGGGCGGGATCCTTGGGGAGGCTGGGTATCTGAGAAACCCTTTCCATTCATGGGGCGGAGGGAACTCGAATGGTTTGCCTGGCTCTGGGGAAAGGAGATGGGGGCGGAGTGAGAGTACGTAGAGGAGGGGTAGAGGGGAGGATGTGCTGTTCCCCCCGTCCAGGTCCTCACTCCCTCGTCATCATCACGAGGCATAATTATTATAATCATTATCACCTTCGACAAAGGGATCGTCGCCATCTTAGGAGAAGAAAATGGAGAGTTTGCCGATCGGGGGGAGGAGGGTGGTGGGAGAAGGAGAGGAGAAGGGCCCTCTTGGATTTGATGCGCTCTTTTAATTAAATGGAGTAGGAAGAGACGAGGGTGTGGGCGCGTGATGCTGGGAGGAGAGAGAGAGATAGAGAAGGGTTCGGCGGAAATATTCAGGAATTCGGATGAAACATGCGTTTTCGCCGATTTCGAGCGAGGAAAAAGAGAGAGAGCGGGAGAGAGGGAAAGAGGCCGCTGGCCGAATTCCGGCATGAGAGCTTTCTGTTGGGTTGTTTAATGCGGGTTGTTAACGCTCACCTTAGTTAGTTCGATGCCCACTGTTATCTCTCGCCTAAAGGTGATGCATGGCGGCGAAGGGGGCGACCTGGAGGAATGCGTGGGAAGACCGAAATCGGACCGGACGAGGGCGAGGAGGAAGATTCCGAACCCGCATGCATTACATGTTACAGATTACATGTATGGATGTGTGCATTAGAGAGACTCGAACTAGCCAAAGGAATAATTCGGTGAAGCGTTCAAATGGACATTTGTTTTGGTGCGAGGGAGGTTATATTTCGCTCCAGTCGAAGCTCGACGTAATAAATCTCCGGTTTTCTGGACAGAAAATCGAGGAATTCGTTATTTATTATTGTATAATGGATTAATTGTATGAGATAATGTTTTACAATATACTGCCTCACGAAGGTACATTGAGTTTCACTCTATCATGAGAAAACCTTGGAAAGGGAAGTTCAAATAGTCGGAAACGTACTCCGCGTAGTAAAAGGTTGAAAAAGTACGAATGGCCGACTTAAGGCTTTAGAGAACATTAATTTGAGCTTCGAATGCAAAGGAGCGGACTTGGGTGCTCAATTTCACTGTCAGCGTGTATCCGAGATGGAAACAATGAGGGATTTGGAATTCCCGAGACATGGTTATGAAGAATAATTGGAACACAATTTTTGACAGAGCAGAAGACTAACGACGAATTTCAAATTCTCTTAGGGAAGGGAAATAATTTCTAGGATATAATCTGAAAAAAAACAGGAAGAGGGGACAAGAAAATACTAAGAGGCATTGGGGTGTGGGGCCATAAGTAGAGGGGAAAATGTTGGTTTTGTCGAAGGAGGACTGAAGTAAATAGGATTTGAGTCGCATGAAAGAAGACATGATGCAGGAAGACCCGAAAAAGGAAATAATATAGAGCCACAAAAGGAAAATTGAATAGAAATGCAAAATGCGACCGTCAAAAATCAATTTTCGAAGGAAAGATTATCTGTCCTTTTGAGCAACATCGTGCCCCCTAAAAATGGCTCACTTGGGTCATGACTACCTCAAAACGTTTTGTAGAATGAAAATGAATGCTAGGCATGAAATTTCTACATTTTTTAAAGGAAAGTTATGATCACGATCCATAAGCGCTTAAAAATAATATTAGAAAAAATCACTTTCACTTTTTTTTCACTTTCAAGAAATTTTAATGTCTCATAGCTTATGAAACCGCACCCAGGATATTTGGAATTAAATAAAACCACATTTGGAGTTAAAATAGAACTTGTGCTAGAAATTTCGAAAATCGCGGCAAACACGTAACTGCCCCCATGTAAAGTACAAGAAATTCTTCCCCGCTAAGATGTCTAAGATTTCGAAAAACCTTTTTTTAAATTCATTCTGTCACGCTTGAATAGTGTCAATTCTATGCAAATTTTCAGTTAAGTAAATAAAAGACATTTAGAAAGAATGTGTATTCCTCGAATTATTCATGGATGAAATTACCGTGGCCATTTATGTGCGCACATAAACATCTACTTGTAGGAGTTACAGAAAAGTCCCTTGAGGGAAAAACTGGGGTGCTATTCTATTGTTATGCTTTTCCAAACGGAAAATAAAAGAAGTCAAGAGTCGGGTCGTTCTCTCTCTTTCTCTCTCCTGCTGGGTAGAGTAGGGCGTCCTTCCCTAATAGTTGGCG
Organism: Hetaerina americana; assembly: GCF_022747635.1. Classification (NCBI taxonomy): domain Eukaryota; kingdom Metazoa; phylum Arthropoda; class Insecta; order Odonata; family Calopterygidae; genus Hetaerina; species Hetaerina americana. The sequence continues at coordinate 3,088,436 of NW_027286986.1, read as the reverse complement.
TCATAGACGACGGATGGCGCCACCTTTTCTATTCCGAGGAAGGGACCAAGATGATTTGAGAGAAGGAGAGTGTGCGCGCGCACCCTAGTACCCTCTGATGAATCCCCTTGCGACGGGGAGCTCAGTATTGTCGTTTTTTGAGAAGCTTTACAAAAACACTAAGAGCGGATCGGCTTGCCTAGAGCGATACGCTCTTCATATTATTCTTTGTGATCTTTCGGTTTAATTTCATGCACTATTTTAACGTGGAAAATGTAACACTGTTTTTTCTAAAAATTTGCGATATTCAGTTCTAACGGATTGTCTCCGGGGCATTTAAAAAGCAAAAGTGTCGTTTTTCATTACAATACCAATGTTATCCTAAGCCTACAAAAATGAGCAGAATTTTATAGTACATTTTGAAAGACATTTTACTTTTCAGTAATTCCAATCGTTTTCGTGAGAGTAAAGAAGTTTCCCAGATATGATTTTCCACCACTGGCCCTCGAAAAATGAGCAGAATTGAGCACGCATTTTAAAGACTTTTCCTAACATTTTTTCAAGTCCTGCCGTACGATTTGCAAGCACTGAAAAATAAATACTGCCCTAATCTCTTGCTTCCTATTTTCATAGAAAGGTCCGTATGCACCATCGCTAATTAATGTCGCCAATGTGCGATTGAAGTCCTTGCGGTAGTGTGAAGAAGGGGAATCGAAAATATTTATGTTAAGTTCAGGAACTTCACCTAAGAGTAAGGTTTCTCACGAGGAGAGTTTTAAACACTCAGAGAAAAAATAGCCAATATAATGAAATAATAGTAATGAAATACTTAATTGCTCTTTACACAAAAATATATTTTTCCATTGAAGTCTACAGAAGCTTTCAAAATGGCGTGGGAAATTCCGAGAGAATGCGGACGAGCAAGAATCAGTTAGCTTCGCATCCAAATGTTATTACTGATCGCGTATGAGAACGAGATTGAATAAAAACAATATGGAATAAGAATCGATTATGTGAAAACAAAAGCAATAATATCTTTAATAAATATGAAGAATAAGATAACAATTAAAGCGATATGGTATGAAATCGATCTGGAAAAGCCCTGCTCGCCTCGCAAAATTGTGCTAATTAAAAGAGTCAATTCCGACGTTTAATTTTTTTGGCGATTTTGTTCCAGAAATTTTAATTTAATGTTTATTGGCGACAAATATCATTTAGTTTATTAGAGATTTCTTTAAAAAAGACCTAAGGTTTTGTGAAGCAACTTGATAGCATAGATTGGTAGACATGATCATTACATCCCCTCTTCCCTCGTTTGCCAAACACATATATAACTATTCGAGCCCTTTCCTAGCAGAGTGCATGCTTTTAAGAAAAGATGTAATAATTTGATTGATGTGCGGTGTAAAATTATGTGTAACAGCTTAATTTTTTTAAATTTATCTTTTTTTTTCTTGATGATTGATTGATTTTAATGGAATGGGGATTTTCTTGCTTTGTGAAAGAGATTTGTATTTTGAAGTTCCCTTTAAGTGTACTTTTGTCTAATGACTAATTTTACGTATTACCTTTTGTGATTACTTGGGCCTTGCGTGTCACCTGACACTGTCTATCAGCACATGTGAATTTTAATAAATAAATAAATAATATATTGCATCTCACGGGCTCTATTCCGCCAGAAAATCAAGAGAAATCGCGAGAATGACAAACGCAGCCCGAAGCATCATTGGAAGCTATCGTTCTCAGATCAGGATAAATACTGTGGTTTGTTTTAAATAAAAATCTTTGGTGCCTTCTATTTGTCAATTAAATTACACCACACGCGAAGGATTCATGACGTTCTCTGTTGTCATTCAGGCAATATTTTTCCTAGTCCCAGTTTCGGACGTGCGATCCAATTGGGAGGCATTCCACTCTGATACTTCCACGTTCATTTATGTTATGGAGATTCGTAATTAGACAAGTGACACTTACATGAAAGAGTGATCGACCCCAGTCTCATCCCGTCGAGCCTCGGGGGGGGGGGTGAAAAGGGGGGTCCTGAACTGAACACTTTCCTATTTAATGCTCTCCAAATTGCTTGTTTAATGATATCTCACAATTAATTGATGCCCGAGAGGCGTTGTTCACATCAATTCACGATTTTTTTCCGTTCAGATCGATTTTTGAATCAACATCGAGAGAGTGCGTTCCCATCCCTCCATTGCGGAGGGAAAAGGAAATGCGTGCCATCGAAATAATTACTTACTCTTGTCCGCACGGGAAGTGAAGCCATTTAATGGGCAGCGGTCTCGGCTCTGTCGCTACCTTGTCGAGAAGGGAATCGAGGACCGACGTGAGAAGACTGTTTCAGTCAATACTGTTGCCGAAATTTCGTTGTAAATGATCCAAAATCACGAAAAACCGAACGAATTATAAGGTCTGTGATTGATGCCCACCTTTTTTTAGAAACGGAGAGAAGAGAAAGATTGTGGATGGCGAGAATGTGAAATCCATCTTTGACGTGGACAAAAAGTGTCTTTAAAAAACTGAAATGACTAGAAAATTACTTTGTTCGTTCATTTTTTTCTTTTTGCGAGCAAACAAACAGCAATCAAAAACTGTCGGTCATTTTTTGCATTACACGCATTAGTTAAAAATTTTTATGTTCCTCTGAGAAGGAATATTAAGAAATAAAAAATCTTTAAAGAGTTTAGGAGGACGTCTTGATAGCTTAACTAGCTAAAGCACTCGACCGGATATTGAGGGATCTGGGTTCGAATCCTAGTCAAGGCGAATGATTTTTACACTCGGAAATTGTTGCATTGAAATGCACATCAGCGGATGACTCCGTTAAAATTTACTGTTGCGGCTTCTCCCGCAGTTTCTTTGGAATTTCATGTATCTTTGTTAAGTCGGAAACTTCTCAGGATAATAATTTAGACGGATGAGTAACGCTAGTCAACAAAAGCTCAAAGAAATACATTAAAAAGAAACTCAAACGTACTTCAAATTTCGGCCAAATCACCTTCCTTAGGCAAAGAAGGAACCGTTGGGCAGTTTCCGAGAGGAGAGGACAGGAGGAGGACGCTGGATGCAAAGGGAAGGCGGGAAAAGGGAAGGGAGGGGAAAGGCTGGGAGGGGAAGGTTTGGAAGTGGGGGATGGGTACGAAAGGTTTTGGGAGCGGAGGGGGGATGAAAATATCTCGAGATTTGGGTATTAATGTCTGATGGTGATCCCTGGCTCATTTAAGGAATCGAGGGGCCAGATAAACGCTTGTTCTATTGTTTTGAGTTTGTGTGGAGTGCAAGAGAGTGTGGAGTGTGAGGGATGCTAGAATGGAGACTATTGCATTTCTCAAAGGGAGTGTTATGCTCGGAGGCGTGCTTTGGAATTGGTAGCATCGCACAGAAGGGAAGAATTATTTTATGAGGCCGGGTGGTTATTAATCATAATATTTAGGGGAATGGTACACTGTCCAATATAGAAGGCAGGGCATAGCTGGCACTTAAGAAGGTAACCTACATTGCTGGATGTGCTCGAAGAGTAGGAACTTGGTGGGGGAGAGTTAAAAAGCGGGTGGGGTAGGGATGGGATTCAGGTTCTAAAAATAATACATAAGACATCTTGGTTTACTGATAATAAGTAGAATAAGAATAAGTAGGATAAGTAAAAGAATAAGATATAACATGTTGCACTTGGGAAAAACGTTGGCGGTAGAGTTGTGGTCCTTGAGGATAGGGTAGAGGTTTTTTTAAATTGGACCTTAGAGACTCCAGGCCAGAGAAATATGTGGCAGAAATCGGAAGAGGGTGGGTTTCTGTGGTGAAGGAAACTTTGGGAGTGCAAGAATGTCTTCGCATTCTTTTCTTTAGGAATGACTGGGGATAACCTCACTAGAGGAGGGAATTGTGTGTGTTCAACAGGAATTTATCTAGGGATGATTTCTGAAATTCTTTCTTCCTTCCCTCCCTTGGTGACTTGACCACCGACGACTCGGAAACGTGTGAGCTTCCTTTCTTTTTGGTGTGTTTCTGTGTTTTTGTTCACTAGTGCTATCTTGATATACATTATTATTCACATCCATGAGAATTTCACATAAGCTATACATATATTTAACATAAACTATAAACACAGTAATCAACCCAAAGGTCGGTTTGGTAGGTGATGGTAGAGTTCACCCAGTACTAAGCCCTATACGGCGTGTGAAAATTCACACATCAGGGTAGGGGGGCCAGTTCCTTTCCCTGTACCGGTTATCGTTTACCAGGAAGACCTGGTGCCCGAAAAATCACATAGCTTGGGTGGAGCTGCAGGTCCGGAACGGGAAGTGCGGATGGGCAGTGTTAGGAAGAGGTATAAGGCAGGGTTGGCCATTATCATCGTTGCTGTTCAACCTGTATGTAGAGGAAATGATTAAAGAGGCATGGGAAGAATTGGAGGTAGGAATGAAAGTGGGCGGGGAATTCGTAAAATCAGTTAGGTCGTTCCTTCTTTTTAGTCTTTGGTAACTTTAAAAGTCAATCGTCTTATAAAAAATTCAACAGACCTCTGTGAGAACTCGGCCCATTTTTCAACCGTGGAATCTCGTTCCACTCCTCGATAAAATAAAGCATTTATGAATGAAAAAAGAAGAGAAATGGGGTGGGCAAACACCAAAATATCATAACATTTGGAAATAGTCAAGTAAGCCGAGTTAACTAATGCTGCATGCATACACCGAAATATAACTGAAGATCTTGGGAAGTGATCCATGTATTGGACTGAAGACGAATTAATTTGAAGTCAGTTTGTAGTTTGCTCAGTCAAATAAGTATATTAATCAATAGCAATTATGATTTGGATGAATTTGCCCTGCGGGACTAAGTTTGAAGTAAATTTCTTAGCAATGGTACTCTTCAAGCAAATGCTCTTCAAACTTATTTTAAATAAAATCTGGAGAGTGCCTCGCAGTTAAGTCTTATGATTGAGGATAAGGCATAATATAGTAATGGATAAATGGATGGGAAGAACTGGAGGGAATGATCTGCTTGATTGAACAGGGGCATGGGAAGAACTGGAGGTAGGAATGAAAGTGGGCGGGGAATTCGTAAAATCAGTTAGGTTTGCTAATGGCCAAGCTTTAGTTTGTCAGTCAGCCAAGGGGCTGCAAGAATTGCTTAGTGAATTGGAAATTCAGTGCGACAGGTATGGGATAAAAATCAATATTAATAAAACAAAGGTTATGCGATTTTCTAGAAAGAAGAAGGCTAAGCTAAACATTAAAATAGGAGGCCATAATATAGGTTAAGTAGGACAGTTTACGTATCTCGGTAGTGTTTTGGACCAACACGGTCAAAGTAGTAGGGAGAAGAATTGCGCTAGGCAAAGAGGCTTTCACAAGGAGGAGGGAGTTGATGACAGGGACGTTGACTAAGGATATTAAGAAAAGACTCATAAAAACTTGGATATGGAGCGTAGCTATGTACGGTGCGGAAACGTGGTCATTGAAGCAGGAGGATAGGCGTAGATTGGAGGCCTTTGAAATGCGGATATGGAGAAGAATGGATAAGGTGAAATCGACAGAAAAGAAAACAAATGAGGAAGTACTTGGTATGGTGGGCGAAGAGAGAGGTTTGTTGGGAGCAATCCTATGGAGGCAGGAAAAGTGGATGAATGGGGTATTGACCCGCAGCGGGATGTTGAAGGCTGTAATTGAGGGGAGAATGTTAGGCAAACGAGGAAAGGGAAGGAACAGGATAGGGAGGTTGGACGGGATGAAGGGAGGAAGAAAGTACTCAGAGATAAAGAGGGACCTGATATAGAGTAGGATGCTGGATTTTGTGTTTTGTTAGAAGTCACAAAATGTTTTATTTAGAATCTGTGTCTATCCAAAAACCTACCTTAACCGGTAGATTACCTAATAATAATATATATCTAATATAATATATATATATATATATATATATGTGTATATATATGTATATATATATATATATATATATATATATATATATATATCTCGGGAAGATCTCTGTCTTTGAAATTACTGAGCAACAGATCCCGTCGCGTGGCGCGACATCTCTTTAAGGCAGCCCCTGCTCCTCACTCCCCTCTCGCTGCCCCCCCCCCTGCTTTCCCTCCGCCTCCCAGCTTGCTCATCATCACTTGCATCGCCGTTCTCGTTCGTGTGTTGCTGTCCCGAGCAAAGACAGGGCATTCAATCATCATTTTGCGTGTTCCGCACGCACTCTGGAGAGGGGTGGGGGCGTTGCAAACGGGTGCCTCTTCAAATTGCAATAGGCGATCGCAAATACTACCACTTCCTCCCCTCACGACTGCCCTCTTTACTCTCCTCTAGTTCCCAGGGAGGCGGGGTTGGGAAAGAGAGGGAGGGGAAGGACACAGGAAGCAGGCACTCTCCCCCTTGTACCGGCAAAGCAACTAGCCCATCGGACACCGGGAACGAGCTAGGCATTCATTGCAATCAATCCCTTCGACTTCTCGTCGCTTCGAATCATTTGAGCAAACGGTAAACCTTTCGTTCAAACGAACGCAGAGCCAAATAGATGGAGGACGCTTGACAAATCTATCTTGTTTAGAATTAAAATCAAGCTAAGTTTGTTAAAAACAATTAGTGAAACGACGAGTGTTCAACTTCTATTATGAGTGTTTGTAATCTGTTGAATGTAAGAGAAGTATTCAGTGATTAAAATAAAAAAACACAGAAATCAACCTAAAGGTCGGTTAGGTAGGTAATGGTTGTGATGTTCACCCAGTGCTAAGGCCAACGGCGAGTGAAATGCACAAAAATCCTTTCCGAGTGCCGGTTATGGTTTCCCACGGAGACCTTGTACCCGAAAAATCACATAGCTTAGGTGGAGCTGCAGGTGCCCGGAGAGGCTTGCCCGGTAATCGAACCTAGGACCTTCTGGTCCGCAGTCCAACGCTCTACCAGATGGACTACTGCGACCCAGACTTAAAGATATAATTTATTTAAATGATTAGAGATAAACACCAATAAATTAATTTAGACTTCATGACGGGAGAATAGGAAATACTATATGTAGTAAAGGTTTTAAATTCTCATCCACATCTACTCTATATGTAGCCGTCTAGCCTCCGCAAGGCCGTGTCTAGAGTGAGGTACATTAGAGCACCATGCCTGCGGAATTACAAATTTATATTTTTTATTGGTATTTTACAGATTAAAGTAGGTAATTAATAGACCCAGTCTACGCATTGATACAACAATAATTCTTTTGCACCTCCCGGACACCCAACAATACAGTATATCCCTCGTCTATTCCGTCCACTTCCTTCCTGCCTTCATGTCGTCCAATATGGTTACTCCGGCTCCCTTACCTTACTCTGTCTTCTCTCCACCAATCTCGCTCCCACATTTCAGCGTCTCTTTACCCATCGAAATAATCTCTAATTGCATATTTATATAAATGCACACACACACATATATATTATTTATATATATACACACACATATATGTGTGTGTGTATATATATAAATAATAATAATATATATATATATATATATATATATATATATATATATATATATATATATACTGCCCATAAGCACAGTAATCAACCCGAAGGTCGGTTTAGTAGGTGATGGTAGAGATCACCCAGTACTAAGCCCAATACGGCGTGTGAAAATTCACACATCAGAGTAGGGGGGCCAGTTCCTTTCCCTGTGTCGGTTATGGTTTCTCAGGAAGACCTGGTACCCGAGAAATCACTTTAGCTTGGGTGGAGCTGCAGGTGCCTAGAGTGCCTTGCCCAGGAATCGAACCCGGGACCTTCTGGTCAACAGTCCAACGCTCTACCCACTGGACTACCGCGACCCTCATATATATATATACATATATATATATATATATATATATATATATATATATATATATATATATATATATATAACCACCGCGCCTCGTGCAATCCCTCCTCCCCGTCCGCGGGTCTCCCCATCCCTAAACATGCTTCCCATCAAAATACCCCTTTCAACCTGTGCTACAATGTTTCCGTCCTGGCCTCCCTTCCCACATCCGATAACCCTATACAATTAAAAACACTTGAAATGGCATTCATTTACATCTGTATGGCCTATCAGCATCCGGGCCTCAATGTCGTTCACTGATGGGAGTGGCCTAAAATTGTTACTTTGTGGAAGCCCACCCTCACCCCTCCTTCGCCTCCCGTTCTCCCCTTCTCCTGGCCCCCTTCCCTTTCTCTCGCACCCCTCACCTCAACAACTCCAGCAGTCATTACTTCTATATCTTCAGAGGAAAACGGATTGTTTCCGTCGAAATATCAAGAAATAACGTGTGAGTGTTCTTCTTTTTTTGTGTTTCTATATTGTGTGTTACTGTGTATTGTACTATATATATATATATATATATATATATATATATATATATATATATATATATATAATACACGGAAACACACAAAAAAGAGACTCACTATTTTCCGAATTTTCGGTGGTGGTGACCACCTTTATCAAGGAAGAGAGGGACAGAACTGAAGGGAATACGAGGGCTGGAGCGATGGATGGAAGGGGAAGGTGGGGAGAGAATTCGGAAGGGAAGGGTTTGGAGGGGCAGCGTTAGAAGGGTGGGGAAAATGTAGAAGGTGATGGGGGTGAAAGGGGGATGAAAATATAATTGGAGCAGGGTAATTAATGCCTAATATTGAATCCTGGCCAATTCCAGGGCTCCAAGAGCCAGATGAAGGATTGCTCTAATTTTTTCAGTTTCAGTGGAGGATCAGAGGGTGGGAGGGATGCTATGATGGATACACTATAGCATTTATCAAAGGGAGTGTTGGGTTCGGAGGCGTGTTTGGGGATAGGGAGCATATCAATTAAGGAAGAGTTTTTGCATGATGCTCGGTGGTTGTTGATTCTAATATTAAGGGGTGTGGTTCACTGCCCAATATAATAGGCAGGGCAAAATTGGCACTTCAGAAGGTACACTAAATTGCTAGATGTGGAAGTAGAGGAGGGAATTGGTGGGAGAGAGTTAAAAAGCGGGTGGGAGAGGGATGGGATTTTGGTTTAGAAAATAGGGCATGTTTTGCATCTAGGTTTATTACATGGCGTGGGATTGGTTTTGGGACGGGGTGGGGATTTAAGGAGTGGATTTGTAGATTTGAGGAGATCGGATAGGTTGGCGGGGCGTTTGAACATAATAGAGGGAACATTTGGGAAAAAGGTTGGCGGTGGCATTATGATTTTTGAGGATAGGGTAGAGGTCTTTTAGGATTGATCGTAGAGATTCTAAGCCCGGGAAGTATGTTGTGTAAATTGGGAGAGGGTAGGGTTCCGCGGTGGAGGAAGGTTTGGGAGTGTACGCATGTTTTCGGATTCTTTTGTTCAGGAGGGATTCGGGATAACCTCTTTTGAGGAGGGAACAGTGTAGACTTGAAAGGAAATAATCAAGGGAATCAGGGTCACTGCAAAGTCTGTGTCCTCTTATGGATAGGGAGTAAGGAATGGAGCGTTTTGTGTGATAAGGGTGGCAACTATTGTAGTGTAAGTATTGCTGTTTGTTTGTGGGTTTAATATGTACAGAGGTGTGAAATGTTTGGTTTCTTAAAGTAACATTTACATCACGGAAGGTGATTTTGGAGGAGGAAACTGTAGAACTGTAGGAGACAGAGGACGAAGCATTGAGGTCGGAAATGAAAGCTTTCAGGGAATTGGTACCATGTGGCCAGAGGAGGAAGATATCATCGATGTATCTGAGCCACAATAGAGGTTTCAGTGGTTTTTTGACAGGAATTTCTTCTCTGCAAGACCAAGAAAGAGGTTTGCATAGGAAGGGCTGAACCTGCTACCCATGGCACAGCCCTTGATTTGTAAGAAGAATTTATCGTTAAAGGAAAAGGAGTTGCGGGTGAGGATGAACTCGGAAAGACTAAGGAGAAAATCTGTGCTGGGTATGTGTGGCTCAGGCCGTTGGGAGAGGCAATGTTTGTGAGCGAAGGGACCTTCCGAGTGGGGAATCGATGTTTATAGGGATGTTGCATCTATAGTGGCCATAGTAATCTCGGTATCTGGAGGGAGGGAGGTTGATTTTAGCCTTTCCAGGAAATGGTAAGAATCTTTGGTGTGTGACGGTAGGGAATGGACTATCGGTTGGAGATAGTGGTCGACAAATGCAGAGGTTCTTTCGGTTGGGGAGTGACAGGAGGATAAAATCGGAAGACCGGGATTCCCAGGCTTGTGAATCTTTGGAAGGATATAGAAATGAGGGGTGCGTGGGTGGGGAGGGGAGATGAGGTCTAGGTCTGAAGGAGATAGACCCTCATTTGGCCCGTTGGACACGAGAAATTCAATAAGTTCCTTCTGAAGTGCGGGGTTTGGATCTTCGGGGATTTGCTGGTATGCAGACGTATCCGAAAGTTGTCTGTCAACCCTTCCTATGCAATCTGACCTGTTTAAGACAACAAACGTTGAACCTTTGTCCGCGGAAGTAATGATGATATTAGGATCCTTGATTAGCCTTCTTAGTTCTGCGGATTCGGTAGGAGACAGGTTTGGTCGAATATTTAGGGACTTGACAAAAGACGGGTTGGAAATTATGGACAGGAGAAAGTTTATAAAAATTTCAATTGGATGATTTGAGGGGAGGGAATTGGGTTCTTGGGCAGAAGCCGGCTTGAATTTATGTAAGGCGTTCTGAAGGGGTCTGGAAACTTGCTGGAGTGGTGGATTCCGCGGCCGTCATCCGACGAAAGCCTTGCAAGGGAAAACCAACAGCAGTAGGACAGATGACGCAGGAGAAGAAAACCCAATTCGTTAATATAGAAACGTGGAATGTTAGGACAATGTAAAGGACAGGGAAATTGGAGAATATTAAGCGAGAGATGGAAAGTGGAAAAATAGATATTTTATGTCTATGCGAGGTGAGATGGATGGATAGCAGGGATTACTGGAGTGATAATTATGGAATAATATACAGCGGCGGGGACGAGAGCCAACGAGGGGTAGCCTTCCTATTAAATGAAAGGTAGGAAGAAGCGTAGTCAACACAGAGCAGGTAACGGATTGAATATTACTAGTAAAGATAAAAGCAGAAACCAAGAACTTGGTTATTATTCAGGTATACATAACACCGAGCAACCATAAGGAAGAAGAGGTCGATAGGATACACGATCAGTTAGAGGACATAATCGCGTGTGTTCATTCAGGGAAACATTTACTAGTGATGGGGGATTGGAATGTGCCTGTAGGCGAAGGAAGAGATGGTGATGAGGTCGGAGACTAAGGTTTAGGCACGAGGAATGACCGCGGGGAGAAAGCAGTTGAGTTCTGCAGGAGACAGGGGTTAGTCATCACCAACACTTGGTTTAGACAGCAAAAAAGACGAAGGTATGGAAAATGCTAGGTAACTCAAAAAGGTATCGGAGAGATTATATCCTGGTTAGACACAGGTTTAGAAACAGTGTGATAAATTCACACAGCTTCCCGGGAGCGGATGCGGACTCTGACCACAATTTAGTTGTTATGAAATGTAGCGTCCGCTTCAAAAAGATAAGGCAGGGACGACGAGTTAGAAAATGGAATGTAGAAGCATTAAATAGTTTGAAAAGGAAGGAGTACCAACAGAGAGGTAGAGGAAATCATGGAGGATGGTAAAGAGCTAACTACTATCGAAAAAAAATGGGAAAGTATCAAGAAAGGGTTGTCGAAAGCCGCAAAGAACACTATTAGAACCGTCAACGCTAAAAGGACTAGGAAACCATGGATCACGGATGGGATGATTACAAGGAAGTATGAGCGGAGAAAATGGAAGAATGTAAATACAGAATTAGGCAAAATGAAATACGAAGAATTAAACAATAAATTGAGGCAGGCAACAAATAAAGCAAAAGAAGAATGGTGGCAGACGCAGTGTGAAGATATGGAAAGTTTGCAGAGGAAGGGTGAAATTGGTGCGGTGTAAAATAAAGTTAAATTTTATCGGGGAGTAAGAAAGGGAGATCTACGCTAACAGTTAGAGATAAGGCGGGTAAGGTAATAGTTGACACAGGAAAGATCCAAGAAAGACGGAAGGAATATATAGAAAAACTCCCATAGTAAAAAACTTAGACCAACAAAGTTAGACATAGAAGAGGAACATGACTTAGAGGAAGATAGCTTAGGTCCAGGCATACTAGACAATAAGATAGAAAGTGCATTAATGGAGATGAAGCTAAATAAGGACGTGGCGGTGGATAAAATTCCTGAGGAACTACTGTAATGTTTAGGAAAATGCCGTAGGAAGAGGCTATTCATAGTATGGGCTGACTATGGGCTGATTCGTAGTATCTATAAGGAAGGAATCTTGCCGGAAGACTTTTTGAGATAGGTTTTAGTTACTATTCCGAAAAGGTAAAAGCTACATCATGTGAGGACTACAGGACGATAAGTTTGATATCCTACGCAGCTAAAGTGATTCTCAGGATCATAAACAAAAGGATAGAGAGTAGGGCAAATGATTACTTAGGTGATGATCAGTTTGGGTTTAGGAAGGGAAGAGGTATGCGTAATGCCATTGCAGTAATGAGATTATTAATAGAGAGGAATATAGAATACTATTTGGACATATTTGTCTGTTTCGTAGATTTCGAAAAAGCGTTTGATAGAGTGAATTGGGAAAACTAATGAGAATATTGCAGAACATAGGAATAGATAGGAGGGGGAGGATGCTAATCCGCAACCTGTACATGTGTCAGACTACTCCGGCTCGAGTGGGGAACAGAGAGTCCAGATGGGCAGTGTTAGGAAGAGGTATAAGGCAGGGTTGGTCATAGTCACCGTTGCTGTGAACCTGTATGTGGAGGAAATGATTAAAGAGGCATGGGAGGAACTGGAGGTAGGAATGAAAGTAGGAGGGGAATTCGTGAGTCAATATTACTAAAACAAATTGTATGCGATTTTCTGGAAAGAAAAAGGCTGATCTAAACAATGAAATAGGAGGGCAAAAACTAGAGCAGGCGGAACAGGTTACGTATCTAAGCGTTTTTTATCAACAAGGCCAAAGTAGTAGGGAAGGGGAAGAATTGCGCTAGCCAAAGAAACTTTCACGAGGAGGGAGTTGATGACAGGAAAGTTGCGCAAGGATATTAAGACAAGGCTTACAAAAACTTTAAGATGCAGCGTAGCCATTTGGCCTTTGAAATGTGGATATGGAGAAGAATGGAGAAGGTGAAACGGACCGAGAAGAAAACAAATGAGGAAGTACTTGGTTGGTGGGCGAAGAGGGGGGTTTGTTGGGAGAAATCCTATGGAGGCAGGAAAAGTGGATGAAAGGGGTAATGACCGGCAGCGGGATGTTGAAGGCTGTAATTGAGGGGAGAATGTTAGGCAAACGAGGAAAGGGAAGGAACAGGATAGGGAGGTTGGACGGGATGAAGGGAGGAAGAAAGTACTCAGAGCTGAAGAGGGGCCTGATGTAGAGTAGGATGTGGTGTTTTGCTAGGGGCGACAAATTATTTTATTAGTAATTACGTCCATCCAAAAACCTACCTTAACCGGTAGATTACCTTTAAAAAAATACATATATAAACTTGACTCCCACTCGAAGAAGGCCTCTGAGAGGGTCGAAAGCTCGAACAATTTACCGTGTGAGTGTCCTTTTAAATGTTGTGAATGTATTCTATATGTGTTATATTGTTTCAACCCATTATTCTGCCGCTTGTGTGAGTTTTTCCGTACAATCGTTATATATATATATATATAATATTCATACTATAACTTTCATACTAAAATTCATTAAATCATTTCATTCATTAAATTCATACTAAAACTAATATTCATACTAAACAGTCCAGGGCATAGACATATACATATTTTAATCACATATTACTTATGCCATAATTTACGCGTGTTTTACTTAATCATAAAATATCAGTCTTTAAGTGTACACATTTTGGTACTTCGGTTCGATTTAATTATGATTCCGCACTGTTAGAGGGAAGGACTAGTCGTTGAATCGGTCTTTGATGATGGCGACTATCGTCCTTATTTCATCTCGTTCGTCGAATCCACCAATATAGCTAAAATGGGCACCGTAATAATTCCCTCCGCGTCGCAAGAAATTCCGGAGCACTGTACTCTTTTAAAAGGTTAAGTATTGCCTGCTCACCGCGCTAATAGAGAGGTTCGAAAAATAAATCCTCCGCAATTCCATGGCACGCTTACTCTCTACTCGCAGCAATTTGTAACAGCCTATGTAGATTTTCTCTCTGCCATTTCCAATTGTGTAAATAATGTTTTCTTCCATGGATCTCAGATATTTGTCGCAAATCTCAAACGTAGCCTGTCTAAAGCGTGGCATCACCTCTGTCTTACTTTTCCAAAACATTTCTCTGCTACCCTCTTAATCGAGTCTAACTTATCCGTGGCTGATGCACAAGTTGGACGGAGTGAGAAGTTGGACTGTGATAGTGGATGATATTTGATTGGATGATGAGTGATTTTGGACAAAGTGTAGTGTTGGATGGTACTTGATTTTTGACGTGGCGTGATTCTGGGTCACGTGCGGTATTATTTTGGGCTGGAACACGTCTGGATATTACTTTTTATTTTCTCAAAAAACCCAGGGAGCGGTTTATTTTTTATTTTTTCATGCTTTTGTGAATGAATGAATCTTTTTAATGAACGCTTTTGTCATTGCTCTCGGTAAAATCAATCACGATACTTGGGACATGTGTAATGCCTAAAACTGTCAACAGGCATATATTTTAATTAATAATAGTATTTTTCTTACGTAAGTATCACATGAAAGGTTAGATTTCAGTTTAACACTCTTGTGCATGACGTGATCACTGGTGCTTAACTCTCACCCTATGTATTTTAGTATTTTTAGTTTGATTTATCATTTTTTCCAATCCAAAACTTCGGTGCTGTATTTTTTTATATCTTTAATCTTAAGCACCATACCTTACACCAGTCCGATTTCTGGTCTAAATTCTTCGGAAGTGGCGCCCAATTTACCAGTTTCCTAATGTTCCATAAATCACTGTGTCGTCTGGAAATGAGATAATATTTTTTCATCTTAAATCCTGTAATTTTTTACTTTACTAGTTATACTTAAGTTATGAACATAGGAATAATGTTGGCAATCTTCCGATGGAACTCTTTCTCCGGACGGAAAGTGATTATGTATAATTAACTAATCAGATTAAGGTGGTTTGGGTCGAAGAACAATGGGATTAATTTCAAATCACCTATCCGTATTTGCCACGCTATTTCACTTGAGTACGTCCCTGGAGACTCTCGTCTAATGGCAAGGAAACCCTCCGAATCTTCTGCGGGTCCGCTTACGTATCCGCGGAGGGAAAATGATGAGAGAGACACGCCATCCCGGATGAAAAGGCATCGGTTCCTTGAGTTCCTCCCCTTCACATTCGACGGAAGGTCACTTTGGCGCAAAAGTGTTCCTTAATACATAGGTGGCAGTCCTGTTATCCTGTGCTTCGTCGGAAGCATCAGTGTCCTTTGTTGGAGAGGCAATTCGCCTTTTGTTTTTTTTCCTGGATGAGTCGACGATACGGGTCATCCCAAGTCATCGCTTAATCCATTTAAAGCGTCTCATGGAGATTGTCCAGCCACAGGAATAGGGAAATTATGCCTCAATACTTGCCCTGTTACTAATTAAAGAGGGTCTTGTTTCGAGAGGATATCAATTCGATTTATTCAGGCATAAAATTAATGGAGACGGCTATCAATACCGATATGGTGGCTACCCTTTCAAGTGATATTACGTCAGAGCTTAGTAAATAACACAGTAACTTATGATTTCCGCTTTATATTTATTTCATTACTTAGATACCATTGTGGCACAACATCATAGAAAGCCTGAGCTGATGGTAGAGCGTTGGAATGCCTACCGTAGGACTACTGTAAGGGATTTGTGCTAACGAGGGAACCAATTACTGCACCAAAGCCTCTTCTCCAAACCTGATTCAGTTAACATTGATGGCGCCTCTCCTTAAGTCTCCACGACTGAAGATCAACGAAACACATCCATACTAACCTTGATCCAAGCAAAGTCAATCAACATTGATGAAAAAACTCAGGTAAACATTTCATCATGTATGATAAATACGACAATGCACCTACTCAGCCAATCGAATATCGGTCTATTGATTCCCTTTTAAATACGTATTAATATCTTTAAAGAAATTTCGTACAACTGAACTCTGCGCAGTACTAAAGAAAGTACGAGTATATACAGGTATAATAAATTGAGTATTGAGGAACTGTAATCCATTGGATGTTTACATTAGTTTCGTCCTTCATAATTGAAAGTAATACGCCGAAATGGTTGCTCTACTCTGTCGCATGGGCGTTGGCTCGATTGCGGGCGAGCGTGAAATTCGATCCTTCCGGAAAGTCGCATTTGATTCACATCAATTCGTTGCTGTGTTTTTTCTTTCCTTATTCTTTAGCCGTAATCTCCAGGGACGTATCTGGGGCGTAAATCAAGCGAGGAGCGGTGGAATTGGGAGTGATGAGGGAGGGCGGGGGGAGGGGGTGGCCGGGATGGAGGACACGGGAGGAGGGCGGCATCACCTTTTTTCCCTCGGGGGGTTGGGGGACAGAAGATGGCGAGGGAAAACCCCCGGATTAGTTCTAGCGTTCCCTGAAAGGAGTAGCGGCACCTCCATGAGTAGCTCCCGTTCCCGGGGTGGAAGAGGCGTTGCCCAGGATGAGGAAAAACAAGGACCGAGGGTGGGCGCTGGGACGAGCGGTTCGGAAGGGGAGGCCGGCCGCCCGTCAGAGCGGCGGGCGGTGGTGTCTCACGTAAAGGGCGGCTCGCTTGGCTGGGCGAGATGTCTTCCGGGTGGCGGGGCGTTTGGCGGAGGAATACTCAGAAGTGCGGTGGAGGAGGTTTCGGCAGGGGTTTTAAGGGATTCGGTGAGTGACACCCTCCACACGGGGTGTGGGGATGAGAGGAGGTCAGCATTGAGGCAAGTATTCAGGAGGCAGAGGTGGAAGAGTGAGGCGATGCCAGTCGCGACTTTCCCCGACAATCTACGACGCGTCATGCCGTGTGCGCATGCGTGTTTGTGGCACTGTAGCCCCCAGAGATTACGCGTGGAACAGTTCTAAATAATTCCTATTGGGTAACTAAGAGGTGACGTCAGACTCGGAGGGAGAAAACGTCATCGCCTGCGGTTCGATGTCATCAGCATTCGCAATTTTCGCGCGTGTGAAAATTTGTTGGTCTAAGTTCTTTACTATATAGTTATTCTATATTATTTTTATTATAAGGTAATCTACCGGTTAGGGTAGATTTTGGATGGACATAATTACTAATTAAATAATTTGTGACCCCTAGAAAAACACAACATCCTATCCTACATCAGGCCCCTGTTCATCTCTGAGTACTTTGTTCCTCCCTTCATCCCGTGCAACATCCCTAACCTGTTCCTTCCCTTTTCTCCTTGGCCTAACATTCTCCCTTCAATTAGTCTTCAACCTCCAACTGCCGGTCAATACCCCCTTCATCCACTTTTCATGCCTCCATAGTATTTCTCCCAACAAACCCCTCTCTTCGCCCACCATACCAAGTAATTCCTCATTTGTTTTCTTCTCGGTCCTTTTCACCTTCTCCATTCTTCTCCACACCATCATTTCAAAAGCCTCCAATCTACGTCTATCCTCCTGCTTCAATGACCACGTTTCCGCGCCGTACATAGCAACGCTGCATATCCAAGTTTTTACGAGTCTTTTCTTAACGTCATTACTCAACGTCCCTGTCATCAACTCCCTCCTCGTGAAAGCCTCTTTGCCTAGCGCAATTCTTTTCCTTACGTCCCTACCACTTTGACCGTGTTGGTCCAAAACACTACTGAGAAAAGTAAACTATTCTACCTGCTTTCTACCTGCTCTAGTTTTTGTTCTCCTATTTTAATTTTAAGCTTAGCCTTTTTCTTTCTAGAAAATCGCATAACCTTTGTTTTATTAATATTGATTCTCATCCCATACCTGTCGCGCTGAATTTCCAATTCACTCAGCAATGCTTGCAAATCCTTCGCTGACTGACAAATTAAAGCTTGGTCAAGCGAAAACCTAACTGATTTTACGGATTCCCCTCCCATTTTCATTCCTACCTCAAGTTCTTCCCATGCCTCTTTGATCATTTACTCTGCATACAGGTGGAACAGCAACAGTGATAATGGGCAACCCTGTCTTACACCCCTTCCTAACACTGCCAATCCGGACTCCCCGTTTCCCACCCGCACCTGAGTAATCTGAGATATGTACAGGTTGCGGATTAGCCTCCTTTCCCTCCAATCTATTCCTATTTTCTGCAATATACTCATTAGTTTTTCCCAATTCAATCCATCAAACGCTTTTTCGAAATCTACGAAACAGGCAAATACCGCCTGGTTGTATTCTATATTCCTCTCGATTAATAATCTCATTACTGCAATGGCATCACGTGTACCTCTCCCCTACCTAAACACAAACTGATCATCCCCTAAGTAATCATTTGCCCTACTCTCTATCCTTTTGTTTATGATCCTGAGAACAACTTCAGCTGCGTGGGATATCAAACTAATTGTCCTGTAGTCCTCACATGATGTAGCTTTTACCTTTTCGGAATAGGAACTAAAACCGATCTCAAAAAGTCTTCCGGCCAGATTCCTTCCTCATAGATACTATGAATCAGCCCATAGTCAGCCCATACTATGAATAGCCTCTTCCTACGGCATTTTCCTAAACATTACAGTGGTTCCACAGGAATTTTATCCACCGCCACGGCCCTATTTAGTTTCATCCTCCTTAATGCCCTCTCTATCTCATTGTCTAGTATGCCTGGACCTAAGCTATCTTCCTCTACGTCATGTTCCTTTTCAATGTGTAACTTTGTTGGTCTAAGGTCTTTACTATACAGTTCTTCTATATATTCCTTCCATCTCTCTTGGATCTTTCCTGTGTCAACTATTACCTTACCTACCATATCTCTAACTGTTAGCATAGATCTCCCTTTCTTACTTCCCGATAAAGATTTAACTTTACTGTACATTGCAATAATTTCACCCTTCCTTTGCAAACTTTCCATTTCCTCGGAGTGTCTTCCACCATGCTTCTTTTGCTTTATTTGTTGCCCGCCTCAATTTATTGTTTAATTCCTTGTACTTGCCTAACTCTGTGTTTCCATTCTTCCATTTTCGCCGCTCATCCATCTTTGTAATCATCTTATCCGTGATGCATGGTTTCCTAGTCCTTTTAGCGTTAACGGTTCTAATAGTGTTCTTTGCGGCTTTCGATAACCCTTTCTTGATACTCTCCCATTTTTTTTCGATAGTACTTAGCTCTTTACCATCCTCCATGATTTCCTCTACCGCCTGTTATATCCTTCCTTTTCAAACTATTTAATGCTTCTACATTCCATTTTCTAACTCGCCGCCCCTGCCTTATCTTTTTGAAACGGACGCTAAATTTCATAACAACTAAATTGTGGTCAGAGTCCGCATCCGCTCCCGGGAAGCTGTGTGAATTTATCACACTGTTCCTAAACCTGTGTCTAACCAGAATATAATCTAATCCTGTCTCCTGCAGAACTCAACTGCTTTCTCCCCGCGGTCATTCCTCGTGCCTAAAGCGTAGTTCCCGACTTCATCACCATCTCTCCCTTTGCCTACAGGCACAATCCAATTCCCCATCACTAGTAAATGTTTCCCTGGAGGAACACACGCGATTATGTCCTCTAACTCATCGTATATCCTATCGACCTCTTCTTCCTTATGGTTGCTCGGTGGCATATATACCTGAATAATAACCAAGTTCTTGGTTTCTTCTTTTATCTTTACTAGTAATATTCAATCCGTTACCTGCTCTGTGTTGACTACGCTCCTTCCCACCTTTCATTTAATGTGATGGCTACCCCTCGTTGGCTCTCGTCCCCGCCGCTGTATATTATTCTATAATTAACACTCCAGCAATCCTCGCTATGTTTCCATCTCACCTCGCATAGACCTAAAATATCTATATTTCCCCTTTCCATCTCTCGCTTAACATTCTCCAATTTCCCTGTCTTCATCATTGTCGTAACATTTTACATTCCTATTCTAACTAATGTGGTCTTCTTATCCTGCCTCTTTTGTCCTAATGCTGTCGGTTTTTTCTTGCAAGGGTTTCTTGTTGCCTTCCTCAATAGTGTCTTTAACGTGACACCATCACTTACTGGCCGTCCCACTGGGGTTAGATGCCATTGTAGCCGCCTAACTGAGGAACAGACGCTGCGTGGACTACCTTTTGTCTGGCTCCTAACCTTCGACCTATCTGGTATGGGTGACTTTACCAGGAGCAATTATTATTACTCCTGCCAGCACAGCTCTAGGGGTCATTGAAACGCACAAGCCCTTCCACCGCGTCAAGGTTGTAGTCCGGGGAGGGGTTCTTTTATATATTCCTTCCATATTTCCGACGTCAAATATTATATATTAAAAGTATATATATATATATATATATATATACATATATATATATATATATATATATATATATATATATATATATATATATAAACACACACACACGCGCGCGCACACATACACACACACACAGATATATATATATATATATATATATATATATATATATATATATATACATTTTTTTATATACACATATATATTTAATATACATATATATTTATATATAATGGGCTGGCACAATATAACACAAATAGAATAGCAACATTTAAAAGGACACTCACACGGTAAATTGTTCGAGCTTTTGGCCCTCTCAGAGGTTTTCTTCAAGTGGGACTGATAATATGTTGGAGAGTTGAAAGGGGTATGGGCGGGGAGGGGAGTTGTGGAGCAGGGAATGCTGGGAGGGAAAATAAAATGGCGGTTAATGGTGGGAATTTCGAAAGATCGGAAAGCTAATGTGTAGGCGGATTCTCGGGTTCTCACCTCTATGTTGTTGGCTGAATCAGGTAGGGATTATAGGATGCTAAGAGCAAAACACTGGTCGAATGAAAGGATGTAGGAATTGGCGTCTGAAGGGATAGGAAGAGAAGAAAATGAGGCAGAATTGCAGGAGTACCGGTGATTATTTATTCGGAGGGATAAGTGGGTAATGCATTCGCCTATGTAAAAGGAAGTACAATGTTTGCATGATAAAAGATAAATAATTTTTTTTAGAGGCAATTAGCATGGGAACGAGGTAAGGGGCCAATGA
The DNA here is from genome assembly GCF_022747635.1 of Hetaerina americana. NCBI lineage: Eukaryota > Metazoa > Arthropoda > Insecta > Odonata > Calopterygidae > Hetaerina > Hetaerina americana. Next base: position 3,067,287 of record NW_027286986.1, on the reverse strand, counting down.
GGGGATGTAGGGAGAGGGGAGTAGACCTCTTAAGAAGACAGGTTTTACATCGGGGGCGGTTGCTAGTAGGGGAAATATTAGGAAATTTGTCACGTGGAGGCGCCAATGGGTTGGTGGATCTCAGAAGGTTTTTCAGATAGGCGAGTCGTCTGTATGCGATAGATGGGCATTGGGGTAGTAAGGATGAGGTCGAGTCATTGTCATGTAATTTGGAAACAGTTCTTTAAGGAGGGTTTTCAGTCTGTGTGGTCCGGGGAAATAGGTGGTGCAAAGGTTGAGTCCTGCGTCAGATGTGGGCTTGTTCTTGTGTGGTGTGTGTGGTCGGGTGGAAGGGTGGATTTTATTTCGTAGTAGCTTTTCTAGGTAACCGTGTTTGAGGGGTACAAGATGTAGATTGTCAAGGTATTTGTTGAGAGTGGCTGTGGTGTTGCGAATTCGGTGTCCGCGGATAGAGAGAGAGTTAGGAATCGAGCGTTTCATGTGTTGAGGATGACAGCTTGTGTGATGAAGGCATTGCTGATGGATAGTGGCTTTGATGTGTACTGAAGTGGTGAATTTGTTGTTTTGAAGTGGGATATCTGTGTCAAGAAAGGTGATGGTGGAGTCTGAAATGTAAGAGGTGAATTTAACGGTGAAAGATGAATTTAAGGCGGATAGGAAATTATTGAGAGACTCAGAGCCATGTGTCCAGAGAATGAAAATGTCGTCTTTGTAGCGGACCCAGAAAAGAGGTTGGAAGGTTTGCTGTGATAGGAAAGTCTCTTCGAGATGGCCCATGAAGAGATTGGCTTATGATGGTGCCATCCTCGTTCCCATCGCTGTACGTTTTGTCTGTAGGTAAAAACAATTTTGGAAAGAGAATGCATTTTTAGTCAGGACGAAAGTGGTAAGATTGAGGAGAAGTTCAGTCGAGGGGCGCTGGGGTAGGGGGCGTAGAGAAAGATAATGCCGGAGGGAGGATAAACCTTCTGCATGGGGAATAGAAGTGTAAAGTGAGGTAACGTCGATAGTGGCCATAAGTAAGTTGGGTGTGGAGGGAATAGAGTCAGAATTTCGACGGTTGAGGAAGTGGTATGTGTCTTTCGTGAAGGAGGGCAAGGAGAGTACAAGTGGTTGTAGGTGGTGATTAAGGGATGCGGAGATTCTTTCGGTGGGAGAATTGTAACTGGAAACTATAGGACGACAGGGGATGTTGGGTTTGTGTATTTTTGGGAGGAGATAAAACTGGGGTGTTCTGGGGTTAGGGGGTGAAAGTAGGGATATGCCTTGGAAGGTGAGGCCTTCTTCTGGTCCGGAGTGGAGGAGAAAAGACCGAATTTCGGTTTGGGAAGTTTGTGTTGGGTTTTTGGTGAGAGTGGTATGAGTGGATGTATCATTGAGGTGAGCGAGGGCTTTGGAAATATAATCATTGGTGTTTAGAATTACAACAGAGGAGCCTTTATCGGCGGAGGTATCAACGATGCTGGGAATATTTACATGTATATATATATATATATATATATATATATATATATATATATATATATATATATATATATATATATATATATATATATATGCATATACAAACATGTGGGTCGCGGTAGTCTAGTGAGTAGAGCGTTTATCTACTGACCGGTGGGTCCTTGGTTCGATTCCTGGCCAAGTCTCTAGGCATTTGCAGCTCCATACAAGCCATGTGATTTTTCGGGTACCGGATCTTCCTGGGAAACCATAACCGGCACAAGGAAAGGAACTGGCCCCCCTACCCTGATGTGTGAATTTCACACGCTGTCGGGCTTAGTACTGGGTGAACTCTACCATCACCTACCAGGCCGACTTTCGGGTTGATGACTGTGTTTATAGTTTATGGCTATATACAAACATATATGTATATATATATTTTTATAAATATGTTCATGTATGCATGTTTGTGCGTATATATATATATATATATATATATATATATATATATATATATATACACACACACACGCACACGGCGCAATTGAAAACAAGAATAAAATAGATAACACGTGAAAGGGCCCTCACATTTTAGATTGTTTTGAGCTTTCGGTCTTCTCTCAGGCCTTCTTCAGGTCTGACTGCTTACCTGAAGAAGGCCTCAGAGAAGTATCACATTTTCATGGCTGAAGGCTCTTTGGTAGAATGGTATTTAATGCGAGATATAGGTTTTTCGGAGAGAAAAGTTTATTATCAGGAGAAGAGAAATGATCACAACTACCTTAGTAAATACGGGGGAAGGGACAAATTTGTACAGATTTTATTGTGTTGGGTAGCGCTTTCTGAGCCTAAAACATTTGAGACCAGATGACAGGTTTTACTCAGAGGCTATTGAGATATGTGCATGGAAAAGAATGGAGAGCAAATGTTGAACAGAGTGGTTGGAAAACAAATTCCTGAATGCGTTTGGCGGGAGATGACCGTGGTTCACTGGAGGAAATCCAAAAATTGCAGAAGAAGTGGTTGGGGTTAATATTGAAAGAAGGAGAGTGTTGTTCAAGGGCGTGGCGCTGGGGATAGTTCTAGGTAGGCATGGAAAAAGGCTTGAACAGAGTTGGCTTTTTAGATGGCTTGAAGTGGAGGGCGAATTACGAGGAACTGTGCAAGGAAGATGGAAGCAAAGTAGGGCACAGAAGAGGAAGTTCTCGCAATGCGTAGAAGATAATGGTCGTTAGGGACCTCCCAAAACCTACCTTTAATAGGTAGAACATCATGATAATAAATATCCTTGGGGCATTGAGATTTGTGGCAGTGAACTAAATTTCGTGATTTCTCAGCGGTAATCCACGGAGTGCGCAGCAAAACTTTGGTCGTCAGATCTATGTCTTGTGAAAAGTTAATCGTTGAATCATTCTAGGAGACGGCCTGGTAAGTGATGTAGTATAAATTGGTGTGCAAGTTATTCCTGTTCCTCGTACGCTGAAGCTTCTGACGCTTATACATTTCGAAGCATGTAGTACTTTCAACTTGATTCAAGCCAAAGTCATGCTAACGAAGAAATTATTTTCCCAGGACTTTATGATAATTATGGCATGGGTAAATCGGAGGAATCTGCCTAGACTTAGTGCTCTAAATGTCGTCGGCAATGAGACCGATTGCATTTCCATTAAAACGATCGTGCTAATAAAAATCAGCACGTTTCGCCAGTAAAAAATTAACATTAAAACAATAAAAATTAGGCTATTTTTCAGTACGGAACATATTTGCCTAAAAATTGAAACTTAGGATATAGTTTCTCTCTATTTCTAGAATAGATATAATGTGCGATATCTACATTTACATCTATGTAATACCCCGCAAACCAATGCGGGGGCGTGTGGCGGGGGATGTCAGGTAACCACTCGTAAAATAGAATAAAACCACATGCAATACAAAATCATGTTACCTCTACACAAATATTAGTTTGATCACGTACTTGATAAATTTTAATCACACGAAAGGAAGTACTTACTTGCATTAATATTCAATAACCTACCTCAGATAACCTACCTTTGGATAAAAAATATTGCTTACTTCAAATGCGACATGTTGCTCAAACACCAGATATGTAACCAAGGCTCTAGGTTCAGTCGTTTGAGTCAAATCTAGTCACGTATTACCTATTGTTTAATATACTGCTATCCATATAAAACCTACTGCATAGAAAAGCGGAAAATATTTGTATATTTTTAAATATGCAAGTATTCCTGAGTAGCCAGCAATTTTAGTATCATAAAATTCAATCGTAGAACGTCATAGTAAAAATGAATAAGTTTACGCAAAAATACACAACATATAAATTTATTGTGGATTCAGATGATTAGGCAAAAAACCAAAAGTTTTAAATGATTAAAATCTCAGGCGAAAAAACCTAGAAATAATATATGGGAAATAATTTCAATGGGTTTTAAGTTGGAAAAGATCCCGCTAAAACCTAAAAGGTTGACTTTGGAATGCCTTTAATAATCAGGTCGTTTTTCATGGAGATATTTTAAAAAATATATGTAAATGGGTCTAGAAGAAAACAAAAAACGGGCGGGAATATTCTGGAAAAATTTTTTCGACCAATATATAAAACCAAATATGGATTCGTAAAACATTTGGCGTCCTTGTGAAAACGCCCAGTTAAAAAAATAAAGATTGCTCAAATAATGGATTAATGCCCGCTAAAAAGCTTCAAATTGCATCCATTCATTGTTTGTTGACAATTTCTTGCGTATTATACGGTTCTAATGCATGAAATGCATTCACAAAATTTTATGCAGCTGCTGATCATCTTAAAACTTTGGCCTTTTGCCTGCAACATTTATGTGCATATTGTTAATTATTAAAACTTATAAAACTGCAGTCATTCACTTTATACGAGACCGCGCAGGCTACTCAACTGCTGAATCACTCAACATGATATCAAGGGATCCGGGTTCGAATCTAATTCGTGCGAACAATTTTTCCTGTGAATGATTTATTGTGTTTTCAACATACATTTTTTTCTATTTATATTTGCTGTTTAGAGCCACCGGTGAAATTTACGATGGAATAATGTGACGTCCATATTTAATCTTCACAAAATATCTGCTATCTACTGACTATTCAAGTAGTGCGTGTGTATATACCATATTGTAATAATAAGGCCGTAATATTTTCAATATTCGTTCATCATCTTTTTCATTAACTACGGCAATATAAACTGGCAGGCAGGAAGAAAATCTCCCGATTTTTGTTTCTTATCCAATATAAAATACTAACAAAAACATTTATGCTTCCCAAGAATTTTTAACCACGGACAGGTGTCAGATTCGAGGATTTTTAGGGCTAATGACGAAATCGCTGAGGGAATAATTTGATGCCTACATATGTCCTTCATCGTATCTGCTCCCAGCCTCGATATCAGATCAGAAAATAATGGAACCGTATATTTGTCAATATTCGTCCTTTAGCTTTTAGATTTAGCCCTGGTATGGCAAACAGGCCGAATGACATACATATATTTTGTTTTTTTTTGGAATTCCAACATCCCGCAATCTACTCACAAAAAACACTGAAGCTCGAAATGATGTTTTTACGTTCGGACAGATGGTGGAGGTTGCCCGGAAAGGGTGTCAAAGGTCGTAATGGAAGGGCGATCGCTAGGAAAGCGAGGAAGGAATAAAGCAAACTCTCCAGGCGGAATCCGGGGAATCAGAAATTATGAATAACTGAAGATAGAAATAATGGAGGACGATCATTGAGGAAGATCCACGCAAAATATGGTACACGAAACTAGTTGGAGACGGTCCAAAATCTGCCTTCAATAGGTATGTATATCACTAATTATTCAACATGAGATCCTAGATGTGAGAATTTAAATAAGAAAGGGACAAGGAGTGGTGGAAGAGGCGGATAACGATGTGATACTTGCACACAATAAATACTAATTTTCACTGGCGATATATGTGATATACTCGAGTGCATTTTGTGGGAGTGCCAATTTAGAGACTAAAGGACTCAAATAAATTTTATATTTAGAAGAAATTACAGTCAAATTTTTCTTCATGGCTAATATTTTCCGATTCCTTCCTCCAATAACTTCTCTCCTTCAAATAGCCCCTAGCATAGTAAGTTCATTGCAACTTCATCAGCCATCAAGAAAGTGCTCTTAATAATTTGTTGTCTCATTATTTCTTTGACAAATAGTTTTAATATTTTACATAATTATTTTTACAGAATATTTTCTTTCCTGTTGATAGAACAAAGGTTGAAAAATATAGGTGGAAAATATCTTATCAATCATCATGTGTAATTAATCCATAGAATAGATTTCAGCAGATGATCCGTGTCCTGGCAAACATCTCATCCCTCCAAAGGTCCGTGTACCCGAATTATCTTTCGTTACCTGTTTTCGTAATTCATCCTTGGTCTTCCTCTGTATGTTTTTCCTGTTCGCTTCCTTCAACCGTACTATTCATTTGACTAACTATCGTGAAGTGGGATGTATGCAATTAGATTCTGTCTTCACCTTGTTAAATCAAACACCATTTCTTTTTACGCCCAGTCTTAGAAATAATTCTTAATTTTTATTGTATATTTCTTTTATTCTATAACTTTTCACTCGCATAGCTGATAATCTCGTTTTCTTAGCTGTTCGTACAAGTTTTGATATCTAAGTGCAAAGAGCCATTATAAAGTTAATGCCACAATGTCAATTCTTTCATCAATCAGTGATTTTCATGTATACGGTCTACTGCATACTAGATTTTTCAACTATTTCAGTTGGTGATGTAAGTGTTCATATTTTCCATTGGTGCAGTTTTTAGCTAATTATATTTAGTTCTTTATGCCGGAAAGAGGCTTTAATGAATACAATTACAGTAATACATCGAATATATAAAGTATTTAAACGTAAAATAAAACCATTGTAAAAGTTTAACATTTAGACAGATATGAAGGTTTTACCTATGGTACATTGACAATTAGTAAGTAATGAGTAAGATTTAAAGAGCTTCTCTGGATAAGTAAAGATTCTCCTGCAGGACGATGGACGCATGCTGCCACACTTAGTACTTGGCCAACGAACACAATAGTAGTACCAATATAACTCGATATATTATACAGAAGTCAACCGAAGGCTTGCTTGGAAGGTGAGACTAGATCTAATCTAAGGCGAGTGAAACTGATACTTGAGGGGCGTGAGAGCGTTCCCTGCGTCGCCAGTCATTCCCTAGATATGATGCACTAAGTTTGTAGCTTATGACTACTTGTGGATGTTCATAGGCTCCTACCTCATTTTTAGCCCGGGTCTTTCGATCAAATCGCGAAGTCTCGCTGCAGTACCTGCCCCCCTGACCCCCAACCATCACAACTTCCAATAATCATGTCCACGGTTCAAGTTCAATTCAATTGTGCACGTTTCCTGACCAATAAGCATTACAAAAAAAACAAAAATCATGATTGGTTCGGAAATATAACTCGCTGATTTGTACGCGGCTTACATAAGGGAATATTTTTCGGCGAACGATTCTCGTAGAGGCAGTTTGTTTTAATTGTAACAATTTTTTGTCAATAAGCGAAATGAAATTTAAAAATACGGAATTTATCGCCGCAAGGGACTTTTATTTTATGCTCGGTAAATACATTGTTAGTTATTCATCCCTTCTGTTTGGTTTCGAGAGTCAATTTTTATGGTTCCCGCTAAAAATCATACTTTGTTGGATATATTTCGGAAATGTTCATGTTTGTCCGCAATTATTTCGCATTTGGTTAAAGATAATAGAGGGATTTTGCGTGAGGGTGTGTATTTTTTTAGTAACTTTAATCATTTGATAGACTTGATCGGATAGAATGAATATACATTGAAGTTGATCAGCATAAATTGGAGGGAGAGGCGACTTATTCGCCAGCAATATATATTTTATGCTTCTCAGATATGAGTGGCGGACCGAGAGTCGGGATGGGAAACGTTAGGAAGAAGGATGAGAGAGTGAGTGATGTCAATTATGACCCGTTATTTTAACGGTGTATATGAAGGAAATGAATAAAGAGGCGCTGAAAGAACTGGGGGGTAGGAATTAAAGAATGTCTAGAATTCATCAATGCCGTTAGGTTTGGGGATGATATACATTTAGTTAGCCAGTCACCTAAGGGGTTACGTACAAATATTTTCATAGCAGATAAAAAAGTAGTGACCTATGCATTGGACGAGAACTGTAAAAAAGACCATGAGGTCTTCGAGAAAGGGGAATGATATGTAAAACTTGCAAAAATAGGAGGGCCAAAAACGGAGCAGGTCGTGCAGTTTACCTATCTTGGCGATGTTTCGGACTAAGATGGCCAACATACTAGTAGTTGGGACATGGGGGGATAGGAAACGCGTCAGGCAAAGAAGCCAGGAAGGTATCGATGACAAGGACGTTTAGAGAGAATGCTAAGAAAAGATTAGTCAATATTTAAGATTTTTATATTTTGCGCGGAAATTTGGTCACTGAAGGAATATGACAGGCATAGATTGGAGACTTTTGAAATGTGAAGAGTTGAAAAAGTAAAATGGACGGAAAGGACGAAGAGGCGCCACATAATGCGAAGGGGAAGGGATTGCTGGGAGAAATCCAGAGGAGGCAGGAAAGGTGGATGAAATAGGAGGGTATGGTTGAAAGCTGTGAAAGAGGGAAGAAATTTAGGGTAGAAGAGGAAGGGGGAGGAAAGGGATAGGGACGTTGGACGGAATTAAGGAGGGTGTGAGGAATCGAAGAAGGGTTTGTTTTATGTGGGATCTGGTAGTCACTTGGGCGGGGCTAAGAAATCCAGGGGTTTGAGTTCGTGTCCGTCCAACTCTTACTATTTCAACGCTAGGCTCCAACAACTTTGAATATTGTTGGGGAACTAGGGGTTGCAGTGGGTAAAAAAAGCTCTTAGCTGGCGCATAGAGGATCTAAGTTTGATTTCAGCTGACGTCACTGTCACCCAATCTGCGTGATTATTTGGGATATTCCTGGGGAACCACAGGTGGTGCAGAGAAAGGCACTCGCCCCTCCCCCTTCTGCCCTTATGTGTAAATCTGAGACATGAATTTGGGCTTAGTACGATATGAGTTACATTCCCACCTATCGATCCATCTTTCGGGCATCGGTCCAGTCTGCGCCTCAGGGACTCACTCCATAGAACCCTTATAGAGTGCACCGACTAGTTGGTATGTTTATCACCACATTGAGGATGTTAATGTTAAGGGAATTTCCAAGGTCGACCTCTCTATTTTATTTTAGGGCCAATATCTTCTCCTTCTTTCATTAATTTGTTCTTAGAGGATAAGTAACTAATTTTGACTTAATTGGAGTTTTTATTTGGTTAAATCATTTAATACTTCATTTTTGGATTTGAGCGATTGTAGCAGACGAATATTAGTAGTATTGAGGGGAGGCGACCGACAGCAGTCGTAATTTGCGCAAATAAGGATGGTAGGGAAAGGATGAAGGGCGGAGAAAGAAACCCAGCATCGCATTAGCCTACTCTTATTGGCGAAAGGCGGCAAGGGGTCAATCGCGGCTTTAACGTCCCATCCGACGAACGGCGAACACATTCACTCACAAGTGCTCTCCACAAAGCACCTCAAGTAAGGATCGGGGTACCACTCTAAATTTTTTAACACTCCAGGATTCGAACCCGGGTGCTGTGTGTCGGAAGCCAGTACGTTGGCCACCGCGAAATCCCGATCCCTGAGAATAATAGGTGCCTGAATAGAATGGAGTTAGGTATGATTTCAATGTTTTCATCAGCCTAAAAGTTTGATATTCATTTTCATGTGTCTTTTTTCGAAAAAGTCCGAGCGTCAGAGCTTATTATGCCTTTGATAAAATTTTGAGAATTTTTATTATTAAATGACAGTATAAAAACAGGATTTCCGTTATTCCGATGATTGCTGATTCTCAACTGTTTAGTTAACGTTGTAATCGTTCTGTGGGGCTATCTCTTGAGATAAGGATAAAACTAGCTTCGGGGTTCTTCTACATAAAATTTCGGGGTGAACCTCATTCGTTGTCGCGAACTCATTCCACGGGATTTCAATCTAAGCTGATTCGCAGTTGAATCTCGTCCCATGTGCAAATGTTTCAATGTGAGAAACCCATTCCGTAGGTGGAATTTTAACTTTAAGCCGTTATAAATATGCTAAAACTACAGGTTATGCTGTGACAGTCGTGTAAGGCTTTCTGGGGAGCAAATATTTTCGCAGTGCCTTTGAGAATTACGTTCTGGTGATAAAGAAAACGACTTCATATATGGTTATGAATTTTTATGGTCTTATTTTCAATAACCCTCCCAGGACTACAACCTTCACGTGGTGGAAGAGCTTGTGCGTTCCGATGACCCCTAGAGCTGTACTGGCAGGAGTAATAATAATTGCTCCTGGTAGAGTCACCCATACCAGATAGGTCGAAGGTTAGGAGCCAGACGAAAGGTAGTCCACACAGCGTCTGTTTCTCAGTGAGGCAGCTACAATGGCATCTAACCCCAGTGGGGCGGCCAGTAAGTGATGGTGTCACGTTAAAAACACTATTGAGGAAGGCAACGGGAAACCACTTCAATTATCTTACCCAAGATTTAAATGATGGACAATACAGAGATTTTGAGCCCTGGAACTACGGGGCTCAGCCCATTCGGTCGTGTGTCGTGCCCGGCAACGGGGGAGACAAGGCTTCCGAGGTCGTCATCCAAAGAAACCCTTGCAAGGAAAAATCGACAGCAGCAGGACAGAAGACGCAGGAGAAGAAAACCAAATAAGTTAGAATAGGAACGTGAAATGTTGGCACAATGATAAGGACAGGGGAATTGAAGAATGTTAAGCGAGAGATGGAAAAGGGAAAAATAGATATTTTAGGTCTATGCGAGGTGAGATAGAAGGATAGCGGGGATTACTGGAGTGATAAGTATAGAATAATATACAGCGGTGGGGACGAGAGCCAACGAGGGGTGGCCATAGTATTAAATGAAGAAGTAGGAAGAAGTGTAGTCAACATAGAGCAGGTAACGGATAGAATATTACTAGTAGAGATAAAAGCAGAACCGACGAACTTGTTTATTATTCAGGTATGCATGCAACCGAACAACCATACGGAGGAAGAGGTCGATAAGGTATACGATTAATTAGAGGAGATAAACGCGTGTATTCCTGCAGGGAAACATTTGATAGTGATGGGGGATTCGAATTCGACGGTAGGCGAAGGAAGAGATGGTTATGAGGTGGGGGACTACGGTTTAGGCACGAGGAATAACCGCGGGGAGAAAGCAGTTGAGTTATGCTGGAGATAGGGGTTAGTCATCACCAACAGTTGGTTTAGACACCACAAAAGACGCAGGTATACATGGGAAATGCCAGATGACTCAGAAAGGTATCAGATAGATTATATTCTGGTTAGACAAAGGTTTAGGAACAGTGTGATAAATTAAGTCTGGCTCCTAACCTTCGACCTATCTGGCATGGGTGACCCTACCAGGAGCAATTATTATTACTCCCGCCAGCACAGCTCTAGTGGTTATCGGAACGCACAAGCCATTCCACCACGTGAGGGTTGTAGTCCTGGGAGGGCGAAAAGATAATACTGGTCAATATTTTCGTGCTAGAGATGCTTTGTGATAATTTTTGGAATATCTAAATATCGCAATTTTTACCCGGAAAAGTTGTTATTGCGTGTACTTAATTAATGAAATTGTTTATGGAGAATTGTTTTCCGGTTGCGACGCGAAAATCTTGTCTTCGTGGGCTAAACCTCTCAGTCTATTTTCATATCCCATTCTTCGTCAACCGATTTGATTCATTTCCTCGGTTTACCCGGTGGACAATATGCACACCCCCCCAAAAGTCATACTCTTCTCCCTTCGTGGGGACAAAGAGTATGAGGTTTCGTATGACGTAGTTCGTCTCCCCGAGTTCGTGTCTCGGGGGGACGAACCTCCATTATGTAGCCAGGGAAATTGGCTGCCGGAAATAAACGGGAAAAAATAGTCGACAGAGGGACATTCGTGACAAACATCAAGGTATTCAAGATTTAAATATTTACTAAAACTTTACTGATACTATGACTCGTGTATCGCATCCTCGGATTTTGGAAGCCATGTTACTGCTTCATTTTATTCAATGTCTGGAAAATTCACATAAAAAATTCAATGGTTTGGGACACCTGAACTGCTGCCCAAGGGGAACGCTGGGGAATATGGGCTGTGCACACAGCATTGTGACGCGGGTCTATTTCTAAGGCCTTGAAGCAATTATCATATCACGACACCATTTCCTAGGGCGTTCCTTTAGTGACATGCCGTTGATTTCTGCTGCGTGTCCGGGCGGACACTGCGTTTGTTGGTCGACTCCTTAATACAGAGCTTCAGTGTACTCCTCGAATTATGTGCACGCTGGGAAAATTTGGAGCAACGGCGAACAAAATAACTTCTTCTTCGAATAAAGGAAATGCGTGGTAATGCTTACGACTGCTGGAAAACCTGACTGGCTAACTTTTCATCGAGTGAAAATTCAAAGATAAAACTTTCAAAGTTTCTTATTGTAATGCAAAATTATTATCAGACTTTGTCCTCATCTTGATATTAAGTTTCAATCGGTATGAGTCAATCTATTTAATGAAGTACTTTATTTATTGTGTTAATCTTCTAAATAACATAACATAAATACAAAATATGCAGGCTGTAATGAGTAGTTAATTTAATACCCAGAGCAAAGTTTGGCCTTACTAGTACTATATTTGAGCACTGGATACTCATTCAAGTTTCCCTTTTTGAAACTTTTATATATGAATTAAAAAATCAAGCTAATTTACTATTGTTCAACATTTTACTGTAATTCCGTTAACGGCCTCGCATAATATGCTAAATGTAGCTATATATATTTGAGAAACTGTTTTAAACCTTTGATTGGGTCCACTTCATCTTATATTCTATGTGTTCATACCGAAGCAGAATCCTTCCATCATCGCACACATTTCAAGAAGACACTTAACGCTGAAACACGTTGTAGTATTAAAACATGTGAACATGTGAAATGGCTGGCACATTTGTCCTTTTAAATGGGTAGTTATAGAATAGGTGTATTTTTTGCGCCTATAAGAATTATGTCCTCCTGTTTTGATGTTGAAAGCCTCTGCTATTTTCGCTTATTTGTCTGAATCAATAATAGCACATCTCTTTTTTATATAAAAAAACACATTTAACTTAATTTATCGTTATTTTCTCATCCTCCCAATCGAGAAGTTATCCAATGTGGCCTATAATCCAGTTCGTGTCATTTGAATAAATATATTGAGCCACGTGGGAGGTATAGGCAAGTGTGACAAAAAATGTTTCTTCTCTTTACGCTCTGCCCGTCCCACGAACGACCCCCTTCGCTTTCCACCCCCACTCTCTCGAGGAAGAGAATTCGCGAGCGGGATGGTGGATAATTTTTATGTCCTAAAAAGTAAGTAATGATGGCGCGACTCCAGGCGAGGGCGAGAACAATTCAAGCGAGCCGAAATGTCTGCATTGGACCGGGGAATTAGATTTACCTACTTGGATCATTTTGAGTGGAAAAATACCTGGTAATTATTGTCATGTTAACGACATAAAAACAGGTGAGTAGGTTAAAAAGTAATGAGAACCTATATCACCCGACGCCATTAAATACCGGGCGCTCTATTTTTTTTATTCGTTCGCTGGATTTTACGGACACGAATAAATTTTAGGTAAATTTCCGCGGTGCTCTCGCGACTTGAGGGCCTAAATTGGTTCCCGGTGAGAGGTAATATCTTCAACCCCCCCCCTCTCTCTCTCTTGGTGCATTCCAGCCCGTCTCGATCGCGGCGGCTGTGCTTTTGCACGGTGCGCTGACTTTCGGAGAGAAGGGGACTCGCTCATTGCGTCCCCCCACTCCTAGACGCCACCTTCCCCTTAGAAATGCCCAGGTGGTGCACCGCTACACTTATTGCCCGTTAACCTCTGGGAGTTATTTTTCTCTTGGGATAATTCTATTTTTTATAGGAAAAAAGCAACGCGGAAGCAGTCGTAACCATGGTTTCCAATTGGATTCCAGGGCGTGCCGCGCAAAGGGGGGTCGGTCATAGACCTTTCATTTGCGTTTGGAACAACCTGGATTTTCGAATTGCTGCTCGTATATATATATATCCGCCCCTCCATCGCGATAGTTTTCATAGGCGCATGCTGGGTGTACTCTCAGTACTGCATCGCGTGGAATTGAGCATGGCTTCGCTTTCATAAAAATCTATTTTTACCACTCCCAATCAATACTTCCTAATGAAATCCAGGAACTCGGATAATATGGCAACCTAAATTGAAATACTGAAGATATAATGTGAATTTCAGAAGGAGTAAAAGACAGTAGTTTTTAATCACAAAATATCTTTTCAGTCAATTAATGCAATTGTTTCCAGATTAAACAAGTTAATGAGAATATATTCATCAGATTCAGGTGAGATGCTGTGAAAGTTCGTCGTTATGAGAAAAGAAAATTTGCACTTTTCCATAGATTAATTGTAACGTACGACGCGTTTCAGGTCATCGAACCATCTTCGGGTAGAAGACAAGATTCAACTTGATATTCCTGTAAGTTATCCAAATGGGGAATTCAAATCTTCCGGGCGCACGTCCAAGTTCCTGCTGGGCGCTAATGGTAATGAATTGCGTCACCCTTGGGTCAGAACTCCCGTTCTCATTTTGAATAAGGTTAGAAATTGATGCTATTTCATTTAGAATGCCTAAAAGGCTGGGTGCGATTGTGAGAATAGATTCCAGTTTTAAAGATATCGAATAAATAACATAATTAGTCATTAGTGCCATTTCAGATGGACGTGTTCTGGGATGGATGGGAAATCTTTCCCACTTATGTGCACATATATACTTTTTTACGAAAATTCGCAATATTTATTTCAATTGCCGTAAAAGTAATTATTTTCAGTTAAAGAATAATTGTTATGGAAGAGTTTAAATTGATAAAGCGTCCGATCCTCACTGAACCTCACCTTAATCATATCATTATCACAAACTACAATTCTTTCAGACATTTTTTGGACTTTTTCTAACTGTTAATTGAATTACTCACGAACGTTTAATGGAGAATAGTCGATTACGAGACTCGTATGACGATGGATCCATAGTTCTCATAATTGGAGGTCATTAGTTCAGCCGAAGCTAAGATTCCCTCTTCTAAGGACGATCACTCTTAGCATCCGGATGTCGCTTAATTTGGTATCATTGTCTTGAATGACGTTGAGAGATATCAAAATAGTTTTGTTTTTATTCATGTGAAGCTGCAATCGAATAGTCACGGCGCTAAAGAATCAAACCAGCTGAATGGCGAAGCTGTATTTCGATCGTTTTGATTCCAATTTCCTTCCTTGAATTTCAAGTTCTTCAAAGCAGGCAAGGACAGTTGTAATTAACGTTTTTGAATATTTATCTTCCAAAATTCTTAACCGCTATCATGAACAAAAGTAATTTATTGAAGGAAAAAAGAGAACTTAATAGTGAATTCAGGGCTACCCTTATGCAGCAGTAAAAGTTTACTAATTTTGGTAAACAGCGGTTTGAAGATGAAAATTATCACATTTACTATTTTTTACAAACTTTTCAAACCTATATTGTAGGCACTCACAAAATTGAAGTTTTATAACTTGACAGGAAGTTTGTTAGACAGGTGAGAGACAGACGAAAGAAAATATATGGTACCCATTCACAAATCCATCGTTTCCGAATACTTAACTCTCGGACCGTATTTTTGAAAGGAAGATGTTGTACCAATGAAAATATAGAGCCCAATGTTTTTCTTAAGGAGATAAAAATATGACTCCAAGGTAAGAAATTCCTTCAAACAAATATTTTTTTATTTTTTTGGATGACTTTGAGTAAAATTTCGATTTTATAGTTCAGCAGATGTAAAAAAGCGACTTACGTTTGGACAATAATTTGTGTAGATAAATTAACTTTATTTTATTCTTTGTCCAGTATTTACCTCCTACGATTTCGTGTTCTGTTGATGACATAGTTCCAGGCGCATTTCCGATAGTTTGGAGAAACCGATCACGTTCAAAATATTTGGTGATTCAGATTTCTCATCAGTAGTTCACATGACGTTTTCTCTTTCATCAATACTTTCCTCAAGGTTCAATAAGGCTGGATCTAGAGCTTTCTATGTAACATGCAAGCTTTTTCATTTCCCACGGCCCTCAAAACTATATGGCATTCAATGTTCATGCGTCCATTGAACTCTTGTCTTAGTGAATTTATTTCGTGCCTGCAGATGCATCTTCATGCGGAAAACATTCGTTGAGATTCTTGTCATCTTTTTTATTTAATCGTTTCGCCATTTCTGGCTATTCCCGAAAAATGTCTCCTCTGCCCTAGTTTCCGTATCTGAGCGCAATCTTCCTTTTTTTCGTCCTTTGGCGACCGCCTCACGCAGAGCCCCGCGGCCACCGGACGCCCTGCCGATCTGCAAATCCATTAGGCCGGCCTCGCATTGGCCACTCCCCGTTCCCGCCGCCTTCAAGAAGTCGCGATTGCAGGGAGTGTGGGGGGGGGGGAGTGTCAGAATCGCTCCGCAGTAAGTCCCCCGCGGTTCCCTGCCCAATCCACACTCTTAGTGCACCCCTGACCCCTTTCTCACTCGCAGTGAATAAGGGTAAGTAATCCTTTCTCTTATCTCCTCTCGCATCACTATTGTTTTTATTCGTGAAACGCGTTCGTGGTTTGTTAATCCTTATTTGCTGGGCCGCGGCGTTAGTTATTACCGCTTTTAAAAGTATGTTCCAGAGCTGAAAACTTTGTTTTCATATTTTTCTTTTGCCTCTTCTCTCCTGGAGCCAACCTAGATTCAATCGACCGAGTACTAGAAAAGCATTTACATAGGCTCGTGAAAATTTAACCTTTTTTGTCGCAAACGGGTTAACGCCGGGAGCAAAGGAGCAAGATGAGTGCAAAATGTATGCATGAGAAAAATTCAATTAAAATATTCCGTTCATGTAAAGATCATATGATGGCACCGTTATGAAGTTCAAATTCCGCAAGGTGGTAACAATGCTGCTGTAAAAATTCACAAGAGGAAGACTGAGTACTTCCCATGTAAGGTTTGTGTATAAAAAGTATCGGTAACAATTTTTTCTCGACTTGTGCGTGAAGTGCTGAATTAAGACCGTCAGTTTAATGTGCGCACGATCGCAGATCGGATTGGCATTGATAAGATAACAGTGCACACAATATGATGACTGAAAATTTGGCCATGCCGAAGATCTATGCTAAACTCATCCCGCAGGTCTCGACAGACGACCAAAAGCAGAGTCGAGTGTCTGGTTGCGAAGACATGTAACGCGTTGAAGAAGACGCGGACTTTTTGGACAGTCCACACATGGCACCAGCAGACTACTTCCTATTCCCAAAAGTGAAATCCTCTCTCCAAGGGCACCACCATAGGGCCCTAAGTGTCATCAAAGAAGCTTGCACGCGTGACCCTAAGGACCTTCCGCCAGCCACCAGGGAGCCTTCGAGTTGTGGAAAAACCGCAAGGGCAAAATTATGTCGACGCAGCTCTAGGGATGTACTTTGAAGACATTTGAGGCATTGCAGCAACATCTGAAATAAATATATTTTTCCGCTAATCTTCCCAATACTTTTTAAACAAGTCATATATATCACTTGCACTCCTGTGAGATATTGACGGCATTTATCTATGAAATATAATTCCATTGGAATATTAGAGAGTGTTATTAGGTCATGCCAAGCTTCTTTGCAGAAATTAGACAAGTGTTTCAATCCCAAAGCCCCCCACTCTTAAGTCCAGCAAGTCTGGGTCTATGCATTCCAGTACAAGATACTTTTGGTGTCCCTGTGGGGAAAACAGATGTGTGATTCTAGGTAAGATTTGGCGTTTCCCCTACACACAATTCTAGTGAAGTTCTTGTGGGCATTTCACCGGTTCAGGGTGTCGGCTGCTGCAGGGGAGCTTGAACCCTGGCCCGAGGGTGAACCCGCGGGAATTTCGTGAGGCAGTAGGATCATTGTTACAGCTGCCGGTAGCAAACAGTTTTGGAGTGGCTGTATTGTTCGACGTTATTAACGCGGATTTTTATGATAAAGGTTCTGCGGCCAAAATGAGGAAGACATCTCCGAGTAGCAATAAGGACAGACGGAGCGAAAAAAGATATTTGCTATGCCTGAATCAGGATCACTGGTAATGGCAGAAGCAAGAAAAATATGGAGAGCTGAATAGGTCTGTCTGAGCAGTCTTTCTATAAGGCAAAGGCAAATTATTACAGACAACGAGTACTCGCGCAGACAAAGATAAGGATGCGATCCGTTAAAACGTATTTACGAGTACAGAGGTCACTTTTGTACGAATTTGATACTGGAAGAATGTTGAAAATGTAATTGATAGAGTGACAAACGAATAAATACTTGAAGAGTGAATGAAGAGAAAAGACTGTGGTGGAACCTCCGAAGAAGAAGAGGGGAATTGATTGGATATATTCTGAGGCGTGTTAGTTAACATAAGATGATGACTGAATGAGACCTGGGGGAGGGGAATTGCAGAGGGAGGAACAGGATGAAATACGAGAAGCAAGGATTAGACAATGTTGGTGCAAGGAACAAAGAGGGAAGGAGGAGGTTGGACGAAAACAGGATAATCTGGAGAGCCACTGCAAACCAATCCTCGCATAAAATTCTTGTCTAAGTTTGATAATACATTACACCTCACACTGTAACCAAGTGTTCTGCTAATCCTTACACAATTTAACTATCGTAATAATAATAATAAGGAAAGGTGGTGAAGGAGTTTCCTCAATCACGCATTTCCTTTTTTTATTGCGGAAGCAAATACAAAAAAATAGCATACAACCAAATAGCATGATATGTTGAGGGGGTTCCTGTTCTCGCTCAATCCCCCTTGAGTGTTCTGATATAATGAACATCAATTACACTACTTGAGAAAAAGAAATATCAAACAAGATGACACAGTAGCATTAAATTACAGAAGTAATGTACAACCCAAATTTAGTACAATTAGAGATTATAATTATTATGAAATAAATATATTATTTTATGATTACACTTCAGTTTACAGAGTCATACAAGATTTTTTTTCCTTTGATTGTACCCTAGGCAAAATAATACACGTTAACTTAAAATAGCAAATACATACAATTTTTATTTACACAATAAACGAGAAATACAATTAATTACTAGTTTTATCAAACTTTATTTTACCAACTTCAATTGTCACTACAATTATCAAACTTAATTGCACCATTGTAAATAATTGGTCGTTGTTATGCTTAAGGAAAAATAGCACAATATCACGAATCTCGGTTTTCTTATAAGTCATGCTGTGCCAAATTTCAAGTCTGGGTTTTTCATACTATAGGCTCTATTCTATGCTTAGCGGTGTCTTCTGTTAGGCAGGAACTACCTAGATTAGTCCTTGATTTTCCTATTCTATTGAGGTAGTGTCCAAAATTTCCATGCCCTGATAGGAGTTGCGTCGCTTTCTTAGTTAGCTTGAATTTTATATTTAGCCTTTCAATGACGTCTGGGAATATTTCTTTAGTGTGAATACCCTAATCGAAATTCAGCCAGTCTTTAATCCACTAGTTGGTTTGTTCCCTGAGTATTTTTTTTATTGTTTGTTGCTTAGGGCGTGATTGTGCTCGATTTTGGAGTTGAAGTATTTTGTGCCTTGGCCCGATTTGACTTCGATTATGCTCATTCTCTCCATAACCTCGTATTTTAGAGGTGGTTGTCTTTGCTAATTGCTAAGAGGCAGGGTCTTTGTGCTTCTCTAAGTTTTCTTTCGATTCTGTTGTGGTAAACCTTATGACCCCAAATGGAGCAGCCGTAGGTAACAATGGGTATTGCTGCTGCTTTGTATATCAATTGAAGGGAGTCCGTTCCAAAATTAATTTTGCAATACCTACGGGCAGTTTGGAATTTTTTTTGGTTTTGCTAACTATGAAATTAATGTGGGCCTGATAATTTAATTTCTCGTCTAAAACGATACCCAAATACTTAAAAGATTATGTGCGTCGGATATTGCTATTGTAGATTTTAACAGTGGGGTTCCTAGACATTTTATTTCCAAAGAACATGTGTTCTGTCGTGGTTATTGAAATTACCAATTTATTAACTATTCCCCATTGCTCTATTTGTCCAATACAACTTTTTGTCAGCTGCTCCATTTTAGCGCTTGAGTTAGCTTCAATAGACAAAGCCATATCATCAGCAAAAGCTATTAATCTACATCCTATGGGGAATTCTTTCCTTACGATCTGGTTAGTAATAAGGTCCCACATTAACGGACCCAAAACAGATCCTTGTGGGCAGCCCCTGGTGAGAATTTTCTTTGTTGAAATAGTTTTCATTTTGTATACGACCTGTCTATTTGTAAAGTAATTTGAAAAGAGTCTAGTTAGGTTCGAAGAAATTTTTAGTGTTTTCAGCTCCTGAAGGACAGAAGGCCACCAAACAGAGTCAAATGCACCTTTTATGTCAATGAAAACCACTAATGTATATTTACTTTGATTATTTAAGTTATTTAAGAGGGCCTTGATTGCGTCTGCTGTACTTCGGTTTTTCCTGAAGCTATATTGATTAGGATGATAAGGTCAGGGAGGAGTGTCATAGGACGAAAAGAGCTGGAATCTGCATGGTTCTTTTCTTTTAATTTTAAAATTGCATGTAGGGTCCCTGATTTCCAAGTGTCGGAGAAGTATGATAGCAGCAGACAGTCGTGGTAAATATTTGCTAGAAAACCTTTTATGGTATTAACAAGTTTTTTGATAACAAGGCCGTGGATTTGGCCATGTCCAAGCGCTTTTTTCAGTTTAATCTGACCAATTGCATGGGGAACTTTTTCTTCCGTGAATGGATCAAGTTTTTCAGACTCGGGGATTATTTTAGATTCCTTCCTGATTTGCTCATGCTCCTTGTTGTCGAATGTGTCGTCCGGAGGCAGAGTGTCAAGGGAGAGCTTCATTTTTTCCTCCAACAAAGGGATGCTTCCGTCGTCCCTAAGGGTAGTCCCAGGCATTTTCTTCGAGATTTCGGGAGCTAATCTTCTCCCATGATTTTTATTTAGACTCTTTCACTTGAAGTTTATATTCCTTAGTTTGGCCTTGTATCTACTTCTTAGGATATTTTTGTCTTCCGTAATACCTTTCTGGTACTCGGAACGAAATTTATTGGCCTTCGCTTTCAAGTGTTCCAGCTTCACGGTCCACCAGGGGTGTTGGTTTTCCGTTTTAGTGTATTTTGGTATGCTGTCATTCATAGTTTCTTTTATTGCTGTAGTTAACCTGCCTATGCGGAGGTCAATATGCTCAGTTGCTGAGGTCCATAGTAAATCTCTATCGATGATGGTTAATTTATTTAGGAATTTTCAATTGAATTTTTCCCAATTTGTGCTTCAAAAGTTGAATCTAATTTGTGGAAGTGGTGTGTTTTTATTGTTTCTAATGTTAAAGGTGATTAGTCTGTGGTCCCTAGTGATCTGGTCTTCTATGACCTTCCATGTTCTGACTTTTCCTAGTAATGATGCGCTGATCAGAGTTAAGTCGCTGTTAGAGGATCCGTTTAAGCTAAGGAATGTCTGCGGTTCGCCGGGTTCATTTAATATAAATAAGTTGGATGATGAAATGAGGTCTTCGAGTTGGTTTCCTCTGGAGTCTGCTTTTGGGTTGAACCAAGTTTCGCTCTTCGCATTCGAGTCCATGGATATAATAATTTGTTTGTGCTTAAATTTTTCAACTATAGCTTGGAGTTGGATTAGAAAAGGTAGGATATCTTGGCTTCGTGGGAAGTAGGCACTTACTAGGATAAAGGATTCTGAGGTTGTTCTTAATTCTGCTACCGCTATGTACTCGCCAGTGCAGCTACTTATTTCCAAAACAAGTAGCTCCATCCACAAAGGGCTAAAATATGATCCTGCACTTCCAATTTCCACCAAGACCTACAAAAACTTAACTGCGGACTGCGAAGTGGCCCTTTCAGGTGAAAGTTTGGGCGCTAAACAACTCATGGCTGATATCATCTCGGCCGATATGAAGAAGACCCCTAGCAACTTCCAACGCCCATCGACAGACGCAGCCACACTCGAGAATCTATCCACGCAAATAGAAGAGGAGCAACTGACCATCATCAAAGCAGATAAGGGAAACATCATAGTTATTCTGGATAAAGAAAATTACATAAGTAAGTGCCAAGCCTTCATTTCTTCCAACAATTTCGAAATTTTGAAGAAAGACCCCACTGCAGCATACCAAAAGCTGGTTAAAAACGCCCTATCTTCATCCGTCAAAGTTTTTAGTGGAAAAGAAAAATTCTAACTGGTTAACATGAACCCACTACCCCCAAGATTATACGGTTTACCCAAAATTCAGAAACAAGACGTACCAATCAGACCTGTGGTAGCCAGTATGAGTGCACCGGCGCATAAATTATCCTTTACTCTACATTCAGTCTTTCGCCAACTCTCTGATTTTAAACCAAAATTCAGTATGAAAAATTCGCTTTCCTTAGTGGAACAGCTCAAAAACGTTACCCTACCCCCGAACGCCAAGTTAGTTTCATTTGATGTCCAAAATCTTTTCCCCTCCATCCCGAAACAAGAGGCATTATCTTACGCCCACGACATCCTTTCCAATGCTAATGTAGATGGCTCGATAAACACCGAGATATTTAAGCTACTCCAACTTTGTGTTGACCAAAACTATTTTTTGTTCAATGGAGGATATTACAAGCAAAAGGAAGGATTAGCCATGGGCTCACCACTCTCCCCAATTTTGGCCGAAATTTTCATGGATAAATTAGAAGAAAAAATTTTTGATTCTAACGAAAAACTTTTGGAGAATATTCGATATCGGTTCAGATATGTCGATGACATCTTATGCTGTTGGACAGGGAGCAATAGACAATTAGAAAAATTCTTTCAATACCTAAACACAGTGCATAATTCTTTAAAGTTCACCATGGAGCCAGGAGTCGATGGGAGAATAAATTTCGTTGACCGGACCATCGATTTTCGAGAGAGTAAACACGTGCTTGGGAACTACAGGAAACCCTCTTATACTTTGTGATTCCCGCAGATTCATGCCATCCCATTTCCCATAAACTAGCCAGCTTCCACTCCATGATAAATACGAGGTTGATCAACATCCCCATGCCTAAAGCACATTTTGACGACGAACTAAATATAATTTATAATAAAACGCATCGCCGTCAACAATGGCTACAATGAGGTTTTGATCAACTCCTTACTCCGGAAGAAAAGGACCAAGATTGCCACTAACATAACCTCCCTACAAATGGTACGGGCCACGGAAACCCGAAAATGGTGCAAAATCCCCTTCATCAACAACTCATCATACCATCTAGCGAATGCACTCCCGAAGGACAAATTTAGAGTCTCTTTTTATACCCCCTTCAACATATCGAAACTCCTCCGTAAATACAAGGATACCATCGACAATACAAGGAAGAGTGGTGTGTATGCCATACAGTGCGAGTGTGATGCCATACAGTGCGAGTGTGATGCCATATATGTGGGCAAAACGGGTAGGAATTTCTCCACCCGAATCAAAGAACACGAGAAGTGCACGATTCTAGGCAACACCACGTCAATGATCGCCAAACACTTACTCTAGACTAACCACACCTGTGAATTTAAATCAAATAGTGCTGCAAGTGTTGAATAAATGCAGAAAATTAGACGCTTTGGAACAATTAGAAATTGTCCAACGAGTTAAGAAGAAAACCCCTCTTCTCAATGACATGCAATTCACTTCGTCCTCCCCCCTCCTTTCCATCAACTTTCGTCAGTAAACTTTGACCACGCGTGACACACAACCGCCTCCTTCCTTGAGTGCTTTCTCCTCCCCTCCCCCCCCCAGTGTGTGAGTTAAGTGGGGGTATTCCACCACCATTCTTCCAGAAGGGCCTAATCCTTGGCCTCCAAACCCAGCCCGTCTACTGGTTCCGTCCCGGCCACCGATGGTTTATTGGAGACTGCCGCCATCCACCCAACAGGATCACTTCGAAACTTAAAGACTATTTATACTGTGTGTGTTTTTTAACAAGGTCAATACGCTGTTTCCGCTATTTCTTGTAAATGTTTCCCTTGCCTCCCCCCCCTTTCCCCTCCCCCCCTCTCCACCCCCCCTCGTTTCCTACCACGTCCTCTCCACCCCTTCCGGAATGTATATAAGCTTGAACACAACTTCAGTTGGTTACCTGATGATGATGTAATACATCGAAACCCGGTCGTAAAATAAAAAATTTTATCAAGTGGAAAAGTGCTTCAATCAGTTATTCATTATGTTCCACTTCCACAACATCGCGCCTGAAGCTACTCAATTTATTAAAATGTGTTTTTATATGGGCAGTCTCGGTGATGTCATTTTGTTTTGTGATGCAGTTGAAATAGTTCTCCATCGGTAACAGTTGTTTTGACACCCGTTACACGCATTCTCGGTTTGTTCTTCTCCTCCTTCTGTATTTTCAGTTTGTTTTCCCCGATGCAAGGGTACTCTTGTGACTTTTCTCCAGGTCAGGATTTTCGGATTCAAGTCTTATCCCTTCATCTTTAATCCTACTGATTTCTGTAATTTTTATCCCTGAAGTACTGGGGTCTATTAATGTCATGACCTCCTTCTTAGTGTCCCCACTGGTTTCTAAGGTTGTGTTGTCTTCGGGTGGGTAGATCATAACTGCTGTGCGGCGCTGTGTGGTGATTTTTTCCCGCCTGGTAGTGTTACTTTATTGTTATTCCCTCTTTTCTGGGTGGCTACAATGCTGGCAAAAGACTGTGTTTCTACTGGTTTAGGGAGGCATACAGGGTTCGTCCGGAAAATAAGTGTACTGAGCTCAGGAAAAAAAAATTATTACACTTTTACATATCTTAAGCTAATATTCCTCAAAATAGGACCCTTGTGAGTCGATACACTTGTTCCAGCGGCGTTCCCATTCCTGGAACGCTCCCGCGAAGGCATCATCGGGAACCTCTCGAAGACTCGTCGTCGACCTTTTCTCTGCCCTCCACGAACATCTTGTGCCACCGAAAGATCATGTTTCTGGACATGGCTGACTCCCCGTAAGCCTGGTTAATCATACCGACAGTTTCGGTAGACGATTTCCCAAGCTTTACCGCAAATTTGATGGAATAACGCTGCTCCAAAAACTTCGGCATCGCGTTCCGTGACGTGGGTCGAGCGTGGAGGTTCGCGTTAACAGAGCTCCTCACTACACCACAGCTCAGAGCCGACTGCCTTTTTCAGCGTCGCTTGCCAACATACCCCCCTCCAATCGCAGCCCGTCAGAGCGGTGCTGGGCGCGCCTGGAGCGGTGGGAAAAAATCAGTAGTCAGTAGACTTATTTTCCGGACGAACCCTGTAGTTATAATTCCTCTCTAATAATTCCCCTAATTAAGTCACAGTTATTTTTGGTATAGTTTAGTATTTCATTGGCTTCAGGTTTACCTAACGTCCTCTGATGTGTATCCATTAATTTCCTAAACAGATTTACGAGCTTTTTAATTTCATCCGTAATTTCACCTTTCTTTAAAGAACTAATTTTCTCTTTACCACTTATGCGGCGAACGGTGTCACTTACAGTACTGAAGTCGTCGCCTATGCGCGAAAGTTCCGCCTCCCCAGATGGAGAGAGTGGGTTGTCAATCATGGCTGAAGGTATCGGTTACAATGTTCAGCATCACATAGAGAAATTCGCGCAAAATGTACGTAAAGAATCAAGGAAAAATCGTTGGAATTTTCGATTTAAGCAATGGCAGCGCAGCCAAGAAAACAGGCACTTCCAGCTGGAACCTTGTGTTCCGATTAACGAAAGAAAATCTCTGATTGGCACCAAATTCACACTGATCCGACAAATTATTTGGAGGAAAAATCACACCAAAAAAATGGAACTTGGGCCGAACGAGGCCGAGAAAACAAGCACTCCCGGTTTCGATCACGTGTACCGGTAATGGATCACAGAATCGATTCGCACCAAAATCGCACCAGAGACTCACCTTCTAACTTGGCACTAACCCTGGAGATATTTCCCAATTCAGGGGTGGCGCCATCAAGATATCGAGCACTTCCGGTTTCCGCCAAATTTTGCTATATTCGGAAGTTCTGTATTGATTTGGTTGAAAATCTCATTGGGTTCATCTACTAGGCCCCTATGATTCAAGCTGAGATTTTCCGTTCATTGACCTCCAGGTGAAATATAAACAATAAACTATGAGCTAAACTAAAATGAACTTTTAAATGTTAACAAATGTATTCTGACACAGATGCCCAGATTAAAAAAAATTAATTAATTCAATAAACACCAATGCAAACGAATTGGAGAAGAAAAGTGGCAAATGCATTGATGGAGTGACATTTAAGCGGTGTAAAATGCATAAAGGAAAGGTGTTCTCGATCGGAACGACGTTCCGTGCAACGGTGGAGAGTTTTTAGAAAAACTACCCGTCTGGTGACAGGGAAACGAGAGTGGAAATGAGTGCGGAGTGAAGGCAGAGAGAGAGATGAAGAGAAATTATTACCTTTAAGGCAACGTTGGAAAACCCTTTGATGCATTTGTGCCTCTCTGAAGACATTAGGATAAAGGAATAGAGGTAGGGAATAGGGTGAACGGAAACTAAGTTGCTTGCAGTTTAGGAAGAAATTCCAATTACAAACATTAAAATATGTTATGGAGTTTCCGCAAAAGGCCGCGAGGAACATCGCCTTAACTAAATCGTGAAATTCATCGCCATTGCAGACGCGTGAATTCCGCGAGTACAGAATGGGAGTGAGGAGGTTTTACATCGTTATGCAGGCATGGCTGACATTAGTTAAAACCTGATATATTCACACATCATTGAAGAGGTTATAGTTTGAATTTCGCTCAGTGATACAGGCACCACGTGAAACGCCCACCGGTGAAGTCTGAGACGGGGTAGCTCTGGGATTCTTAGATTCCGCTTTGCAAACGAAGTTTTGCACGAGGGCTCTTCATTAGGGCTCTTACTCAAACAAAGTATTGCAGGAGGACTCTTCATTAGAGTGTGATCATACGTACATAATTATTATTAATAATTAATTGCTCGAAAATGTATAACATTATTATTTCGATAGATCAATGGGCATGTGTTACACGTTTCATTGATTGAATTTCAGCATTAATTTAGTGGAAGCGTTGCTAGTTTGATTTGCGGCAGCGATTGAGGTGACACGTGATGGGAACACGCAGCAATTAAATTTTGCTCCCTCCTGAACAAATAGTCATCCGAGGCGTATGCATTACTGAAAGAAGTGCATGAAGAGAATTTTATTACCTATAGCACAGCTAGGTGATGGTTGAAAATGTTTAATTGCGGGAGACAATAAATTGCCAAAAAGTTAGATTCGAAACTCGAGAAAAATGTTGATATAACACGGATGTGTCAGGCGTTACTTGGCGGGAGTCTTTCATGCTAGGCGTAAATGAGGGAAGACTACTCGGCAGGTCCAAGAGATTCCTTTTTCCTGCGACACCACTCTGTTATCCAAAGATGGTTGAGGCCAATAATTCGTGACAATCCATTTGCTAAGCATGAAGAAAAAATCAGAGATACTTGTCGTTTCCCCAGGATAGGATTTAGAGACTGTGTCCATATGCCCGTATTCATATGGCATATTCCAGGGTGCTAATATTTATTTATTTCTGTTTCTCAAATATTTTCTCAGAAACGAATTGTGAGTTGCTTTACCTTGTTTTGAAGCTTGACCGCTCATAAGCTATCATGTTAAAGGAAAGCAGCAGTCATCCCAGTTTTTACTCTCGCCACTAGGCGGGTGAATTTCTTTACTCCTTTCTCAGCAGACCTTTTTCCTGTTGACACCACTCTGTTATCCGAGAGGACATCAGTTAATGGCAAACTAATTATCTCGTATTAGACTTCTGGGCGGTCCTCAACAACTTATTTGTTTTATGCATAGCGTGAACTACATCTTATTTTCCCTACACCTTTTCATACCTCGTACCTTCAAACTTCCTTCATTCCGTCTGAAAAGTCCATTCTTTTCCTTTCTCTTGAAGAATCACCTTTAAACTTCTTCATTCTATCTTCTCCATGGCATTCAACGTCTCAGTCCGACTTACAATATTTCCTCCACATACTTTCTCAGCCATATCCAGGATTCATTCGAAATCTTCCTCCCTTCTACCTTGTTCAACATTTCGCCGCTGAGTTTTCCTCTCCAACTTATACTCACAAATCTTCTCAAAAGTCACTATTGCTCTTGAGACCCCACTTCCCCGCTCACCTTTTGTCAAAGAGACCAGTCATGTCAATACTACCAGCAAATTCGCCACTTTGATGTTTTATACTCTCATATTCGAGTCAAAATTATTCGGGTGTGCATTCACCCCCTGCCACACACCATAGCCGTGGCTCACATGGCACTATAATATCTAATATATATCGTCTATCGTTCAAATTTTTTTGCAACTCCCAGATATGTCTCCTCTTAAAACGCCAGAATTGCCTTCTCTTCCAGTGTGGCAAATACTTTTTTATATCAACTAAGCAACAGAATCTTCAGAATAAAGACAATTCTCTAGTAGAAATATATCGAATCGTTTCCCCGGAGGATATAGTGGCCGTGGAAGGTAGCGAATCGCGAACCTCTGCTCGCTTGGATCTCATTTCGCAAGCTTCTTCTTCGAATGCGTCTCTTGCCTTCTCCTCCCTCGGATCCCCACCCTCTTTCATCCCCGAAATGCGGCGGGGATTACTTCGGATGGCTGCGCGAGT
The DNA here is from genome assembly GCF_022747635.1 of Hetaerina americana. Taxonomy (NCBI): domain Eukaryota; kingdom Metazoa; phylum Arthropoda; class Insecta; order Odonata; family Calopterygidae; genus Hetaerina; species Hetaerina americana. Next base: position 3,039,017 of record NW_027286986.1, on the reverse strand, counting down.
GCATTAATAATTCAAGAGTGCATTAATAATTCAAATTCTTACATGATTTTTATAAGATTGATTGGACTCAAATAAAGAACCCCAAAAAAAAGATACTCACATTTTAGAAAGTTTGTGCTTTCGACCTTCCCTTAGGCCTTCATTGTTTTTTTGTTCTCTATTGTGCCGTCCAAATTTTATATTGATCTCGTAAGTGCTTCTACAACGTATCATACATATATACAGGGTGTAGCAAATAACTTCCTCGTTTAAAGGGCTTTTGCTTTATTAAAAAGGAAGTTACAGGTATATTGGCCAGGCAACATATTTGGCTTGTTGATACTTTTCCCTTCAGCCTCCTGAAGTTATTCAGGATCAACATTTCACAAAGGCTTAAAAATTAACTCGATAAGAAATTACATCTTGGCAATTTAAGCATATCTTTCTTAAATAACATAGACTTATCCACGCGTATCCTATCCTTTACGTCTCCCTGACACCGAATCGCGATTTCAATTCAAAAGCTTCTGATAAAGTTCACTCGCAACATCATAACTCTTGGCAGGCTACCCCCTTTCAAATTTCCTATACATTTAAGTAGTTCTTAATCAATGGACTAGAAGGGCGCGACGTTAAGATTAAAAAATCTTTAGTCCTTAAATCTCATACATCAGTTTCATTAATATTTTCGAACGAGTCATTTAAAGATATAGTCTCATTCGAGTGATTAATAGGAGAATATTAACATCTCAGACCTTTGATGCCTCCGCTTGGCAGCTGTGACAGAGGTGATCTCCGATTTCCACTTCCAGGGCCATTAGGGCATGGAGAGGGCATCGGAATTCCGGTCTGCTTATGCGCCTTTGCGTCGAAGCGTTTGTCGCGCCCATTAATCGCCTCTCTTCCTTCGCCTGGAGCTTCCGTTGCAGTCACTGACACGTCAATGCATGATCGATTCACGGCCGCGTCACGAGAGCTTTGACGTGGCATTCTCAACGGAAAAATAGCGCTTGGAGCGGCGGACGGAAGGCACAGAAAGGGTACAGATATTTATTATCCAGCAAGTTTTAACGAAAAATAATGTTATTATTTCAATTTTATAACAATGAAAAAGTAATGTCTATTTAGGTGAGGGAAATAGGTTTTTTGATGGATATTCAAAAAAACAAAAAGGTAATGGAACTGATATATTGACACAGATGTACAGGTTAATAATATGTATTTTTTCACTCCTAAGAATGTAAAATAGTCCATTTCTAATTTTTTTGATGGACAGCGTTAGCAATGGTTGTCACTATTTATATTGTCCCCGAGCACTGCAAACACTATACGTGAAAATTAGTTTGGGAATACGAGTAGTTAGTGAAACATCATGGTGGCGTGGATGGCATCATAATGAGGGCAAAGGTAGACATACAAGTGATACACCAAATATTGAACACATTAAAAATGACGTGGCTTCATGAGTAATGAGAAATGATTTGACAATGTAGAGGCGATCGAAATAAACTTTATGCGTTAAGTTTGAAGTCACAAGGTACCAACCATACACGTCACCTTTTTAAAGAGTGAATTGATCGTGTTAATCCGTCGCACTGGTGTCAACCGCCAGTGCAGCCTCCTCACTGAGGAACCTTTCGTGTGGCACCCACCTTCCCACGGTTTACTGATGAGTTCCAAATTAGGTTATGTTCTTTTGGGAATGGCTTCACTGAGAACGATAGATTCAATGACCAAGTTGAATAGCTCAGTTAAACAATGGAGGATGAATACAAATTCCTGATCGTATATGTATAACTAATAGTATCACAGCCGTTTTTTTTCAACGGCCATGATACGTCTCTTCAAAACAGTTCCAGGGCATCACTTGATTCATTAATTAACCACGATAATTAAAGTTATGTTGTTCCTCTTATGTTTATGATTTCACCTTGAACACTATCCAAGCCATGGGACCCCTCGGCGAAGAATATGCGTGTTTTTGGAATTCAACTGGATTCAGATGAAAATTGCGTTTTAAAAAATATGATGCATAAATGAACCAAAAAGAAGCACCAAATCACAAGGATAACCTGAAATTACGTGTTACCTTGGAAAAAACCGATAAAACTGAACAAAGATGCAAATTAATCATTAACAGTTTTATTAAAAAACTAAGAAAGTTCTCCAGCACGCATATTGCTGTGTGTTCCTAATTTTGTGTGATGCTTATGTTTTTGAATAATTCTATCAAAGAAAAGCTATGATAGGCATGCTGTGAGCACAGCATCTGCTCCGGATTCATAGAGGAGTTCTAAAGAATAAAACATTAGAATAACTCAATAAAATTGGGAATGTAATTATCTGATGATTTCAAAAAAAATTAATGGATGTCAGGTTGCATCTCCTGTCACACACACTCTTTTGATGTCATTCTGGGTAAGGTGTAGATGTAATTCAAGTGTACTTGATCTCAGATTAATTAAATTTACTCACTCCCTGTCTCGGCGAAAAAGTAGTTAAAACTATTTTCAAATGCCTCCAATGGTTTCTTCGAGAGCGTGGGTTCAGAATAATTGGTTTTCTTGCATGCGATAGAGAAAGCCACGGTAGTTTTGATTTAATAAGCAATTGGAAAAAATATTAGTCATTGAATAGAAATTGAATGTGCCAGAAGGACATTTTTATTTAAGAATATAGAATTTGCTAACTTATTTGGACGTACAGTAGGTGTTCGATATTTGCACTTCAAAAAATGTCCACATTATGATATTGAATTCCACTCACGACACCACCTTCCAAGTATCATTAAATATACTTCCTAAGAACTGTTTGGATGTAGCATTAATTGTACATCAAGTTTATATATGGAAGAATGAGACTTTTCAATACCTTTGATTGTTTTACTATGGGTTTAGGTGATGCTATGGAATGCAAGAGTTAAAAAAAAAATATTCACGGTAAAAGAAGTAGTGATTGGGAAGAGATAAGCTTCGTGTAGTCAACATCGAAAAGTAATCTAATCTGAATGAGGAGTGGTGCTTGAGGGCCGCCGAAACGAAATTTGACGTACATCGATGTAAAATATAGTATGTACATTAGTAAGAAAGAAGTATTTAGAAAGCTTTAAAATGCGCGTATGGATAAAAAGAGAGAATGTGTATTGGATTGAAAAATGAAAATGTAAGAGTTAGAATGAAAACCAAGCTGATAGAAATGCCGAGGACGAGGATAGCATTTTATGCGATCCATACAGGGTCCACTATAAAATTAATGCACATTCTCTGTAAAAAATATATTTATTGATCGGATTTGTACAAATGCTTAACATTCTTCAAAACACTCTCCCCCCCCCTGCATCAATAATACACTTGCGGAGACGTGTCGGCCACCCCTGTATGGAACCCTGAAACTAATCGACGGTTATGTCTCTCAGAAATGTTGAGTTACATGCTTTTGGATGTTTCCCACGGCCTCCCAATGCTTCCCTTACGGCTCTCTCTTCAGTCGGGGAGACAAATAGAAGTCGCACGGAGCCAAGTTGAGACTGTTAGGGGGCTGAGGGGACAACCAGGGTGGTGCTCCGGGCCCGGAAGTTGGTAATAATGAAGGACGTGTGGCTGGGTACCCCCACGGACAAGCTCCTCCGGTTGTCACGGAGGAACCGTGACATCCGTGTCTTTGATGTTTTAGCCCTCACGCGCGCGACCCGGCGTTTCAATCTCTTGAGCACCTCCAGCTAGAAGGCTGAGTTGACAGATTCTTCCTGTGGTACAAACTCAAAATGAACAATTCCTCGGACTTCGACGAAGAGAGTGAGCATCGTTTTGATGCCCGACTTGCTCAATGGCGCTCCTTGGGGCGGGGGGATGATTTTGTCAGCCACTCACTCCTCCGTCTTTTCGATTCTGGGTTGTACCCAAAGGTCCAGGATTCGCCTCCGGTTACGACAAAGTTAAGAAAGTCCGGCTGATCCTGAATCAACAATTCTAGACAGCGCGAAACGTCTTTCAAAAGTTCTTTCTGGTCTTCCGTCAACACTTTCGGCACAAGCTTCGAGCAGACCTTGCGCCTTTCCAGATCCTCCTTCCACTATCCCATGTTCCGCAAATGTGGATTTGAGTAAGGTGGTAGTAATTTCCAGGAAGCTCAAGTGATGGTCGGATCGCAAAACTTCGCGCACGCGATTCACGTTTTCGTCGGTTCTGCCCATTGATGGGCATCTACAACGGATTTCGTCGGCGACCTCCTTTCATCCCTCCTTGAACGCCTTGTGCCACCTCCCGGACTATGAACTTGAAATGCAGTCGTCCCCCTGAAGCATCTGGAATATTTCAGTTGCATTATTTACAAGCTGCATGCAAAACTTGATGGCGTATCGCTGTTCAAGCCAACACTCCATCGCGACGTGCGACCAAGTCGTAAAATACACTTCACGCGGAGGAACGTATTTCCGCTCGGACTGCTCGGAGCAAACTGGTGACCGGCTGCGTGGGATAGGCAGACCCCCGATCACATTTTTCAACCGGTTTTACCGTACTGCCATGAATATTTGCGTCACAATAAAATCATGTCAGTCGTTTCTTTCTCGAAAAATGGGGCAAACATTTTTGAAAAAGTGTCTCTTAAGATTCTGAACTTCCTGAATTACTCAATACAAGCCAGCCTGTGTAAGCCTGTGTATATAAAGCATACTTTGGGATTTTTTGATTACTTTGTTGAAAAACCGTAACTATAGCCCCAGCTAGCATTATGAATAGTTTATTTTTCGTAATAGTCCAAATAAGACCTAGGCGTAGATTAGTTTAAGTGTATAAATGAGGAGGACCCTGCGGCCCCATTGGATCACAAGTACATAAAAAACCAGACTTCAAAACACAAATCTCTTTAACAAAACAAGTGAATCCCCATCCCATTTACAGCCATTAATCAGCAAGAAAAAAAAATAAATTAAAAATAAAATTAAGCTATTGCATATAATACATTACACCACATATCAATCAAATTATTACATATATGCCTTACATCTATTCTTAAAAGTATACACTCTGTTAGGAAAGGGCTCGAATATTTTTGCAGGTAAGGTGTTCCACTCAACAATTGTTCTATTTAGAAAAGAAAATTTTTTTTATTTGTTCTCTGTGCCCGGCATTTTACCTTAAATTTGTGGTCATTTCTCCCTATGGAATTTGGGTTCCCCGCCTCTTTCCTAAGATCTGCCCAAACTTTTTCCCCCTTCAGAATTCGGAACATTCCACAAAGTCTGCTTACTTTCCTTCTAGTTTCTAGAGGTTCCCAGCCCAGCGTTTCTAGCATGTCAGACACACTCTCCATCTTCCTATGCTTCCCCAGTACATATCGGGCAGCCTTTCTTTGCACCTTTTCCAGTTTTTTAATATGACCTTCTTCGTGAGGGTCCCATACAAGAGAAGCGTACTCTAAAATTGGTCTTACCAGGGTCTGATAAGCCTTCTGGAAGTAGATGGAAGCACGATATCTTTACGTGCGCCGAGCGTTTCGGTAAGTGTGTTCTATCGTGTGGAGTGAGTAATGCGAAAAGAAGTATTGCGAAATGCAGATGTAGACTGGAGGGGGTAAACAATTTCTTGGAAACCCGAACATGACTCTGTCAGTACAGGCAAGGGGAAGAATCGCGATGGGCATGAATGGCAAATGGGAATCGAGGCAGGTTTACCCATTACCGCCGGTACTTTTCAACAAATATGCCGATGATGTTTAAAGGGTGACATAGGAATACCTTGAGCTGTGAATAATTTTGGGCGGTTATAGAGGGAACCCTTCGTACCGGGATCATCTCCCATTCCCCCTGAAGATCCTCGCAGCGGCTGCTGTAATTATGCCGGGCCACCTGGCCTCCTCCACATTTTGCTTTGGGAAACCTCCTACTGCCATGGGTGCCCCATCATAGACAAGGTTCTCCAGTGCCTGTTCCAGTAGCAGTCTGATGCGAGGGCTGCAATACAGGGCGGGGGGATTGAGTTAGTTATGCTTGCAGGCAATCAATCAACAGTTAGTCAGAGAGCCATGGGTTTGCAGTCTCTGTTGAGTGCTTCACAGGAGCAATGGAAGAAGTATTGACATGCAGACAAACCGCGAGAAAAAAGGAACTGATGAGATTCTCGAGGTGCGGGAGTGCTAATTTCAAACAATTTCTCCCCTTCTTACTTTTAAATTCTGCATGGTCTGTCCTGCTATGGCGGCGGCCTGACGTATGGATGGCTGTGGCTCATTTTTATTCCCTTTTTTCGCATAACAATCGACTAACTTTATCATGTGAATTTACCCTTCCTCCAGAATTCACACAAATTTGCACGTTTTTTGATAGATTTTAATTCCAGAGAAACAACGGGAGGTATCGCAACAGTAACTTTTAACGGAGTCATCCGCTAATATGCACTTCAATGTAATAATTTACGTGTAAAAATCATTCGAATGATTTTTACACTGAAATGATTGCATTGAAATGCACATTAGCGGATGAGTCCGTTAAAAGTTACTGTAGCGGCATCTCCCGCAGTTTATTTGGAATTTGTAAAGGTGTAAACAGCCTAAGTGTGTAAAAGTTGGCTTTAACCTCGTGGACTGTGGCGCCTCGCGCACCACTACGAATGCCTGTGACATTGTATGTACGGTATTTCGTCACAACATCTAGTTCCTTTAAAAGCCCCAAAAATTTCAGAGTTTGAGAAGACGCCTCTATAGCTTAACTGACGGAAGCACTCGACCGGACATTGAGGGATCCGGGTTCGAATTACGGTCAAGGCGAATGATTTTTACATTATGACATTATTGCATTGGTACATTTTAACTTAATAATTTTCTCTTTTCCCTTTCCTCTACCATATCCACTCTTGTCACCTATCCTTCCCATCTGGTGCTTACACCCGCTGCCACACATCTTTTTGATGGATCGTGTGGTATATCTGTCGATGTCAAAACAAAAAATTTGTACGGAATGAATTAATGCATTTGGAGCATTTAATGTATTTCGAGAGTATTTATTGGAACTGCGTTGAAGTATTAGGAAATAAAAGGAGAGGGAATTCATTGGAAGATAAGTAAGAATAAAATAAGGTACCAGAACCTACAGCATGTACGCCAAGTAATGTCAAAGGCAAAAAGAAGGATGAAAGAAATCCAAAATGAATTTGAAACGTGTTCTTTTGAGCGGGAGGGCGATCGTAGTTTAATGTCTTCATATGATGTGAACAGACGAGAGAGGAAACCATACAATAAAGTTTTAAATATGTTGGGTGAAGAGAGGAAGTTTCCAGGGGAAATTCGAGAATTACAGAAAAGTGGGTGAAGGGAATATTAAAAGGCAGTGTTGAATTCCAGGGCGGATGGGAGAAATGTTCGTTAAAGCGGGAGGGGGAGGATGGGCAGATTCTGTGAAGTTGGCCAGAATGTTAGGGGAAACTGTAGGAAAGAGAAGGAAGGGTAATGATGGAGATTTTTTCAGGATGAACATGAGATAATATTCATTAGAGATTTCTACATTTTTTCTTTTTTAATACCTTGGTGGTAATTATCGCTGCTGGAAGGCCATGCAGTTCCCTGAGTAGAAGAATACAATGGTAAGATTTAATGCACTCGTAAAAATTCCCGCCAGTTCGCTTAACATTGGATAACGACAGAAAGTACAGGTCTCCGGAAAAGTTTGCATGAGACACATTCTAGTTCTAACACAAACCAATTTTTTTCCATACGTCTGGGAATACAGGGCCCAGGGCACAATAAGTAACGTGACTGGTTCGCTGTAGCCTCAACGGAGTGGTGGATGGGGTTCGACCGGCCGGCTCGGTAGAGGGGTCCCCCACCACTCAGGCGCACTTCAGTTCAGTCGCCTCCGGGCATGCGTTGAGACATGAGGTAGATTTTTGTGACGTGTGATTGTTTGTGGTGTCGTTGCGCCAGTATGGAGCACACCGTCGAGCAACGCTAGGCTGTGAAGTTTTGCGTTAAACTCGGCAAACCCACGTCGGAGACCCTTGAACTCATTAGATAGGCTTAAGGGGATGATGCCTTAAGCCGCACAAGAGTTCTTGAGTGGCACAAAATGTTTAAGGAAGGCCGGGAGCTCGTTGAAGACGCACCGCGTCGGACGCCCGACGACTGCTCGAACCGATGCTCAGGTGGCCAAAGTGAAAAACGTTTTGTACTCTGACAGGCGTTTAACAATCGCCCTTATATAATGGTGAGACCGGCCTTTAAGTCGGAACCGTCCACACTATTTGAACAAAAGATCTTGTGATGAGGAAAGTGTGCGCGAAGCTGGTGCCGAAAGTCTTGAGCGAGGAATAAAAAGTGTCGCGGGTGGAAATTTTGCAAGATATTTTGGACTGCGTCCAGGAAGACGAAGATTTTCTCGACAGCGTTATTACCTCAAAGGATAGCTCAAAAGGAGCTCAAAGGATATCAGTTCGACTCCATCGAGGCGGTTCAAGTGGTGATGACAAAGGCTCTCAACAGTATTCCGGAAATTGACTTCCAGCGGGCTTTTGACGAGTGGCAGATGCGTCGCACTAAGTGTATCGATGCAGAAGGAATGTATTTTGAAGATTATTGAGTAATTATAATGATAACTGCAATAAATATTGATTTTTGGAACCAGTCCCGATACTTATTGTACGGACCCTGTACATTGGAAGATGGGATTTCACTTAATATATGCGAAAATTCTTCATTATTTCACTTCATGACTTCACCGTTTAACCCCTCAGAGCCTATCTGCCGTTAGAGATAGTAGCACTCTGCCGTTAGAGAGGGTAGCATTTTCCAAACTTGGTCTTTTTGGGTATTAGAATAGCGTGTAATTATCCCTTTTCTCTACTTGCGTGGATTATTATCCATCCAAACTCATCACCAGTTTATTGAGGAATGCAGGTGATGAATTTCTGGCTGCAAAGATGTACGTTAGTGGGCACGGCAGTCCAGAGAAGGCCGAATGTTGACTAACAACGAACCTGATAAGCCTTGGCAACCGAAGATCCAGATTTTCAAGTGAGCCAAACGGACCGAGGAAGGGCTGCGGAAGAGTTCTCGGTATTGGGATCAATGCCGTGAAAAATTCTGCGTCTGAGAGGGGATTGTATTGTGTTGTTATAAAAAGTTTCAACAGTCAGTTGCAAGTATTTCTTTATGGAACATTTTTGAAACCTTGGAAATGAAACGCAAGTTGTCGTATTCGTGTTCCATTAGGAAAACATAGTAATGCTTTGGTTATCGAACATTTTTCTCGTTAAAGATTGATTGAACAGTGAATTAACGTTTCAATTAAAACATTTCATAGGTTCGGAAGGGATATCCTTCATCATTCAAGTCACGTTCGCATCTAAACTTCGAATACGAGTGAAACAGTACGAGAAATTGCACGAAATGGGATTGGTATTGATGTACAATAAACTGAAGACTAGACTATGGATAAGCTTGTATTAAATTTAACAGGGCGTTATAGTCGAGTGAGATTTGCTTGCCGACCGGAATGGCCCGGACACGGCCCGGGTTCTATACATACGTGCTCTATGGATTCTCGTGCGTAAATTTTGGTTTCGAAAAGTGAAAGGTTGCGAGTGATTTCGTGGCAGTAAAGTGGCCACTGAGAGAAGGGAACAAAAGAGTTCCATTAGCGTAGATTTCTTTGTTTTCTTGATTTCAAGATGGGGTTTAAAAGAGTGCATTAATATGAAATAATGAAAGCATTGCAGAGTGGATTGGACCTCAGACTGCTCAGGTGTGAGTAGAATATGGATAGTCATGATGAGCAGTGCTCAGAAGAGGGGGAAGAAGACAGGGGTGGCCATTAAGGCCCGAGCTTTTAAAAGAATATGGGCAGGAAATGGCTAAAGAAGCGGGAAGAGAACTGGGAATAGGAGCAACAGTCATTGGGGAATTCATTAAATCAGTTAGGTTTCCAATCAATCAACATTTAATTAGCCAGGCAGTCAAGTGGGTTCAAACATAGCCGAACGTATTAGAAAGTCAGCATGTGCAGTGGTAATGTGATGCTAGTCAAAGCCAGAAATATATATGATACAGGGTTTTAAAGAAAGAGGAAGACTGGCCAAACGCTAAAATAGGAGGTAAAATGCTAAAGAAGGTGGATCAGTTTATTTATTTATTTTTATTTATTTATTTATGTACCCTGCAAGCCACCGTTAGGGTGTGTGGCAGGGGGTGAATACACAACAGAGTAATTTTTACCCGAACTTTACCCTACCGCAGTAAAACAAAGTTATTATTATCCCATATGGTTCGTGAAAAAATTGCATCTTAAATATTTCTGTTGCACACTTAATATATCTCAATTCATTTACATGATCCCTCTTACCGTTGTACGATAGGGGCAATAATACATTTTCAACATCACTGCTAAGTAGCCCTCCTTCCAATTAATGCAAGAGCTTCAATCTGTAATTTAAACTTCGCTCCGTGAGTGATTCCCAGCCTAGCTGCTCTAATATTTTGGATACGCTACCAAGTTCATCACAACAACGTTTTACGAATCTAACTCCTCTATGCCGCCCGCGATTCAATTCGGCAATTGATCCAATTTCATCGGGATCCCATATACTTGCAGCATATTCTAAATGAGGCCTAACCGACGACAGGTAACACTTATCTTTGACCTTTTCGTCACATTTATCCAGTACTCTTCAAATAAGTCCTAATTATTTGTTAGCTTGTCCACATACTCCCCGTACATGTTTCACCCAGGAGAGATCGTGAGTGAGGGTAACGCCTAGGTATTTAATTGAGTCTACACATTCCATTTCGGTGTTCCCAATGCAGCAGGCGTTCGGGAAGGAATGACTTTTTTTTTCAAAAATTTTCCACTCCGCACTATTTTAGGTTTATTTCTGATTTACAAGTGTCGCACCAGCGTTGTATAGCATTAATATTATCTGATAAAGCCGCTGTGTCTTCAGGATCTCGGTAAACCACTGTGTCATCGGCAAATAAACGTATCTTACTAATGACTACGTGGTAAGAAATAATGAGCTCTACGGCCTCTCAATTAAATAAGAAGGGGGAAGAAAACTCCAATGGCCGTAAAAATTAGTTGCCAATCTCTCGTCAGGCCAATTGTTGTGTTGGAGGTGTTTTCCATTCGGTTCGCTGAAGAGGGCCACTTTGTGGCCGAAACACGCGTGTTCGACGCATTTCCTGGTTGCTCTTTACCTGTGTCCAGATTCTCCCAGAAGTTGGGCCCTTTTGAGTGTGTGTTTCTTGAGTGCTTGTGTGTGTGATTGGTCTGTGCCAGTCACAGAGTGTGTGCTTGAGAATATCCTGGAATCTTGAACGGGGTCTACTCTAGAGCCTCGTGAAGGATTCCATCTCCATCTGAAATTCTTTAACAGGGTCTCACAGCCTCGTGAAGGATTTCAGTCAGGATAGTGTGCGTGTGGCTGTGTGTTGGTCCCTGACGCGGTTTCATTTCCCGTAAACCACCACAGAGGGTATTCTGGTCGAGAGGTTGTGGTTGGTCCCTGACGTGATTCCCGTCACACCAACACAACAATTGGCCTGACGAGAGATTGGCAACTAATTCTTACGGCCATTGGAGTTTTCTTCCCCTTTCTTATTTAATGACTACGTGGTCAATGTCGTTAACGTAATGTAGGAATCAGTAGCTTTTAACTTTCCCGGAGGAGTTTTGGACCAAAATGTTCAGAGAAGCAGGGATATAAGAAGAGGAATTGCGATAGACAAAGATGCTGTCGTTGGGAGGAGATGACAGGGAAGTTGAATGAGGATATAAAGAAAACGCTCAACTGAATTTTAATATTTATCTTGGTTTCGTACGGAGCGGAAACGTGGTTGTTGAAGCAAAATGATAAGCATAGATTTGAGGCTTTTTAAATGTGGGTGTGGAGAAGAAAGGAAAAGGTAAAATCGACAAGAGTGAAAGGAAACGAGGAAGTCCTTGGAACGGTGGTGGAAGAGAGGGGGTTGTTTGACGAGGTTCAAACGAGGCGGGGAATATGGGTGCATAGCATTTTGATTGGCGATGGGATGTTGAAGACTGTGGTAGAGGGGAGAACGTTAGACAGGCGAGTATTTGCATGTTATACGGAATGAAGCGAGCGAGGAAGTGTGCGTATTTGAAGAGGGACGTAAATGTTGGATTTCAGGTTGTGTTTTCTTAGTTGAGGCGAAGAAATGCATCGTTGTCCAGTCTGTATCCATCCGATATCTACCTTAAACGTTTGAATCTCCATGTACACGTGATTTCATTCATTTCCAGAGATTCTATAAAACTAAAAATTATTCTAATCAGTGAATATTCCTTTATCATTGGTATCATAGGTCTAGAACCTTATTGACTGAGAGCTAAGGAATAATCTTTTAAAACGTTTTTTCTAATAACTCAATTTCTTACCAGCACACAGTAAAAAAAGCACAATCAGGAAGACAAAAAATAGGCACATGTCTAAATAACCTTTTTTTAAACAAACCAAAAGGATAAGTATTTAGATTTTTGCATAATATTTTATGCTTTTAGATTTTCTTTGGCAAATATATATGACAAAACAAGAGGCGATCAATAAATGGTAAAAACACTTATGGCATACAATTTATGTTATAAATTATGGAGAGTGCAAAACATAATTGAATGAAACGTGAGTTGAAGTATCGTGTGTCTATCATGTACGTGATGAACAATTAATTACGTTTGAAATGTACAGAGACCAGTGTTTCAGCAGTTCGTGGTGACCCAAACGGGCAATAGCGCAACATTTTTTGTCCTCGATGTATGTCGATGTGACGAAGTAAATTTGAGCACTAGCACAAAAGAGGCCAACATCCTCGAACACTCGTGAGCACGCGTGCGCCAATTAACGCAGCAAAAATCCGCCATCATAGCATATTTATGAGAGGCCGTTTTTTTTCCATGACCACTGTCACTCGTCAATCTAAACATACATAGACCCTAATTCATATTCACAGTCATCATTACTGCATATCCACCCAGCGATGTGCCGGTGGAGTAATTTGATATTTAGGCCCTCTCCTGCCAGCGCTTATTCACGCCCGATGCTTTCGAATCCATGCACGCATTTTCTGAGAGAAGACTGAGGCATTTACTTATTTATAGCTCCCAGTTCCCTCTTCCAGCAGTTAATCATTTCACGAGACATTTCATAATTTTTATCTAGGCCACTGTGTGAACTTTTATCGGTAAATAATAAGCATACAGCTGAGGTAAAAGCGTGAGGTAAAAATTAAAGCACAATCACAACATCATTCTGATTGTAATGGTTCGGAGTTGTTTTCAATTTACGCGCTTCGCGGAACCGATGTCATGATGAAATTAACGCGCTGTGCTTCTTGATCAAAACTGAAACCAGGCCTCGGTGAATGCGAAACGATTAATAGTTGTGATTTTTCCCCAAGGCTTTGAATGGGTGGAGTGTAATAAATATTTAGAATAATCCAGATAAATATGTTCCATTGAATGAATTTTGTCGAAATCCAAAATATATTTGTATTTTTTTTCCAATTAAAAAACTTACGTCCGTAGTTCCCGGTACTAAATTATCATTTGGGCGAAAAGGAAATTATTTTTAATACAGATTTACATAAATTATTTTCATCTCATAATTATCTATAAAAGGAAATGCCTTGGCTCTGCGATATCTACCTCATTACCATCACTAACACTTAATTTTCTATCGTTTTGTGCGGGTTTTGCGTATCTCTTCATGGAAAGGAAAAACTTAAATGAACACTTGTTATTTCTTATTTTAGCAAAAAAGACGCTTTGGACTTCTGTTTTACAATTGACTCATATTCTATAATAATAAATGTAGTAATAAAGAGTAAGACAAACTGAAAGTTTCACTTTATCACTTTGTCACAACATTCTGGTTTACTAAAATCCGGCGAAGGAAAATGATTTGAACTGTAAAGAGCTTGAAAGACAAAGGGAGATTCGTAAGGAAATCTCGAAAGAAAGAGTCCTCGTCATAGCGAACTTAGAAACTGATGCATCATTTAAGTCTCCCCGAAGACAGATGCCCTAATGACCCCTAGCACTTCGTTCGGCGAGAGAGGAAGGAGTGCGACGCGTGGTGAACGATGGGCCAACTTCGAAAAGTGACGTAATGGGGACGGGAGGTTTAATCAACGGCCGCGCCGAAATAACTCTCAGCTTCGCCAATCGAGAGTTACATTCCTGACCCGAACTTTCCTTCGTTCGAAGACGCTCCGGCAAAGAAAGCAGGTGCATTCATTCACGACCATTTATTTTTAGCCGAGAATCTGCTTGGTCTTTGAAATGGATGTGGATCGGAAAAGTCACCCGAAAGAATAGAGAGTCTATAACGCGAAAATATGTGCGAGGGAAATGGTCTCCTCGCGCTGGTTTTCCACGGAGAGGAGCTGGATACGAATCTATCGAAATGGGTTGGATGCGGCGATTCAAAGAAGAGGAACGAACAGAACTTGGCTGATCTTGGCGGGCGTTGCAGTGGGCGTATAATCCGACCTTCTTTTACGCCCTCTACCTGGCCCGCCTCAAATTTTTTACGAGGCTCGTGAGAAAGACGGGGCAAGGAATTTGCAAGCATTGCGCATGATGCTAAGTATTACCGTTCAACGGAGTGGTTATGTGTTTGTTTGTGCGTAATAATTAGTGGCCTTGGGACTCCCTTAAAGTCTACGATCGACGAAGAGCGACAAGCATCTCGCACGGGGGAGGGGGGGGGTTGAGGGTGCAAAGGCTCAGGAAAAGAGAAGGGTGGGTGGAAGGAAAATATTAAACTTCTACATTAATGTGCATCTTTCTCTTACAATTCGTCATAGGGGCGTGCTATTTCGCCTAAGCATACACCAATCCAAGGTTAATCTAATATTTAAAGGCAGTAATTTAACGGTCCCAAAAGGTAAAATGTATTACGTTCACATGGAAGTCCTTCTTTCATTTTAGCTACATAACTTTTACCTTTGACCTTACTTCTTCGGTATTTCGTACCTTCACCTTGCCGACATGCTATTCACACATCCAAATCTCCTCCTTTCTCTTCCCTCCTGGCCAACATACTCTCTTCACCGCGGTTTTCAATGTCCGACTTACTTTCAGTATTTCCTCCTTGCTCACTTTTTCTGTCTCCGTCGGATTTCCAATCACAACTAACTTTCTCTCTTCCGCCACAACATATAAAACTCCGTCGTCACTTTCCGCTCTGTTTAACTTGCTTTCTCAATTATGATCCCTTAAAGATATATATATATATATATATATATATATATATATATATAAATATGTATATATATATGTATATATGTGTATATATATATAGATATATAGATATATATATATATGTGTATATATACATAAATAAATAATTAAATATATAGTATATATATATACATGAATATATTTTTTTTAAGGTAATCTACCGGTTAAGATAGGTTTTTGGATGGACACAGCTACCAAATAAATATTTTGTTACTCCTAACAAAACACAAAATCCATCATCCTACTCTATATCAGGTCCCTCTTCATCTCTGAGTACTTTCTTCCTAACTTCATCCCGTCCAACATCCCTATCCTGTTCCTTCCCCTTCCTCGTTTGCCTTATATTCTCCCCTCTATTACAGTCTTCAACATCCAACTGCCGGTCAATACCCCTTCATCCACTTTTCCTGCCTCCATAGGATTTCACCCAACAAACCCCTATCTTCGCCCCCCATACTCAGTATTTCCTCATTTTTTTCCATCTCTGTCCATTTCACCTTCTCCATTCTTCTCCACACCCACATTTCAAAAGCCTCTAGCCTACGTCTATCCTACCGCTTCAATGACCACGTTTCCGCACCGTACATAGCTACGCTCCATATCAAAGTTTTGACGAGTCTTTTCTTAATATCCTTACTCAACGTCCCTGTCATCAACTCCCTTCCCCTTGTAAAAGCCTCTTTGCCTAGCTAAATTCTTCTCCTTACGTTCCTACTACATCGACCGTTTGGGTCCAAAACACTACCGAGATACGTAAACTGTTCTACATGCTCTAATTTTTACCCACCTATTTTAATGTTTAAGCTTAGCCTTTTTATCTCAAGAAAATCGCATAACCTTTGTTTTATTAATATTGATTTTCACCCCATACCTGTCGCACTGAATTTCCAATTCACTCAGCAATGCTTGCAGCCCCTTGGTTGACTGACAAACTAAAGCTTGATCAAGCGCAAACCTAACTGATTTTACGAAATCCCCGCTCACTTTCATTCCTACCTCCAGTTCTTCCCACGCCTCTTTGATCATTTCTTCTGCATGCAGGTTGACCGGCAACGGTGATAATGGGCATATATATATATATATATATATATATATATATATATATATATATATATATAGTATGTGTGTGTGTGTGTGTGTGTGTATTGAATTCGAAACCAGTCCGGGGAGATAAAAAATCATTGATATAAGGATATGCATATATATTTCAATGACCATTTAGCTCCCATGTCTGGTTTCCGATGAATGCAGCACTACGGTCTTATATATTGAGTTCTGACATATTTTAATAAATTCTTTCCCTAGTGCACTAAGGCTCAAAGCTGTCCTTTTAAATGTTTCCTTCGCCAACGCTAATCCACTTCAATTGCCTTCTCACTAAAACCCACATTTCTCGTCATTTTCTTACGGCATCATCAGGTGAAAACTTTTCGCATCTGATAATGCTGTAACAAGCGACTAATCAACGTTTATTTTGTGAAAAAAATGTGATCTCTTGATGGAACGGACAAATTGAGTTTTTTATGGTGTCTTTTTAGACTATGTTATATAATATTTCTTTGAGCCGTAAACACTTAATTACTCCACTGTAAAAGTAAAGCAGGAGGGGAATATAGGGATTGATGTGGTGATTTACGGGGGAAGTAAATCCCTCGCCAGTGAGAAGTCACACATTCAAAATATTAGGGCGTTCTCATTTACACAGTTGGTACTTCTCATATAGGAAATTAATCCTATTGCTAGGGAATTTATTTGGGAACTTCAAATACATGTATACAGACAGTCACACTGCTTTGCCTAAAGCGGTTTACGCGGAAGTTTTCTCCAACGACAGGGACCGGCTCTGGGCTACCTACGTTTTATTTAGGAAGAGACCGAATAGGTTTTTGAAGATATTAACCCAGACATCCAGGCACTTCGGGAGAATAATAATCACACACACTTACTCACTCGGTTATCACAGCAACGCAATACCAACACACGGGAACGTGAAGAGGGCAAAACACTGGATGACCTGGTGGCGTTGTCCTGTGTTGATTTGATTTCGTTATGAAGTTTCGTATTTATACATTATCGCCTGAATATTTAGATTTTCTTCAAGGTTCGTCTTTATGTAATTTTGCTTAGTGATCAATGGCATTTAGGATCAAGTTATTTTCGGTTAGCTTAAAACACCATACGTTTCTTATTTACACCGCTGTATTCACGAATTGTCTGCGGAAAAAATAATTTCTTGAATCTCCCTCTTGGTCCGTCAATTTTTCCCAAATTCTTGACGTGATCCCCAGCGGAAATGTATTGCGGAAACAGGATTACTAAGCATTGGTCGCCTTTTGCGATTTGTACTAATCTAGTAGTTTAAGTCGTGCGCGTACCAATCGTTTTTCAATGGCTCCTAAACCCAGCATTTGCAGTCATTGCGCCACGCTTTCTGTTTGTTCATGATGATTTTCACGAAACTGGTAGTCGTGAAGGGGAACAAAATATGAGGCACAGACTTGGCCTCTGTTCCTCCGTTAATAAAAAGGCGAATGTTAAAATTCGTGTCATGAATGCGTGCGGGTACTCGCTTGGACGAATTCGCGTCGTATAATGGCGGACTTCGAGAAGGAAAGAAAGAAAACGCAAATGTTCAAATCATTCGGTGCCGGAGTCTATTTCAACGTTTTATGAGCACGGTCTAAACTGCCGATATTGATGGCGATCTTATTATTTCTCTCGGCAGCGGCTTTATTGTATTTTTACGAGAATGTTCGCATCCCTTTTTCAATGGGAAAGAATAAGTGCCTCCTGGATGGCGTGTTTATGTCCATGCACCTACGGGCTCCTGTCCTTTTGTGGGCATTGCCGCGAGAGGGTGGAGGGGAGGAGGCGGAGAATTTTCATTCAACGCTCCCACGTGTGACGAATTTTAAGGTCGCAGTCTCTCTCTGTGGTTTCGTACCATTTTTATTTCTTCCGATCGATCCTCGTTTGCATCTTTGTTTGAATATTGCCACTTAAACATTACTTCTCTTGCCATTGCCCTTTCAGCGCCTTTTTCAGAGACGTTCTCGGTTTCCAAAGCTACAATACTTTTCTTTTGACGACTCCGCTGATTGAGAAACCCTCTAGAGCACTTCATGACTTGCTTTGAATGGATATCCTGTGATTGTGACGCGTTGCGTTTATTTCCGTGGGTCTCAATTAATTTTTCAGCCGGTAGCCCTTTTTTTACCCTTATGCACTGACGAGGAGACTTTTCTCTTGTGTTCACGCTGAACAAGTACGCGATCTGGCTCAGAAAGTAAGTAATACGATTTTTCCTGGCCAAGCGGACTCCTTGAGTGGGACGATTTGTGGCGAGAAAAATAGTGAAAGGTCTTGGGAACGCAACATGAGCCGCGTCAGTTGTCTGCGGGCCGTTACAGTCTGCGGATCGCTGCTAGAATGAACCAATGTCCGACGCTCACGTCACGAATTCACGATGCCACTTTCCATGGAGCAATGATATGCGATAAAATTGCACATTAAGCTTGGAAAATTGGGTTCGGAGACCAGAACCATAATTAAGGATGCTTATGGAGATGGAGAAATGTCCCAAGTGATGATTTTGTGCTTGCACAGGATGTTCTGGGAGGGTAGAGAGGAGGTTGGCGATGAGGAATGCCCTGTGGACGTCCATCGGCAACGCAGCGCGATGAAAACGCGCAAAAGGTGAGACACACGCTCAATTCTGATTGACCCCCAAGGGTCAGGATGTTAGCAGAAGAGTGCAATATTCAGAAAACCACAGTGAATTGAATTCTCACAGAAGATTTAGCCATGAGAAAGTTGTGCCAAGATGGTACCCAAGGTGCTGTCAGAAGACTGCTTGTGTGACAATCTTGCCTTGGGGCACTGTGAAGGTGACCCGAATTTTACAGAATTCTTGGTTACTGGTGACGAGACATGGGCTTTTGACTGCGATCCAAGTACGACCCCCTTGAGTACCATTTTGGACCACTGGATTATGTCGAAGATGCCGTGACGATCGGTCTGAACGAGATTCCCGTCTTAGCCTTCCAGGAAGCGTGGCAGAGGCGCTGACATCGGTGTGTTGTTGCACAATGGTGCTGCCTTGATAAATTTTAGCAATTTGTACTTTGATCTGAAATAAAGTTTTCCCCCGATTTCTTCTATTTATTTTTTGAGATAGGACATGCCTATTTATTTCACAATTTCCTGGGAATTTCACAATTTCCTTTTCGGTTTCCCTGATTTGGTGAAGGAAGGCTTCCTCCAAGTAGTTTTCTTTCTTTGTGTTTATTATTTTGGGCGAGGTTTCCTAATTGTTTTCTTTTTACTGAGGTTTCGGGCGATAGGAACGTGGTCACACTCTTTTCGTGTAAAATAATGGGTATCTGTTTATACTCCAGACTCGAAATATTTTAACCAGCGCTTATTGCGGCAGACCGATAAATCAGCGCCTTGAGTGTACCATCACCGGATCTTGATTAGCCTTGGAGGTAGTTGTGTCAGTCCCCATTTTACGTCTTCTATTACTCCTTTATCATACTCCTTCACACCATCCTATTTCCTCGAAGAAATCTCCTGGAAGACTGGATTTAATTTCATTTTTTAGCATTTATTCCAAAAGGTATACGCTCTCTTAACTGTGATTATATGTTGTTTTTGTTTCAATTTTTAATGACCTAATTCTCAGAACTATATCATTTATGTATCATGGCTAAATTTTAACTCTTTTAAACTGCGTTTTGAATGCCTCTTTGATCATTTCCTCTGCATACAGGTCGAACAGCAACAGTGATAATGGGCAACCCTGCCTCACACCCCTTCGTAACACTGGCCATCCGGACTCCCCATTTCCCACCCGCAACTTAGCAGTGTGAGACATGTATAGGTTGCGGATTAGGCTCCTTTCCCTCCAATCTATTCCTATTTTCTGCATAATACTCATTAGTTTTTCCCAGTTCACTCTATCAACTGAAAATGAAATTGAAACCACACCACTTAGAAAAACTTTCCATTTACTACCTAAGTTTCGTGATGGTAAAACATCATCAGGAAAAATGTTGTGTTTTTACCTGTAGATGTTATACCATCACGAATCCAGGCAGTAAATGAAAAACTTTCCCAAGTGGAAAAGCAAAGTGGTTCCATTCCAAATTCATTATGAAGGTTTTCCACCAAGTGAAGCCAACTATATATATATATATATATATATATATATATATATATGTATATATATATATGTGTGTATATGTATATATATATATATATATATATATATATATATATATATATATATATATATATATATAAATGTATGCATATATATATACATTCATTCAAACACGAAATCCCGCCAAACGGCGAATAAATACTCATTTATATAGAAACAGATATAAGGAAAAGGGATAGGAACACACATAAAGGACGAACACAATAGAGGTGGGGAAGGCGGAATCAAACGGATCACAAGAGTAGAAATATTTCCTTGACCGGGACTCGAACACCGGATCTTTCCACTGATCATACGAGTTATTGTTTTTATTTTATCATCTTAAGGTGGAAGTTGTGCTGGCGTGAGTAATAATAATTTCTCCCGGTAGGTCACCCATGCCAGAAAGGTCGAAGGTTATAAGCCAAACGTAAGGTAGTCCACGCAGCATCTGTTCCTCAGTGAGGCGGCTGCAATGGCGTCAGACCCCAGTGGGGCGTCCAGTAAGTGATGGTGTCACGTTAAAAACACAATTGAGGAAGGCAACAAGAAGCCACCTCAATTATCACTCCCAAGATAAATATGATGGACAATACAGAGATTTTGAGTCCTGGAAACTACGGGGCTCGGCCCAATCAGCCGTGTGTCGTGCCCGGCAGCGGGGAAGGCAAGGCTTCCGCGGTCGTCATCCCACAAAACCCTTGCAAGGGAAAACCAGCAGCAGCAGGACAGAATACGCAGGAGAAGAAGACCAAATTAGATAGAATAGGAACGTGGAATGTTAGGACAATGATGAGGACAGGGAAATTGGAGAATGTTAAGCGAGAGCTGGAAAGGGGAAAAATAGATATTTTAGGTCTATGCGAGGTGAGATGGAAGGATAGCGGGGATTACTGGAGTGATAATTATGGAATAATATACAGTGGCGGGGATGAGAGCCAACGAGGGGTTGCCATATTATTAAATAAAGAGCTAGGAAGAAACGTAATCAACATAGAGCAGGTAAGGGATAATATACTACTAGACGAGATAAAAGCAGAACCGACGAACTTGGTTATTATTCAGGTATACATGTCACAGAGGAACCATTAGGAAGAAGAGGTCGATAGGATATACGATCAGTTAGAGGACATAATTGCGTGTGTTCCTGCAGCGAAACATTTGACAGTGATGGGGGATTGGAATGCGACGGTAGGCAAAGGAAGAGATGGTGACGAGGTGGGGGACTACGGTTTAGGCACGAGGAATGACCGCGGGGAGAAAGCAGTTGAGTTCTGCAGGAGACAGGGGTTAGTCATCACCAACACTTGGTTTAGACACCACAAAAGACGCAGGTATACATGGAAATTGCCAGGTGACTCAGAAAGGTATCAGCTAGATTATATCCTGGTTAGACATAGGTTTAGGAACAGTGTGATAAATTCGCACAGCTTCCCGGGAGCGGATGCGGACTCTGACCACGATTTAGTTGTTATGAAATGTAGCGTCCGTTTCAAAAAGATAAGGTAGGGGCAGCGAGTCAGAAAATGGGATATAGAAGCATTAAATGGTTTGAAAAGGAAGGAATACAAACAGGCGGTAGGGGAAATATTATGTAGGATGGTAAAGAGCTAAGTACTATCGAAGAAAAATGGGATAGTATCAAGAAAGGGTTGTCTAAAGCCGCAAAAGACACTATCGGAACCGTTAACGCTAAAAGGATCAGGAAACCATGGATCACGGATGAGATGATTACAAAGATAGATGAGCGGCGAAAATGGAAGAATGTAAATACAGAATTAGGCAAAATGAAGTACAAAGAATTGAACAATAAATTGAGGCGGGCAACAAATAAAGCAAAAGAAGCATGGTGGAAGACGCAGTGCGAGGATATGGAAAGTCTGCCGAGGAAGGGTGAATTCGGTGCGCTGTACAGCAAAGTTAAATCGTTATCGGGAACTAAGAAAGGGATATCAACGATAGCAGTTAGAGATAAGGCGGGTAATGTAATAGCACTGTCACAGGAAAGATCCAAGAGAGATGGAAGGAATATATAGAAGAACTGTAGAGTAAAGAGCTTATACCAACGAAGTTAGACATAGAAAAGAAACATGACGTAGAGGAAGATAGCTTAGGTCCAGGCATGCTATACAATGAGATAGAAAGGGCATTAAGGGAGATGAAACTAAATAAGGCCGTGGGGGTGGATAACATTCCCGCGGAACTTTTACAAGGCTTAGGAAAATGTGGTAGGAAGAGGCTATATGGGCTGATTCGTAGTATTTATGGGGAAGGAATCTGGCCGGAAGACTTTGTGAGATCAGTTTTAGTTCCTGTTCCGAAAAAGTTAAGGCTACATCATTTGAGGACTACAGGGCGATAAGTTTGATATTCCACGAAGCTGAAGTTGTTCTCAGGATCATAAACAAAAGGATAGGTAGTAGGGCCAATGATTACTTAGGGGATGATCAGTTTGGGTTTAGGAAGGGGAGAGGTACGCTTGATGCCATTGCAGTAATGAGATTATTAATCGAGAGGAATATAGAACACAACCAGGGGGTATTTGCCTATTTCGTAGATTCATTGAAGCAGGAGAATAAGCGTAGATTGGAGACTTTTGAAATGTGGGTGTGGAGAAGAATGGAGAAGGCGAAATGGACAGAGAAGAAAACAAATGAGGAAGTACTTGGTATGGTGGGCGAAGAGAGGGATTTGTTGGGAGCAATCCTATGGAGAAGGAAAAGTTGCTAAAGGGGGTATTGACCGGCAGCGGGATGTTGAAGACTGTAATTGAGGGTAGAATGTTAGGCAAACGAGGAAAGGGAAGGAATAGGATAGGGATGTTAGATGGGATGAAGGGAGGAAGAAAGTACTCAGAGCTGAAAAGGGACCTGATGTAGAGTAGGATGTTGTGTTTTGCTGGCGGCCAAAAATTATTTAATTAGTAATTACGTCCATCCAAAAACCTACCTTAACCGGTAGATTACTAATAATAATAATATATATATTATATATACATATGTAGAAACCATACACACTATAATCAACCCTAAGGTCGTTTTGGTACTGAGGGAAGGGAACTGGCCCCTCTACCCTGATGTGTGAATTTTACCCGCCGTCGGGCTTACTACTGTGTGAACTCTACCATCACCTACCAAACCGACCTTCGGGTTGATTACTGTGTCTATGGTTTTTTATATATATCATACCAATGCTAATGGTAATATCGAAGTCCTTTCATCTTTCTGGTGGCGAAAACTTTGTGTCACACAATAGATCGAAATTGGATGTATTCAATGGATTTATGCGAAAAACAAGTTTTTTTATAGGTCCTGTGAAAATAATCGAGGCCCAAGAAATGGGAAAGATGATTTAGAAGTGGAGGGGATCATGTATTTCCCGTTCCGACGCCTTGCTATTATTTCCAATAGTTTCTTTTTCCAATGATGTAAAAATTCTCACGATTACTTTTTCCCAGCATGAGGAAAAGCGAGGATCCGAGGAGGGAAGAAGAAACAGCAATAAGTTGATTATTTGCTATGCGCCCACATTTGGGACATGTCCAAAGAGCAATTTGAATGTTTTATTTAAACTCAGGAAAGCGTCTGATCAATGTGAGGAACGAGAGAAAACGCAGTAATGTAACACCTTATTTGGCATATGATATTATAAAAATGCAGATCATCACAAAAATTCCGAACCAATTGTTACAATCATCGTAGTTGAGTATTTTGTGACCATGTGATATCAAAGAGTTTAGAGTTTCTCTTCTTGCATTCTAAGGGGCAATTGTTTGTTGGTTGATAGTATATGTATTTGCATGCTTGTAAGGGTTTTTGTGTGAGTGTATATATACGCCACTTTGGGTGTAGGTTTGCATGGATGTGTTTATAAAACTCGATGATTTCAAGCTTCACTTTGTGGAAATCCATTCTAATAAATCAAAAGAGAGATGGTATTTTTTTCCACACTTTATTTTTAAGTCGACCGGTTTCGTCGCATAGGCGACATCATCAGGTACATAGATTCAGTGAGTTCCAGAATATATAGTTTTTTGAGAGGGGGGGGAAAGAGGCAGGGAAAAGGGGGGGGGCGGTGTGAGAGGGAGCGTGGTATTGGGCGTGGGTGACTCAAGGGAGGGGTGGGGTGATGTAGGCTAAGTGGAAGCTTGGTCAGGTATGCCGTTCACAGCGGGGGTTGGGGCGTCAGGTATTTTGGTCAGAGAAATATCCAAAAGGGGGGGACTGCTCACAAAAATATTCTCGTTGGCAATTTAGCTGCGTTTTGATGCTTCCTAATCTCCAGCTCCTCCGGACAATCCATTCTTCTTCCCTTTTTCTCGAGGTGAAGAATCTCTGGGACAAAATCGCTCCTGTGGTCACTTTCCTTAAAAAAAAAGTGTGGAAAAAAGTACCATCTCTCTTTTGATTTATTAGAATGGATGTGTTTGTCATTGCATGTGTTTGTCATGCATGTGGTTTTGTTTTCTTTTACGGTTGGTCACCTGACAACCTCGCCACACGCCCCTGCGGCGGCTTGTGGGGTGTTTTGTAGATGTAGAGTTACACCCCTTCCAGCATAAGTGTATAGATCAAATCAAACAGGAAAAATAAATCGTCTAAACACATTTTGTAATAAATGAATTGATGTTCAAAAGTAGGTGGAGAATAACCCAGAATTTTCCAGGAAATATTAGGCTACATAACTATGATTAGATTACGGAAATAAGAATGCTCTTCCTAAAAAAATAAAGATTGTAGAGAAAATGGCAAAATATTTCAAGAGATGGGAAATTTAAAGAGAAATTAACATTTTCATAGTTACATCCCATTTGTTCAAGTCCATAAATAAATTACCATTAATTGCGCTTCATCAATAATCTAGCGCCAGTTGTCGAATGGGCATACACTCTGCACAGATACGGACATACATGCACGGAGATATGTCTGAATTGGACTTCTGTGCCTGGTGAAAGGATTCAGATTGAATAGGGGAACTGTGAATTTCCATCAATGATGACCTAGGAAGAGTCAAATGAACGGTATGAAAAAGAATTGTTTTCATAAGGGGGAATAGTAACTTCCGGCAGGGTGAAGGGGAAAACGGGCGAATCGGACGGTGTGGGAAGGGTCGGAGGTGGATGCGAGTATGTTGATTGTGCTAGCGTGTTTGCAAGAGCAGGGGGATTATAGTCTCTTGCTAATCGCAAACATTTCCTCCATTTGGCGACCGATAGTTTTGATTTGCACCATTTCTCAATTTTTGAGCACTGTTTATCCCTCACGCCACTCCTGACGCCTCTATCTGTTTCATAATTGAAGTTCATTGACGACACCCCCATTTAATCACAAGGGCATGTATGTTTGCACGAAATAGATATCATTAGATAAGTAGTGTAATACCCATGTCAAAAGATTTTGTACTTTCCCACCGACATTCTTTTATGACACGAGAACGCATTTAGCCGAATTTGTGGAATGACCGGGTGCGAATTTCACGAGATACTGGAAAACTTGTATATACGCCAGTGTTGTATGTAAATGAACTTTGTACCTGATGATGCCGCAAGTTAGTCAAGGGCATTGTATCCTAAAATAATGCCGGTCGAAATGTACATCTTTAATTATGGATGCCTATTACTTCCACGAACTGAAGCCTGAAACCGTACAGTACAAACTATTATACATTCGTGGATGTGAATGCGTACTGTATATTCTAGAGCTCATTGAAGTTCAGTTTGAGCTCATTGCACGAGGGTAGTTCATGAAAGAGATATAATGCTCTTTTTATACGGATAATTTATTGAAAAAAAATCAGTTCTGTATTTCTTTGTTACCTAATTGTTTGATTCATAATTGGTTCAAGTTTAATTCATTTGGCAAAAGTCTTACGTCATCGGGCGTAGTTAAAATTGAAATCACGTTCATTTTGCCTTCACCTAAATCTGATGATCAAAAGTGCTCTTCATGGTATTTTTTCGCATTGAGAAACAGGACGAAGTCAAACGGGGATGCGCCTAAATTACAGGGAGGTTGAAGAACACCCTTCAAAAAAATGTCACGAAATAATTGCCATCTCTCGGAACCCACCACGAAAAAACACGGCGAATTCAATTTGATGCTGGCTTGTAAAAGTCACCCTGGGAAATTTTGAATATTGCTGACAGTGGCCAGAACGTTTTTCGATCATCTTCTCTCACAATGACACCGGCGACAATGAAGTGCACACCCCAAAACGCAGTGACTAGAGCACCATGTCCACCGTTGTTTGAAATTAATCGTTTAATCAGTAGTAAATAGTCGATTTCTTCAAGCGATAGGAAAATTCCAATTCAATTTCTCGTGCTACGTCCCACTCATGTGTCCAGCGTAACGGTAGGCGAGTTGGACATATTTAAACTTTCTAAAGCTACCCTTGACGCAATACTGGAATGAAATGAATGCAAATTTTGCATCATAGTATTCAACATATAATGTTAAATTAAATTTTCGTAGCATAAATTATTACACCAACATTTATTTTAATGATTTTTAAACGCCCTTCATACTTTTTGTGCTCTTGAGTAAATCCTCCTCATTCCGAGAAATATCTGTGGCTGATGTCAATCAAAGCGTGTTAGTTAGTGCGTGTCTAAATGCACGGGACCGTGCCTCCTATCCCGGCCCCATTCTGCACGTGTCATTTGTTCGGCCACGTGCGCCTCCATCCTGTGCAGTAGCGCTAAGGGTGTTTTTTCACGGGAAATTAAACGCAATTCATTTTCCTCAGCGCGGCATTTGGTATGTACTATGCACGTCGGTTAAGGTAATTGGTAATTGCGATTTGCGAGTGCGTTTGTATTTCGATGATATTTAGGCTGAGTTCATAAGTACCTTTTCCATGAATAATAAGAGAATAAATATCGAACAACTAATTTAGAAGGTTGATTTTTGAAGCGATTCAAATTTTAATTTATGCCAAGTCGGCATATATCCGTGACTTTCGGAATAATACTGCTTTAGTTCCACCCTATCAAATATAGATTTTCCGTAAATAAGGGGAGGGAGTAATATAAATCATAAAGTAAGCATCAGATTATTTTGAAATGTTGCCGACCACAAACTTAAATTTATTTATGAACTCATTTGATACTATAAATTGCTACGTATTTCCAATTTTGGCGATAACATTCAATAGGGTCAAAAAGATTTTTAATTAACGCTAAACATAGACTTTCTGTTTCCCGTGGAATAAAAGGTGCATTCTATGAACCGAAAGATTAAGTAATATAATATAAAAGAGACATCTGGCATTTTATAGATTGAAATTTTAAAAAATCACTTAAGTAAGGATCATTCATTAGGGTCAATTTCCGGTGGTATTTACGGATAGATGAAACATATCTTTGACGTTAATGGGGTTGACTTGTGGTGTTATCGTCAGAATATATTTCTGTGTAGAACGCGATAATGTTTTATTATCAGCATCCAATCGCTTTGTTTGCCACGTCGGATAACAGGTTCGCTTCCGTAATTGGAGTCGTCACTTGATAGAAGTTAAATATGAAGGATTTTACGGAATCTCACTTGTAATTCTCCCATAGTGACAAAGCTACGGCTGTAATGACCATTCACACCCATTCCTCCACTTGGTAACCACTTAGAGCCAATCAGAGCGCTCGAACCAGTCACGATCAAATTGAAAATACAAACTGGTCCCAACTTGCTTATGACGATGAAAATTTCTCCATCACTCACACCATGAAGTTATACTGGCTCCATTATATACATTTCTGGACCCCTCATGCATCTTTCTAGTGGAAAAGGCGAGAAATCGCCTCGCAGGAACTGGAATCATGGATAGAAATATCCCTACAAGTTCAATTGACCAATCGACTAACACTAATTCAGGGCGCCCTGACGACTCGTTATTTTGCTTCACTTCGCCGATCAATATAGCGTGCGTGGTTCATCGTGTGGCTTGCAAGAGCAAGATGAAATTAAATTAATTTTGAGCTGCTTTGTCCTGAAGATGCCTCCTTTTAAGGAACGATAACCGTTCTCCGAATTCGGGCAAGGCGGCCGGATTCCCTGAAGTGAACATTATACCATTGAGACGCCACCAAAGTCTTTTGGGGTCATTTTGTTATATATCACATTTCGACGAAAAAAGCGGTCGTTTGTAAGATAATTTTTATTTGTTTGACGCTCGGTTTAGTCGACGGATTACAAGGCCTGCGCACCTTGGTTCCCCTCAAGTCTTTTAGCTAATGCCCGGAACGAAAATGGGGCTCTGAAAAAGAGGGAATATATATTTTATGTAGTCGAATTCGATGGCGAGGGGGAGCTGCGAACTCCGGCCCGACCCCCTTCCACCCCCTCGGTGGGGGGCGAGGGAGGAGTTGGGTTTGGGGGGGTGGTCGGATTGGGCTCTCGCGCTATCGCTTCATTTCTGTTTTCCCCTCGGCAACGCGAGAGAGGGAAACGAATTCGGTCCACTGAATCCGTGGCAAAGTGGGAGGGGGGAGAAGGAGGAGGTTGATCATTTGGGGGGGGGGGGTGGGACGGTTGGGGAGGGAGAGAGAGAGGTTTACGAGAAGATATGCCCACCCCCGAGTGGGACGGGGGCGAGGGGGGAAGGGCGGGTTTTTCAACGAGGTGGGGGCGGAGGAGTTTTTCTTAGAGATCGCGGATTATTGCGTGGAAAGATGAGTGGGGATTTAAGGTTATGGGAGCGGGTGTCGGGGGCGGTAAAGGGGAAGGGGGGTGCTTTTGTGAGGGTCGAGAGGGGTGGGCAGGGGGAAGCAGTGTCGAAGGAGGGAGGGAGAGGGGGAAACGAAATTAACGTCGCCGAAGCAGCGAAGTGAGGCGCCGGCCCTCCTTCAATCCACCCTCTCCCGGATTTATAGAAAAACCATATCCCCCGCCCCAGATCATCCGGGGTGGAGTCATAGAACAAGGGGTTGGGTGCTCTCCGGGGTGGAGGCGGGGGAGTGGAGGGGGCGCGGGTGCGCGCTCGAGAGGTTTCTTCGGAGCGGTGGATTTTTCTTCGGCTGAGGCAATGAGGTGGAAATATGAACAGGGGGGTGTTGGGGGAGAGGGTAGTTTTGGTGGCGTTGGCCACAATTGGAGCGCCGGGCGGAGGCCTCTCTCGGCCTCCGCGCACCCCGGCCCGTGGGGCGGAGTGGGGGATCGGGTGGCGGGGTGGATGTCCTCCAAAGGGCGGAATCGATTCGCGTGACTGCGAGGAAGATCATCGTCCTTCTGGCGAAATCGGTTCGATTCGCACTTCCTCGCTCACCGCAAA
The DNA here is from genome assembly GCF_022747635.1 of Hetaerina americana. Classification (NCBI taxonomy): domain Eukaryota; kingdom Metazoa; phylum Arthropoda; class Insecta; order Odonata; family Calopterygidae; genus Hetaerina; species Hetaerina americana. The sequence continues at coordinate 3,009,327 of NW_027286986.1, read as the reverse complement.
CCCCCTCCACCCCCTCCTTCCCAACATCCCCCCTTCCCCTGCCCGGTCCTCAGTGCAGTATCAGTCAAAATGGAGAAAGATTCCAAGTCGGACAGAGGCCTCGGATCCCTTCTCGCTACCCTTGACCTCGGCCTCTCTCTCACTCTCTCGGACACTTGTTTTCCACGCACAATGCGATCGTGATGCCTTAGACTATTTCCTAGATGGCTGGAAAATAATGATTGTGAATACCTCCATTGAATTTTTTTAACATGCTTACACTTGGGGAAATAACCCAATATCATTTACATATTTCTTAACAAGCAATGTTCATATATTACGGCTGTATATGTGTATAATAGTTTATTTTTTTAAGTACTCTACCGGTTAACGTTTTTGGACGACACAACTACCAAATTAATATTTTGTGAATTCTAACGAAACGCTATCCAGCAACCTACTCTACATCAGGTCCCTCTTCATCTCTGAGTGTTTTCTTCCTCCCTTCATCCCGTCCAACATCCCTATCCTGATCCTTCCTTTTCCTCGTTTGCCTAACATTCTCCCTTCTATTACAGTCGTCAACAACCCTTTTGCCGGTCAAATCCCCTTCATCCACTTTTCCTGCCTCCATAGGATTTCTCCCAACAAACCCCTTTCTTCGGCCACCATACCAAGTACTTCCACATTTGTTTTCTTCTCTGTCCATTTCACCTTCTCCATTCTTCTCCACACCCACATTTCAAAAGCCTCCAGTCTACGTCTATCCTCCCGCTTCAATGACTACGTTTCCGCGCCGTACATAGCTACGCTCCATATGAAAGTTTTTACGAGTCCTTTATTAGCATTCTTACTCAACTTCCCTGTCATCAACTCCCTCCTCCTTGTGAAAGCCTCTATGCCTAGAGCAATTCTTCCCATTACGTCCCTCCGACTTTGATCATGTTGGCCCAGAGCACTACCGAGATTCTTAAACTGTTCTACTTGCTCTAGTTTTTGCCTTCCTATTTTAATGCTTAGCTTCACCTTTTTCTTTCTGGAAAATCGCATAACCTTTGTTTTATTAATATTGATTTTCATCCCATACCTGTCGCATTGAATTTCCAGTTCACTCAGCAATGCTTGCGACTCCTTGACTGACTGACAAACTAAAGCTTGGTCATCAGGGAACCTAACTCATTTACGAATTCCCCGCCCACTTTCATTCCTACCTCCAGTTCTTCCCATGCCTCTTTAATCATTTCCTCTGCATACAGGTTGAACAGCAACGGTGATAATGGGTAACCCTGCACTACCATTCATAAATATATAAATATATAATATATAAATATTATATATATTTTATATATATATATATATATATATATATATATATAAATATTATATATATTTTATATATATATATATATATATATATATATATATACAAATATATAAAAACACAGATGTAGATTTTTAGAATATAGAGACACAAAGAAAGGACACTCACAATTTGTTATTTTACGTTTCGACAGCACGGCTGTCGTCTTCAGAATGGCGTTCTCGGGGAAGAGCGGAGAGGATGTGCGGGGGAGAGGTGGGGGAAGGAGAGGTAAAGGGGCCAATAGGAAATGAACAAGGGGGTGGGGGGGATATGTAGGCAGCCAATTGATGCATTCAGTGGGCTTGGTTCAGCCCGGGCGGTTTGAATGATTGGGCCACCCAGATATGCGCCATCTCGCGGGTTCTCACCTCTATTATACTCGCAGATTTGGGAAGGATTTCAATCACCGAAACAGAGAAGCAGTCGTCAAAAGATTGGTTGTGGGAAGCGGTGTGAGTAGGGATGGGATAATTAAGAAAGGTGGGGGATTTGGTGGAATAACGGTGGTTATTCATGCGGAGGGAAAGTGCGGTCGTGCATTCGCCCACGTAGAAGGCAGGGCAGAAGTTACAGGAGAGGCGATATATAATATTTTTTGAGGTACAGGTGGCGAGTGGTTGGGAGTTGGTACTGAGTGAGGGGGAGGGTCTTAAAAGATGACAGCATTTGCAGCGTGGGCGGTTGCATGGTGCGGATAGGGGCGGGGGAGAGACGGGGGTGCTTGAAGTTGGATTTGTGGACTTAAAGATGTCTCGCAGGTTCGACGGGCGTTTAAATGAAACAGAGGGACAGTGTGGGAATAAAAGTGATGTGGACTGAGTGTTATTGATAATTGGGAAGAGGTCACGGATTAGATGTTTAATTTTGTGGGTACCGGGGAAGAAAGTGGTGATAAGATTAGGGCATTTTGGGCGGTTTGGTTTGGGGAGGGGAGTGTATTGTGTTGACGGTTTGAGGATTTTACAGTTTAGCAGTTTTTCCGGGTACCCACATTTTCTGAGGGATTCATGCAGCTGGTCCAAGTATTTCTGTTGGGAGGGGGTGTTGTTGCAGAGACGGAAGCCACGGATAGAGAGTGAGAATGGGATGGAGCGCTTTGTGTGAGGAGGATGGCAGCTGTCGAAATGAAGATATTGTTGCTTATTGGTTGGTTTAATGTGGACTGAAGTGTGAAACGTATTGTTTTGGAGGTGAATATCGATATCTAGGAAGGTAATATTCGAGTCGGATATAGAAGAAGTGAATGAAACTGAGGAGGAGGAGTTGAGAGAGGAAATGAAAGAGGATAAAGTTTCGCGTCCGTGGGACCAAAGGAGGAAAATATCATCAATATAGCGGGCCCAGAAAAGTGGTTTTAGGGTTTGTTGTTGCAGAAAGTCGTGTTCTAGTTTACCCATAAAAAGATTGGCGTATGCAGGAGCCATACGCGTGCCCATTGCAGTGCCTTTTATTTGTAAATATATTTTGTCATTGAATTGAAAAGCATTTTTGGTAAGAACGATTTGGCTTAATTCGAGGAGGAAATCTGTGGATGGGGTGTGTGGTGTGGATCGTAGGGAGAGGTAATGTTTCAGGGCTTCTAAGCCTTCTTTGTGGGGAATGGAGGTGTACAGAGATGTGACGTCTATCGTGGCCATGAGAATGGTTGTGTTGTGCGGAATTGGGATTGAGTGTAGACGTTCCAGAAAGTGGTGCGAGTCTTTAATGTAAGAAGGGAGTGAAGTGGCTATCGGTTGAAGGTGGTGGTCTTGAACTTGAGGTAGGAATGAAAGTGGGCGGGGAATCCGTAAAATCAGTTAGGTTTTCGCTTGACCAAGTTTTAATTTTTCAGTCAGCGAAGGATTTGCAAGCATTGCTGAGTGAATTGGAAATTCAGCGCGACAGGTATGGGATGAGAATCAATATTAATAAAACAAAGGTTATGCGATTTTCTAGAAAGAAAAAGGCTAAGCTAAACATTAAAACAGGAGGGGAAAAACAAGAGTAGGGAGAACAGTTTACGTTTCTTGGAAGTGTTTTGGACCAACACGGTCAAAGTAGTGGGGACGTAAGGAGAAGAATTGCGCCAGGCAAAGGGGCTTTCACAAGGAGGAGTTGATGACAGGGACGTTGAATAAGGATATTATGAAAAGACTTATAAAAACTTTTATATGGAGCGTAGCTATGTACGGTGTGGAAACGTGGTCATTGAAGTAGGAGAATAAGTGTAGATTGGAGGCTTTTGAAATGTGGGTGTGGAGAAGAATGGAGAAGGTGAAATGGACAGAGAAGAAAACAAATGTGGAAGTGCTTGGTATGCTGGCCGAAGAAAGGGGTTTTTTGGGAGAAATCCTATGGAGGCAGGAAAAGTGAATGAAGGGGGTGTTGGCCGGCAGTTGGATGTTGAAGACTGTGATAGATGGGAGAATGTTGGGCAAAAGAGGAAATGGAAAGAACAGGATAGGATTGTTCGACGGGGTGAAGGGAGGAAGAAAGTACTCAGAGATGAAGAGGGACCTGATATACATCTACATCTACATCTACATAATACCCCGCAAGCCGCCGCAAGGGCGTGTGGCGGGGGGTGTTAGGTCACCAACCGTAAAAAAGAAAAATACCACATGCAAAAAAACAACACGGAAAATTACACCCACAGCAGCGCACACACTCATGCAAAAATCCCTTCATCCAATACTCATGCAAACACATATACCGCAAAACAACTAAAAAACTGCACCCCATGATGCGGCACGAAAGCCATCCTACAACACGGAAGCCAGGACACAACAAGCAAGAAATTGAAACACCACATGAAAATGCACCACGAAACACTCTGCCCCCAAAGAGTCTTTAAAAGGCAGGGAATGCGACCCAACGTTGCAGGTAGCAGGAATTTCCCCCCGCGGAGAGGGACGAGGGATTGAAAGGGAAACTTAAAAACAGATGAACAGAACATGAATGAGGTCATTCGGGAAGAATGTGTTAATATAACAAAACACATAAGGTTAGTGGAAGAGCATGCATTTAAATACAACTAATTATTTTTTAGACGCTGAGGGTGGCAAGTGGAATTTTTGCTATCTATAACCCTGCAGTTGCTATCCCGTATTGTCCGTGGGAAGAAGGAGTCCTTGAGTCGGCTGGTTCTGGCATCTATTTCCCGAATTTTATATGCATGATCCAAGCGACCAATGTATGTAGGAGTACGAATAATTTGCGAGACCTCGGTGCTGAAACATGCGGATCTAAATTTATTTAATAATTTCAATCTTGCATTGAATCGTCTCTCAGCCAATGATTCCCACCCCAAATCCATGAGCATTTCGGTGACGCTTTGCGTTTTATCGTAGGAATTTTTTACAAAACGGGCTGCCCGGCGTTGAACCTTCTCAATTTCCCGAATGAGGCCTTTTTCACTCGGATCCCACACGCTGCATGCGTATTCTAAATGAGGCCTTACAAGAGCGTGGTAACAACGTTCCTTGACCTTCGAGTCACTTTTGCCGACAATGCGTCTAATGAATCCCAATCTTTTATATGCTTGACCGCAGACTTTACGTATGTGAGTCCCCCAAGTTAAGTCTTTTGTGAATGTGACACCTAGGTATTTTACCGTATCAACTACTGCCAGGTCACCTCCAGCTAATTTGTAAGCAAATCCCGTTGATCTTTTAAAGAAATTTACCACTGAACATTTATTATAATTTAGAGTCAATCCCCAGTTAGAACACCATTTAGTAATGCAACCTAAATCCTGCTCTAGAATAAAACGATCCTCATCCCCAGATATCTCCCGATAGATCACCGTGTCATCCGCGAACATCCTAATTTTACTTTTCACTTCGCGGTTCAAATCGTTAACAAAAATCAAGAAAAGCAACGGCCCGATCACACTTCCCTGAGGTACCCCCGACGTGACTCGAACGCTGTCGGAACTAGCGCCATCAAGGACTACCCTCTGTTCCCGCTCTGAAAGAAAATCTTTAACCCAACTTATGGCGCCCTTGTTTATACCCGCGACCTTTAATTTATGAATGAGTTTACCATGTGGGACCTTATCAAATGCCTTTTGAAAATCTAAGAAGATGGCATCCACTTGCCTACCTCTCTCACCCGATAAAAGTAAATCATGTGTAAATAATCCTAATTGGGTTTCGCAGGACCGGGTTTTCCTGAATCCGTGTTGATTGTAACTTAAAAAGTTAATATTGTCAAGGTGTCTCATTATTGAACTGACAATTATGTGCTCTAAGATTTTGCAACAGATAGAAGTGAGAGATATAGGTCTGTAATTACTGGGATCCTCCCTGTCACCACTTTTAAAAATAGGCGTTATTTGCGCGGTTTTCCAAATCTTAGGTACTTTGCACTCCTTGAGGGATTTTTTAAATATAAACTCAAGGTACGGGGCAATGTTTGGAGCTAAATGTTTTATCACCCTAGCTGGTATATTTTCGGGACCCGGGGATTTGTTGGGTTTAATCTCGTTAAGCAATTTTAGAATTCCTTGTTGGTCCACTGTTATTTTTTCCATGGGTGGAGTATGTATTGTTTCTTGGAGATGTACGGTGGCAACATCATTCGAGAAAACGCTTTGGAAGAATGAATTTAGGATGTTAGCTTTACCCTCACTGTCTGTATGAATTATATTGCTACAATCCCTTAAGCAAGCCACGGTTTGTTTACTCCCATTTACTTCCCTAACATATGACCAGAAAGCTTTGGGGTCAGTGTCCAAGTGCTCGCAAAGTACTTTGCGTTTAAAGTCCAGTAAGGCGCTACGTAATTGTGTTTTGGTTTCAATTTTAGAGGATCTATATGTGTCCCTCAATTGTTTATTCTCAGGGGATGATGTGTTCACGCCTGCCCTCTTTACCCTAGAGTGTAGCATTCTCTGCTTTCGAAGGGCTTTTCTAACGTCTTTATTGTACCACCTGGGGTCGCGATTTGCTTTAACGTATTTTATAGGTATGAAATCTACGATTCCTTTTTGCATGATATTGACAAATTCTGTCCAAGTTTCTTCCACGTTGACATGACTTAAGCGGGTTTTGAACTCGGGTAGTGAAGAGTTTAATTGATTGGCAAAAGATTCAAAGTCTGCTTTATGGTAATTATAAATTTTTCTTTTTGGTTTAACAATCATTTTTATTTCTATGTCCAAGTGGACATTAATTGCTTTATGGTCACTCAAGCCCTCATCAGTTGATTCACTAATAATACGTTCAGGCGTGTTTGTAAGAAATAGATCCAATATGTTCTTTCCACGGGTGGGCATGCGTACTGCTTGATGGAGGGAGTTTCTTTGAACCAATTTTATCATGGAATTGCAAGATTCGCGATCGCGGGTCCCAGATTTAACGATATTGTTGTCCCAATCTATACCAGGGAGATTAAAGTCGCCACCAATTATGTTTATGCTGTTATTATATTTACGTGTAAAATTGTAAATTTGATCGTTGAGGGTGTGAAGTGTTTTCAAATCTGAGTCTGGAGGTCTGTAGAAAGAGCATAAATTTATGTTGGGTTGATTGGTCCGTATTAAGGTGCACCAAACACTTTCTATGTTATTATTTTCAAATGAAACTTGCCTGCTTTCAAAATGACTTTTAACTGCCACGAAAACCCCTCCTCCGGGTCTTGTATCTCTATCGTGTCGGTAAACTTTGAAATCTATTGGGAAAATTTCTTGGTCGTTTATGTCATTGCACAGCCAACTCTCTGTGCCTAATACTATATCAGCGGAATGAGTTTGGATTATGTGTTCTAGATCCGCTGATTTGTTCTTGAGGCTTCTGCAATTTATAACAAGTATAGTTAAGTTATTTTGATGTTGAATAACGTCCTTATTTGTGCCTGACTGTAGTTTAGGACGCCTTTGTGGGGAAGTGCGGGTCACAATTCTTTCTAAATCAATGCCAGTGTTGTCGGTGACTTTTATATTTTTATTAATAATATTATACGCGCTATCCCCAGATGTTACTGACCCACTAAGTGACCTGCCCTTTATCCTAAAAAAGGCCTACAGTGGTCGAGTATCCTATCCGCCACCTTACTCGCCGCTTCCGCCGTGTAATGGACCCCAGATCGGTTAAGGGGAGTCCTGCAAGATCGGAGGGTTGGTCTCAGGTCGACGAAGGAGGCTCCTATGTCCGAGCAGAATCTCGATAGTTTCTGGTTTATGCCTTCCACTCGGCTCCAAACCAGAGACCCGCGATCCTCCCTCGGAACGATGCTGCAGACCGTTAGTCCCAGCCGAACCCCCTCGACGCCCTGGACGCGCTTCACCTCGGAGCTCAGTTCCCTAAGGGAACGGAGGACCTCCTCAGATCCACGGTCCGTGACGTCGTTGGTGCCCACATGGGCCACGACCTGCAGCCTAGAGCACTTCGTGCCTTTGACCGCCGCCTCGATCGCCTTCGTCACCTGAGGGACTCCTCCGCCTGGTATACACCAGGCGGTCACCCGTTGATCGGCGCCTACGCGGCGCGCCCTTTCCCTCAATGGAACCATTACACGACGGACATTCGAGCTACCTATTACTACAACTCCCTCCCTTCCCGTTCCCTGACGTCTTACCCTAGGCAGTGCCCTCGGAGTAGGGATAGGGGCTGCAGGTACGGTGGTGCTGTCATCCGACAGCACCTGGTACCTGTTGGAGACGGGGATGGTATCTGCCTCCGCAGAGTCCAATCCACGCCGCAGCGTTACCTTCCCCTTGCCCCGAGAGACGACCCTCCAATCGTCCGACCTACGGACGTGAGACACTCCCTCGTTGGGAGATGGGACACGGGGTAGGTCTCTAATCGCCCAGCCACGTGTTGCATTCGGACGAATCCGTGCACCCATATGGGCGTGGCGGGTTTTCGTATTCCCACCCCGAGCACCATCTCTCCTGAGGGGAGTCCTCCGGCCAGCGATCTCCGATCGAAGCTCCCGCACCATTCTCTCCAGCATGACAATACGGGCCCTTAAAGCCGCGCATTCGCCAGTGCCTTCGAGCATGGTAACAGGGGACCTAGATGAAGCCATCTTAAATAACAACCGAGTTCCCAACAAAAGCTAACTTGTATACGCTACGCTAAAATTTCTAAGAGGGGTTAGTTAAATTTACCTCAATCAATAAGTTACGCTTTGGAAGATAGTAAAGAAAGGAAAGAAAAAAGATGGTAAAGAAAATAAAGCACTCACCGATAACCAATTAGATTCGACGGACAAAAACCACCGCAAGCCACTACGAGTACCGACTAGGAATACCACCAAACAATTAAAACTAATAACAAGCAACACAAAAACTAAATAAATTAACTATTTCACAAACTTAAAGCTAACACTAAACTACACTTCACTAGGGAAGAACAAACACAGAGGTACAGAAGTATCAGCAGGCACGCAGGTAGTCTCAGGTAGGGTCGAACCGGTTCTAGGGAGCGAGCTCGAGCACGTCTGTTCTCGGCAGAAGCCAGGCAGAGAATGATATAGAGTAGGATGAAGGATTTTTGTGTTTTTTTAGGAGTAATAAAATGTTAGTTTTGTAGTTGTTTCCATACAAGAACCTACCTTAACCGGTAAAGTAAGATCTGGTGCTTTCCCGGCGTATTTGATTCGTGAAGGATTCTCGGGTCTTCCACCGGGTCAAGGGTTCCATATTGGCCGACGTTTCGATGCCCGACTCGTGCATCGTCTTCAGGGTTGATGGCTGCCATTCCGTATTTGGCCGTCTTATATACCTGAGCTCCCGCCTCAGGTGACCTGTGATTGGCCCGAGGAGGGGGGACCTCCTGATTGGTCGCCGGGCAGTTGTGGTCTGTTCCTTCCTTTCTTTACTTGCTTTAGCACCGGTTTCCATGCATTGCTGAGGGAATAGCCGGAATCCCTATTGAAATTATGTCCTGCTATTTTAATTTCAATTGATTCTTTGACTATTCGGTCCCAGTAACCACTGGCGCGGGAAACGCACACTGGGCTGTACCTCAACGGTAAGAGCCACCACCACCCAACCCAAAGGCGAGCAGTGTTGAATACACTCTTCCAACGAGCCAGGGACATCGCTGACAAGAATAGTTTGTCGGAGGAGATTAAACATCTCAAAACCACCTTTCGCCAAAATGGATATAGCGGACGCGAAATCTCTCTGGCCCTAAAAATGGCCTTCAACCCGCTACCACGCACGATGAAGGAGGAAAAAGAAAAACCGATAGCAAGGGCCTGCCTGCCGTACGTCGCCTCGATCTCAGGTAAAATATCCAGGATACTGGCGAGGCACAACATCGAGGCTATCCACAAACCACCGGGAAAAATTAGAAATTTGCTCGTCAGAGCAAAGGACCCTATCGGCCTAAAGACCCCAGGCATATACCAAGTCCCGTGTGCCTGCGGAGATGTCTACATTGGAGAGACGGGGCGGACCATTGAGACAAGATTAAAAGAACACAAAAGAAACCTTCGCCTGGGACAATTGGAAAAATCAGCCATCGCAGAGCACAGCATCGCGATGGATCATTCCATCAATTTCAATGAGACGAAGGTACTTGCCCGCGCCGGTGGTTACTGGGACCGAATAGTCAAAGAATCAATTGAAATTAAAATGGCAGGACATAATTTCAATAGGGATTCCGGCTATTCCCTCAGCAATGCATGGAAACCGGTGCTAAAGCAAGTAAAGAAAGGAAGGAACAGACCACAACTGCCCGGCGACCAATCAGGAGGTCCCCCCTCCTCGGGCCAATCACAGGTCACCTGAGGCGGGAGCTCAGGTATATAAGACGGCCAAATACGGAATGGCAGCCATCAACCCTGAAGACGATGCACGAGTCGGACATCGAAACGTCGGCCAATATGGAACCCTTGACCCGGTGGAAGACCCGAGAATCCTTCACTTAACCGGTAGATTACCTTTAATAATATATATTTATATATATGTGTGTATATATATATGTATATATATGTATATATATATATATATATATATATATATATATATATATATATATATATATATACGATTTGTTCGACCTAACACGGAAGTGCCGAATAGTTGATTACAAGGTAACAAACAATATAGAAACACAAAAAAAGATCACCCAAATAAAGGGCTGTGCCATGGGTAGCAGATTCATCCCTTATGTGCAAACCTCCACCTCGGTTTCCTGGAAGAGAATTTCTTCTCCAACTATCCTCTGCAACCCCTTCTGTGGCTCCGATACATTGACCACACCTTATTACTCTGGCCACATAGCATAGATTCCCTCAATTCCTTCATCTCCCAACTCAATGATTCCTCATCTCTGTCTTTCACCTCGACCATTTCATCCTCTCAGATCACCTTCCTCGATGTCAATATTTCCCTTAGCAATAACAAATTCCTGACCTCTGTTCACACTAAACCTATTAATAAGCAGCAATACCTTTATTACATCAGTTGTCACCCATCCCATACCAAGCGCTCCCTCCCTTACTCCCTCTCTATCCGCGGTCACCGCATTTGCAACCAAACCGAATCCCTTAACAAATATCTCAACAACCTTCACCACTCCCTCCTCCGACGAGGATACCTTGATTCTCTCCTTCATAAAAAAATACTCAAACATTCCTACACCCCCAAGCCTGCCTCAACCAAAGACTCCCAACCTCTCTCAATCTGTACTACCTATTTCCCAGGCATTCAGTCCTTCAAATTCATCCTCAAAGACCTATTCCCCATCCTCAAAAATCACAACACTTCCTCCAACCTTCTTCCCAAATACCCCTCTGTCACCTTTAAACGTCCCGCCAACCTAGCAGATACCCTCAAATCCACCAGGCCACTCTCAAAATCCCCTCACACCCCCAGAGCCATACCCACTCCATGTCATCGAGCAAGATGCAAAACCTGCCCTATTTTCACCACTCCACCCCACTCCATCCCACCATTTAACTCTCTCCCGCCCTTCCCCTATTCCTCTTGCACTTCCAAGAATGTTGTTTATCTTCTTACCTGTAAACTCTGCCCGTCCTTTTACATAGGCCAATGTTCCACACCACTTAACATTAGGATTAATAACCACCGCGCCTCGTGCAATGCCTCCTCCCCGTCCGCGGGTCTCCCCATCCCTAAACATGCTTCCCATCGTAATACCCCTTTCAACCAGTGTTACAATGTTTCCGTCCTGGCGTTCCTTCCCACATCCGATAACTCTATAGAATTAAAAACTCCTGAAATGGCATTTATTTACATCTGTATGGCCTATCAGAGTCCGGGCCTCAATGTCGTTCACTGATGGGAGTGACCTTAAATTGTTACTTTGTGGAAGCGATGCATATCGGAGAGCTGAACACTTTGTTTTTTCCGCATGGCCTTTGTTTCGGCTTGCGGAGTCTAGATCAAGACTTTATAAGTTGATACCTGGGTCTCGGATGTTGCAATAGTTGCGGTGAGCGGATTGTTCTATTTTCCGATTTTGTGTCAATTCCACCTCCTCCCTCTCCCTCCTTCCATACTATATGTCCGCTCCCCTCTAGGCTCTCCTGTCCCTTTCCACTCCTCTCCCTTTCCTCTCTCCAACCATTCCTCTCACCCCTCCTCCGCCTCCAGTTCTCCCCTTCCCCTGGCCCCCTTCCCCTGGCCCCCTTCCCTTTCTCTCGCGCCCCTCACCTCTACTATTCCAGCAGTCATTACTTCTCTATCTTCCGATGAAGACGGAGTAGCATTCCGTTGAAATTATCAAGATATAACGTGTCAGTGATCTTTTTTTGTGTTACTATATTGTTATATATATATATATATATATATATATATATATATATATATATATATGTATATATATATATTGATACATTTTTCCCCCTTTCCTTTTCGATGTGCAAATCTGTACTAAATGAATTTGTGCCTGTGTATATGACTACTGACCGGATGGTCTCGGGTTCGATTTTCGGGCAAGTCTCTGGGCACCTGCAGCTCCACCCAAGCTATGTGATTTTTCGGGTACCAGATCTTCCCGGGAAACCATAACCGGCACAGGGAAAGGAACTGGCCCCCCATCCCTGATGTGTGAATTTCACACGCCATATAGGGCTTAGTACTGGGTGAACTCTACCATCACCTACCAAACCGACCTTCGGGTTCATTATTGTGTTTATGGTTTTTATATGTATTTACGTTTAAGGATGCATGCAACTATAAGTTTTATGCTAATATAATGTTTCGACGATGTGTTAAATGGAAGAAGGGACCATTAGGTCCCAATTTCGTCCAAATAAAGACTTCTATCTATCTATCTTGATCAACTTGGAATAACTTGTGCCCCTTTAAAACTGCAGTTTTGTGGAATTCTTTTAAGAATGAATACTTGGCTAATCATGCCCAACATATCTGTATCCATTTTCTCCAGTCCAACACAATAGTTGATGGTGTACCACAGTTCGATCGTTCGCTGCATTTTGCGAGTCACTCCACAGGCGTTTCCCTTAAAGGCGATCTAGCTGAACGAGCGCTGGCAGGCGATTGGATCGTGACGCATGTGGAAGGTGAGACCCACCACCACTGAGCCTGCGCGCTGCGAGCGCACTGCGAAGGGTAGTCACGTCGGGAAAATATTGCGCAAGGTGCTTTTTATTAATACCATGCATAAACGGGTATCAAAATGAGAGACACCTTGAAAATGCTTCACACGAATCTATCATCTAACATGAATACATGTGCATTCATATTATATGATTTTTTGTAGAATCAAATTACCTACTGAGGAATGAGTCTCATACTAAATTTCTCAAAAATATATTCAGAAAATATTTTGTATGATTCATTCAGGAATGACATTTGAATGAAATATTCTTTCGTAATCACCAGGATTATCGTGATATCATATTAATATGCTAATTTTTACGAACGTCTCCTGAGAAGCTCATTTGCATCTTTATATGTTCTCCACACAGAAATCTTGCCTGATCTGCGCATCGTAAACGGTATTTTCAATAAGTTCATTTTTTATTCCCAGAGAAAAATAGAAAATCGTTATGCATTACGATGAAAATAAAGAAGGGGAGATTAGCCCGTGGTGAAACATGAGATTGTATTAACCCGAACGAATGAGACTTAATTTAATGGTGGTTTTTTCTACTTGTTGTAAAATTCCATATTGAAGCGGAGGATTAAAACCTTCCTTTCCTGCAGAAAATTTATCATTTGATTTTTTGCAGTATGAATACTTTTTCACGGAGAGTCTCTCTAAAGTTGGAAACGAGAAAAATTGAAAAAAGCCAGCAAATGGAAAGAAAATGTTATTCCCAATCATTTGGCTATATTTATATGGTACCCTAATGCTATTACGGTAAAATGGAATAAATATAATATTGGTTTCTTCTAGAAGGAATGCGAATGAACCGATTTTAATGATATATACATCATATTGTATCTTGCTTCTATTTCTGTAACATGCCTATAGAAAAGTTAGGTTAAAGTCTTCTTTTGATTGCGGAGGAATAGACAAGTGCTCGTTGTTTCCCTCTACGTACAAGGACGCCACAAGCAAAATTAGTAATTATTTTCTCCCCCCTAACAAAGATAAGAAAAGGTTATGTCAAGTTGTTGAAAACAACTTTTTCCTGGTAGTAAAATTTGGCGTCGTTTGAATTGCTCACAGTCAGGATTCTGCCGTCGGGCGATGTTGAGAAATCTAAGGACGAGGGATACGCTTGGAAGAGGGTCATCCAATGCAGTTAGCGCTAAAGGCGAGCCTCCAACAGTTAAATCAGCCATTGACGAGCAGCCAGATATATTATTCAACAAGGATTTAGATAGATAAGGTTAATTTAAAAAAATCAAGCGTTCGGTAGTTGAGTTTCTTTTCTTCATGAGTGATAGGCAATTAATATTTCCTTTAATAATATACTATTTTCTAGTTTAAAATGTATTTGGATGCAAAATACTTGGCTCAGATTAGTTAACAGTAAATCCTACCTTCAGACGTAATAAACAAATATTAAGAGAATGCATTGAGTGATTTCAGGAAACTTGGATTGACCTGGCAAATTCACATTGAAAGCATAAAAAGGTCTCATCAAACTTCGGTTTACTCGAATTTAAAATTTTTCAGATGAGCTTTTAGTTTTTCGAGCCAAAGATTGACTTCAATCGAATATAATTTTATATTTTCTCGGGAACTATATATACATTTCTCATTTTAATTTGAAGAAATACACGTATTTGTCTCTTTTCTCCCTTAGCGTTCTATTCTGAGAGCACCCACTAATTTAGGCGTTATGTATTATGATATGGGACCATTTCTTGTCTTCTCATTTCTATAACTTTTTAAAAAAACGTGCAATAACCTATTTATATTAATCAATTATCAATAGAGCATCCTCTGACGGTCATACACAATATTTATGACTAATAGTCTGTTATACTCGAGGGTTATGCTTTCGTGAGACAGGAAGCAATAAACTTTCTCATTGGATAAGACGGTGCACCTAATTAAAAGTTAATTCCTGAAAAGAAGAAATGAGACATAAACTTGTTCCACGACTCAGCAAATGGGCGATCTTCAATTTCGGTGCGCTCAGCGAAGCGCACCTTAAGTAAGAGAGTAAAAGAATGAGAGAGGAGAATGTCAAACAATGATTGGATCGATAAGATAAGGAATGAGTGGGTGCCGAAGGGATAAAATGAGGAAAGAACGCTTATCGCTTTAATTAGCAGTGAGAAAAAGAACTCTAGAGACCATAGAGCAAGGAACTTCATGCCCGATGAAAATGACAGAGTGTACAATAAAATATAAGAAATGAGAGACGGTGGCAAAGGTTGAAAGTGATTCAGCTTAAAGAACGGAGGAGTGTGGAAATCAGTCAATTAGAACTTCTTGTTTGATCCCATAGACTAAATGTTCAAAGAAACTAAATGTTAGAGGAAAAGAAATAGTTAACACGACTGCAAGGCATAATGTTCTTTGCGCGACTTCTCTCCAAATACGTCTTATATTGCGAATTACTATCAAGGTTAAAATTTCTCTTTGGATATGAAAGATGATTGGTCGTGAGGGTATTCAAAAATACCTCCATACCCCGTCAACTACGCCCACCCTGTCTTACTTCATCATTTACTTCATTGATGTCTTACAAAATGAATTAATTTTTTTAACATTGTTTTTTTTACAGATAAAATAAATATAGAATGTCTTTATCCATGAATTTATTTTTATATCTAAATATGACCCACATTATCTGAGGATGGGAATTAAATTAACTTTCATATGACGGTTTAGAAAATATCCTTAGAGTTTAGTCGTTAAGAATTTGCTGAGGAATGTTCATATTTTTATGAGCAGTGCTTTCCTAGGACTTGTTTCATTTAATAGAAACCAGTGTGTAGTACTTCCGCAGATGCACGTGGCGATGGCCAAGAAGGCCTCTCGTGATCCTTCGTTGAGTGATGAAGGGAAGGGTCAGAGGGCGGTACTAACCGAATAAATGATACCTCAACACCACAATTATTTGTGATGATGGTGACTCTGATATCAAGTTCAAATAATGTAAAAGAAAAATTTGTTGAAATTTTTCGCTGCAAATCACGTTAGTGGAAAACGAGGCCTCAACCCAGAGACCCAATCAGCCACGAGGGGAGTGGAGAATAGCGGTGTGATTTGTATAAATGGTGCTCTGGTCCGAAGATCTGAGGTGCATGAAATTATTTCTCTTCTAGAAGACTCATTCTCTAGACCCATTTCTTTTTCAAAGCTACTTGCTGTCTCCTACAAGGTTCTAGTACCCATAAAATAGCTTAGCCTGAATTTTTTAAAAGTGTGCTAGGATTCGAAGCGGTTTGTCGGTCCACGAATGGACTCTCCTTTTTGAATGCGTCCACGTCGCCGAGGAAAACCTTCCATCTGCCGTGTAATGCTAAGATTAACTTGCATGGCGAATTGTCGTCTGATTCGCGATGCCGCCACTTTCCATGGGGCGATGATATGCGATACATTTGTGCATTAAGCTTGGAAAATTGGGTTCGGAGACCATGAACATGGTTAAGGATGTTTATGGAGATGGAGAAATTCAACGAGTGATGGCTCTCTGCTTGCACAGGATGTTATGGTAGGGTAACGAGGATGATACGGAATACCCTGAACATCCATCAACAACGCAGTGTGATGGAAACGTGCAAAAAATGAGATATGCTCAATTCTCATGGACCCCAAAGTATCAGAATGTTAACAGAAAACCGCAGTGTATTCTTAAAGAATATTTAGCCATGAGAAAGGTGTGCCAAGATGGTCTCCAAGGTGCTGTGGGAAGACTGCTTACGTGGCAATCTTGGCTTGGACCTCCAGGACCACTGTGAAGGTGACCCCGATTGAACAGAATAGGTGTTTGCCGGTGACGAGACAAGGGTCTTTGAGCACGATCGAAGAATAACCCCTTTGAGTACCATTTGCACCACTGGATTGTGTCAAAGAGGCCATCACGAGGCGAGGGTCTCGTTCATGCCTTACAGGAAGCATACCTTGACTGGCGGAGGCACTGGCAGTGGTGTTTGGTGATAACTCAGGGTGCTCTTATGAAGAATTTTAACCTATTGTACTTTGATCTACTATAAATTTTTCCCCAGAATAATTCTTCTTACTTTTGGGACAGACCTTGTATTGATTTCTTCTTTAAAAAGTTAACCAACGCGCAAAATAAGAAAACTTCGGATTTTAAAGATCGAAATTCTTTTCATTCCGTTTCCGAGAGTCTATCTCGTTCAACATATCTTACGACCTTATGCGTAAGGCGGAAAGGTAAATAAAGCATCGAAATATTCCACCCACCCAATACCACCTCATGATCTGAAACCAAGGACTACCTTGGCAAAAATCTGAAGGACGCGCAAAATGCTCGGAATATACTACTTAGACTCCATGAGATGCGCGCAACCATGGAGAAGAGATCGTTTCGTCGATATAGGTGGGGCTACCATTTGAAGCCGCTAGGAATCATGGGAATGGAAGAGCACCTCACCCAAAAGACGCACTTCTTGAAGAGCAATCAAAAAGGTATGAGAAATTTCGAAAATGAAACGCAAGGTGTGTCTCTAGGGATTTACGGATTAATGATAGCTCTTATCTTGGGCTGGGTGGAACAAAACTGTGTCCTCTTCCCTCAGCTGTGGTGTTATCAATAGTATCGATCAAATCAAGGAAAAAATATAGGAAGCAGATATATGAGAAGCGTTCAAGTTTAGTTATAGAATAATGCACCAGCTTCAATGAAGGAAATGAGACAGCGATGGAGATTAAATGGCTGCTCCCAAGGGTGGAGGCTATGAGGAGAGGTTCGAAAGATGGCCTCCATTAACGACGACCCCCTGGGTTTACATAGCGCGACCGAATGAATGTGAGAGTGAACGATTTCGAATCCACCCGGGCGTCGTGGGAGGGAAGCAGGCCTTGACCACGGCGGGCATAGCTCGCAATTCGGCAACGCCTTTTAAGGTACCTCCCGTTTAAAGGGCTCCAGTTTCCCCAAATTAAGCACCGCTGGAGTAAAAATGGTGACTAGGTCTAGTCCTATCAAAAGTCTGCAATATCACGAATTGAACTCAAGTTCAGTGGAAAGTTTGAGTTATTAGTTTGAAATGTAAACTAGAGTTCTGTCTTGTGTGGCCTACCTCAATATAACCATAACATTTCATTATTTTCCTTGCAGTCATCTCCGTAAATAAATATCTCCTATTTATCCAATTAGATGATAATGTTCCTCTTCTTTTTTCGTCTCCGATTCCAACGACTCTTGCTGCATCTGAGAGGCAATCTGCATGTTAGATAGTCGTAGACAACTAAGTGCACGGGTTTGTAGATTCATTTTCAACAAATGATTGGTTGGAGGATTTTCAGAGGAGAAGTAGCAGCGGGGCGACGGCACGCTAGCCATGCCGCGCTATCCACACCACCCCCAGAGCATACATATCGCGCTTAGAGGTAGCGATGATTGAAAAGTGTCGAAGAATGAAGGAGAAGAGGAGTAAAAGTGAGTGATTTATTATTTAAATCATTCAACTCATGTAACTACTCTCCGTTTATAATTTTGCCTTGAAATTCTTGGCAATCTTTTTAATATATTTTCCAAAAAGAATACGGTAGCTAAAATTGAGTGCAGCTACTGGGAGCACTTGACTTGGTTTGAATATGTTTCCGAGACTCCGTATCACTCCCGGAACGATAAGAGCAGCCTTCCGGTGAGGCAAGGAGTATATTTGTAGGCGGCCGACACACTGCTTGTTCAAACAGTTAGTCTGCGTGCAATTTTAACTCTCGTCGGCATCTGGTTATCATTAGCTATATTTTGAAAATCTATTAAGCATTAACGCATTGTTTGGTAGCGTTGTTTAGTGATAGAAAATCTATTAAGCATTAACGCATTGCTAAAGTCAACTAATGCATTTTCTCGCTAGTCTCATCTAATAAAGTAAATACATATATTTTGTAGACTCCAATGTGAAAGCAAACTAATGTCGCCCTAAGGAACAACTAGGTAACCCAAGTTTGAAAATATCTTTCCATTAATTCCAAAACTAATGCCCAAATTAGTTCCAATCCATGCCATTCAGTTATTATTTCTAGTTTCCTGCAATCACGCACTCTCTTCACGAGACCATCCCTTTGATGAAACGCGTTTTACTTTTAGTTCCGCGACAAAACTGTTCACGATCGCTTTGAATTTTCCTCCCAATCGCTGTAATCATTATTTTTTGAGCTCGTAGAGCGAAGCTCACGAGTCAATTAATTAGGGCTCTTTATGGAGGAATCGTCGATTTCTCACGCGGATGAATAATTCATCCCCGACGATCCATTCACGAATGACGAAATCCTAGCGCATAGGAACGGAGGGGTGTGAGAGATGAGGGCTTTTTAAGGGATAAAAGGGAAAGGGGAGTGGGTGTGTGGCGATGGTAATTGTGAGCGAGGGGCCCTTAAAAGGGTGCGTGGGAGACTGAGAGGGACGTCGGTAGGAGAGGGGTTTGGACGAAGAGGCAGAAGTTCCCTTAGGAAGGGCTCGAGTTGGACTTTGGGGGGGTGGGATGATAGGTTAGCGGAAAGGGTGGGAGGGTAAGAGAGGGGGCGGGAAAAAGGTTCAAAGGGAAAGAGTAAAGGGCGGAGGGGGGGCTGGGGTCTTGGAGGGTGCCATCGGAGTGAGAGATGTTTGATAAGGGTGCCGAGGAATCCGGCCCTATTTCAGGGAGGGCGGCAGGCTCAGGGGTGGCGGTGGTTCATGGGGGAATTCCTGAAAAGTGGGAAGCATTGGCAGCACCACGCCCTCCCATTTTGCACCTCCTTTTATTCTTCCACTTCCGAATCAATTCAAAAAGTCTAATCATCGTAAATAAGGAGGAGTGGATCATTAAGCTAGTTAACTTTTCCTCCTTAAGAGGAGCGCCAAACTCGGGAAGTTCTTTCTCGCCCTCCTAGATTGACTCCTTTAAAATTTGGCATCGTTTCAGAGCACATTCTAGGAAACGCGGAAGCTTATAATCTTCGAAATTCACTCCTTGGGAAGCCATCAACACAAGACGGAAATAGTATGGGAAATAGGCAAAGGAAATGCGATCTTGGCTTTAAAGTGGAGATTATAACTATGGAAGAGACAAATAGAGGAAATAAATATGAGAGGAGTCAACGGAGCGAAAAATGCACAAGATATCTCTGAAATAACAAGCAAAAGATTTAATGAATCAAAGCATTTATTTCTGTAGAAGGAATTACAGAAGAATCCTCCTTTTAAGTGTTACTATTTTATTTGTGTTCTATTGTGCGCCCAAATATTATATATATATATATATATATATATTTCCTTCCTTCCTTCTTCAAGAGAGTCTCTCTCTCTCTCTCTCTCTATATATATATATATATATATATATATATATATATATATAGAGAGAGAGAGAGAGAGAGAGAGAGAGAGAGAGAGAGAGAGAGAGAGAGAGAGAGAGAGAGAGAGAGAGAGAGAGAGACTCTCTTGAAGAAGGCCTCTGAGAGGGCCGAAAGCTCGAACAATTTACCGTGTGAGAGTCCTTTTAAATGTTGCTATTCTATTCTATTTGTGTTATATTGTGTCAGCCCATTATATATATATATATATATATATATATATATATATATATATATATATATATATATATATATATATATATATATCCTCCCCGAACTACAGCCTTGACGAGG
Source organism: Hetaerina americana (assembly GCF_022747635.1). Classification (NCBI taxonomy): domain Eukaryota; kingdom Metazoa; phylum Arthropoda; class Insecta; order Odonata; family Calopterygidae; genus Hetaerina; species Hetaerina americana. The sequence goes on along the minus strand of NW_027286986.1, from coordinate 2,988,834 downwards.
TGAAAGGGCTTGTGCGTTCCGATGACCCCTAGAGCTGTGCTGGCGGGAGCAATATTAATTGCTCCTGGTAGGGTCATCCATGCCAGATAGGTCGAAGGTTAGGAGCCAGACGAAAAATAGTCCACGCAGCGTCTGTTCCTCAGCCAGGCCGCTGCAATGGCGTCTGACCCCAGTGGGACGGCCAGTAAGTGATGGTGTCACGTTAATCAATCATCATTCCCAAGATTTAAATGATGGTCACTAGAGAGATTTTGAGTCCTGGCAACCACGGGGCTCGGCCCAATCGGCCGTGTGTCGTGTCCGGCAGCGGGGGAGGCAAGGCTTCAGCGGTCGTAATCCCACAAAACCCTTGCAAGGGACAACTGACAGCAGCAGGGTAGAAGACGCGGAAGAAGATGACCAAATTAGTTAGAATAGGAACTTGGAATGTTTTGGACGATGTTGAGGACAGGAATATGAGAGAATATTAAGGATGGATATTTTAGGTCTATGCGAGGTGAGATGGAAGGATAGCGGGGATTACTGGAGTGATAATTACAGAATAATATACAGTAGCGGGGACGAGAGCCAAAGAGGGATTGCCATGACATTAAATAGAGTGGTAGGAAGAAGCGTAGTCAACATAGAACAAGTAGCGGATAGAATATTACTAGTAGAGATAAAAGCAGTACCGATGAACTTAGTCATTGTTCAGGTATGCATGCCACCGAGCAACCATCCGGAGGAAGAGGTCGATAGGGTATACGGTCAGTTAGGGGACATCCTTATGAGAAATCTTAGGGAAGTAGGAAAAATAGATGAAGGTCGTATTAATCGTCAGTGGAAAGTTGAAGGCTATAATAGAGGAGAGAAATTTAGGCAAACGAGGAAAGGGAAGGAGCAAGATAGGGATGTTGGACGGGATGAAGTGAGGAAGGAAGTATTCAGAGATGAAGAGGGACCTGCTGTAAAGTCGGTTGCTGTATTTTGTGTTTTGTTAGGAGTCACTTTTATTTGATAGTTGTGCCCATCCAAAAGCCTACGTTAACCGGTAGATTACCTTATAATTATTAGTTAGATATTATATATATAAATATAAATATATTTATATATATAAATATAAATATATTTATATATATAAATATAAATATATTTATATATATAAATATATAAATATATAAATAAATAAATAAATATATATATATATATATATATATATATATATATATATATAATATATACACACTCACACTCACATAGAAACACGTATAAGAAAAAGGGATAGGGACACACATGAAGGACAAACATACCTGTAGGAGAGGTGGGGAAGGCGGAATCAGGCAGATCATGAATGTAAAAATATTTCCTAGACCGGTACTTTAACTCCGGATCTTTCCACTTGTCGGGGGAGGCTCTTAACCACTTGTTCGTCGTTTGGCGGGATTTCGTGTTTGAATTTGTATTAGGCCAATGTGGCTCGTCTCTTCTTCTGGCTATTCGTGCCACGAAACGCACTGTTCTTATCCTTTATGATGCCCTATGATTCCTTTACCACTATCCTTTCCTCTGTGTGTCTTGTCTATTTCTCCTTTGGTGGGTGAAACAGCTCCCTAGCGCCATCTCTTGGCCAATCAGAATCGGGGCACTTGGCTGCATAAAGCATCGCAGATCTCAGTGTAAATTATGTTTCCTGGATAGCTCAAGTGGTTAAGAGCCTCCGCCCGGCAAGTGGAAAGATCCGGAGTCCAAATCCCGGTCTAGGAAATATTTTTACGTTCGTGATCTGCCTGATTCCGCCTTCCCCACTTCTCCTGTGTTTGTCCTTTATGTGTGTTCCTATCCCTTTTCCTTATATCTGTTTCCATGTAAGTGAGTATTGGTCCGCCCTTTCAATTTTTCAATTGAAATTATTGTTGGTAAAATAGTCAGCTTTTCGTGACACTTGGAACCCGATGCAAATAGTTCTTCAGTCGAATGCCCTTCGAGCTATATATGGCCACGCTCCCTCAAGTAATCGGCTTTGGCATAATCCGAATATTGGCTCTGGAACTGACATAATTCACGAGAAAAGGTACTCCACCGACCAGATCTAAAATGTAGCCGACGACTTTTACTTCAAAATATTCCATGCAGAATGTGAGGAAATTAGTTTGGCATATTGGCTAGCAAATGTTTGTCAGCAGCCCACACTATTCGGTCACGCCTGTTTAAGTAACTTCAAGTAGTTTCAAAACTATTTTACTTTAATCTATCTAATTAGTTTAAGTCATTATTGTTATTGCAAAAATTCAGAATGTTTTCCAAAATGTTTTACCTTAATCCTTAATATTTTGTCACTTTACTGGAGTCTAATCTTATCTGGTATTAACCTGTATAAAAGCAGTAACCTGCCTTAAAGTTTACTAAATATTAGAAATTTATTAACAGTAAGTTTGATAGATATTTTTAATTGACTAATTGGTATTTGGATTTATCTTGTCTGTTGATGTATGGAATTTATCAAAGTAAAAGTAAAGTACATATTATTTAAATTTTTATTCTTACCTAATTCTGAATAAGCGTTGCTCAAAGTCTATGCACGAAAAGAAAATTGAGAGCAAGAAAAGGCAACACGTTGTTTTTTGTGCAACATTGGGAATGGCTAACTTTTGCCAATGCGGTAAAATACAGATTTATCATTTCTTAGGGCAAAATGGTGATTAATCGAGTGCTTTTACAACAAACGTAAGGGAGGAAACTTAGAAGTGCTATTAGTTTCATCAAAGATATTCTACCTGACAGATATGTGCAATATCCACCATTAGAGATCATCAAAATGTTGGATTAATAATTGTTCAGGCGCGGTGATCCATCACCGTGATCGACGAGATTACCTCCAGCGGAACGACCCCGTCGGTAAGACTGCAAACAAGAGGCTCCCGGCGAGGAATCGGTGGCGTCACGGCTTCTCGCGCTTGCCGATTCGCTGGGAAGTGATTCAAAACAGGGACGGCCGGGGTGGAGCGAATTATTCGTTGGGAAACTGGATGTATGTATCCATCACCTTGGCGCGCGAGCGAGAGCCCAGGGACAGGTAGGGCGGGAGGGGGGGGAGGCGTTAGTCTCCCATTTTCTCCCCTCCCATGAGCTATTTCCAGTCGGCGATGATGATTTAACGCACTTGACGAGCTATTTCTGGGGGTGTCACGAGACACTTCGTCAATGTGCTTGGTTTACCCCACATCTGCCCCGCGTGCAATTTTCCCATGCCTGTAATCGTCCCAGGGCGGAAGAGGGACATCAATTTGTCACGTTTCCGAGGATCCCGTTGCTCCTTCGAGTGTGACACGTGCACTCATCTAAGGAGATTCGATCGTGCCTGCGAGAGCCAATGTGCTTCCAATGTTGTTCATGTAATATTGACGATTGGTGACAGGTAATGCGACGCCATTTCACGCGTACGTTGGGGACGGACATGTTAATGCTGATATACAGCACTCTTTAAGAGGCTCTTAATATTTGTCAAACACGTGCTCGATAAACTTATTTTGGACTAACTCTGAGTTATCAATTTGTGAAACTATGCTCTTTCGAAAGTGTTTCCAACTAATTAGTTGATATAAATTAAAAGAAAAATGGTAGATGCTGTTACGTTGACACCATTACAACTCTTATGTAATGGCACTTATGAGTTTAGCTTTTTACGAGAACGAGGTGCATTACTGCAGAAGTTTTCATAATTATGGTGTGGAAATCCTTCACTGCCAATAGAGTAGGTATAAAAACTTGGATTGACAGAGCAAATTGATGCGAAAATTAACGTCGTCGTAAGACGTCGTCGTTCTATCGTCGTCATTTGATAAAATACACTTCTGGCTACTAATTCAGGATGTTTTATCAAAATGACATCACAACGAAAAATCCTTAAGGACGTGTAATGCGGCCATATTTTGAAAACGCTCGATATATTTTTCAAAACTCTCTTGTCTATTCGTATAATTTTGCAGTCATCGATGCGTCGCTAACCGATTATTGCAGTTGGAATGCGAACAAGGTTAGGTCAGCATCGTAGAAATTAGTTCACATCAGCATGGGTAATTAGTGTGAAAAGTATGTCTTCTTCCTCCAGTGAGTCCAATCTCTGCGACCTTATTTTTTCCTCACGTTGACAAGAAAAGGAACGGCGTTAAAAGTATGTATGCAATGAAGTTACTGTAGAATTGAAAATAATAATATTTTCGATATGGTGAATAATTACGATATACTACTACTCCAGCAGGTAGTCCTATTAAGTCTGGAGGAAGATTTGTAAAGCGGACAATATTAAGGATACGCACGGCAGTACTCAGTGATACTTTTGTTACTACATACTGCACGTTATTCATTACATTGACAATAGCGCTCGATGAAATCGCCATTTATTCTTAGCATATCTTTCTTCTTAGTTTTAATGAATTCTGCCCATGTGCCTCGATATTTTTGATACTATGGGCATTCTTAGGGGGGAGTTCACGGAATTCCAAGCAAGTCCATGAGATTTTTTAGTATGTAGTTGTGTTGTATGATCGTCTTCTGATTCCTCCCACAACATAAATTTGGCAATACGAGCAAACCTAGGCCAGCCAGCCAGCCAGACAAATACTGCCAGGAGGCTATATTTGTCAAATTGGTGTTTGACTTCCAATAGATGACTGCTACGAGGACGTAAAAAATTAAGTTAGAATGCTGTCACTTACATTCGATATAGAGGTATTTCTTCAACTATATTTCACTTAATTTATTTCATTTCTCCCTCCCCGGACTACAACCTTGACGTGGAGGAAGGGCTTGTGCGTTCCGATGACCCCTAGAGCTGTGCTGGCGGGAGTAATAATAATTACTCCTGGTAGGGTCACCAATGCCAGATAGGTCGAAGGTTAGGAGCCAGACGAAAGGTAGTCCACGCAGCGTCTGTTCCCCAGTGATGCGGCTGCAATGGCGTCTGAACCCAGAGGGGCGGCCAGTAAGTGATGGTGTCACGTTAAAAACACTATTTAGGGAGGCAACGGGAAACCACCTCAATTATCATTCCCAAGATTAACATGATGGACTATACAGATATTTTGAGTCCTGGAAACTACGGGGCTCGGCCCAATCGGCCGTGTGTCGTGCCCGGCAGCGGGGTAGGCAAGGTTTCCGCGGTCGTCATCCCACGAAACCCTTGGAAGGGAAAACCAGCACCAGCAGGACAGAAGACGCAGGGGAAGAAGACCAAGTTAGTTAGAATAGGAACGTGGAATGCTAGGACAATGACGAGGACAGGGAAATTGGAGAATGTTAAGCGTGAGATGGAAATGGGAAATATAGATATTTTAGGTCTATGCGAGGTGAGATGGAAAGATAGCGGGGATTACTGGAGTGATAAGTATAGAATAATATTGAGCGACGGGGACGAGAGCCAACAAGGGGTTGCCATAGTATTAAATGAAGAGGTAGGAAGAAGCGTAGTCAACATAGAGCAGGTAACGGATAGAATACTACTAGTGGAGAAAAAAGCAGAACCGACGAACTTAGTTATTATTCAGGTATACATGCCACCGAGCAACCATAAAGAAGAAGAGGTCGATAGGATATACGATCAGTTAGAGGACATGATCCTGTGTGTTCCTGCAGGGAAACATTTGATAGTGATGGGGGATTGGAATGCGACGGTAGGCAAAGGAAGAGATCGTGATGAGGTGGGGGACTACGGTTTAGGCACAAGGAATGACCACGGGGAGAAAGCAGTTGAGTTCTGCTGGAGACAGGGGTTATTCATCGCCAACACTTGGTTAAGACAACACAAAAGACGCAGGTATACATGGACGATGCCAGGTGACTCAGAGAGGTATCAGATGAGATTATATCGTGGTTAGACATAGGTTTAGGAACAGTGTGATTAATTCGCACATATTCCTGGGAGCGTATGCGGACTCTGACCACAATTTACTCGTTATGAAATGTAGCGTCTGTTTCAAAAAGATAAGGCAGGGGAGGGGGGTAAGAAAATGGAATGTAGAAGCATTAATAGGTTTGAAAAGGAAGGAGTACAAACATGCGGTAGAGGAAATCATGGAGGATGGTAAAGAGCTAAGTACTATCGAAGAAAAATGGGAACGTTTCAAGAAAGGGTTGTTTAATGCTGCATAAGACACTATTGGAACCGTTAACGCTAAAAGGATCAGGAAACCATGGATCACGGATGAGATGATTACAAATATGGATGAGAAAATGGAAAAATGTAAATACAGAACTAGGCAAAATGAAGTACAAAGAATTGAACAATAAATTGAGGCGGGCGACAAATAAAGCAAAAGAAGCATGGTGGAAGACGCAGTGCGAGGATATGGAAAGTCTGCAGAGGAAGGGTGAAATCGGGTCGCAGTACAGCAGAGTTAAATCATCATCGGGAAGTATGAAAGGGAGATCTATGCTAACAGTTAGAGATAAGGCGGGTAAGATAATAGTTGACACAGGAAAGATCCAAGAGAGATGGAAGGAATACTATATATAGAAGAACTGTATAGTACAGAACTTAGATCAACAAAGTTAGATATTGAAAAAGAATATGACGTAGAGAAAAACAGCTTAGGTCCAGGCATTCACGACGACGAGATAGAAAGGGCATGAAGGAAGATGAATCTAAATAAGGCTGTGGGGGTGGATAATATTCCCGCGGAACTATTGAAATGTGCAGGAAAATTTGGGAGGAAGAGGCTATATGGGCTGATTCGTTGTATCTATGAGGAAAGAATCTGGCCTGAAGACTTTGTGGGATCAGTGTTAGTTCATATTGCGAAAAAGGTAAAGGCTACATCATGTGAGGACTACATGACAATTAGTTTGATATCCCATGCAGCTAAAGTTGTTCTCAGGATCATAAACAAAAGGATAGAGAGTAGCGCAAATGATTACTTGATGGGGATGATCAGTTTGTGTTTAGGAAGGGGAGAGGTACGCGTGATGCCATTGCAGTAATGAGATTATTAATCGAGAGGAATATAGAATACAACCAGGCGGTATTTGCCTGTTTCGTAGATTTCGAAAAAGCGTTTGATATGGTGAATTGGGAAAAACTAGTGAGTATATTGCAGAGAATAGGAATAGTTTAAAGAGAAAGGCGGCTAATCCGCAACCTGTACATGTCTCAGACTGCTCAGGTGCGGGTGGGAAACGGGGAGTCAGGATGGGCAGTGTTAGGAAGAGGTGTAAGGCAGGGTTGCCCATTATCACCGTTGCTGTTCAACCTGTATGCAGAGGAAATGATCAAAGAGGCGTGGGAAGAACTGGAGGTAGGAATGAAAGTGGGCGGGGAATTTTTAAAATCAGTTAGGTTTGCTGATGGCCAAACTTTAGTTTGTCAGTCAGCCAAGGGTTTGCAAGCATTGCTGAGTGAATTGGAAATTCACTGCGACAGGTATGGGATAAGAATCAATATTGATGAAACAAAGGTTATGCGATTTTCTAGAAAGAAAAAGGCTAAGCTTAACATTAAAATAGGAGGGCAAAAACTAGAGCAGGTGGAACAGTTTACGTATCTCGGTAGTGTTTTGGACCAACACGGTCAAAGTAGTAGGGACGTAAAGGAGAAGAATTGCGCTAGGCAAAGAGGCCTTCACAAGGAGGAGGGAGTTGATGACGGGGACGTTGAGCAAGGATATTAAGAAAAGCCTCGTAAAAACTTTTATATGGAACGTAGCTATGTACGGTGCGGAAACATGGTCATATAAGCAGGAGGATAGACGTAGACTGGAAGCTTTTGAAATGTGGGTTTGGAGAAGAATGGAGAAGGTGAAATGGACTGAGAAGAAAACAAATGAGGAAGTACTTGGTATGGTGGGCAAAGAGAGGGGTTTGTTGGGAGCAATCCTATGGAGGCAGGGAAAGTGGATGAAGGGGGTGTTGACCGGCAGTGGGATGTTGAAGACTGTGATAGAGGGTAGAATGTTGGGCAAAAGAGGAAAGGGAAGGAACAGGATAGGGATGTTGCACGGGATGAAAGGAGGAAGAAAGTACCCAGAGATGAAGAGGGACCTGATATAGAGTAGGATGTTGTGTTTTGCCAGGGGTCACAAATTATTTAATTAGTAATTATGTCCATCCAAAAACCTACCTGAACCGGTAGATTACCTAATTATAATAGTTTCATTTATGGAGTATGACCTGGCTGGATGTATAGGCTAGCTGTGCCCCTACCCTAAGGCTTGGTAGGGACCAAAGAACTACTCGGAGATCATCCCAAGGTAATCATTAGCAAGCAGCACCACTGCGTTGCGCCAGATTCTACTTCACCGCTTTCGTCATCTACTCCAGTAGTTTCATTCTTATTTACATATAGTAATCATAGTTTATATCACCTCCTTTCGAAAAATATCAACACGTTAATTTATACTATATAAAGGTCACCACCCGTAAACTAGAATAAAACTTCATGCGAAACCAAATCATGTTACCTGTACACAAATATTAGTTTGATCATCCACTCAAAAAAATGTTAATCAAACAAAATAAAGTAGTTAAATGTAAAAATATACACTACTAATTCTAGTTACCTCCTACGCGATTGCTGTTGTATTAACTTTGACCTCTGATGGCACGAAGAAAAAACGTTTAAAATCTATCCGTTCTACAATCAATCTCCATGATTTTACTTTGGTGATCTGATGTGTCATATTATGTAAGCCGGGACCTGCAATATGCCTTTAACATCCTGAGATAAGTGATCTGCCCCAAATTTACGGAGTAAATTTAACCTATATTTAAACCTACAGTCAACTGGTGGCTCCCAACCATATTGATTTAATAGTGTCGCGACACTGCTAGCTTTTTCGTGACAAACCTAGCTGCTCTTCGCTGAACTCGATCTAGTTCCAAATTAAGCCCACTAGGTGAGAATCCCACACACTTGTAGCATACTCCAGGTGGGTCCTCACTAACGTGAGATAACAAAACTCATGGACCCTGGTTCGCTGAAGAATGAATGACCCTTCAGACTTCGGTATTTATCTCGAACATTGGTCTCATGTGAATTTATAATTCATGTGTATGACTAAATTGCCTCAGGGAAGCTCAATTATGTAAGCATCCGCATGCTCAGCCTCGAGGCAAGTGCTTTGAGTGGTTGTGAACACTTCGGAAGGAATTTCTTGCCATGGCTTCTCTCTCTCTCCGGATGATTACGATTAAAAAGTGAAATATTAATTTCATCCGGATATGAGCCACTTTATAATGGAATGGAGTCGTTATTCACGGGGAAACAATGAAACTGGGTGACGCATGCACTTCCGAAACAAGTGACAGGAATGTTGGTCAAGTTCGTGGCATTAGGTTTTCACTTCGGCCATAATTTTAGTTTTGCTGCATATTTGCTTCTAGTACTGGCTTCCAATCTGAAGTTATCCTCGTTGAATCGTTGAAAATTTGCATACCACCATTCTGCAACTCTCTCAGCCGTCGCCAACTGACTCATATCCCTCCCTCCCCACCTGACTAACTGGGGGCCCGATATTGGAGTTCCCCATCCAATTGCCCCTCATCCCTCCACTTCCTATTTCCCTATTCTCTGCCTCCTACTTCTTTTTCTCTCTCTGACTTTTTACTCTCCTTTCATTGAATGGGTGTTTTTTTGACTCATCTGATTATGATGATGGATGATTAAGAGAATTCAAAATGAGAAGTAACTTGGCATATATCGTCGGAAAATTTATAAACGACCACAAATGATAATTAGTCACTCTCGGATGTAAGTATGGACATTTCCTGACCGTAAATAACTTAATATATGTAGGGTCTTCACCAAAAATAAGTGGAATGATTTTTTGCCACTAATGCAGATGGCTGGAATGGGATGATTTGCGGGGGGGAAACGTAAAGAGAGATCTTGGGAAAGCCACGCGACCCACATCAGTTGACTGCGGGCATTTACGGTGTGCGGATGATCTGCAATACATTATTTCCCCAGCTCTATTCTACTTATTTTTGGGACACGACTTGTATACACTTACTATGCATTAATATCTCCTTTAAAACTCTTCTTCCCCGTATAAACCTATCGATTGTATTTGACGTCGGTGTTTCTATTAATTTTAATGGTTAAATTAATCGACAGATTTGTGAAATTTTATTTTACTTCGGTAATTCAACTTATAATTATGGAACTCTGGGGAAAACGAACTGACTCGTTATTAGAACAATATGAAAGTTAACAGAATTGATACAATTTCAGGTCAATGGTGCATGGTCCGCATGTTTGTGCTAAAATCGGTTAATTTTCGCAGTTCGTGGCCCGCCTATGAGATGAGCTGCATGGGATGAATGTCCTCAGATAATTTAAACTCACACTTGAACTCATTTACAGACTCAATATATTAATTGTGAATTATTGACGATTTGACAATAATTATTGTTTCTTGTACTCCATGAGAATATGACAGACGTTGCTTGATCTAGAATAGAGTAAATTATATATTTAATTATACGATACCATACGCAGAATTTATACCTTTATAATAGCCAGATATTCAACGATGACGAATCATCTGTACCTACCATTACAAAAATTGAATTGAAAATTATTTTAGGAGTAAAATACGTAACATTTGGTAAAGGTTACAGCAATATTTTTAATTTTATACAGAATGAATTTATTTCATAGGTCCTAACTTTAAACATCGATTCTATGGCTCCGCAGTTAGCCAATAAATAGCATGCCCGTTGTTAATTATCAGCCTCGGGGGAGAAGAACTATTTAATTCGAATGGCTAGATAATCGAAATTTATTAAACTCCTGATTCATGACTTCGTTCTCCGGGAAAACCCGGGTTTGCCCACCGCGCCCTTAGTCATCCGTACCACGAACATGTCTGACCAATAAATGAAAATAAGTCAAGAAATGACAAGCGAATTGAAGATTATCTCGTGGCGATAATGACAATAATAAATTTGTCAGCTTGTACACTAAATAGGAAGTCACCAAAGAGTTCATTACGCTTCATGAAATTGTGAATAAATAAAGAAATCTTCGGTCACTTGTACGGGTGACTCTAAGTGCAAACAATAGCATGATCGCTCGATGATAAAAGTAAAAATTAATGATGTCATTTATGTGTCATTAATCTGCACACGAAGGTTAATATTGTTAGTTGAGGTTATCCCCAAATGCAACCGTAAGACGCGTTATATTCACACATGAACAGGATAGATCGGCCAGTTCGTACCCCTGTTCCTCCGTGGGGCATTTCGCGTGGACAAAAATGTGGTAATGCCGAGATTTAGGGTGTCTTATGGCGCCAATATAATTTGGACCCGGGATCTTAACATCCATCACTAGCCGAGTGCTTTACACACCAAGCCACCCGATAGTTTCACAGTGTTATTTAAAATAGTATAAATTTGAATTTTGATACACTGGTAACCGTGTTTAATTAATAAATAAGCAATATTTTGAATACGGCATGTGATTAGAAAAGAATGATCCGGAATCGAGAGTCAGGGTTTGGGTTTCAATGAGTTACGGTCACGGCAGCACTTGGAATCCATTAATCCGTAATACACATTACCTCTATCGGCCCAATGGATCCACATCCAAAAAACACTTTTTTCCACGGCAGAAATTTGTTTTCTTGCTGCTACCGTTTAATCTCCTAAAATTTAAAACTCCTTTCCTAAAACTGGAGCAATATCTGGAACAATAAAATACCGTGGAATTAAGAGTTATATTTTTTCACGACGAAATAAACCGCTTCCATTGCATCACGCCTCAAACAACAAATCATAAAGATTTGTTAGTGTGACGTGTTCGAATTGGTTTGTCTCATTATGAATCGTTTCGAAAGTGAAGCCCGAAACTGCCCATTTTATAAAATAGAACTCATTCACTGCCAAGCATTACTTATTAATTGGTGACAACTCCGGAGCATGTATGCTGTGCGTAAATGGTGCCGAATTGGATCGCGTGCAGCAAAGAGGAGCTACCTTTGTAAAACGTTGTTATGATAAACTTAGTAGCGTATCCAAAATATTATTAGAGCAGCTAGGCTGGGAATCACTCACGGAGCGAAGGCTGAATTACAGATTGTATCTCTTGCATTAATTAGACGGAGGAGTTGATCTTCTTCGGTCGGAGGTCTTTTTAGCAGTGATGTTGAGAATGTATTATTAACCCCGTCTCACCCCCCCCCAATCGATCATGCTAATAAAATGAAAGAGATTAAGTGTGGGGTAGATTTTCCATTTTTCCACGAAAGATAGGACATCATAATAACATTGTAAGACCGCTGTAGGGTCATTTTCAGCTAAAAATATGTCAGGTGTGTATTCACCCCCTACCACACACCCTAGCGGTGGCTTGCAGGGTACATTAATAAAAAAATTATGAAATTATTCGACCAACGTAATACTTTCGGAGTTGGTTTTAATTTTCCGCTCCTCGACATCGCACTGCAGAGAGCGAATAATTTCTTCATGCAACTTTCCTGTCTCGAAGTATTCATCTTCGATAGAATAAACTCTTGATGGGTCGAGTTGATGTCGCAACAAGTATCGAAGTGCTTCAAGCCCCTTGTGTTTCGGAAATGCCGACATCAGGGAATGCGATAAAAACGGATCGGAAATCGCGAATCCAATGCGGAAGTGTGGACGATCCGGCCTAACGTGTTGATCTCGTCCCCCCCCCCCGGAGGGGAGGGAGGGGGTTCCATCTCTCCCTTCCATATTTCCTTTCAGTTTTGCCCCCAACGATCAAACTGTCATCAAGCACCTCAAGTTTCTTTCCGTCTCTCTCTCTCAAGGGGATCGAAATTTATTTTTTCGTGCAATATCCACTTCCATTGCCGTCCTAATTCTCGCTGGCCCTAGCGCACGGTTCATCGACATCATCGGAAATCCCCCGAAGGTTTTTATCGAGATTGCCTAGAGATAAAGAAATCGGAGGGCAATGAATTCCTTGCTGGGAATTTTACGTGCATGAAAGATATATGCTTCCGTTAAGAGAGAGAGAGAGGAGATAGAGCGGTGTTAAAATTTTAAGGGTGCGGTTCTTCTGCTTAAGGGTTGTGTTCGTGAGAGAAGGCGCGATGCCAGCCGGCCGATAGAAGGGTCGGTCGGCTGACCCTAACCCTAACCCACTGGAGCCCGGAAGGAGGGAAATGGGGGGGAAATCACTTCACTCCCCTCCGCATTCGGAATGGTTTTATGCTGCAATTTGGTTTTTTTATGCGTCCTTCCTCCTCCCCCAGCGATCCCTCTAAGAACTGAAACTCCCTCCCCGGCTCTCCCTCCCCCCCGCCTCCTGTCCCTCCCCTCCTATCTTACCACTGCCCGATCCTCTCCGTCCAACCCTTTTCATGGGACAACCCAAATGCAACCCCCCTCCCCATCCCTGGGGGGTATCCGACTAGAAATCTTCCGAATGTGCAGCGGATGTGCGTATCTCAATCTCTAAGGACCGATCCATAAAAAAGCAAGGCACTTTAATTCTCCTTATCGTTCACGCCCCATGGTTTTTTTTACGCCTCTCCTCCTGTCGTTCCCCATTACGCTCCACTGCCCTTTCGCTCTTCAACTCTCTCTCTCTCTCTCTCCATCCTCACGCACGCACTCACCCAAACCCTCATCGCCTTCCGTTTCCCCCAGGGCCCCCGTCCGCCGCCACCCATCTCTCCAGTGCCAGGGACGCTCAAGTGAATATATCTGCTTCATGCGAGCCGATTATTACTATAAGGTATTCTACCAGTTAAGGTAGATTTTGGATGGACACCACTGCCAAATAAATATTTTGCGACTCCTAGCAAAACACAATACAGCATCCTACTTTATATCAGGTCCCTCTTCATCTCTGAGTACTTCCTTCCTCCCTTCATCCCGTCCAACATTCTTATCCTGTTCCTTCCCTTTCCTCTTTTGCCCAACATTCTCCCCTCTATTATAGTCTTCGACATCCCACTGCCGATCAATATTCTTAGCATCTTTTTGATTTCTCCTAAATAGTAATAAAAAATTTTCACCAGCTTTTTTTGATATAAAATATAAAAATTTGAATTTAATTACATTTTGAAATGTAAAAGTACACATTTGCACCCTTTTCAAACTGTCCAGTAATTGAAACGGCATTACTTCAATTTTTTAATTTTGAGACAGCGCTTTAAATGGTTCCGAGTCATTAATATTATTCAATGCGATAGTCACTAAAACCATCAAATTTGGGGAACCTCCCTGAGGCTGAAGATAGCATTTCGATGGGCAAGTTTCCCGTCATAAGGTGACGCAAACATAACCAGTTTCCATCTCCCTTAGACTTACCCTCGCATACTTCTTATTCGCTGGAATGCGTGCATAAGTACACCCTCCAGGTCTATACCGAAGAATAGAAGATATTGACGCATTGACGATATATATTTCATGCCTAACAAGTCAATACAAGCAATATTTAGGAACTGAGATGACGGGGCTCGATAATAACCGTCGACAAGATTGCATCTATATTGAGCAATGGAGCAACCTCACTTTTGATGGTAGAATCAGAAGTGAGTTGGCACTAATCGCGGGAAACAGGAGATTCATATCCTAAAGAATTGGTGAATACGGTAAGAACTTTATGTAACGTAATATGAAAGTCAATCCGTCACGGTGGAGATTTTATCATTAAAATTAATCAAGTAGTTTGATAAGGTTTTATCCACCTCATTTACACTATTCAACACTTATTCAACACACTACCCATCTATCTTGAAAATAATGAAAAAATATTAAAAGTATCACCTGACACCAGAAGAAACAAAGAGGTCTGCTTAAAATCTTTGACATATGATAATGGTATGTATTGCCACCCATCCATCCGAATAATTTATTTAGATAAAAAAAAGAGTCACAAATGAAATTTAAAATATCAACAAAAATCGAAATTCTTAATCAACTGTAAATAATAATACTAATATGGAAAATCTCCAGATACAGAAGTTAGGCAATGACATTTAGAGAATTGCAAACCATCAATCACTTTAGTTAACATTTTAGATGGAATTTTTTTAATTGCCAGCACCCATTCCACTTGTACCATTGTTTAAAAATATGACGTGGTGTTCATGCACTATAAATGCCAAGTATATTTGAATAAATCCATGAAGTTAATTTGTAATGTGTTATGAATGAATTGTAAATTGAAATAATAAGCGGTCCACACAGGTTTTTGTTGATTTTCTCTTCCCCATGGGAAAATACCGTTGAGCTGAAAATAGAGTTGAGTTGAGTCTGATTTCTTCTGCAACGCGATGAAGAAATTTTGGAAAGTCCGGAATTAGCACCAGCAGACTATTTTCAATTCCCAAAAGTGAAATTCTCCCTCAAAGGACATCACCATGGGACCCTAGGTGCCGTCAAAGAAGCTTGTACGCTTGCCCTTAAGGACCTTCCGGAATCCGGCTACTAGGGAGCCTTTGAGTCGTAGAAAAGTCGCTGGCATAAATGTGCTGACGCTCAAGGGATGTTCTTCGTAGTATTTGGCGGCAAGTAGCAATATCTGAAGAAAATAATCTTTCCCAATACTTTTTATACAAACCTTATTCAGTTCTGAAGAAGGAAATACGAGGTGGTAAATAAAGCTCCTGACTTCGAAGCGATCATCATGGCAAGTTGTTGTAAAATAATCTCATTGCTGGCAAGGGAAATTCAAACTACAAATTATCCAACGGAAACTAAAGAGTCCCATGATTTTCTTTGGAGTTCAACACTACACTCTTCCGTTTGGTATGACAAAATTCCGATAATGAAGTCTTAACCAAAATCATTTGCGAAATAATGGCGAAACAAAACAAAGAATGGTCAACAAAATCGAGCGGAACGTGGGGAGAGAGGGATGTGGAGGGAGAGGGGGGGATGTGGAGGGAGAGGGGGGGATGTGGAGGGAGAGAGAGAGATGTGGAGGGAGAGAGAGGGATGTGGAGGAAGAGGGGGGATGTGGTGGGAGAGAGAGAGATGTGGAGGGCGAGAGAGATGTGGAGGGAGAGAGTGGGATGTGGAGGGAGAGAGAGAGATGTGGAGGGAGAGAGAGGGATGTGGAGGAAGAGGGGGGATGTGGTGGGAGAGAGAAATGTGGAGGGAGAGGGGGGATGTGTAGGGAGAGGGGGGATGTGGAGGGAGAGGGGGGATGTGGGCGGAGAGGGGGGATGTGGAAGGAGAGAGAGAGAGTTGTGGAGGGAGAGAAAGATGTGGAGGGAGAGAGAGGGATGTGGAGGAAGAGAGGGGGATGTGGACGGAGAGAGAGATTTGGAGGGAGAGAGAGATGTGGAGGGAGAGGGGGGATGTGGAGGGAGAGGGGGGATGTGGAGGGAGAAGGGGGATGTGGAGGGAGAGGGGGGATGTGGAGGGAGAGAGAGATGTGGAGGGAGAGAGAGAGATGTGGAGGGAGAGAGAGGGATGTGGAGGGAGAGAGGGGGATGTGGTGGGAGAGGGGGGATGTGGAGGGAGAGAGAGAGGGATGTGGAGGGAGAGAGAGAGGGATGTGGAGGGAGAGAGGGGGATGTGGAGGGAGAGAGAGAGATGTGGAGGGAGAGAGAGAGATGTGGAGGGAGAGAGAGATGTGGAGGGAGAGAGAGGGATGTGGAGGGAGAGGGGGGTATGTGGTGGGAGAGGGGGGATGTGGAGGGAGAGAGAGAGAGGTGTGGAGGGAGAGAGAGAGATGTGGAGGGAGAGAGAGGGATGTGGTGGGAGAGAGGGGGATGTGGAGGGAGAGAGAGCGATGTGGAGGGAGAGAGAGTGGAAACTCCCGCCCGTTGAGCAGATACACGAAACCAATTGGCTGACACTTTTCCTCATGTGCGCATTATAAGAGGGTCAGGATTGAATAAAGAGCGTTGATTGATGAGCGAAGGAGTAAAGTCGAAAACCAAGGATTCCAAGAAAACATTCCTACTGACATCAGCCAGCAGCTGAAATCTTTAAGCAGGGAAATCAATGAAAAACGGCGAGTAGAGAAAGGCATGCATGAGACATGAGATGGAGTCCACTTTCCTATTAAAGAAAGGCTTAGATAAATCCATTGCCAGAAAAGTCAGTAACGGAATGGACGAAAATACCACCACGTTCCTTTAGGATGAACAAGGCTTAATTAAACCAGAGAAGCACTAATATTGAAGTGGGTCGGAGAGTAATACCATTGGCTAGCCATTTAGTTACCATGAATACAGGTTTAAACTATGCTTCAAAATCAAATATTGATGTGTAAGATGTAATAACATATAAATTTGCATATATATTTGAATTGATGACGAGATTTTACTTAAAAAGGGCCGCGCACTTTTTCAACAGTACAGCCGTCGTGCGCTTTTTGTGGAGAAGACGTTTTGCATGTCGTCCCTCGCGGTTCTTGGACGTTATCGTCCATAGAAATATAGTACTAGATATAATCTAAAAGGTAACAAAAAGAGGTGCCAATCAGCACGTCAATCTGAAATGATTTAAGAGAAAACATGAAGAACACCGAAGGATTAACCGAATGGAAAAGGGAGTCCCAATATTTACTCTGGGTATGTTTTAAGTTTAATGGAACTGCATAAATCCATGTGAAAAAGCTTTTAATGATGTTTTTCCTGTAAAATTATTGGTTTAAAAGTCTTAAATAGTACAAATTGAGTAGCTTCAGGCGTGATGTGGTGGAAGTCGAACATAATGAATGACTGATTGAAGTGCTTCGATCAGTTATGCCTTATGTCTTAAATAGTTATGCTCTTTGCTTCAAAAGACAATAAAACAATTTATAGATGCAAAAATCGTCGTGATTAAGATGAAAGATTTTTATTTGAAATTGTTGAATTGTTTTCAAACAAAATAAACGTGTGTGTTGAAACCACTTTCACTTAAATTTACATTTGAATAGAGTGTGAATTTAATCAGTGTAGTTTTAAAAGACAAGGTATTTCGCACGGGCAATTTTCTGTTGAAACGAAAACACAAATGCAGAATTCATCCGGGAAAAAAACTCAGGGAGAGGTTTGAAGCAATGTCATTGGTGGAAGAAAAAGAATTGAATGAGGCATGTGCGGAGGCGAAAAGAGCGGGGGTAAGATAATACTGGGGAGGAGGCTATCTAACAGCTGAGGAGGGAGGGGTGGCTGCCGATGAAACTTATCTTCGTATTGATAATCTTTAATGATCAACTGCCCGTTTCTGATTCTGCTATTCCAACGGATTCGACGAAGAACCGCAAACAACAGGCACTCTCGTGGCGGTAAAACAAATTACCCCAGATTTCTTAGTCGATATTTTGATAATTAAGAGTCAACATTGCCTCACCATTTCCTCAATACTCATTGAAACGGAATTTTCCCAATTGACTCTCACGCCGTTTTCATATCCGCTGATGTAGTCAAAAAATATTCGTTATGCTTTATGAACAAAAGACATCGCATGAGAGAGTGAGAGAATGTGACGGAAGAAATGTCCGAGGATAAGTCAGCATTGGAAAAAAATAGTGAAAGATAGTTTTGATTCCCTGAAACAACGCGAAATAAGAATTTTTTTAAATATTTTCTAACTCGAAAAAATGATAATTGCGTTCACCTGCGTCATCTACGGAATAAAAAGTGGTGCTTTTTGGTTACCACCCACGTCGCAGAACTTCGTCTAATGCCACCCGCAGGTATGGAAGTTGTCACTGGACCAAACTTCTTGATCTGGACCACGTGCTGCCCCTAACCATTATTGAAGTCTTGTTTTGATCTTTAATGTTTTTTCACACAGGAAAATTCTGAAAATACCTTTTTTTAAAGCTGAATTATTTTTGCTGTCTCCGAGGCTCTAAACGGGAGTACTTCAGGCTTCTAGATCGGAATCGCCACCCCAGCTTTTTATATGAACTAATTCATGATAAATGCATCGGACAAAAAGAATATAGTTGATTAGAGACGAATTGGATGCGCAAGAATATTGTTTCACTAGGTTTACAAAACCAAAATTAATGTAACCGTAGGGATTTCGCAAGCATTTAAGAAAATAATGTAATTATCTACAATGAGGTTGTTTGCGCTCAAAATTTTATATAACGATATTTCTTCTTTCGATTACTTTATACATATTCGATGTAAAAATATATATATATGTATATATATATATATATATATATATATATATATATATATATATATATATAATGTATAACACTTAGCACTAGTGGACACAGACAAAAACACAGAAACACACAAAAAAGAGACTCACTATTTTTCGAATTTTCGGTGGTCGTTGCCACCTTTATCAAGGAAGAGAGGGAAAGAACTGAAGAAAATACGAGGGCTGGAGCGATGGATGGAAGGGGAAGGTAGGGAGAGAATTCCGAAGGGACGGGTTTGGAGGGGCAGCGTTAGAAGGGTGGGGAAAATGTAGAAGGTGATGGGGTGGAAGGGGGATGTAAATATAATTGGAGCAGGGTAATTAGTGCCTAATATTGATTCCTGCCCAGTTCCAGGACTCCAAGAGCCAGATGAAGGATTGCTCTAAAGTTTTCAGTTTCAGAGGAGGATCAGAGGGTGGGAGGGATGCTATGATGGATACACTATAGCATTTATCAAAGGGAGTGTTGTGTTCGGAGGCGTGTTTGGGGATAGGGAGCATATCAATTAAGGAAGAGTTTTTGCATGAGGCTCGGTGGTTGATGATTCTGATATTGAGGGGCGTGGTGGTCTGCCCAATATAATAGGCAGGGCAAAGTTGGCACTTCAGAAGGTACACTACATTGCTAGAAGTGCAAGTAGAGGAGGGAATTGGTGGGAGAGAGTTAAAAAGCGGGTGGGAGAGGGATGGGATTTTGGTTTTGAAAATACGGCATGTTTTGCATCTGGGTTTATTGCATGGCGTTGGAGTGGTTTTAGGACGGGTTGGGGATTTAAGGAGTGGATTTGTTGATTTGAGGAGATCGGATAGGTTGGCGGGGCGTTTGAAAGTAACTGAGGGGCATTTGGGAAAAAGGTTGGCGGTGGCATTATGATTTTTTAGGATAGGGTAGAGGACTTTTAGGATTTATCGTATAGATTCTAAGCCCGGGAAGTATGTTGTGCAAATTGAGAGAGGGTAGGGTTCCGCGGTGGAGGAAGGTTTGGGAGTGTACGCATGTTTTCGGATTCTTTTGTTCAGGAGGGATTCGGGATAACCTCTTTTGAGGAGGGAACAGTGTAGACTTGAAAGGAAATAATCAAGGGAGTCAGGGTCACTGCAAAGTCTGTGTCCTCTTATGGATAGGGAGTAAGGAATGGATCGTTTTGTGTGATAAGGGTGGCAACTATTGTAGTGTAAGTATTGCTGTTTGTTTGTGGGTTTAATATGTACAGAGGTGTGAAATGTTTGGTTTCTTAAAGTAACATTTACATCACGGAAGGTGATTTTGGAGGAGGAAACTGTAGAACTGTAGGAGACAGAGGACGAAGCATTGAGGTCGGAAATGAAAGCTTTCAGGGAATTGGTACCATGTGGCCAGAGGAGGAAGATATCATCGATGTATCTGAGCCACAATAGAGGTTTCAGTGGTTTTTTGACAGGAATTTCTTCTCTGCAAGACCAAGAAAGAGGTTTGCATAGGAAGGGCTGAACCTGCTACCCATGGCACAGCCCATGATTTGTAAGAAGAATTTGTCGTTAAAGGAAAAGGAGTTGCGGGTGAGGATGAACTCGAAAAGACTAAGTGCCAACTTTGCCCTGCCTATTATATTGGGTCTGTGGCCACTAGTGCTAAGTGTTATACATTATTATTCACTTCCGTGAGACTTTCAAAAAGTGTTATATATATATATATATATATATATATATATATATATATATATATATATATATATATATATATACAATAGAAGACGGAGAATAGGAGGAGATTGGAGAAGGTGAAATGAACAGAGAAGAAAACAAATGAGGAAGTACTTGGTATGGTGGGCGAAGAGAGGGGTTTGTTGGGAGAAAAATTATGGAGGCAGGAAAAGTGGATTCCGTTCCCCACTCCTACCTGAGTGGTCTGCGACATGTACAGGTTGCCGATTAGCCCTCCTTTCCCTCCAATCTATTCCTATTTTCTGCAATATACTCATTAGTTTTTCCCAATTCACTCTATCAAACGCTATTTCGAAATCTACGAAACAGACAAATACCTTCTGCTTGTGTTCTATATTAATCTCGATCAATAATCTCATTATTGCAATGGCATCAAGCGTACCTCTCCCCTTCCTAAACCCAAACTGATCATCCCCTTAGTAATCATTTGCCCTAAACTCTATCATTTTGCTTATGATCCTAGGAACAACTATAGCTGCGTGGGATATCAAACTAATTGTCCTGTAGTCCTCACATGACGTAGCCTTTACCTTTTTCGGAATAGGAAGTAAATCTGATGACACAAAGTCATCCGGCCAGATTCCTTCTTCATAAATACTACGAATCAGCCCATATAGCCTCTTCCTCCCACATTTTCCTAAGCATGTTAAAAGTTCCGCGGGAATGTTATCCACCCCCACGGCTTTATTTAGTTTCATCTCCCTTAATGCCCTTTCTATCTCATTGTCTAGTATGCCTGGACCTAAGCTATCTTCCTCTACGTCATGTTCCTTTTCAATGTCTAACTTTGTTGGTCTAAGTTCTTTACCATACAGTTCTTCTATATACTCCTTCCATCTCTCTTGGATCTTTCCTGCGTCAACTATTACCTTACCCGCCTTATCTCTAAATGTTAGCATAGATCTCCCTTTCTTACTTCCCGATAAGGATTTAACTTTACTGTACAGCGCACCGATTTCACCCTTCCTCTGCAGACTTTCAATATCCTCGCACTGCGTCTTCCACCGTGCTTCTTTTGCTTTATTTGTTGCCCGCCTCAATTTATTGTTTAATTCTTTGTACTTCATTTTGCCGAATTTTTTATTTACATTCTTCCATTTTCGCCGCTCATCTATCTTTGTAATCATCTCATCCGTGGTCCATGGTTTCCTGATCCTTTTATCGTTAACGGTTCCGATAGTGACTTTTGCTGCTTTAGACAACCCTTTCTTGAGACTTTCCGATTTTTCTTCGATAGTACTTAGCTCTTTACCATCCTCCATGATTTCCTCTACCGCCTGTTTGTATTCCTTCCTTTTCCATTCATTTAATGCTTCTACATTCCATTTTCTGACTCGCCGCCCCTGCGTTATCTTTTTAAAACGGACGCTAAAATTCATAACCACTAAATTATGATCAGAGTCCGCATCCGCTCCCGGGAAGCTGTGCCAATTTGTCACACTGTTCCTAAACCTGTGTCTCACCAGGATATAATCTATCTGATACGTTTTTGAATCACCTGGCATTTTGTATGTATACCTGCGTCTTTTGTGGTGTCTAAACCAAGTGTTGGTGATGACTAACCCCTGTCTCCTACAGAACTCAACTGCTTTCTCCCCGCGGTCATTCCTCGTGCCTAAACCGTAGTCACCGACCTCGTCACCATCTCTTCCTTCGCCTACCGTCGCATTCCAATCCCCCATCACTATCAAATATTTCCCTGCAGGAACACACGCGATTATGTCCTCTAACTGATCGTATATCCTATCGACCTCTTCTTCCTTATGGTTGCTCGGTGGAATGTATACCTGAATAATAACCAAGTTCGTCGGGTCTGCTTTTATCTCTAGTAGTAGTATTCTATCCGTTACCTGCTCTATGTCGACTATGCTTCTTCCTACCTCTTTATTTAATACTGTGGCAACCCCTCGTTGGGTCTCA
Organism: Hetaerina americana; assembly: GCF_022747635.1. Taxonomy (NCBI): domain Eukaryota; kingdom Metazoa; phylum Arthropoda; class Insecta; order Odonata; family Calopterygidae; genus Hetaerina; species Hetaerina americana. The sequence goes on along the minus strand of NW_027286986.1, from coordinate 2,966,136 downwards.
TCCCCGCTGCTGTATATTATTCTATAATTATCACTCCATTAATCCCCGATGTCCTTCCATCTCACCTCGCATAGACCGAAAATATCTATATTTTTCCTTTCCATCTCTCGCCTAACATTCTCCAATTTCCCTTTCTTCATCATTGTCCTAACATTCCAGGTTCCTATTTTAACTAATCTGGTCTTATTCTCCTGCGTCTTCTGTCCTGCTGCTGTCGATTTTTCCTTGCAAGGGTTTCGTGGGATGACGACCGCTGGAGTCTTGCCTCCCCCGCTGCCGGGCACGACACACGGCCGATTGGGCCGACCCCGTGGTTGCTAGGACTCAAAATCTCTGTTTTTTCCATTATTTAAATCTTGGGATTGATAATTGAGGTGGTTTCCCGTTGCCTCCCTAAATAGTGTTTTTAACGTGACACCATCACCTATTAGCCGCCCCACTGGGGTTAGACGCCTTTGCCGTTTCCTCTCTGGGGAACAGACGCTGTGTGGACTACCTTTAGTCTGGCTCCTAACCTTCGACCTATCTGGCATGGGTGACCCTACCAGGAGCAATTATTATTTCTCCCGCCAACACAGCTCTAGGGGTCATCGGAACGCACAAGGCTTTCCACCACGTCAAGGTTGTAGTTCGGGGAGGGATATATATATATATATAAATATATATATATATATATATATATATATATATATATACACATACATATATATATATACATACATATACATACATATATATATATATATATATATATACATATATATATACATATATATATCACACTTTTTGAAAGTCTCACGGGGACCTGAATAAAAATGTATAACACTTAGCAGAAGTGGACACAAAAAAAGACTCACTATTTTTCGAAGGATGAACCGCTCTCTACGATCAATCCTAAAATACCTCTACCCATTCCTCAAAAATCATAACGCCTCCTGAACAAAAGAATCCGAAAACATGCGTACACTCCCAAACCTTCCTCCACCGCGGAACCCTACCCTCTCTCAATTTGCACAACATACTTCCCGGGCTTAGAATCTATACGATCAATCCTGAAAGACCTCTACCCTATCCTCAAAAATCATAATGCCACCGCCAACCTTTTTCCCAAATGCCCCTCAGTTACTTTCAAACGCCCCGCCAACCTATCCGATCTCCTCAAATCAACAAATCCACTCCTTAAATCCCAAACCCATCCCAAAACCAATCCCATGCCATGTAATAAACCTAGATGCAAAACATGCCCTATTTTCTAAAACAAAATCGCATTCCTCTCCCACCCGCTTTTTAACTCTCTCCCACCAATTCCCTCCTCTACTTCCACATCTAGCAATGTAGTGTACCTTCTGAAGTGCCAACTCTGCCCTGCCTATTACATTGGGCAGTGCACCACACCCCTCAATATCAGAATCAACAACCACCGAGCCTCATGCAAAAACTCTTCCTTAATTGATATGCTCCCTATCCCCAAACACGCCTCCGAACACAACACTCCCTTTGATAAATGCTATAGTGTATCCATCATAGCATCCCTCCCACCCTCTTATCCTCCACTGAAACTCAAGGCATCAGAGCAATTCTTCATTTGACTCTTGGAGCCCTGGAATTGGCCAGGAATCAATATTTTGCAATAATTACCCTGCTCCAATTATATTTACATCCCCCTTCCACCCACCATCACCTTCTACATTCTCCCCACCCTTCTAACGCTGCCCCTTCAAACCCTTCCCTTCTGAATTCTCTCCCCTCCTTCACTCATCCATCGCTCCAGCCCTCGTATTCCCTTCAGTTCTGTCCCTCTCTTCCTTGATAAAGGTGGCAACGACCACCGAAAATTCGAAAAATAGTGAGTCTCTTTTTTTGTGTGTTTTTGTCTGTGTCCACTAGTGCTAAGTGTTATACAATATATATATATATATATATGTGTGTGTGTGTATATATATATATATATATATATATATATATATATATATATGTATATATGTATATGTATGTATCTATGTATAAATGTGTATTTCTAAATATATACAATTATCTTAGAAGTTGGACCAAACATTTCGACACAGAAACAACGGGAGATGACACTCACATACTTAATTTTGACATTTAGACGGCACGGCTATCATTATCAGAAGCTGTTATATACTATATCTCGACTGATTGAATCCAGTAATTCCTTGCACTCTGATGAAAGCGGCTGGGACCAACGACCTATCGAAATGAGTTGTGATTGTGCTTCGTTTTTTTTGCGTGAAAAATATTGTGTATGAAAAATAATTGTACTCCATAAAGATGCTGTTAACATACACACACACCAACTCTAATTGGAGCGAGTTAATTGATTCCATCCGTCAACCGCAGGTTTTATTTGCGAATACCTTCGCGATATTTCCATGATACATTTTAAGAAAACGATGAGAAAAAGTAGTTTTTATTTCAATTACCTTTATTACAGGAGGAAATTCCTTTCAGTCAATGTCAATGAGACTTAAAACCAATTATACTTTGAATGGCATAGAAATTGAAAAAATCAATTTACCGAGATGTCAAACTTTTTTGTTCATTGAGTATAAATGCTTATCGAATCGATAATTAACAAAATAACGTTCTTTTTGATTCTGCTACCTTTCTACTCCAAAACTCTGTGACAACAAACATTCTTGGATCGCACAGACGGCCAGAGTTGAACACGGTGGGAATGCCTTACACCCAATCTCGTTTTCCCTATGTGATATTTAAGTGAGGCACTTCCAGAAATGTTCGCACGCTTTCAAAGTTTTGGCACTCGCATTGTTTTGGGTACTACAACACACACACACACATATATATATATATATATAACAATATTTTTATTCCCCCCCTTTAATTTACTTTAGGCAATACATAAACTATATTCTGTAAATATCAATCGAGAATGAAGGGATAAGGGATAACAAGATATATGTTCCGTACGTTCTTTATATATCGGTGTTCATGTATTATTTCCGGAGCCTGCATGGAAAGGAGAGCTTTAGGAGGAAAAATAACGCCGCGAGGATAACATCAAATTATTCGTATGCGTGATTGTTCGTTCTGGTTAACCTTTTGGAGGAAATAAATTGGGAAATTGGCGTGGATTGTCAGGTTAGCATAAGAAACGCGCTGGAAATACAGCAAGGATATTATTACAATGGGGAATAATTGATGTGAATATCCAAAGGCAACTCCACACAAATCGCGATTTAGCAGGGGAAAATGTTGTTGGCTCCAGGATAATACCGTAACTTGAAACTCAGGAACGTGATGTGAAAGGATAAACGATCATCTGAATCTTTTAAATGTGTAAGATGGAGGAAAATCCAACAAAGAATTAAAAGAAGGGCCTAATAAAAAGACATAGTGTTGGTTCACGGCTTGTAAATGTCTATTAGGAAAGGGGATAAGATTGAGTCGAGTCCCGATAAAATGGTGCTTTGATAAATGGCAGGGATTTGACTTGCGTTTTTGTTATTATTTATTTCGGAGGGTTATTAAAAGATATTTAGATGAAAACGGTGGTCATTGCTTTTATGTCTATTCCGCGATGTGATGCACAACCCTGGAGGTCAGGATCACTTATGAATAGGCTGACTGAAGAAAAGGGAGATATAACATACACGGTGTAATTGCTTCTCAGGTAGATCGTAGGGAAGGTATGAGCTCGGAGGTTTAGGGGTCCAAAGGGAAAGATGGTTAGGACACCGATTAAATAAGGGAAACAGGGACGGCGTTCATTTGCAAGGGTTTAAAGGGAAACATCATATATTACTATATCGTTGATATATTTTATAAAGTTGAGGAGCAGGATGTTGGGGTGGCTTATGTTCCGGCTTCCCACTCCGAATGCACGGGTTCGAATCGGAGGGGTGACGCGATCCATACTTGGGGTACTAAGTGAAGCGTACTCGGAGTGAGTACGGTGTTCTTGGGTTAGGAAGTAAAAATGTTGGAACCTTTGGCGCGATGATATTATGTACATCTATGCACATAATATCCCGCAAGGGCGTTGGGCAGGGGGTGTTATGAGTTTTCTAAAAGAAAAAATTACACGTAATCCCTACGTACACTTCAACACATGTTCATAGTTCACTTGAAAATTTGACACGCATATATATGTTTATATAATTCATGCACGAATTTTTGAATTTGACATATTCATCAAAGTTTAGTATTCAAGTTAATTTAATTTTAACGCCTCTCCGGGTTCAATATTCTTATACCTGCGTATCTCTCAGAGGAAGAACGCATGGTTACACTGCCTGTGAGATGTATTATTGACTTGGCGCCATAATAATTCCATCTGCGTCGCAAGGTAACTTAGGTGCCATGTACCTTTCTAAAAAGCCCTAAGTCTTTAATGATATCTTCAATAATAAATCAGTATTTGTATTTGCTTGCATGTAAGGTGAAAGGATTTTTTCATGAATGTATACGCCACCGTGGGTATAGGATTTCATGGATATGTTGATTTTCCATATGGTTTTGTTCCCTTTCACTGGTGGAGACCTAACACCCCCCGCCACAGGCCATTGCGGCGGCTTGAGGGGTACTATGTTGATGTAGATGTATCAACAGTCTACCAGCCATAACTCATTCTGTATATCCGTGAATTCTACTCATTACACACGATCATAATGCAATAAATGCAGGTGATATACATACGTAACCATTCATCCCGTTTGTCACGTAGGTTGCGTCAACTGTCACTGGATTCGGTCACGAGCGGTTAGCCACGAATGATTCGCTCTGGTGGACAACGATCGTGACAGAGGTAATTGGAATGACCGACTTGGCACATGGACATGCGCGTCACGCTCCCTCCCGCCCCCGCAGTTCTCCCGGGGACCTTCCTCATCGCCTGCCGCCGCACTTATCGACAGTTGCTTCTCCTGCTGGACGCTGCCGCCGAGTTGTAGTACCTCCCTACCATCAACCCCTCATCCTTTCCCACACGTGCCCCTCGACGCCCTCAAATTACTCCCTCCATCTCTCGTGCCTCCCTTCCGACTTACGAACTTACTTTTTCCCCATCCAGGCCATCATTTCTCCCCCCTCCACCCGCAGGTTCACCCCCGCCAACCCCGACCCTCCCTCCACCTATACACTTAACTCTCCCGAAACGCTGTGTGAGCGACCCGCGCCACACTTCTTTCGTTCGCATGCATTTCCATGCGTAATGAGCAGAGTGTGGGGGAAGAGGAGGGCCTTACCGCCGAGCTTGGCTTACCTGCGTCGGGACAAGCCGGCCAAGGGCGCTCCCTCTTTGAGTCCCGATTTGGGACGGGCTCCTTTGGCTTTCCATATTGTTACCTCCTCAACGATCCTTTTTGAAGGGGATAAGGCCTTTAAGTTCTGAGCAAGACGAAGGGGGATTTCATCGCGTTTAGTCCTCCCAATATCGAGGATGAAAAGGGAAGAATGGTTGCGAATATGGAATAGATGTCAAATTGAAGATAATAGCCGGGTGAAGTATTCCTGAATTCACGGCAGCCTTCGTGTCAGCCAGCTTTCAAAGGTGATTAGGTCACCTTACCGACCTAATCACCTTCATGACCTTAATGTTTAACAACGCTGGTGCGACACTTGGCAATTAGAATGAAACTTAAAAATGTGCGTGGTGATGAAATTTTGGAAAAAGAGCAATTCCCTCCCGAGTGCCTACTGCATCGGGAACACCGAAATGGAATGTGTGGAGACTCAATTAAATACCTTGGTGGTACCCTCAGTTACGACGTCTCCTGGGTGAAACAGAAACAGGGAATTTGTGGACAAGCTAACAAAAAATTAGGTTTCTTTTAAGAGCACTGGAAAAATGTGATGAAAATTTTAAAGTGGAGTGTTATCTGTCGTTGAGTAGCTTCAGGCGTGATGTGGTGGAAGTCGAACGTAATGGATAACTGATCGCGACACTTTTCCACTTGATAAATCCATTTGACTAACACAGTGGAACGATCAGCTATTCATTATTTGTTGTTGGTTTGGCCTCATTTAGAATACGAGGACTGTCCAATAAATACGTGATCTGACGCCATTGAACCTTTATTTTGCAAAATATAGTCTACATCGATTTTGTCCCCTGTTCAAAGTACTCTCCATTCGTTGCTATGCACTTATTCCATCTTCTTTCGCGCTGCTTAAAGAACCTTTGGAGGTCTCTGGCAGTTTGGCTTTTTAGTTGTCTCGTCGTTTCTTGCTTTATTGTGTCCACATCTTCCCAATGATGTCCCCTCATCACATTTTTGCATTTTGGAAATAGGGAAAAGTCGCAGTGGGCGAGCGACATCTGGCGAATAGGAAGGATGATCAAGGATGGTGATTGAATTTTTTGCCAGAAACTGGCGAACAATCAATGCAGCTTGGGCATGATTTTTGTTCTCATTTAAAAAAAAAACTCGAATGTTCGGTCAAAATAGTGTGAACTGTTAAATTCCTAGATTCAGTTCATCAGCTTTCATTTGAACAGTTTTTTGACGATCAACGCAGGTGATTGAAGGTCGTCCAGACCTTCCATCATCCGTGGCGTCTTTTCGGCCATCTTTAAAACGCTTCAATCCACTTGGAAACGGATGTTTTCTTCAGAGCATTGTCATTGTAAACAACTGTCAACATTTCAGTAATTTCTTAATAACTTTTACCGCACTATACCAAAAAACATGATGTTGATTCGTTGCTCCGTAATTTCGTCAAATTCTATTTTCTAAAAACAGTTTAAACAAGGACGACAGAAAGTAACATAACTGGCACCATACGCACAGCTCGATGATCCGCCAAGCACAGATGGCTCATTGGGTCTCAGGCAACTAGCGCCGCTAGTGGGCGGGGATATCATCTGCGTCATGACCACCATAATGCACCAGTTCGCGTATTTATTGACCAAACTACGTATGCTGCGAGTATATGGGATCCTCACGAAGTTGCATTAATTGCCAAACTGGACCGCGTGCAGCGTAGAGGAGCTAGATTTGTAAAACGTTGCTACGATAAACTTAGTCGCGTATCCAAACAATTAGAACAGCTGGGCTTGGAATCACTCACGGAACGAAAGTTAAATTACTGATTAAATCTCTTGCATACATTGGATGGGCGTCTCTTTAGCCGTGACGTTGAAAAAGTATTATCATCGTACTACGGTAGGAGACATCATGTCGTTGGAGTCGGAAAGATAGTGTGTGTGTGCAATTTGGATGTTATATCGTTTTATCTTTGCGACTTCTACGCCCGAAATCATTACCAACATTGAAATAATAGACGGAATCAGTGACCATAAGGCTATTTTTGTAGGGTTAACAACTAAGTTCGTCAAAATAAACAAAGAAAAGCGTAAAATATATCTATTTAACAAGGCAAATTTTTACGGACTACGAAAATATTTAAAAATAGAATTACCAGAACACAATACAAAAACACTGAAAACCAATACAGAGAACACTTGGAATTATTTCTTAAATATTTTACGCGAAGGAATGAAGACGTACATCCCGTCCAAACTGAAATGCGACAGTAAGGAACCTAGATGGTACAACGGGGAAGTCAGATCGGCATTAAGAAGGCAAAGAAGCTACAGTCAAATTTTAAAAAGAGTTTAAAAAGTGACGATATAGTTTATATGAATACGTCCAAACAGCAACTAAAAGAATGTCATAGTAAGACGAAAAGTATTATGCGCACAGCACTACACTCTTTTAAATCTAAAATGCTAAGCAAATATCTTGAGGAAAATCGAAAGTCATTCTGGTCCTATGTTAGGGAAATACAGGGTAAACGCCCAAATGTTCATTCTTTTAAGACGGAAACTGGAGAAATCATTACAGATAACGTGAGAAAGGCAAATATTTTAAACCATTTTTTCCAGAGCGTCTACAATAAAAACACAAACGCACCAAACGATCCTCCACACCCACCCGGGGAACACATGAGCGATCTTACATTGACCAAGCAGGGAATAGTACATCTGCTCCGTAGTATCAAAGCACACAAGGCGCCTGGTCCGGAGGAAATACCTGCTGGAATAATAAAGGAATTAGCTGAAGAAATTGCTCCATTTTTACATATTGTTTTTCTAAAATCGATAGAAGAAGGCTCAGTGCCTCGCGACTGGAAGCTAGCCCATACAACTCCCATCTATAAAAGCGGCGATAGGGATAAACCAACCAATTACCGACCCATTTCTTTAAGATCGATCTCTTGTAAAATATTGGAACACATTATTGTCACTAACAGTATGAGATTTCTTGATAGTAGGAAAATACTAATCCACAACCAGCACGGATATAGGAAAAGCAGATCTTGCGAAACACAACTTGGTCTCTTCATTCACGATATATTTAAGCGGGAGAAAACAACACACAAGTCGATGCAGTATTCCTGGATGTCAAAAAAGCCTTCGACAAAGTTCCACACAATAAATTGTTACATAAACTTAAATACTATGGAATCAATGAGAAAATAATTAATTGGATTAGGGACTTTTTGTCAAACCGCAAACAAATAGTAGTCATAGATGGGTTGTGCTCAACGGATAGAGATGTAACTTCGGGCGTCCCCCAGGGAAGTGTAATAGGGCCTCTTCTGTTCTTAATATACATTAATGACTTAAGCACACACGTTGGTAGCAATCTGAGGTTATTTGCTGACGACACGGTGGTGTACAGGGAAATAAGGAGCCAACTAGATCGCGAGCTACTCTATAGAGACTTAGAATATATCTCGGAATGGTGCAATAAATGGGGATTAACACTTAATATAGATAAATGCGCAGTTTTGAAATTTTGGAACAAAGGAAGCGCGGAACAGGATATAAACTACAAAATAGAGGGTTCAGTATTGACTACGGCCAATCAAGTTAAATATTTGGGGGTTGTTCTAACACCACGCCTCTATTGGGGAGCACATATCAGGACAATAAGCGGATCAGCTTTAAAGAAACTTGGGTTCATAAAACGGGTGGTGGGGATATGTAATGAAAAGGTTAAAGAGAGGTTATTTTACTCTAGGTAGACCTCATTTGGAATATGCCGCAAGTATTTGGGATCCGTGGGAGAAAATTTGGCAAAAAGAATTAGATAAAGTTCAGAGAAAATCCGGTAGATTCGTTGAAAATTGTTATAAAAAGAACACAAGTGTGACAGGTATCTTAGGGGATTTAGGCTGGGAACCACTTGAAGTGCGGAGAGAACAAGCGAGTCCTAGACTTTTAGAAAGGTTCAGAACAAACGAGTTTAACTATGACACTGAAGGAATTATAATGGCTCCACGCTACTTAGGTAGATCAGACCACAAAGATAAACTAAGGGAGATAGATTCCAGGACAGATAGGTACAAATACTCATTCTTTCCCCGAACAATCAGAAATCATAATAGCAAGAAACCGAAGTCACTTTAGAAATATTACAAACATTGAATTTACAAGTCGGAACAAAATTAAACACTGCAAAGCTGTTAGGTATACTTTCAAGTGCATGTGTATGTAAGATGTAGTTTTATTGTTTGCATGTGTGTGGGGTGTGTTCTTTCATGAATGTATGCCATTTTTTTGAGGATGTAAGAATTTGTGGTTTTTGCATGCGTTTTTTTTCTTTTCTAAATTACGGGTGGTGTCCTAACACCCCCCGCCACACGGCCTTGCGGCGGCTTGCGGGGTTAATCACACTAAAGAAGGTACTTAAATGCAATAATATTCAATAATAGCATATTCATATAGTTCTGGATCAATATTATAAAGGATGGTAGGTTTAACGAACATGTAGGATAGCGACCGAATACACATCTATACACTACCAACACTAATTATCTCCGTGGCACCTGAAGTCATATCCATTTTCATCTCTAATGGTTCGAGGAATAAACGACATTTAAATCCATCCGTTCTCTTTACCTATCTCCTTGACTTTACATAAGTGATCATATCTACTTACTTAATTCGGAGTCTTTAATATGTCTTTAACATTATGTCAATAGTACATAAAAAGAACAATAGCGGACCGATTACACTTCCTTGTAGGACACCCGATGAAACGGTTAGGTTTAGTTTAGGAGTAAACAGCATTTCTAAAAGTGACTCCTAAGTGACAAAACACCAAAATTTACTTTTTTGAACGCTAGTCATCGCCAAGGAAGTCGTTTCAAAATTCACCGTATCAATCCGACGTCTTAAATGATCTCAAAATTTTGTCTCCGTCTCAGTTTAAAGAAATGTGTCAGATTGTGAAGGGTAGACACGATATAAGGATATGGAAAGGGAGGATGGCTCCGATAGATGTGCGAAGAAAGATAAGGCATCTCGTCAACATGTTCTGATCGAAATGCGCCAAAAGGTTATGCAGATGAACATCCCATCAAGTGAATTGAGCACTGACATGTTGTCCTCAATGGCCACCTCCGCGCGGGAATGAAACTATACACTCCATTTACCCTTTTCGATCAAATATTTTCAAACACTTGAAAACAACTCACAGGGCTGATTTTTAAAGAATTATTAGCAATAAAATATTTTGCCACTCTATCATTATACGTAGAGGACATCTGTATCACCTTTCGGCCGAAAAAGAGCGAGTCTTCATCACCACTAATTACGTGCTGCCCATCTTGAAAGTGAGACTCAAAGTAAAAGGAAAACTAAAAACAACGCTGAGCATATGAATTCAGTCATAAGAAAAAAAGAGAGAGAATGACGTGAAAAATTGCTGGAGTCTTTCACTGCCTTCCTCATTACCGACTAAACTCCCAAAAGTCTTTGAGGGTCATCCTTTTCAATCGTGCCCTTCACAGAGGGCTATGGTCTTGTGCGAAAGAGACCAGTTACGTGACTCTCCCGTGACTCTTCTCCCACCAAAATGGCCACGTTCGCTCAGTCCAGTTTGCGCTCTTTAAAAGATAGGAAGTGAAACTTTAGACAAGTTACGAAGGAGGAAAACTGAAGGAAACTTATGGAAGAACTATTACTGAATAAATTCGTCTAAAAATAATAGCTGGCTTGTGCATACCTAACAGACTATTTTACGAAATAATAGCTATATTGGCGCATTAAACCTTTTACGTAATGCGCCATTGAGTACACGACAAGAATAGTTTCAGACTGCTTTTTTCCACCAATATTATGCGACTACAAAATATCAATATGTATATTTTGTGTCAACTTAAAAATTTTTCTAGTGTCGATAATATTCCTAAAACTAAGATTTATTTATTTTATTATATATCTTTGCCAATTTCCGGATATGTATTATTTTAAATGCCATAAAACTGCTACCTGCATTAATGCAAATTATGTCATCGCCCCCGGTTGTCTATTCTTTTACCCCTTTTATCTCACTCAAACGCAGTTAGCTAGAAAGTTTATTCATGTATACATCTGATTTATTTATCATCAAGTTAAATGTGGTATTGTGATTGAAATAGTGCCTATAATGGAGTTACTTAATTATATTCAGGATATCTTTGTGGATTCAAATGTACAGAGAGGGACTTTGTGTGTCAGTTGTGGCATATTTATTCATCTCAGTGGTTAAGTAAACTTTACCTTAATGAACCCTGACAATTCTAACGCTCTATTCAGGATGTGCAGCTCATTTTGGAATATCTCCAAGCTCGTAACCTCAAATATCCCGTCCGTGACCAGCGAATGATTCAATTAGTTTCGAGGGCTCTCATAGTGTAAAATGATTTCCGCAGTAGCGAAGCCGACAAAGAGGGGCTCAAAATCATTCTAGGAAGTAAAATGGTCAGAATATCAAGTCAAATATAGCTTTTAAAAAATCTCACCAGAAGAAACACATAGCTTCTGCAGATTTTAAACCTGGGGACAACTGTTATCTCATTAATTTCTGGAATGCACTCATGTCAAATGTCTTTTAGATAATCGAAATTGGTAATCTTAGAAAGGAAATAACAGTCAGTGGAGGCAAAGAATACTAGCTCATAAATAAACGAATTATAAATTTCATCAATGAGCATAAAAGACGATTTTGCGGTCGGTAATGCCATCGGAAGTGTGTCGTCTGGTTCTCGATTATATTTCCTCATTCCTCTCTGCTCTTACGTGGGCACTCTGTTCCTCATGCGCTGAATCTAATTCCTCTCCGTTTCTTGAACTTGAGCAGTACGCTAAAATAATAAGGATTGTGCATTGATTAATTTGTAATGGAATAATTTTAAGATATTTAATACGTGGAAATTGATTAATCTAAATGAAAAAGATAAACCTGTGCCCACCAGTCGTTGACTCGCATAACATGCCAGTGTAAAATATACCTATACCAAATTCCCCAACTTGACACACGCTGACCAATGAGAGGTGCTGCGAATGCCCATATGAATGAATGATCATGTCTATACGAGAACTTTGACATTGAATTTTGCAAGAATTTAATGAGCGATTCTATAGTGCCTTGAAATTTATTAATGCACTCTAGCAAATGTAAACTCTTTAATACCTCTCGCGGGATTTCCCGGAATTCCTTTCATTACACAGTATTTATCCCTAGTTTCATTTCCGATTTATAAAATTTTGCTTATATGTCTTTTAAAAGATATTCTTGGATTTTGACGTCATTACTTCCGCGGAATTGTTGGCATGCCTTTGGGTAGAGCCATTCCTTCACTGTAGCCATTCCTGAGTAATATTTGAAAATGTAAAATCATCGGACACCTCGTCACCTCCGCTTCGAGCTCAATCACGATTTGGTATCGGACTCAGCCGTATTCATCACCAAGAGGAAGTTGGCGTACACGCGGGTGGCGAGCTCTCCTCTGGATTAAGCAACGGCGAATGGACGCAGTGCCCTCCTTACAAATATTTTCTTGGAATATGGCGGAGTCAGGGACGGGAAGGCAGGTGAAAGGTGCACGTGAGTGAATACAGAATGTGGATGTGCATGTCTGCACATTCCTAGGCATCGCATGTGCGAAGGGATGGAGGAGGGGAGGCCGTGATTTGGGAGGGGGGCCGGCAAACGGTATTCAGCCCCTCAGGCACGCAGGTCTCGGCCCTGTTGTTATTCTCTGCGATGCTCCATGGTTCCCGGGAATCTGATACCGAAAGCGTCCCGCCAAGGGACAAGGCAGTGGCACAATCCTTCCCTCCCTCTCCCTTCCATCCCCCTCAACATACCCTCTGCAACGTCATACACACACACGCACACACGCACGCACACGCATGCACCCTCAAGCGTTGACCGCCGGCCGAGTGGTGTTAGTCGTGCGAGTTGGCCGTAATGTGCCGAGCTCATTAGCAAGGTCAATTGGGGATGTGTATCCTCTCCACCCCTCTTCCCGCCACCATTTTGAATACTTTAATTGATCGTTTAAGGGCGGCTACGTACGCGCACAAACACACACACACGCACACACAACCGCACACACGCCACGAACAATCTCTTCCGCCCCTTCCCCAACGCCCAGAGTCCCTTGGGAGAGAGGAGGGGAGTCCAGGTGGGTAGGGGATACCGGGGGGGGGGTTGGAGGTCGGAAACAAGTATTCCAATTAATAGTTGGCCCTGCTCTTTAAATCTCAATTAATGAGGTTGCGGAGGAGGGCCCAAGGGGTCCAGACGAGGGCGGGGGGGGGGATCTTGCTCTGACACGGGGGGGGGGGGGTGAGAGATGAGGCCGACGAGGAAGGGCGACATTAAATGGCGGGATGGAGATGGGCGAGGGGGAGAGGGTGAGGGAGGCGAATACATATTTCCTCGAGGGGCAATGCTCGTTCGGGGGCGCCCCGAAGGCGCGCGTAATATACATACATGCATTACAGTCGGCACTCATTAACACGTGCATGAGCCCGCAAAAACCGCTGAAAAATACAATAGAAATTAATTCCATGCCTCTGCTGAGGGATTTCTCGATAGACACAGATTGAGGCAGTGCTACAAGGGACTGACGTCCCCGAATGAGCGTCTTAGTCGCCAATGAGGAAAACCAAATTGGACAACAGTATATTACTAATATTACGGAGTTATCATGGCCCCCTATTGCTATTTGGGTATGTTAGACCACAAAGATAAATAGATTATGGTAGATAGATTACGGTACAAATAGAGATAGAAATAGTTGTTCTTTCCTCGGACAATCAAGAGTAGGACCAGACCTTAACCCGGGGAACACGTGAGCGATATTACGCTGACGAAGCTAGAACATCTGCTCCGTAGTGTCAAAGCACACAAGGTACATGGTCCGGAAGAAATACCTGCTAGAATATTAAAGGAATTAATTAAAGACATTGCCCCGTTTTTACATATTGTTTTTTCTAAAATCGACAGAAGAAGGCTCAGTGCCTCGCGACTGGAAGCTAGCCCATATAACTCCCATCTATAAAGGCGGCGATAGGGATAAATCAACCAATTACCCACCCATTTATTTAACATCGATCTCTGTAAAGTATTGTAACCCAATTTCGTCACTAACATTATGAGATTTCTTAATCTTAGATCGGGAGAAAACAACGCACAAGTCGATGCAGAATTCCTAGATTTTAAAAAAGCTTTCGATAAAGTCCCACACAGTAAACTTTTAAACAAACTTCAATGCTATGGAATCAATGAGAAGATTATTAATTGGATTAGAGACTTCTTGTCAAATCGCAAACAAATAGTAGTCATAGATGGATTGTGCTCAACGGATAGAGATGTAACTTCGGGCGTCCCCCAGGGAAGTGTAATAGGGCCTCTTCTGTTCTTAAGATACATTAATGACTTAAGCACACACGTTAGTAGCAATCTGTGGTTATTTGCTGACGACTCGGTGGTATACTTGGAAATAAGGGGCCAACTTGATCTCATTTACCAATAATCCAATTAATAATCTTCTCAATCAATGAGAAGATTATTAATTGGATTAGAGACTTCTTGTCAAATCGCAAACAAATAGTAGTCATAGATGGATTGTGCTCAACGGATAGAGATGTAACTTCGGGCGTCCCCCAGGGAAGTGTAATAGGGCCTCTTCTGTTCTTAAGATACATTAATGACTTAAGCACACACGTTAGTAGCAATCTGTGGTTATTTGCTGACGACTCGGTGGTATACTTGGAAATAAGGGGCCAACTTGATCTCATTTACAATACGCGGAAAGAATTTGAGATCCGCGGCAGTAAACTTGAATCAAAAGATTCTGAGAAAATCGTATAGGTTTTTTAAAAATGCCCTCTGATGGATGGTGGGTAAGCATGTTGGAAGAATTACTAAGTCTAAAGCCCCCGTTCCCCAAAGATAGCAGGGAGGAACTTGACTGTTGGGAAAGTTTAGGAAACGTGTGTTTTGTATACAGAGAGAATATTTGTGGAACCAAATTACTTATATTGGTAGATTCTACCGTCGATATAAAATTAGAAATAGGCTCCGTACAGATTGTAAGCCGAATATTCAAGAATCAGACAGACTAGTGCCAAACCGAAACATAACAAACTCGATCCAGGAAAAATTAACTTTATTTGAATACTAGAATATGATAAATTGGTCGACCCGGTGTCTTAAAGTGTATTGTGTAGATATACAAAAAAGTAAAGAAGCAGGATTTTTGCTCACTTATATTGCGGACGTCTCCCGCAGAATGCGTTCCTTTACTAGTATAATGGGTAATTAAACTTTCGAAAACATTTAAATCTTCTGAAGATGGCGAAGGGCATTTTGCAAATCCAGTGGAAGAATACATTGACCTTAAAAGACCCATCCGCTCAGGATAACAAGAGTCTTAATTACAGGTGTGGGGAGGTTAGAAAGAAATTAACGTTCTTTGATCATTCCCGCTTTGCCACAGGCACCGCAGCAACGGCTATTATTTCCCTTGGGAATGTTTCGGCTGCCTCGATTCTCTTTTGTCCGTTGATATAAACCAGAGAAGCGCCGTTTGCATTCGGGCGCATTCGTCATTTCTCTCTCCACTGGCGATCTGCACGCGCGCAAAGTTCAACCAATCCATTATACGACGAAGCATCGTCGTCAGAATTCCTGTGCATGCATCGAAGCAAACCAAATTTGCGGTTAAAGGATCTCCTCCTACCTCAGCAAAGCAGGTCAACGACCATTTCTTTGATACATGTTGAGATTACTCAAATTACGCAATTCCAACTTCAACGTGAGTTCAATTCTCTGTTGAATTTATGGTCATTGCACTCATGTTGAACAATTTTTTAAAAATGTCTTCATGCTGTGCTCCTTTTATTTAACAACTTAATGTCTTTTACCCTAGATATAGTATTAATTTTACACGCATTATTTCATGTAACCAGGCTAAAGATCGCTGATCAAATCCTAAAATTTTCCGAATGCATTTTTACGATCGTCTGATCAGTACATCGTTATTTAGACATTTTAATTATTTCCTTTTTTAGCATATAAGATGTTTGTCAACACTATTCACTAAAAAATTACAGAAACACTATAATAACAAACCAGTTTTGGTATTCACTCAGCGTTTTCTACCCATACAACGGTAGATTTTTTAGGGTCCCCAACGACTATTCATTTCTGAGGTTCTGAGAACTTCCTTTTTCTTTGCTCATCATTATTTATAACTTCGTAAATTTTCTTTTTGCCCGTTTTCAATGTGGCAGTATTACTCAGACGACCTTCCCAGAGAGGTCTGACGATTTGTAACCGCCTCGCTGAGGAACAGACGCTGCGTGGACTAAACTTCCAATGGCTCCTAACAATCGGCCTATGAACAGTGACCCTACCAGGAACAAATATTATTGCTCCCGCCATCGCAGCTTTGGAAGTCATGGAGCGCTCTTGGGATTACACCACGTCAAGGTCATAGTTCACAGTAGCGAATGATCCATACTCATAAAACAAAGAATATCCAACCTTCTAGTGGCAACCATATAGGTTATAACAGAATGCTTTTATCATAAAAACATCCATAACTTGAATGAGGTAGACTAGTAGCTAACTAGTATCCCATATACTTGCAGCATATTCTAAATGAGGCCTAACCAGCAGAATATAAAATTTCTCTATGACATTTTCATCAAATTTACCAAGTACTCTTCTAATAAATCCTTGTTAGCTTGTCCACATATTCCCCCAAATATATGTTTCACCCAGGAGAGATCGTGGGTGAGATTAACGCCTAGGTATTCAATTGAATCCACTCATTCCATTTCGGTGTTCCCAATGCAGAAGGTGTTCGGGAAGGAATTGCTCTTTTTCCAAACATTTATGACTACGCACTTATTTAAGTTTAGTTCTAATTGCCAAGTATCGCACCAGCGTTGTATAGCATTAAGGTTATCTGGTGAAGCTCGGATATATGTGTATATATATATATATATATATATATATATATAACACTTTTTGAAAGACTCACGGACGTGAATAATAATGTATAACACTTAGCACTAGTGGACACAGACAAAAACACAGAAACACACAAAAAAAGAGACTCACTATTTTTCGAATTTTCGGTGGTCGTTGCCACCTTTATCAAGGAGGAGAGGGACAGACTGAGTTCTGTCCCTCTCCTCCTTGATAAAGGTGGCAACGACCACCGAAAATTCGAAAAATAGTGAGTCTCTTTTTTTGTGTGTTTCTGTGTTTTTGTCTGTGTCCACTAGTGCTAAGTGTTATACATTATATATATATATATATATATATATATATATATATATATATATATATATATATATATATATATATATATATATAGTACAATACACAGTAACACACAATATAGAAATACAAAAAAAGAGAAGAACACTCACACGTTATTTCTTGATATTTCGACGGAAACAATCCGTCTTCCTCTGAAGATATACGAGGGTCATCCGGAAAGTAGTACCCGTTCGTGCCGCATGAAGTGCTGACGACGCGAGTAGCCGCTGGACGAGGTCAGATAGCTTCAGTGGCTTGTCTGCCTTCTCTGAGCCAAGTTGCGTGACGCTAGCATTGCCTGTGTTGTTTCTGTGATTGTTTACAATGTTTAAAAAAATTGAGAACGCCGCCAGTTGTGAAGTGAGGGCAGTGATTAAATTCCTCAATGCAAGAAACGTTCGCCCATGTGATATTCATCGCCAATTAAAGGAGGTGTATGGAGACAATGTAATGGACGAGTCGTCTGTTCGGCGGTGGTGTCGCAACTTCAACATGGGGAGGGGGAACACACACGACGATGAGCGTTCGGAGAGACCGTCTGTCATTACAGACCAACTGGTGAGCTCAGTTGACGAATTCGTGAGGAACGATCGGCGCGTCACAATTGATGACATCTGTGAGCATTTTCCCAATGTTTCTCGAACAATTGTTCATGAAATTGTTAAACACCATCTGCATTATGCAAAAATTTGTGCAAGATGGGTCCCTCGCAAGCTTACAGATGAGCACAAAACCAAGCGTATGGCTGCAGCACTGACGTTTTTGGGACGTTATTCTGATGAAGGAGACTCTTTCTTGACTCGCATAATTACTGGTGACGAAACATGGGTTTGTTATGCATCACCTGAGAGTAAACGACAGTCAATGGAGTGGCATCATGCTCATTCACCAAACAAACCAAAAAAATTCAAGACAGTTCTGTCCACCAGGAAACTCATGGCAACCATTTTCTGGGATCGACGAGGTGTATTGCTTATTGATTTTATGGCCCGTGGAGACACTATTAATGCCAATGCGTATTGTGAAACATTAAAGAAATTACGGCGGGCAATACAAAATCGGCGGCGAGGTCTATTGTCTACTGGTGTCATTCTCGTTCATGACAATGCCAGGCCTCATGCAGCTGGGATAACACAAAAACTTTTGCAGCAATTCAAATGGGAAACTTTCGACCATCCACCGTATAGCCCGGACTTGGCCCCTTCAGATTTTCATCTCTTTACAAATCTTAAAGACTTTTTGGCAGGAAAAAGATTTGACAGCGATGAAGAACTTAAAGAAGGAGTGACCCTGTATCTCAATGAGCTGGCGGCGAAGGACTATGCAGCAGGAATACAGAAACTTGTCACACGTTATGACAAATGCCTTAATTTGCTTGGAGATTATGTTGAGAAGTAGTTTAAAGTATCCTCTTTCAAATAAAATTTTTTATGTTTGTTAATATTTACTTTTGTGTCTTTATTTCACGAACGGGTACTACTTTCCGGATGACCCTCGTAGAAGTAATGACTGCTGGAGTTGTTGAGGTGAGGGGTGCGAGAGAAAGGGAAGGGGGCCAGGAGAAGGGGAGAACGGGAGGCGAAGGAGGGGTGAGGGTGGGCTTCCACAAAGTAACAATTTTAGGCCACTCCCATCAGTGAACGACATTGAGGCCCGGATGCTGATAGGCCATACAGATGTAAATGAATGCCATTTCAAGTGTTTTTAATTGTATAGGGTTATCGGATGTGGGAAGGGAGGCCAGGACGGAAACATTGTAGCACAGGTTGAAAGGGGTATTATGATGGGAAGCATGCTTAGGGATGGGGAGACCCGCGGACGGGGAGGAGGGATTGCACGAGGCGCGGTGGTTATTAATCCTAATGTTAAGTGGTGTGGAACATTGGCCTATGTAAAATGACGGGCAGAGTTTACAGGTAAGAAGATAAACTACATTCTTGGAAGTGCAAGAGGAATAGGGGAAGGGCGGGAGAGAGTTAAATGGTGGGATGGAGTGGGGTGGAGTGGTGAAAATAGGGCAGGTTTTGCATCTTGCTCGATGACATGGAGTGGGTATGGCTCTGGGGGTGTGAGGGGATTTTGAGAGCGGCCTGGTGGATTTGAGGATATTTGCTAGGTTGGCGGGACGTTTGAAAGTGACAGAGGGGCATTTGGGAAGAAGGTTGGAGGAAGTGTTGTGATTTTTGAGGATGGGGAATAGGTCTTTGAGGATGAATTTGAGAGACTGAATGCCTGGGAAGTAGGTAGTACAGATTGAGAGAGGCTGGGAGTCTGTGGTTGAGGCAGGCTTGGGGGTGTAGGAATGTTTAAGTATTTTTTTATGGAGGAGGGAATCAGGGTATCCTCGTTGGAGGAGGGAGTGGTGAAGGTAGTTGAGGTATTTCTTAAGGGATTCGGGATGGTTGCAAATGCGGTGACCGCGGATAGAGAGGGAGTAAGGGAGGGAGCGCTTGGTATGGGAGGGGTGACAACTGCTGTAATGAAGGTATTACTGCTTATTAGTGGGTTTGGTGTGAACAGAGGTAAGGAATTTGTTATTGCTGAGGGTAATATTAACATCGAGGAAGGTAATCTGAGAGGATGAAATGGTCGAGGTGAAAGACAGGGATGAGGAATCGTTGAGTTGGGAGATGAAGGAATTGAGGGAATCTATGCTGTGTGGCCATAGTAGAAAGATGTCGTCAATGTATCGGAGCCACAGGAGGGGTTGCAGAGGATAGTTTGAAAGGAAATTCTCTTCTAGGACACCAAGGTGGAGGTTTGCATATGAAGGGCTGAATCTGCTACCCATGGCACAGCCCTTTATCTGGAGGTAATGGTTATTGTTAAAAGAAAAGGAGTTGCGGGTGAGAATGAAATCGGAAAGGTCAATGAGAAAATCGGTACTGGGGATTTGAGGGGTAGGGCGTTTGGAGAGGAAGTAACGTAGGGAAGAAAGGCCTTCTTGGTGAGGAATGGAAGTGTATAGGGAGGTGACATCGATAGTAGCCATAGTAATATGGGTATCAGGAGGGAGGGAAGTTGAGTTCTCCCCCACCCCAAGGTTAATCACGTGAACATCCTCGCAGACGTCATAAATTTCGCCAGAAATCTTAGATGGCGACATTTCTGGGCCATGCAACCCGCCACTCTTCAATCCCCCGCACACACACACAGCGCCCTCACCAAGTTCCGGCCGCCTTCCCACCTTGAACCTCCACCGCTCCCTCCCAATCACCCGGTCGAAATCTTCATCAATCTTCTCCTGTCCAAAATATCTAGTCCTTCTTTCCTTAAATCTCTAAACCCCAACACTAATCTCTCCCCGGCCGAATTAACTGAGTTAAAAAAACTCACACACAACCCCAACCTAGTCATCACTTCTGCCGATAAGGGTTCGACAGTTGTAATCCTAAACACGGCAGACTACCTTCAAGAATGCAACAGACTACTCTCCGACACTTCATCCTATCAAAATATTCCCGCTGACCCTAACCCCGCATTCCAAAAAGAAATTATCGCTTTCCTCCGAGACAACGGCCCTAAGGAGAATCTTTCCCCCAGTGACATCTCCCTCCTTTCCCTTTCCCAACCTCACACCCCTCACTTCTACATCCTTCCTAAGATCCACGAACCCAACAACCCAGGCCGCCCTATAGTCTCCTCTCGTAGCTCTCCTACCGAAAGAATTTCCGCCTTCGTGGACTACTATCTCCAACCTTTAGTTCACTCCCTACCCTCGTTTATAAAAGACACCTACCACTTCCTCAGATTGCTTCACTCAACTTCCCTCCCTCCTGATACCCATATTACTATGGCTACTATCGATGTCACCTCCCTATACACTTCCATTCCTCACCAAGAAGGCCTTTCTTCCCTACGTTACTTCCTCTCCAAACGCCCTACCCCTCAAATCCCCAGTACATATTTAGGGTGTAGGAGGCACGGCCCGTGAGGGCGCATCGGCCAGGTTGGCGTGCGTTGGAATCAGTGACCAGGTCACTGCATGTGACTGATTTTCCTTTATTAACAAAGACATATACATGTTTATGAGAATAGGATTTAGAGCGAAAATAATACCACGTCCTTTTTTCAATGAATACACAGCGGTGGAGTTATCCACCTTCATATTTATACATATGTTAAACAGTCTAAACTCTCTTAGTAAGTCAAAAGTCATTTCGAGACCCTTTAAGGCGGCATATGCCTCACACGCGTTGATAGATGAAAGCTCAGGGATGGGAAAGGATTGGGAGATGTTCCATTTTTCGATCACCACTCCTCCTTGGGCAAGTGTTGCATCGGTGTAAATGGTGATGTCTTCTGTTGCCCGTGGTAGGGCCACTTTTCTATTAAATATTTCGCTCGTTTGCAACTCGTTCCACCAAGTGATGTCACGTCTAAACACATGGTTGATGAGGAAGGTCGGTAATCTTAGTATCCAACAAACCCAGGCCAAATAGCCTGCTGCTTTGGGTATGTCCACTGCACGTAAACGGGGAATTAAAGGTATTACACTGTAAACTCTTTTCCGCGCACTGCTAGTCAATTGCACAGTGTTGTCTTCCGTATCGATGATTACCCCTAGGTATTTCAAGGATTTAGTTAATGTTGTAATGCTCTTAGACATATTAATTTGTACCCCGAATTCTTTGTCTAGGTAATTGATGATTGTGAAGGGGCAAAATCTATGTTGCGCGTAGATGAGCCAATCGTCTAAATAACATATGATGTTGACCTGAAAATGTTTGCTCACGATATTTGTACAATCTTCCGCCCATCGCTGCAATATGGCAGGGGAGAGAGAGTGCCCCATAGGGAGCCGAGTGAACGCATAAGTGCTATTGCCATACTTGATTCCGTAAAATTTCCAGTGTTGTACATGGATTTGAAGTTGATAGAAAGCACTAGTCAGGTCTAATTTTGCTAAGAAGGCGCTCGGAGGAATTTCCGCGATTGCCCGACCCGGACCTAATAATGAAAACTTTGGGGTGACGTAAAATTTTGTCCATGGGGATAAATCATATATCAGACGCGCACCCCCAGAGGACTTGGGTATGAGAAAGCATTTGAAGCTACATTTCACTTTCCAAGATACGATTATACCTGCTTCTTGGAGGCCATTGAGATAGACCGTCATCCCGGGCGACACTGGGGTAGGTCTGGATACGAACGGGGCATGCCTGGGTTTAGGCAGTGACGCACCAATTCTTGATATCACTGAATTAACCACTCGATTGTACTCACGTGGCTTGATAGGCGCGACCGCTGGGACTGTGTCTGAGGTGACGTGCAGTTCCTCGAAGAGGGTGTCTAAGTCCTCTGGTAGCTCTTCCTCTTCGTTCTCCGGGATTTCCGGAGGGGCGGTGGCGGTGACTCGCGCTGCTCCTGGGATGAGCCAGCGTCTTGCGTCGGAGTCGTCGTCCTCGGGTTCCTGCTCCGGCTCCGATACCGGTTCTGGGTTGTCCTCGTCGTCCTCTCCACATCCCGAATCACTGTCCTCCGCCGGGAGGGGCTCTGTGTCAGCGGGTTCCCCAGAGTCGACCCAGCGGAGCAGGGCATCCTCATCCAGGGTGAGAGGTCTTTCCAGGATTTGCAGGATGGGGCACTCAGGATCGCTGCTGCCGCCTCCTTGAGGTTCCCCGGCCCCTGCCGGGGTTGCGTCGAAAGGGCTGCGTCTCTGGTGGTGCCGGTTGGAGCTGTCTCTGCGCTGGTTGTTGGGGTTGGAAACCCGGCGGTAACCTTAGGATTTCGGCCGGAACCGGAGGTGTTAGACGAAGGGCTTCCGGCCATCCGTACGTTGCCACTGTTAACAGGAGCCTGGCCCTCTTGGTTGCTAGGCGTGTCCAGTCCCGGTGCGGTCGTGGGTCGAAGTGCTGCGAAAGTTGGCGCGGTAATTTGTTGCTGCGAGGCTGGTATGGCTTGCTGCAATGTGGCCATAGTCTGGGTCAGGATGGTGATTTGACTTGATAGGGTCTGAATCTTTTCTTCCAGGTGGCTGGTGTTTGCCATAATTTCTGTTTCTTCTTCTGAAAGAATTTCAAGTTCTCTTTCCCTGATCAGCACTTGATCCTGATCTTCGAACAGGTCTTCCGAACGGGGGCCTTTTGATCTTGTGCTAGGCATGTGTTAACTGCTGCTGGCCACTGATTCTTTCGCTTGTTTTGCCAATTTTCTATTTATCTGGACCGACCGGGTCCGGCTCTCCGGGAGAGATCTGGAGGCACCTCCCTTCCGTTGTGTGAATCTCGATCGACTGATCCAATTCAGGCGTCGTCCCACCTATATACCCACCCGGACCCCGAATCCGAGGCCGAGCGGGCATAGGGAGGTAGGACGGTCCGAGAAGGACGGTCGGCCGGATTCAATTCGGAAGGGACATACCTCCAGGTCACATTGCGTGACAATTCCTTTATTAAAGACATATATAAAGACATTACATTAGGATCATTAAATATTACACCTCTTCCCCTTGAAAAGCTATGCAGCACTGCCGTGTTGTCCACAAAGATATTAATGGCGGTGTCAGGCTCTGCTACACTGACCGCGTGGTGTGCCGCCATGATGGCTGCCAGGGCTTCGGCTATTACAATCGGTGCCTCTTCCTCCAGTGCCCATACTTCTGTTGTATTCAGCATGGGTATTGTCCATGCCACCTGCCATGGCGTGGCGTCACTGTATACATCCATAATATACTTATAATTCACAAACTCACGTGGCTGGTGCCAGGCTCCTTCATCCCATAGACGGGACAACCATGTTGTGTCGCGTTGCGCTGTCTGAGTGATCAGGAACAACGGTAGCCGAAGCACATAGACACACCATGAAACAAACCCCGCTGCTTTGGGGATATCGCGGGTGCGGATGCGTTTAATCACGTTTTTAATATAGCAAATCCGTCTTAATGAATAACGTGTCAATTTCAAAGTCATATCGACGGTGTTAATGTATACGCCTAGATATTTAATTCTGGTTGCTGGGATTAAACGACTTTTCTTAAGATTTACGGTTATTTGTAGGGTATCGCGTAAGAACGTTACCACGTCTGGTATTAAGTGTTCTGTTTCCCCATTAAACAACAGCAACCAGTCATCCAAATACGCGATCATTACTATCCCGAATTCGCGGTATACTTCGTTTATCACCGCACGCGCCCACCGCTGCATGATGGCCGGGGCGAGCGCGTGGCCCATGGGGAGACGTGTCCAGACGTATGTTTCTCCTTTGTGATAAACGCCGTAATTATGCCTATGCTCCGGAGCAATAGGTATTTGCCAAAAGGCGTCTTTAAGGTCTATCTTAATCATGAGTGATCCTGAGGGGATGGACTCTAAAGCTTGGGCCGCGGATTTTAAGGTAAAGCGTGGCGTGCGTATGTACCTCGTCCAAGCCGAAAGATCCTGTATCACTCTGACGCCCCCTCCTGCCTTTGGAATAGCGATGAGGGGGAACGCGCTGGTTGCCCGATCCATGGTCAGGATGCCTTGGTTCACCAGCCGTACAATATAACTATCAATAATAGGTGTCGCCCTGGTCGGCACAAATACGTTGGGGGCCCCTTGTGGCTTGGGGAGGTTTGCCCCGTACGCCAATGTTCGCCGTGTTGAAGCACATGCGTAATGATATCGCCCCGCCGGCGGGAAATATTCCACCTCGGTCTCTTCAGGCACCTGCGGTTCCTGGGGACGCGTGTGCTGGTTGTCCTGCTGTATCCCGTCTTCTTCGTCGGGGTCCGCTTCTTCCGGATGGTATGGGATGGCCCCAGGCGGGTCGTCCGCCGTTCCCAGCGGCCCAGGGATTCGCCATGCACTTGCGTCGTACTCCGGGTCACTATCAGTGGAACTGACACTGGTCACTGTATCATTGTCTCTTTCCTCACCTGGTTCCTCTAATGACGAGTCGGATGCTGATGACTCCGTTTCCCATTCCTCGGGGTGCTCCGGCTCTCCGCTGTCGCGGAAGCCCCTCCCGGCGGAGGACAGTGATTCGGGATGTGGAGAGGACGACGAGGACAACCCAGAACCGGTATCGGAGCCGGAGCAGGAACCCGAGGACGACGACTCCGACGCAAGACGCTGGCTCATCCCAGGAGCAGCGCGAGTCACCGCCACCGCCCCTCCGGAAATCCCGGAGAACGAAGAGGAAGAGCTACCAGAGGACTTAGACACCCTCTTCGAGGAACTGCACGTCACCTCAGACACAGTCCCAGCGGTCGCGCCTATCAAGCCACGTGAGTACAATCGAGTGGTTAATTCAGTGATATCAAGAATTGGTGCGTCACTGCCTAAACCCAGGCATGCCCCGTTCGTATCCAGACCTACCCCAGTGTCGCCCGGGATGACGGTCTATCTCAATGGCCTCCAAGAAGCAGGTATAATCGTATCTTGGAAAGTGAAATGTAGCTTCAAATGCTTTCTCATACCCAAGTCCTCTGGGGGTGCGCGTCTGATATATGATTTATCCCCATGGACAAAATTTTACGTCACCCCAAAGTTTTCATTATTAGGTCCGGGTCGGGCAATCGCGGAAATTCCTCCGAGCGCCTTCTTAGCAAAATTAGACCTGACTAGTGCTTTCTATCAACTTCAAATCCATGTACAACACTGGAAATTTTACGGAATCAAGTATGGCAATAGCACTTATGCGTTCACTCGGCTCCCTATGGGGCACTCTCTCTCCCCTGCCATATTGCAGCGATGGGCGGAAGATTGTACAAATATCGTGAGCAAACATTTTCAGGTCAACATCATATGTTATTTAGACGATTGGCTCATCTACGCGCAACATAGATTTTGCCCCTTCACAATCATCAATTACCTAGACAAAGAATTCGGGGTACAAATTAATATGTCTAAGAGCATTACAACATTAACTAAATCCTTGAAATACCTAGGGGTAATCATCGATACGGAAGACAACACTGTGCAATTGACTAGCAGTGCGCGGAAAAGAGTTTACAGTGTAATACCTTTAATTCCCCGTTTACGTGCAGTGGACATACCCAAAGCAGCAGGCTATTTGGCCTGGGTTTGTTGGATACTAAGATTACCGACCTTCCTCATCAACCATGTGTTTAGACGTGACATCACTTGGTGGAACGAGTTGCAAACGAGCGAAATATTTAATAGAAAAGTGGCCCTACCACGGGCAACAGAAGACATCACCATTTACACCGATGCAACACTTGCCCAAGGAGGAGTGGTGATCGAAGAATGGAACATCTCCCAATCCTTTCCCATCCCTGAGCTTTCATCTATCAACGCGTGTGAGGCATATGCCGCCTTAAAGGGTCTCGAAATGACTTTTGACTTACTAAGAGAGTTTAGACTGTTTAACATATGTATAAATATGAAGGTGGATAACTCCACCGCTGTGTATTCATTGAAAAAAGGACGTGGTATTATTTTCGCTCTAAATCCTATTCTCATAAACATGTATATGTCTTTGTTAATAAAGGAAAATCAGTCACATGCAGTGACCTGGTCACTGATTCCAACGCACGCCAACCTGGCCGATGCGCCCTCACGGGCCGTGCCTCCTACACCCTAAATATGCGGAATCGCGCCATCTTGACGGCTTTCGTATATAAGGGCGGACGCGCGGCCATTCGAGGTCGGTCCAGATAAATAGAAAATTGGCAAAACAAGCGAAAGAATCAGTGGCCAGCAGCAGTGACCTTTCCGATTTCATTCTCACCCGCAACTCCTTTTCTTTTAACAATAACCATTACCTCCAGATAAAGGGCTGTGCCATGGGTAGCAGATTCAGCCCTTCATATGCAAACCTCCACCTTGGTGTCCTAGAAGAGAATTTCCTTTCAAACTATCCTCTGCAACCCCTCCTGTGGCTCCGATACATTGACGACATCTTTCTACTATGGCCACACAGCATAGATTCCCTCAATTCCTTCATCTCCCAACTCAACGATTCCTCATCCCTGTCTTTCACCTCGACCATTTCATCCTCTCAGATTACCTTCCTCGATGTTAATATTACCCTCAGCAATAACAAATTCCTTACCTCTGTTCACACCAAACCCACTAATAAGCAGCAATACCTTCATTACAGCAGTTGTCACCCCTCCCATACCAAGCGCTCCCTCCCTTACTCCCTCTCTATCCGCGGTCACCGCATTTGCAACCATCCCGAATCCCTTAAGAAATACCTCAACTACCTTCACCACTCCCTCCTCCAACGAGGATACCCTGATTCCCTCCTCCATAAAAAATACTTAAACATTCCTACACCCCCAAGCCTGCCTCAACCACAGACTCCCAGCCTCTCTCAATCTGTACTACCTACTTCCCAGGCATTCAGTCTCTCAAATTCATCCTCAAAGACCTATTCCCCATCCTCAAAAATCACAACACTTCCTCCAACCTTCTTCCCAAATGCCCCTCTGTCACTTTCAAACGTCCCGCCAACCTAGCAAATATCCTCAAATCCACCAGGCCGCTCTCAAAATCCCCTCACACCCCCAGAGCCATACCCACTCCATGTCATCGAGCAAGATGCAAAACCTGCCCTATTTTCACCACTCCACCCCACTCCATCCCACCATTTAACTCTCTCCCGCCCTTCCCCTATTCCTCTTGCACTTCCAAGAATGTAGTTTATCTTCTTACCTGTAAACTCTGCCCGTCATTTTACATAGGCCAATGTTCCACACCACTTAACATTAGGATTAATAACCACCGCGCCTCGTGCAATCCCTCCTCCCCGTCCGCGGGTCTCCCCATCCCTAAGCATGCTTCCCATCAAAATACTCCTTTCAACCTGTGCTACAATGTTTCCGTCCTGGCCTCCCTTCCCACATCCGATAACCCTATACAATTAAAAACACTTGAAATGGCATTCATTTACATCTGTATGGCCTATCAGCATCCGGGCCTCAATGTCGTTCACTGATGGGAGTGGCCTAAAATTGTTACTTTGTGGAAGCCCACCCTCACCCCTCCTTCGCCTCCCGTTCTCCCCTTCTCCTGGCCCCCTTCCCTTTCTCTCGCACCCCTCACCTCAACAACTCCAGCAGTCATTACTTCTATATCTTCAGAGGAAGACGGATTGTTTCCGTCGAAATATCAAGAAATAACGTGTGAGTGTTCTTCTCTTTTTTGTGTTTCTATATTGTGTGTTACTGTGTATTGTACTATTCGGCACTTCCGTGTTACGTCTACGAAAGCATATATATATGTATATATATATATATATATATATATATATATATATATATATATATATATATATATATATATATATATATATATATATATATATACATATATACAGGGGGGGTGCACCCAAAAGTGGTAGGACTGATTTCTTTACAAGAATTTTTCTGACGATATACTTACATCGACTTAATAATCTTCAAAGTATGCTCCTTGAGCTGCTACACACTTAGTATAACGTTGCTCCCATTCCCCGTACGCCCGCTGGAAATTTTCTTTGGGGATGCCGTTGATGACCCTCGTCGAAGCCTCTTGAACGGCCTTTATCGAGTCAAAACATCGTCCCTTGAGCTGTCTTTTCATCGGGGGGAAGAAGAAGAAGTCCGGTGGTGCCAGATCGGGAGAATAGGGCGGGTGCGGCAACGTGGCAACGCCGTATTTGTCCAGGAGCTGTCTGACGACGAGCCCGCCATGGCACGGCGCGTTGTCATGATGTAGCACCCAGCAGTTTGCGATGGCTGGTCGGACTCTTTTCACGCGTTCTCGGAGGCGGGTGAGCACCTGCAGGTAAATGTTCGTATTCACAGTCTCCCCTGGTGGGACAAACTCCTTGTGAACCACTCCATGACGGTCGAATAACAATCAACATTGTTTTGATTTTTGATTTGCTCGTGCGATCCTTTTTTGGACGTGGGGACGCGGAAGTGTGCCATTCCGCGGATTGTCTTTTCGTTTCGGGGTCATATTGAAAAACACATGTTTCATCACCAGTTATCACATTGTCCAAACAATTTTCATCTCGGTGCAAATTGGCTAACACTTCTTCGGAAATGCGCACACGCGTTGCCTGTTGGTCGACACTCAGAATTTTCGGCACCATCTTGGCGCACACCTTGCGCATGGCCAAATCCTGTGAAATAATGCGTTGGTCGCTGGATGCAGACAGACCCAACTGGTCTGCAATTTATTCACTGGTTAAGCGTCGGTCTGTGTTCAGCAGTGTCCTCCCTCAGTCCACATTCGTGTCGGTTCTTGCCGTCGACGGCCGTCCGGAGCGATGGTCGTCTTCAACGAGCTCCCTACCCTCTTTAAACAACTTGTGCCTCTCAAATACTGTTGAACGGCTTAAGGCAGTGTCCCCATAAGCCTGCTTGATCATATCGAGGGTTTCAGTTGCCGTCTTCCCGAGTTTCGCACAAAACTTCACGGAATAACGTTGCTCTAAATTCAGATTCATTTTGTTTTTCGACGCGGACAAAAAACTTGCTTCACTAAAAACGGCGTTCTCACTCAACGACAGCCCTCAGGCGACTGAGGTTGGTGTGGGTCTGTTGCTAAGAGCCCCCTCCGCCTTACCCTGCCAGGCAGACCCTCCTTCACCGCTCCGTTCGCGCCAGAGAAAATCAGTCCTACCACTTTTGGGTGCAACTCTGTAGTAGTCAACATAGAGCAGGCAACTGATAGCTTATTACTAGTAGAGATAAAAGCAGAACCGACGAACTTGATTTTTATTCAGGTTTACATGTCACCGAGCAATCGCTATCTCTCTGCTTTTGCAAAAAAAGCAAAAGCAGAGAGATAGAAAGGGGAAAAAAAGATAGTTTAGGTCTACGCAAGGTGAGATGGAAAGATAGGGGGGATTACTGGAGTGATAATTATAGAATAATAAACAGCGGCTGGAACGAGAGCTACGAGGGGTTACCATAGTATTAAATAAAGAGGTAGGAAGAAGCGTAGTCAACAAAGCATGTGACGGATAGCTTATTACTAGTACAGATGAAAGCAGAACCGACGAACTTAGGTATTATTCAGGTATACAGTCCACCGAGCAACCATTAAGAAGAAGAGGTCGATAGGATATACGATCAGTTAGAGGACATAATCGCATGTGTTCCTGCTGGGAAACATTTGATAGTGATTGGGGATTGGAATGCGACGGTAGGCGAAGGAAGAGACGGTGATGAGGTCGGTGACTACGGGTTAGGTACGAGGGATGACCGCGGAGAGAAAGCAGTTGAGTTCTGCAGGAGACAGGGGTTAGTCATCACCAACACTTCGTTTAGACACCACAAAAGACGCAGGTATACATGGAAATTGCCAGGTGACTCAGAAAGGTATCAGCTAGATTATATCCTGGTTAGACATAGGTTTAGGAACAGTGTGATAAATTCGCACAGCTTCCCGAAAGCGGATGCGGACTCTGACCACGATTTAGTTGTTATGAAATGTAGCGTCCGCTTCAAAAAGATAAGGCAGGCGCGGCGAGTTAGAAAATGGAATGTAGAAGCATTAACCGGTTTGAAAAGGAAGGAATACAAACAGGCGGTAGAGGAAATCATGGAGGATGGTAAAGAGCTAAGTACTATTGAAAAACAAATGGAAATGTAAAAAGAAAGGGTTATCGAAAGCCGCAAAATACACTATTGGAACCATTAACGCTAAAAGGACTAGGACACCATGGATCACGGATGAGATGATTACTAAGATGGATGAGCGGCGAAAATGAAAGAATGTGAATACAGAATTAGGCAAAATGAAGTACAAAGAATTAAACAATAAATTGAGGCGGGCAATAAATAAAGCAAAAGAAGCATGGTGGAAGACGCAGTGCGAGGATATGGAAAGTCTACAGAGGAAGGGTGAAATTGGTGCGCTGTACAGTAAAGTTAAATCGTTATCGGGAAGTAAGAAAGGAAGATCTATGCTAACAGTTAGAGATAAGGCGGGTGAGGTAATAGTTGACATAGGAAAGATCTAGGAGAGATGGACGGAGTGTATAGAAGAACTGTATAGTAGAGAACTTAGACCAACAAAGTTAGACATAGAAAATGATCGTGACGTAGAGGAAGATAACTTAGGTCCAGGCATACTCGACGATGAGATAGGAAGGGCATTTTGGGAGATGAAACTAAATAAGGCCGTGGAGGTGGATAGCATTCCCGCGGAACTATTGAAATGTTTTGGGAAATGTGGGTGGGAGAGGCTATATGGGCTGATTCGTAGTATTTATAAGGAAGGAATCTGGACGGAAGACTTTGTGAGATCAGTTTTAGTTCCTATTCCGAAAAAGGTAAAGGCTACACCATGTGAGAACTACAGGATGATACGTTTGATATTCCACGCAGCTAAAGTTGTTCTCAGGATCGTAAACAAAAGGATAGAATATTATATAGTTTTATATAGTTATTTTATATAGAGTTGTTATTCTGATTTTTGTGACACCTAGCGTGTTCCTTGACTCGTAACTTGATATTCCTGCCGGTCTGACCGACATAAACGCTGTTGCAATCCTCGCATTTCAGTTTATAAATGCCTGATTTGAGAAGGCTATCCTGGGTGTCTTTTCCATTGGCTAGAAGTTTGGAGAGGGTTATGGGTGAGTAGAAGGCTGCTTTGAGTGAGGTGGGTAGGCAGTTGGAAATCCTATATGAAAGATCTCCCAGAAACGGGATCGAGCACCACTTAAAATCTTTAGATACTGCGGGCTGTGATACGAAAATGCTTTTTATGGCCATTGCTGAAATGCGAGGATTGCAACAGCGTTTATGTAAGTCAGACCGGCAGGAATATCAAGTTACGAGTCAAGGAACACGCTAGGTGTCACAAAAATCAGAATAACAACTCTCTCTTCGCCAAGCATTTACTAGAATTCAACCACAGCAGTGACTTTGTCCCAGAGATATTACACACACTCCCAAAAGGATTAAAAATGGACGCTCTCGAGCAATTAGAGATTAGAAGGCACTTGGTGAACCCCAACACGACACTTTGTAATGAGCAATTATTCCCATACCCCTCCCCACTCCTCTCCGAGAAATTAGCCTGGAAATGGTCAAAACAATCCATCAACGCACCTGCGAGCCCCCACCCCTCTCAAATCCTTCCAACCCTCCCCGCTCCCACTCTGTCCTGAGGGTATATATGCTTGCTCTGTCTGTTTTGCAAATTTGTACCTGATGATGCCGCAAGTCGGTGAAACGCGTTGTACCGTATGATAAAATCTGTGGAAAAGTACGAGTCTTTCTTTCTTTTTAGTAATGGGTGAAAAATAATGTTTATGAAGTTGGCATTAGTGGGCAAAGACAAAAGCACAGAAACACACAAAAAAAGGAAAGTAACTCACTTGGTTTCGAATTTTCGGTGGTCCAAGCCACCTTTTCGCGAGGAAGAGAAGAACAGCACTGAGCAAAATACGTTACTGGAAACAACGGATGGAAGGGGAAGGTGGGGAGAGGTTTGTGAGGGGAAGGATTAGTAGGGGATTTTTAGAAGTGTGGGGATAATATGGAAGGAGATGGGGGCGGAGTTGCACATTTTTATTCATTTAGATAAACTAAAAGAGAAATTGATTACCAATCCTTGAAAACGAAAAGATCGAAGACAAGTAGATAAAGTCCTATTTCATAGACACCCTAGGCATCACCACCTACTTAGCAGTATGATAATTCTTTTCTGCTAAAAAGGAAAACTTAAGATCCAATTCATGGTGCTCCTTGTCTTTTATTGCCCCAGCACCGTGACCTCAAACTCCCAACCCTACCGGGTCGCCTGCCTCCCTCCGGCCGGCATTGGCTGAGTAACATCGGCAATGAGACCATCGCGTACAAACAAAGTTCCACATTTCAAAGTCGCCGTTTAATTTCCTCCTCAAAGGAAAAACGAGCCCGTCTCCGACGTCGCATATTACTTTCCTTCATAAATTCAGGCCCAGTTTTCCCAGCAACGGAGATCTCGCGGTGGAAATTAAAGACGGGAATGAGAGTTATGGGCAAAAAGGAGGAAAGAAACAGACGCCCTTTAATTAATCCGCCCAAAAATTGTCGCGCGAAACGGACCGATTCATAAAGTTATTTTTTCTATTTTTTTGTTAACTCAAAGAGCAGATTATTTGCGGTTTCTGGTTTTCCTTCGTTAATTTATTTCTCGAGTTTGTTTACTATCTTGGCCCCAGTTATAAGTTTTCACGTCTTCCAAGTTGGACGGCAACTTTTCTTGTGGATGTTTTCCCCCTCCTTTTCATACCTACTTAATTCTCAAGAAAATTCAGTCTTTACAACTGATTCACTCACATCGAAGTCGTTTGAGGAATACTTCTTCAAACGCATAAATTATACCTATATAGATACATATTTGTATATGTTTATGGTTTATATTATTATAAGGTAATTTACCGGTTGAGGTAGGTTTTTGGATGGAAACATCTACTGTTTAAATAAATACTTTGTGACTCCTTACAAAATACTAAATCCAGCATCCTACTCTACATCGGGTCCCTCTTCATCTCTGAGTACTTTCTTCCTCCCTTCATCCCGTCCAACATCCCTATCCTGTTCCTTCCCTTTCATCGTCTGCTTAACATTCTCCCCTCTATTACAGTCTTCAACATCCCAATACCGATTAATACACCCTTCATCCATTATTCCT
Organism: Hetaerina americana; assembly: GCF_022747635.1. NCBI lineage: Eukaryota > Metazoa > Arthropoda > Insecta > Odonata > Calopterygidae > Hetaerina > Hetaerina americana. The sequence goes on along the minus strand of NW_027286986.1, from coordinate 2,931,959 downwards.
GCCTCCATAGGATTTCTCCCAACGAACCCCTCACTTCGCCAACCATACCAAGTACTTCCTCATTTGCTTTCTTCTCGGTCCATTTCACTTCTCCCTTCATCGCCACACCCACATTTCAAAGCCTCCAATCTACGTCTATCCCACTGCTTCAATGACCACGTTTCCGCGCCGTACATAGCCACGGTCCATATCAAAGTTGTACCGAGTGTTTTCTTAATATCCTTACTCAACGTCCCTCTCATCAACTCCCTCCCAGAGAATATGAGTCCAGGCTACTACGGGGCTCGGCCCAATCGGCCGTGTGTCTTGCCCAGCAGCGGGCGAGGCAAGGCTTCCGCGGTCGTCATCCCACGAAACCCTTGCAAGGGAAAACCAGCAGCAGCAGGAAATAAGACGCAGGGGAAGAAGACCAAATTAGTTAGAATAGGAACGTGGAATGTTGGGACAATGATGAGGGCAGGGGAATCGGAGAATGTTAAACGAAAGATGGAAAGGGGAAATATAGATATCTTAGGTCTATGCGAGATGAGATGGAAGGATAGCAGGGATTACTGGAGTGATAAGTATAGAATAATATACAGCGGTGGGGACGAGAGCCAACGAGGGTTTGCCATAGTATTAAATGAAGAGGTAGGAAGAAGTTTAGCCAATATAGAACTAGAATATTACTCGTAGAATACACATAGAATATTACTCGTAGAGATATAGCGTTGGACGCCCGACGACCGCGTGAACCGATGATCAGGTGGCCAAAGTGGAAAACGTTTTGGATTCCGACAGGCGTTTAACCATCGTCCCTATCAGTGAGGAGACCGGCCTTTCAGGCGGACAGTCCACACCATTGTAACAGAGGTGCTTGCGACGAGGAAAGTGTGCGCGAAGCTGGTGCCGAAAGTCTTGAGCGAGGAACAAAAGCTGACGGGGGTGGAAATATCCAAAAGACACTTTAGACTACGTCCAGGAAGACGGAGGTTTTCTCGACAACGTCATTTCCGGTGATGAAACGTGGGTGTTCCAGAAAGACCCAAGACAAAACGCCAAAGTTCAAAATGGCACACGCAGTGGCCCCCGCGTCCGAATAAAGCTTGGATATCAAAATCCAAAATGAAAACCATGCTGATTGTTTTTTCCGACCGACGTGGCATTGTTCCCGAGGAGTTTGTGCCTGCTGGAACGCCCGTAAATGCTGCATTTTACGTGCAAGTGCTGACACGCCTGCGAAATCGCGTAACGCGCGTGCGACCAGCCATTGCGAATAATTGAAAACTTCACCATGACAACGTGCCGTGCCACGGTGCGATTGTTGTGCGGCAGCTGCTGAGGAAATTCGGCATGGCAACGTTGCCTAAACTCCCCCTCGCACAGCCACGTCCTGGCTCAAACAGACTTTTGCTTGTTTCAAAGGACTCCCCGTTTCCCACCCGCACCTGAGCAGTCTGAGACATGTACAGGTTGTGGATTAGCCTCCTTTCCCTCCAATCTATTCCTATTTTCTGCAATATACTCTTTAGGTTTTCCCAATTCACCCTATCAAACGCCTCATAATCTCAATACTGCAATGGCATCACGTGATGCCATTGCAGTAATGAGATCACTAATCGAGAGGAATATAGAATACAACCAGGAGGTATTTGTCTGTTTCGTAGATTTCGAGAAAGCGTTTGATAGGGTGAATTGGGAAAAACTAATGAGTATATTGCAGAAAATAGGAATAGATTGGAGGGATAGGAGGCTAATCCACAACCTGTACATGTCTCAGACTTCTCAGGTGCAAGTGGGAAACGGGGGGTCTGGATGGGCAGTGTTAGGAAGAGGTGTAAGGCAGGGTTGCCCATTATCACCGTTGCTGTTCAACCTGTATGGGGAAAGGAAATGATTAAAGAGGCATGGGAAGAATTGGAGGTAGGAATGAAAGTGGGCGGGGAATTTGTAAAATCAGTTAGGTTTGCTGATGACCAAGCTTTAGTTTGTCAGTCAGCGAAGGGGTTGCAAGCATTGCTCAGTGAATTGTAAATTCAGTGCGACAGGTATGGGATGAGAATCAATATTAATAAAACTAAGGTTATGGAATTTTCTCGAAAAAAAGGCTAATACAAACATTAAAATAGGAGGGTAAAAACTAGAGCAGGTCGAACAGTTTACGTATCTTGGTAGTGTTTTGGACCAACACGGTCAAAGTAGTAGGGACGTAAGAAGAATTGCACTAGGCCAAGAGGCTCTCACAAGGAGGTGGGATTGTGACAGGGACGTTGAGTAAGGATATTAAGATAAGACTCGTAAAAACTTATGGAGCGTACCTATGTACGGCGAGGAAACGTGGCCACTGAAGCAGGATGATAGAAGTAGATTAGAGGCCATTTATGCATTCTATCGGAACAGGCAGCTGATTTGGAAAGGGTAGTGGGCTCAGGGAACGGAGGAAGGAAGAGGAGAGGCCGAGAGTTAGTATAACCCTTCCGTTGACGATGGGCGCCTGGGTGTGTACACTTTAGCGTTACATCTAACGGACGGAGAACTCACTTTAGTTGTCCTCCACAAGCAGAGATCAAATGCCACCTGAATATCCTGCAGGAATTTCGAGAATGTTATAAAATCATAATATTAAGTAAATATAAAATCATTATGTTCATTCCCATTTGCTGTTCTTACGAATGTTGACCAAATGTGTCTTAATGCGATATATCAGAATCCAATGCGCTTATTTGAACTTTAAAGATTATGGAAATTAAATTGACATTTGAGATTCGATTTTTAAACGTGTAGCGTGTATGTTTAGCCATAGATAAACCTGTAAAATGTACAAATTTTGGAGAACGCGAAAGATAGGTCTTAAAACGGTTTTCAAAGATTAGCCAAACTGGAGAGTACAATGATGTGTTTTGCTATTATTAGAATTTGTTAAAATTGAAATGGGAAAAAATCTCAATTTAAAGGTAGCTTTTGTGTTCCAGCATTGATGGTGGACTGAAAAATTGATCTAAGATTCTTCAATTCACTTTAAACTTACACGACTTTGTTTAATGTATTTGCTTAACTTGTGGATGTGTTTTAAGCATCAAATAGTGTTTGTTCACCATTCACGTAAAAGTCATTGAAACCATGGCTACCGCCTTTCTCCCCTTCGTCTCTTCAAGAAGCATGATTTTGAGTTACTGGGGGATGAGGTGTTCTTTTCCGTGAATTCCATTGCGCCTTAATTCTATTAGAATACCGACTGAAACGCTCATTTCTTTGGAAAAACCTGTCTAAAGGCAATTAATGCATATAAACCTCTCGGAATTTGAAAAATTTAGGGGTTTTAGACACTCCATTGATAATTGTTGATCGAGCATTTTAATACTGATACTGAGGTAATTTTAGTGAATAAAACGGGAAAGACACCAGTGTATTTTGAAATATGGGATATTATCGGTTAAGTTATAATTTTATTACCTACAAGGCAAATATGTTTGTGAGTGAATCGAAAGAAAGTATGAATAAACAAACATTTCAATTCAATGTATTGATGAAGAGTTATTTTTAGAAAACACATCCCAAAGATTGTTATGATTGATATGAGTGATACGACCGGAGGAATTGAGAATTCGCTCTTCGTAGCGAAGTACGAGTACAGCGCCCAGTGAGTCGCGAGCAAGGACGTCCGCGCATTATTTTGCATGGATCCAATCGAGAGGGTGTTATTACTAATGCCATTTCATTTTTTCTATCCCTTCATAATTTCCCATCTCCGCATAGTCATGCAATCAACAGGGTGAACGAGGGCTCTCTCGAGTTGCAGCGCGATTCGATCGTCGGTTCTTGCGCTCGCTCGTTGCCTCAGAGATACGGTTGGTTCCCACTAGAGGGATACCATGCGTGAACTTGGTAGCCTAACATGACGCCGGGCATTCATCATTGAGTGTCGGCCGACGGGGTCGCGGTTTCTCGCGTACTCTGTGGAGTGTAAGTTCCATTGAATCCAGCTGTGGGGCAGAGCGCAAATACCTCCACCATTCGCTCTCTAAAGGAGTTTCGCCTCGGCGTGTCATCAAGTGTTCACGCAGTCGAATTCCATGGGGTCGGTCGACCCCGGACGACGGTGTTATGCAAACAGCTGGAGCACGGAAGTCCTACAACCACGATTTATTTTTTTTCTTGATTTTTCCTAACTTTTATCAAGAAACGGATATTCGTAGGGTGACCAACTGTTAATAAAATTCCAAGTACGGGGGTTGTATTTTCTTTGCCTACAACCACGTTCTTCTTATTTAGATGGCATCATTTTGGAGGCCATTTCACTGTAGGTGGGTATTCTTTTTAATATCGAAACAATTCCTTTCCAAAATAGGACCCTACAATTTATCAAAATTTTTTACAACAGGGAATGGAATTTCCAAAGGTGAAATGACTTTCAAATATATTCACCTTTTTGAATTTCACTGGAACATTCCCAAAATTCCTTCGGGAATCTCAAGAGTAGAGCTTCATACTAATATTCTTTCCTTAACGTGGTCGATTGAACCATGACTACGGGGGTCGGTTAATTGATTTCGTTGGCCTAGACAAGAGTAGCTGTCACCAGTGTTACAACAATGTTGTTATTCGAAAACAATAGCCCTAAAATGTCTGCGTTCCAATTTTCAAATCGCTGCGTCGTTTAGTTTGAGTGAGAGAGTCATTGAAGACGGGCATTATTGACATTTTTTCAAGAATTAATAAAATCTTGCACTGTGTAGGGATTGTTATTTTTAAGTAATCTACCGGTTAAGGTAGGTTTTGGGTGGACACAACTTCCAAATAATTATGTTGCGACTCCTAACAAAACACAAACCAGTAACCTACTCTACATTAAGTTCCTCTACATCTCTGTGTACTTCCTTCCTCCCTTCATCCCGTCCAACATCCCTATTCTGTTCCTGCCCTTTCATATTTTTGGGAAAGAAAGCGAACGATGAGATAAAAACTGAATTGGGCGATGTTTTTGGGGACTCTGAGCCTTCGATATCATCAATAAAATGTATTGGGCAACTGAATATAAATGTGGTCGAAAGAGTCTTTTTTTATGATTAGCGTCCATTTCGTCCAAATGAGATCCCCATCAAGGAATGGTCGATAAAACCCATGTATTGATAAACAATGATTAACGAGTGACTAAGAACAAGTTTGCTGAGACTGTGGGCATTTTATAAGAACAGTAACTCAATATTTTGCATGAATATTTGGGAATACGTAAGCTCTGTGCCTGATGGATTGACCTCTGTCGACGACAAATGCTATCGTCTGAACAATTCGAAGGAGTTGTTGTACATGGTCAACTTCAATTAGACTTTTCACACCGTTTTGTAACCGTAGACTAAAAAAGATCTTACCCCAATAGTAAGGAGAGCAAGGAGCAGTTGGGACAGTGTTCAGCCCGTGGTGAATCGAAGCTTAAGAAAGCCAAGGTGTGTTTGTCGGTCAGGAAGGTCTTGGTCACAGTGTTTTTGGATGCAAACGAAAGAATGCTAAAAACCTCTTATTCTATTAACTTGACAAAGGCAAAGTTATAAGCATAAAGTGTAGAGGCATTAGGCTAATTTGACTCAGATTATAACCGATCGCAATCGACGAAGAAAAGTGGAGACTGCCCCGAGGAAAATGCACCAGCGCGCAAATTGACCAACGCAATGGTCACATTGAATAATTAATTCCACATTTATAATCAGTCGTTCACTTTTTTTTCTCACCTCCTAGTATCAATTTCATAAGCAATAAGATAAATGGTTTTTTATCACATGGCCATTTTAGCCTTTGGCAAGACAACCGCTGGTGAAAACAAGTTTTTGAAAAGTAATATTAATGAAAAAATTATATTCTCTATGCCGACAAAATATATTTATTGTGAAAACAACGCGATGAACAGAATAAAGGAAAATTAATTGTACATTAAATACAGGGGAAAAAATTGTTATATGCTTGATTAAATAGAAAGAGCCTCAAAGACATTCAGCAAAACGGGAATTCGAGGTTCACGTGTTAAGTACAAAATGTTTTCTTAGGCTGTTATATTTATTCTGAATTCCTTATATTAAAGCTAACTCTAAATATTCTGAGAGTGATTATTTTCAGATTATATTCATTTCTTTATTGAGATGATAATGCACAACTTACGCTTTAAAGATGCAATACGAGTATGCGTTAAATATGAATTTCGTTAAGAGGAACGCAAGTGCCAATCAACGAATGGTTAAATGCAGCAAATGATTCCAAAGCCAAAAACCTATCTGTACAAGGACTAAAGAGATATTTAAGACATTTATGTAATTGAAACTTATATTATTCATATGATAATAGTTTGAACTTTTAGGATTATTTTCAGCCCATCAAAATTTCCTGCTGTGCTTCCTAGAGCCTTCTCCAAAGATGCAATATAATCTCGTTTTAATTTATTCCTTTTCATTGTCTTTGAACTAAATTATCCAACCCTAATTTTTTTAAGTCAGGATATCACTTCAAGAAACTTTGGTCAACCACTATTGTTAATAATCATCGTCTCTTGAATACAGACACTTTTGTTAGCCTGGAAGCCAGTAGCAAACCGGTTACGAGATGTAGAATGAAAACAGATGAAAAATGTCCGGGCAAAGTTAAATGATACTACCCGTGGGTTGTGTTTGACTCAAATTTTTCGTAATTTGGTTCCATCCGATAGATTGTCCGTCCTTGTTCAGACTATCATTAAATGCACCTTATACTTTGCAAAACAGTTATGTTCCCACATGAAATGCTTTCAAATACTTTCAAAACTCCTTTCTTCTCAGGGAAAATAACTCGCTGTTCAGCGACAGTCAGATGGAATGCGATCCAATGAGGACGTAGAAAAAAAAGGATTTCGGAAGCCGCTCTGTCTTGCCGCGGTGCCACCGACCCTGCGCAAGCCTTTCTTCCGCTTTCTTCGCTTCCTCCATGCGGAGATGGAGCTTTTCTTCCCTTTGCCATACTTTCTCGACCCCTTCTCAGCCTCCCGTCCCCACTCCTTTCCCGCTGCTTCATCGAGGGAGTGCCGGGAAGGCGACACTCTTGAGACGGACGAAGATGCCTCCGGACCCAGGCTCCTTGAGCGTTGAAGTCTCCGTAATGTCGCCATATTTTGATTCGCTGGGATCTTTGGAGGAACTTCCAGGCGAGTCACGGTTCTGAAACTTGCCGCTATGGTTCTTTCTTCAGGAGATTGGTCCATTATGGAAGTCCTTGACCTATGACTTCCTGTGCTTCTGTTGCTCAACGTTTTCGGCTTCCGTCTTTTGAGATCCTCCTTCACTTTATCCTCTGATCCCTTGTAGTCAATCTCCACCCGTTCTCCTTCACCTGTATCCGTTCCCTTGTAGTCTTCCATAGAATACTCATACTCGAGAGAGCCCACACCTCCCGGTTTCCAGTCGTATACAGCTCCGTCGTCCGCCTGAAGGGTTATAATCACGCCGCCTCCTACGGTGCCCCCAGAACCTCCACCGTTCTCGGGCCTCGATGTCTCGAGACCGTCCCCCTCAGCCCCGGACTCCCACTGCTCCGTTCCAACTTCGGCCCAACTGCCCCTTCTCCTGCGACCGAATTGCTCTTGTCCACGGGCAAATCTCCTGCCCTCCCCTGCCCAAGTCCTACGCCTCCAGGCCTCCCCTTTGGACCAGGTTTGGGGGGTGCCGGGGTGGAATATTGCACCCACGGTCGCAGGTATGGATCGTTCCCTGGTGCCCCCTTTCGATTCCCCCCACGATGGCCTCAGTCTGTCCAACACCTTCCTCGCCGCCCGTAGTCCCGTCTCTTGCATTAGGTGGAAGTTCATGGCAAGAAGGGCCATCCCAGTAAGCAGGTAGAGAGCGCAGAAGGTCAACTTTCCATCTACCATCATCATGTCCTTGGTGGTAACGTAGTCAGAGAACACCCCTCCGAATGCTGGGGTGAGGTCTTCGTTCGGATGCGGTGTGATGGGGCCAGAGGTCGTCATCAGGTCCGCATATTCATCGTCTATGTACACTGAAAGTGAAAGGAAACATGGACGATTTATTATATGAATTCTTACCTCCAAACCTACCAATTTTGAAGCTACTGGTCCAAATGCGGGACCATTATTTGACTAATAAAAATATCTTTAAAGAATTTGATCTAGAAATCCAGAGGGTTTTTTTTGTTTCGCGCTTTTAAGAGAATGTAGTTTTATGATGTTTAAATCATGAGATTAGGAGCGTCAGATGTGAAAATTATTTTTATTGGTTGCTTATAAGCCCCCAACTCATTTATCGAATCGATGCATGATTACTAGAGCATAGGAGGCATAAAGACTTTAATGTATATCCTCTAATTAAATTAACCTTTGGGTCTGGATGAAGATAAAGTTTAACTCTAATAATAAAAGAAGTTTAACTCTAATAATACTCTAGGATGATCTTTCAGTAATGAAATGGATAAACAACGCACTAAAAATAGATTGGTCAAGTACACACGTGTTTCAAGGGATATGGACTGACATGGAATCCTAATGTGACGGTAAAAGAATCTTTGAAGTAGGTCCATAGATTCTGAGATTCATACCTAGTCTCCTCAGTACACAGAATAAACATCGAGTAGTCATAAATTTGGGCATCGATGTGGGTGGTTAAACGAAAAAAGGGCAGAATCTAAAAAAACAACGAACACATTTAAGATCTTTTTGCTATTTTAGACCTGGAACATACGTACTGATAATTTATAAGGGTTATTTATATCGGTAATTGAATTAATCTGATCCGAACCAGACGTTGAATTAATGTCGTATGAGCGAATGACTGATCAGTCAGCGAAACAAACAATTGATAATGATTTTTGGAACGTTCTTCTTCCGTTTGAGACTTTCATGGACCATGATATCCGAGGTATATGGAGATTCCAAACCTGTAATCCGATGTTATGACCATTTTATTTTTAAGATTAGAATGGAATCATAATTTCAATATACATCAATATAGCTGATATTGAAATAAATGTTATTGATATTATTCTTTGTGGGTAATTAGCACTCGCTTTTAGTCAAATGTGTACCAGTCACGCAGAAGATATTGTTTCTTGCTGGTTTATTATTAATAAGCAGAAAGGAAACTAATGACTGAAATAATACCTCTGACGGCTGTGCGTGGAAGGAACAAGTAAGGGAAATTGTGCAGTGGCTGTTTCAGTTGTGGTGTTTATCTCCTGAAATACTTGACAACAGTTATTAAGTATATTTAAGAGACATAAGGACGAAATAATGATCGACATAGTTCATGCCATATGAATTATGTCGATTTTCAAGGAACATTCACATCCGATTTTAAAAGATGTTTAAACTCTGCGTTCCATCGAACTTGATGTGAAAAATGGGCATATTTCGCTCATTTCTGGCGTGACTTACAGTAATTGTCCATGTCTAGAAGCCTCCTAGTGGTCCCAGAAGCTGCCGATCCAAATGTGGGACCCCCAACGGGTGCCGAACTCAGGGCTTCCTTCGCCGCAATGCCAACAGCGGCCGAGGAGGCACCGGTCCCGTCGAGCGCCTTGGGACCGGCGCCACCGACCTCCGTCGTTTCCGCCCCTCGAAAGGCGTCACCCGGAACGAGATCTCCAAAGCCCACGGTCACCAGGGAGACGACGCAAAAATACGCGGCGTCAAGGAGGGGCCAGCCCTCCCACGCAGAGAACAGCGTGGCGCCCCCTGCCACAAAGCCGGCGATCACCGACAAGCACGCCCACACCGGGATCTGCTTCTCACTCTTGGACGATGAACGGCCGCTGCCACCGCGACGCCGGGCGACGCCTCGGACGCCCTCCGCTGCTTCCAAACTCATCTCGAAGACCGCCGAAGACGCCACTCCGCATTCCAGGTAGTCGGAGTCACTGTCACCGGAGTCACAATCGAGTCTCCCTCGGCGAGTGCTGCGACTGCTGCCACCTCTTCTCCGCGGGGGTTTTCGGCGACGACCAGCTCCCCTGAAGAATTCATTCAGGAGAGAGGGAAAAAAGATAGAGGCGGGGCCAACGGGATGTTCGCCAGCTCATCCATCCTCGTTATCCCAAACCACTTCATGCATTTAGCGACACTCACTAAATTTCATGTTGGCAAGGAACACGCGGTAATTATATGATTAATTTTCCTTATGAATCCATAATCATCGGTGTCCTTTTTTTCATTCCAGTCTTTTTCTATTTTTCGCGAATTTCCTCATTATACTCCTTAACCCGTCTTCAATTTCTCCATTTTCATGAAATATATCTGTTATTGGACACTTCATGTCTTATTCTTTAAGTGGAATAATCCCAGTTACACGAATTCCGAAAACTTCTTCCAAGCTTCACTGCTATTGTTCGGATAAATGTTCACCTTACCGGTAATAGCCTACTTTCTTACGTTTTATTTCAATTAAAACCAGCTTGGTAGAGCGATAAATAGAGAGTTTACACGGGACAGATGAAATTGCTTCGCTGGATGGGAGGGTAACGGTATGATCAGGAAGTAAGAACGGAAAATTGTGCACACAATCAAACACAAAGTTGGAAAATATAGATTGACTAAGGTAAGATTCAGAAGAGATGAAAATAATTCAAAGAGGTTCCACAATATGTTAAAGGTACTAGTGGAGCGAGTTTTGATGCAAGGGCACTGCTTAAAACTTAAACAATTAAGGCGTATTCAGATGGGATGAGCCAAACTCATGATTCCCAAACTCATGGGTTATTACATGTTATAAATTGTCTTTCGTCAACATATGTAGTACTGATTATCATGAAAGTTACCATTATAATATTTTATCTCTCCACAGCAAATTTAATTTGAACATCACTATCAATGAAATTTGAAAAGATATTTCATATCACTAAATCCATACTTAGTAGAGAATCAAGCCCGGTAAAGCTGCCATTTGTATTGATGGTTAGGCGTAAAATACGATTCCTCAAATTTTGCTCATTTTAATGACCTGGACATCGTTTTTTTTAATCCTGGCTTGCATGAAACACTAAGAAAATATATTCTCTTGATTTTGTTAACTTTTATTGTTATATTTCTGAATATCGGTTCCCTTTACCCCAACATCTCGGTATCATTCTCCCTTTAAATAGGAAATCTCTGCTTCCCTTTTTCGTTTTACACAATGGACCCCAATAACTTCGATCTTAGAGGATTTCTTAATTGATCATGAATTTTGGGCTACACTTTTTCAATGAGATCATTTCAAAATTAACCACCCGTCATTCCAACATTCAGAGATATAAACAAGTGCTTCAATATGCCAAGAACTACGCTTCATTTTGTCTTAGGTACCCATTGAACTGAAAATAATCCAATGGTAGGGCACCTTAAAAGTGCCCTTCCATTTAGGAAATGCAGATTTTTCGAGAAATTGAAGGCATAAGAAATGGAGCTGTTCATTTGACAATTCGGTCTGAGCGTGGCCGTTACCTTACTCGTACGTACGCCCTTCACTTAACTGGTTCAAGTGCGGAAGCTGCAACACCAACTCGTTCTGATCTTGAACGAGTTGGGAATGGGAACTGAAGCTTTCAATTGATCGAGGGCTAGTTTCACTCAGTTTCCTCCCCATCCTTTCCAATTGCTCCTCATATCGACCCCAACATCCCATCCCTTTTATTTTTTTCCATGGTGGTCGTTTTGGTTATCATTCTGGTTTGTTCGTTCGCAGGTTTCCGCGGCGATGAGTAGGTGATTTCCACATTTTTCGGGCTGCGTCCGCGTATGTCGTTTAAATCCATAACAGTTCCTGTGGCAAATGGTACATCGGTGAAACATGTAGAGCGCTGAAAACACGTATGAGTGAACACCAGAGGGCAACCAAAGCCAAACAGTTTAGAGCATCGGCCATCGCTGAGCACGCCTGGAGTGAACCCGGACACTCTATTCTGTTCGACAACGCTAAAATAATAGCGAAAGAAGAAAAATACTTCCAGAGAATAATCAGAGAGGCCATTGAAATCGTTAAAAGGCCAGAAAATTTTAACAGAGAGGATGGATATCCACTCCACAGTGCGTGGAAAAGAATTATTCCGCGCAAATATGAGGACGTTCCCTGATTGGCCAAGAAATTTCCCGGTATTGGCGCCGGATTTTCTCTATATAAGACGGGACAACAAGCTTCTTTTTATCCTTGACCTGAGGACGCCAGCAGGATAGCTGGCGAAACTGTTGTGGATTTAAACGACATACGCGGACGCAGCCCGAAAAATGTGGAAATCATCATTCTGGTTTGTATTATTATTGAACATTTCCTCCTGTCAAAACTCTCCTGCTGTCAATATGGTAACTCCAAGGCGGTGGATCGATAACATTGACAACCGCAATCTCCAAGTGCATTAACTTCCACCGTACGTTTTATGCGTGCCTTTACTAAAGTTCTGACGCATGAGTCTTATTACGTAGCCATAAATTAATTTTCCATCAATGAGAGATTATGTTCATTCTAATCTCAGAAAGAGAGAGAGAGGGAGGGGAAGGAAGGAGAACACCGATCGGCAAGAGTGGATAAAGATCAATGAACGATTCGCGCATCTCCGGAATTCGGGACTATTCAATATTCCATTTGAATTGTAATTGGTTCATTCTGCTACAGCTGATGTTGGCATCCATTGGACTGGAAATATCGGCACATATCTTGAAGCGGCCATGCCAGGCGGCTTTCATTATTCCACTGCGGAAACAAGAGTGGCGGCCAATGTATTCGCTCTAAAGCGTTACTGAGTCGCAGTCATTTTACATCGGTAGAAAATTGGGGTTAACTCCGTATGGAGAGAGAGTTGTCTGCCGGTCGCATAAATATTCGGGTACTCGAATAAATTATTCTAGCAATGAATCATATCGTAGAAGTGCGAATTGGAAACTCTTAATCTACGAGAATAGCAGTATTGGAGTGCGCCTTGCATGGCAATTGAACTCTTTGCATAGTCGTAGATGAAAGCTGTGTAATTCAAACCGCCCTCGTAATGGTTTAATGTCCACACTTGGTGGCAGTGGCGGTTTTTTACTTGCTATCTTCAAATCTTAAATGAATTTATTCTCCCGGATAATTTCTCTTTTAGTACATCCTTTACAAATCCAATTTGCTATCACAGAAGCAAAATCATGTAAATAATTCAAATTTACAACATTCATAATACAGCTAAATGATACAGCATTTTAGGTTCTACTAATCCCTTCTCTTCCCTTGTCATCAGGTGTCTTTTTAAATGTATCAATTGTTTGCTTGCACACGCATATCGATTTTGAAATCTTTTTCCCCTCTATATCGAATTCTTTGCCAATATCCGAATATTTAAATCAACATTTAAATAATATTTAACTTTGGGACTAGAATACTTACTGTTCTATAACCCTTTTGAGCATAAAAAAGCATTTTATTAACTTATTTTTACCTTCCTTAGTTAGGCATTTTAATTGTAACCTTTTTACTTTATAAATTTGCATTGAAAACGTCGTAGGTCATAATTAACTTCCATTTCAAACGGATAATGACACATATGAACGTCACTCACAGGGTTTGTCACTGTCCTTTTAATTTCGTATAAAACTGGATTTATTGCGTCGCGGCATCATCAGGTGCATGGACACGGCAATACAATGTGTATATTGTATCAAAAAGGGAGAGTGGGATGGGTTGTATGAGAGAGGAGGTCCAAGGAGGGAGGGGGAGGAGTGCGGGGAGAGGGTTCTCTTGTCCTTGACCGCTCGGGCGGATAAGGAGGTGGGGAGATCTGTGGATCCTTTCGTTAACGGACATTGTTGAGGATGGATGCGCCACAAGGTCCAAGTCTTTAGACCTAAATGGAAGGGGGTAGAGTCGAAGGGATGCAGAACATTGTTTGCATACAAGGTGTCCTCCACCACACTTTCAAACATCTCCATTTTTTTTTAAATTTGGTCCGGCCTGGGTCCCTTTTGTGTTGGAACGGATGATGCTGGGCTCAAAATCGCAAGTGTGATTCTGAGCGCAGAGATGTTTAGCAAGAAGAAATGAGTCAATTTCTTTCTTGGAAACAAACTTCGTGCTTTCTTTTAACTTAATCTTCAAACCTCCTCCTCTTTCTGCCAATATTTGTTGCTGGAGTCATTACAGTTCAATTGACACTCTCAGCTTTTATACACCCAACCTTGTCTTTAATTTGGCAAATGACTTTTCTCAGCCTGGTTATGTTGAAACGGAGCTAACCTATATTCTGGTTGATGCCTCTCCAGCCTGAGGAGTATGGTTCCATGAAACGGCATATTTCGCCACTTAGATTCCTCTGCGCTCTTTTGGGCGCAGGGGTGCTGCGCTGGCTATAAACGTGACCAACCGCTACTTTGTAGCATTTTCTCTTGTATAATAAATAAACAAAGTCATCAGAGTTCCCATTGCTTAAGGCTACTTGCATGATTATCTTTAACTCTTTAACTCTTTTTTCTTGTTTTCTTTAGAGAGAGGAATGGTTAATGAAAGGTGGAGCATTGAATCAAATAATGCGAGTTTATAGGCGATATGTTGCGTGGAAAAGTTTGTTTTGTCCGTGTTTTTATTTTCTTGTTTTATCCGTGGGGGATCGAGATGGTGCGGTGGCTATCGACTGGCTTCCCAACCAGAGGGCCCAGATTCGAATCCCGGCGGCGACAGATATCTTTCAGTGGTTCCACGATCCCTACTTAAGGTACTTGCTTTGCGGAGGGCACTTTGAGTGAGTACGCCGTCCGTCGGATGGGACGTTAAGCTGCGGACCCCTTGGTGCCTTTCGTAAAGAGTAGGATAATGCCGACGCCGGGTTTCTCTCCACCCTTCATCCTTTCCTGTCCATCCCCTATGGCGCAAACGACCTCAGCTGTCGGTCGCCTCATCTAAATACTACTTGTTTTGTCCGTGGCCTTCCAATAATTGTCAAATTCCAATTTTTTATCCACCAATCAGATCTTCAGATCGGAAAAATTAAGGGACCATTTTTTCTCAACCTTTTGATTAAACTGAATGACTTTTTTGGCGCCATTAAATGTTTTTATGGAAATCTGCAATTATCTTTCTGACCCCATTAATTCAAAAATTACTTCAGCCAAGCAACGAAACCATCAATGCACCGTTTTTACATTGGGTCGGTCACTGCATTGGAGTTCATGTTCGAAGTCGCCCATGCACGAATATGTAAATGTCCGCATAAAAATAGCGAGAGGGGTGAGACCTATGCTTTGTTTATTGATATTACCATAACACATGAAGTAGATGTGAGAAATACGCGCCTTCAGGAGGAAATGAAACACGACAGGTCACTGAAGCGGAAACGCCTCTCTAGAATAGAGTGGCTTCGGCTAAGAGCAAGGCTTCTTCACAGGATAGTAATGAACAGATTACTTACGCCAAAAGGCACTAGTACGCAATTGTTTCGGTGTTTTGTTTTCAATTGCATACGAGCTTATTCCCTCGAGATTTTTTCCGTATTTTCATTAAAATTTGGTTAACTTCTGGTAGATAGAAGTTTCAATATTTATTTAAAGAATAAATTTTGGAGATTTAATCATCTGGCAACCCTTTTCAGAAATTAAAAGAATTATAACATTTTAGGTATGCACAAAATATGTTAAATTATAAGCATTTAAGAAACTTTCTTTTTTACTAATCATTTATAATTAATATTTACAATGCCAATAGCAGTCCTTTTTAGAAAATAGACTTTTTGGTCATGTGACGAGGCATTTCAACTCAAGGGCTCATACTACCCAGCTTGGTATTGTCGGTCCCGGTCAAGGAAACTTTTTTGCGCTGGTGATCTGCTCGATCCCATACGAGGGCGGTTCAATAAGTACCAGTGTTAAGAATGATGACACCATTTTTTTAAAAACATTTTTTTTATTTTTCAACATAGTCATTAGAAAGATACACTTCTCCCAATGCTCCGGCCATTTTTTTAGCCCCTCCAAAAATAGGATTTGTCCAACTTTCCAAAATATGTCCCGGCGATAACTTCCTCGTTTGAGCTAATTTTTTTCCCGCGAGCCATTTCTTCATGTTAGGGAATAAAAAAGGTCGCAGGGAACCAGATCGGGTGAATACGGGGGATGCGGCAGCAATGCATAACGTAGTTCATGCAGTTTGGCGCCGACAACTCCGGATGAGCTCGCTGTCCACCGTGAGCAATCGCGGAACCCATCGGGCCGACAATTTTTTCATCGCCAACTTATCATATAATATATTAATTGCCGTTCCGGTCGACACATCCACGGCCTCTGCTACTTCGCGCACTTTCGTTCGTCGATCAGCGAGGACCATGACATGGACTTTTTGAATGATTTCCTCGGTAACCACGTCTGCCGGGCGTCCTGGTCGCTCCTCATCAAAAACGGATGTTCTCCCACGCTTGAATTCGTTGAACCAATATCTGTTTATAACTGAGGTCATAGATGGCGAAGTGTCCCCATAAACAGCATCCAACTTTGCTTTTATCTCCTCGCATTTCTTCCCATCCAAAAACAAAAAGCGAATTACCGAACTATACTGCTCTATTTCCATCTTAGCGAAAATCACGAAACACGTCTTGCTCGATTGCCTGCCGAATCCAAACTAACATTTTAATCAGTCTAAAATTTGTTTCACCGTCGTTTGACAGATGGCAGCACACGATGATAACATAAACTTCCCTCAGGAACGCCCTTTGTCGTTAAACACGGGTACTTATTGAACCGCCCTCGTATTCCCCAGCCTTCAGGCGTTCGTCTTTTATATGTGTTCCTATCCTTTTTCCCTATGTCTATATCCATGTGAATTAATATGTGCTCGCCATTTGGCGGGTTTTCGTGTTTATTCAAGAGGTTACAACATGATTACAACTTCAGAGTTTAATCTCTGTTGACATCTCTTTGATGCAACACTAAAATACATAAAATGGTGGAACTACACCCAAGCACAAAGTCTAACTATGGCTGGATGGAAATCTATTAACTCAGCCAATAGTGAAAATGTACACTTTTATGTGTAGTATTAGAAAAACCTTGCAGTTATAGTTCTACTGAGGCTCATAAAAGTATATCCCAACCCAGCAACGGCAGTGCACCACCTTCCAGAATGGCCTTTCGCAGCCTATAGTATAAATATATATATACATAATATATGTAATTGCAATAATATATTATATAATTATAATAATATTTATTATTTTCAATGTACATAATATAATGGCGTTGGCCAACAAAAAATTGGAAAAACACAAGAAAGGACAGAAAAATTCCAAAAATTTCAGACTATGTTTGAGTAAGTGCCACCCTTCCTCTGGGCTAAGAATATACATGTGTGCATAAAATCTTAATGTGCCTGCATATATATATATATATATATATATAAATATATATATATATATATATATATATATATATATATATATATATATATAGAAACCATAAACACATTAATCAACCCGAAGGTCAGTTTGGTAGGTGATGGCAGAGTTCACCCAGCACTAAGCCCGACGGCGTGTGAAATTTACACATCAGGGTAGGGGGGCCAGTTCCTTTCCCTGTGCCGGCTTTGGTTGTCCAGAGAGACCTGGTTTTTCCCTGGGAGACCTGGAGGATTTTTTTTAACCCTAACCAATGCTTGGGCTAATGTAATAAAGTAGGCCCTTTTATATTTCAGCTAATTTTTTTCTCGTATTGACTGATTTCCATGGCTTTTGTCCGCCAAAAATAATTCAAGATACGATGAGGAGAAACTACGGGTTCGGTGAAATTTAATTCAATTTTCCATAAAATGCTTCGGAATTTCTTTTGAGTTTCGAATCGATGAGCACTCGAATTTGGAATAGGGAGACGATGGAGCTAATTGTTCCGCTTCATTTATGTTCCGCCATGTGCTGCCGCAAATAAATCAGCTTCAATCGAATGAGTGATGTGATTCGAAACCTCGGTGGCGGGATGCCTTGTAATAATATTCGCTGATGGCGATTTTTGCGGACAATTGTAATGTCCGGTCTCCGTCCACGCGTCGTTAGCAGGCGATGAAGCAAGACCGCTGTCGGTGCGACTCTGCCCTTCTCTTGGGAATTTTCAGGCTTCTGCAGGCCGCTGCCCAATCATGCCTGCAATAAAATCTAGAACTATTTTACACAGAAAATCCTCCTATTTTCTTAAAAATAATGATGGACTCCTTTCCTAATTTCCCGCTTTCTTCCGTCGAAATGAATGTTGCAGTTGCAGAAATGATCCGACCTTTGAGACATGAATATCGTACGGTAGCTCATTTTTTCGTAATTTTAGGTGGAATATTCCACCAGTCCAAAACCCATATGCATAAAATTAGTTGAGTCAGAACAGCTTCGTGGGCCTGATGAATATTGATAATGAAAATTCGAAACTATGCAGTATACATAAGTAATATAATGATAATATCCCAAACAACGTTAGCAAATCTGTAGCGCTATGCCGTGGTTTCAGTCCTGCTAATGCAGCAAGTTTTACGCATGACTGTGGTACAAGCTAGAAGAACGCCGTCGCAATTATTAAAATTGTATGAACAGTAGAGTTGGCGCCTTATTTACGGATAATTGTATTAATTGCATCTCACAACGCCGCTTTTTATTTATCATAATATGGAAGTAGGTATTTTAAAAGTGATGAATCAGTAGTAGCTTAGCAATGAAATTGGCTGAGTTTGAAGAAGCTTGAGAACTTGTTCACCCAATTTGTCAAATGAATTACATTATTTTCCGCTGGCATTGACGGAGTGAATACCATTTCTGTCCTCTCAATAATCTCTCACTGAGGTTTGATAGATAGGTTCGTGGTGTCATTGAAGAGTTCTGTTGGAAGATGAGTGGTGAATCTTGTGTGAATCATTTCTGAATCATTCATAAAAATCGGTGTCAAAACCTTGTTTCCAAGATGGGATGAAATAAAATTACGAAACAGCCATAAGTGTCGCTGATCACCTCGGCACACTATTTTTAATAATTCTTGTTAATGTCTGTTCTTCGCTAGTTCAGTTCTCTCAATGGCCATATTTAATTATATTTTATCTTAAAAAGCCGTGAATATTCATGCAATGGTATAGATGGGTATATTAAAAAAGAAATAGCGTATGGAGCATCAATATCTAAATGGCTTTATCATCACGGGGCTTTACCTCGTCCAATCTCATCATCCATTGACGAGGGTGGGCTGAAATGTAATGCACACATGCTTGTGGAGCAAAAACAAATAGTAAATTCGAGCGAAAAGTATATTAAAGTACCATCCTTAAGTTTCAAAATCATTTATTTATTTTTCAACATAGTCACCATTAATGCCAACACATTTCTCCCAACGTGTAACAATTTTTGTCATTCCGTCACTGAAAAACTCTTCCGACTCTTCTCGAATCCAGGACTTGACAGCCACCTTCACCTCATCGTCGGTAGTATAATAAATACCCTCGAGGTGTCTCTTGAGTTGAGGAACAAATCGGGGAATGAGGAGGGTGTGGAATCGGTTCAGATTTCAGGTTTCACAGAGCCTCTCCTGTTGCGCGCGAGGCGTGTGGACGAGCGCCGTCATGTTGCAAGATTATTGGCGCCAGGCTACCTTTAACACGGCAAACTTCTTTCATGGACATTCCAATATGGTTTGCGATACGCTTTTGGGTGATTTGCTGGCCATTTTGATTCAAATCTTCGACAAGCTTGCGATGTTTATCGTCTGTGGCAGTGTTCGGACGTCCACTACGTATTTCATCAACAGTTATGGCTTTTACAGGCTCTCAACCACGACATTTTACTACCCATCGATTTACAGTAGACCTATCAACAGCATCTTCACTATAAACAGCCTTTAAACGACGATGAATATCAGTAGGAGTTACTTTTTCAGCAGTTAAAAATTCGATAACAGAACGCTGTTTAACTCGCGTTGACATAGCACTAGAACACGTCTTCACACTTCCGCTCCTCAAAATACACTGGATGAACGTAACGACCTCAAAGCAGAGCATGCTTGTTGATGGGGAATGTTACTTCCACATGGCACCGGGAGTGCTTCTGAAGGTCATTACGTTTGTGGTCTATAAACAAGTGTGCATTAGTTTTCCGCCCACCCTCGTATTAGTTGCCCCCTGGCTCATCTCTTCATTCCTTCCACACTTTCTCATTTCTCCTGTCATCTGCTTCTAGTTGATCATCCTAGGCCTTCCTATTTGATTCTTTCCCTCTTACCTTTCTTCCTTCAAGTCTGGTCTTCAGTAAACTGCCTTGCCTCAGGATGCGAGCAGTTAGCTCCCATCTTCTTCTTGTGAGTTCCCTCCTTGGGTTTCCTCATTCGCCCATTCTCCGTCGTAGGTATCTGCCCTCTTTCATTGTTTGTCGGTCCATTTCATTTACATCATTCCTAGGTAGCACCAGATTCACATCGCCTCCAATCTTTTTTTTCCTTGGCGCTCTTGTTGTCCACGTCACACGCTTTGCTCAGTATGCCCTCGTGTCTTCTTTAGTGATCGTGATGCGTTGATTTAGTGATCGAGATATAACAAATCTTTAAACGGATGAAGCGTGGAAATGTTCTTTATGTTTTCCCGATATAATTAACTCTAAATAAGAGAACAGTAATAGATTCCCCCACCCCCCGACCCACTCCTTCCAATCTTAGGTGCTCCTCCTGACTTGACAGTAACGAGCACCTTAAATTGGTTTAGCAACAATTTATTGTTCATCTATAAATTAGTTATAAATTTCAAGACCTATGAGTTCCTTCCTACTCTGAATGTGAGAATAGAACTTCGTTTTTCTATTTGATTTGTTCGAAAGGGTATACGCCCAGCATTTTAACAAACTGACGCGCCGGACTCTTTTCTTTTTCAATGTTCCACTCTCGTCTTCGTCTTGAATTAATGGAAGTAAAAAAGATTGAAATCAATGGCATTTGAGTTATATTTTTGGAACAATTCGAGCGTAATGCAGGCATGACGCGTCGGGCACTGGGGGAGGGAGAGAGTCAACCCGACTCCCACAAGGACCAATGCTTTGGCTAAGTGGTAATACGGTGCAGCGGAAATCGTTGTAGCTGATTGGTTGTCTGATCCTTTCCTCTTTGTTTATTGCTCAGACACTGCGCGTAAAACACGAAGGAAAGATGGAATACTGTAAACAAAAAAGTTGAGTGAAACGCGAATTTCGCTATCGCTTCACGGGAATTTGACCAGAGCCGAAATATGAGGCGAGAATCGGGCGTGGAACGCCGTGGCAACCTCAATATCCCTTATCATGTCCCAGGGGAATAGATACTGGAAACGGTGACGTTTTGTTCTCTCTCGATCGGTTAAATACCGTGCGTCGGCGGGGGGCGTGCGTTTCTCTCCCGTGGGAGTTCTTCGAAGCGCCAATTCCGTCCGTGCACTGCAAGAGAGGAGATATCCATGCAGATCGAATTTGTTTTTGACTGGAATAGGCCTCGGTGATCGATTTATGCTCAACTATCGGAGACGGATTCAGGATTCCGGAGAATCCACTTCATTTGCACCCGTGAATAATCTGCCCGCTGTCACAAGGGCAAATGATGTAAGGACATCTTAAAAAATTAATGCAGTACGCGAAAAAGAGATTTTTATTGATTTTTGGGTTCTTTTCCCTATCTGTTTGTAAAAATACGTGAAAATCGTCAGTGTGTACAAAATACGTCTGGTAAGGTGTTAAAGGTCAGTTGGGAGCTGTTATCGTTGAAATAACGATACTAATGAGCATCCCGTGATGTTCAAGAGGAGGGGTTCAAATGTCGACATTGGATGCTGAGAGGAAGGAAATTGGCACGCTGTGGAGTATTTCACACTTGTGCATTTATCTAAGACCGAAAATACTTCAGTGCATTAAAGTGCACTCGTTCTCATAAGAATTAATCGTGATGAGTGAAGTGAATCGTGTCAGGATAAACATTAACAACTAATTAATTCGGTGGATGAGTATGGGCTACTTCAGGAGTTCACTTAGAACAGGAAAGATTAAGATTTTAAGGAATGAGCCCATAACGAAAAATGCTTATTGGGCTCCTGGCTGATCGACATTGATATATGTACGAGGGAAAGTTTCCGACCTAACAAATAAACGACACATTTTTTCTGGAATTTTTCTTTATTTTTCAAAAGTCTTCTTTTAAGTCGATCAAGTTTAACCAGCGACACTGCAGCTTTTTTAAGCCTTTCCATTAGTAGTTGACGTCTTTCTACCCAAAATAGTCGTTTACGAATGCGCTAACCTCCTCGTCCGATGAAAATCTCTATATCCCGAGGAAATGTTAAGGCTAGGGAATAGACGGCCAGATCTGGTGATTACGGTGAGTGGTCGACCAATTCGGAGTGCAGTTCGTGAATTTCAGCCATGACCACTGCCAAAGTGCGAGCAAGCGGATTGTCCTGTCGGGGAAGAATTTCCTTCTTCCTCAAATACGGTCGTGTTTTACAATTTTTGCCTTCAAATTGTCAGGTAATGGTGCGCAATACTCTCTCGTTTTTGTTTTACCTGTTTGAAGATAATCGAATTACACAATTGTGTTAATATCGCGAAAAAACAGTCGCCATCACCTTCCCGGCCGATGGAACCGTCTTCGCCTTTTTCGGAGCAGGTTCACCTTTTGCTTGACTCTTCCTTCGTCCCAGTAGTGTAATGGTGGATCCGCGTTTCATCCAAATTTATGAATAGACGCAAAAAATCTGACTTCCTTCCCTTACACCGCTAAAACCGAGCCTTGGAATTATTCAGTCGAAGGAGTTTTGGCCCAAAGTGAGAAAACGCGGCACCCAGCGCGCGAATAGCTTACGCATGTCCAATTCTTCAGTCGATATACTTATAAAAAAAGGCAATCTTTTGATTTACCCTCAGCCTATATTATCTCGACGGTTATAAAGTGCTATTTGGTGAACCATTCCTGTGCTATCGATGGTTGTTGCAGTTTTCGGCCGTCCCGAACGCACGTGACCAGCCTATATGGTACGGTCACTTTTAAAGTCAGCTTCCCGAAATTGCGCAGTCATTTCACGGCACGGTCATGAAGAAACGGCTCACTCAAACGATTGTCCAGGAACTGAGGGCCCAAAATGGCGGAGTTCCTTTAAACACATTCCCAAACTTTTGTTTAAGAGTGCTACCATCTTCATGTTGAGATCGGAAGCTTTTCAGACAATATTCTTCTACCTATACAAGTATCCCTTGCATGTAACTCTCGATTTATTGATATCTTTTTTTGCACCGTGACCATTTCCAGGAGAGTCGTTAAAGCTCTAATTTGGGCGTAGAACTTCGAGTTAAAATAAAAAAATAAAATTAAGGCCCGTAATTGGTCAAATCAAACTTTAAAACCCTTTAAATGTGCAGTTGTGTATTTTAAATGTATAATTTAGCTCAAAATTGGTCAAATTTTGGAAAATTATTAAATTACGAGTGGAGAGATTAACTTCTTTGCTTTTTGTGAAATCACTTTCGTTGTAGTTGTCATCTTGGGACGTAAAGTATAAGCGGTTAAATAAATTAAGAATTCACAAAGTAATGAATAATTCCAAAAATAAAATTTATTACGAATTAGGTCTCATGTACTGGACTGACAAAGTAAAGCTTGGTCATCAGCAAACCCAACTGATTTTATAAAATCCCTTCAGAATTTCATTCATACTTCCAGTTCTTCCCATGCCTCTTTAATCTTTTCCTCCACATATACATTGAACAGCAGACACACCTTAGTCATGGAATATTAGAAGTTTCAGTAAGAGAAGAGCCTTTGTGAAATAATGCATCAGTGTGGTAGAGACGAAAGAATTATAGATGAATAACGTAGTAATCATTGTAGAAATTAGGGAAATGATTTTTGTTTTACGAAATTTCTTAAATTAAACTTTGCTGAATCTATCTTCCGCGTAATAGAGCGGAATGAAGGGAATGCTTGATGCATGACGTAGTGTTGTATCCGTTTTGGTCTCTCGGCCAAAACGAATCCTTGATTCCACAAAATCGGGAGATTGCCTCTCTTTTTTCGACCCAATGATCTGCCAATATATTGTAAGACTTTTACAATTTCTTCTGAGAGCCGAGGTTTTAATTACAAGAATATTGATTTCTCTAGGAAAATATTGTCTGCAATGTGCTCTGAGCTCTCTAAGCAGCTGTTGTAATGTATTTTTCCGCTCAGTGTTATTTCGAACTAGTTCTTAGCGACCATCTTCCTCAGTTTTATTTTGTTCGTCATTTTAATTTTTGAAAATCTATGTTTTGAACCAATTTTCCTTCCCCCTTGAGGAGGACCACTTTATAAGCACAATCAAAAATCTCGCCTATTTTTTGGTCAGTGCGGCGCATCCTTCGTTGGGTGGCCCTCCCTAAACGCGTTAGACGCTTGTTATTTTTTCCTTTTCACTCTCTCATCTTCGGGTAATCGGGCGGAGGGCAAGGGGGGAATAAAAGCGACGCTAATGAAACGCCTTTCGGAGCGCGACGCACACGCGCCGTTCTTCTGTTTCGCTTTTTCACGGCACGGCTGGACGGTTTGCCACCTCTCGCGGGGAATTATTCATAAGGCGCTCGGGTTTTATGGCCTGGGGGATAACATTTCTGATAAAGTTTTCATTCGCACTGCGTTTCGTTCATCCCCTACCCCATCCCCTTTCCCCCGTCCATCCCTCTCGCGGCGGGGAGGATTTTTTCCCCACGACTTTTTTTCTTCTTTTGCGGGGAGCACGGTATTTTACTACCGCCGGCGCAGTGCGTAGATGTTAATCCCTGCGTAGCAAACAGGATGCTTTAGGGGGGGAGGGGCAGCGATTTCAGGCCCACTGCATGAAAAAAGAGAGGAGACCACTTTGAGCCTTCCTCCAGCGATAAGGGGAACTTGAGGGCTGGCTGGGATTTATATTTAGCATAAGAGAGATTTAATTTAAAAAAGCTTTTTATATCATCTTCATTTAAGTGTCAATAATCTTGAAGGCATAGGTTTTGTGAGCATTTCATCCAGTGATCGTAAAATTCGAATGACGCCGTGAAATTCAACATTGACAATGGTAGGGGGACCGTTGCTATTAGAGGATTGTGGTGAAAGCTGGATAAAAATTGGGAAGTTTGGCAATTTGTTGAAAGGGGAGACAGTTCATTGCTGAATGGTGGTCATAATAAATTAGCCGGTAAATGACTCGGTGAAAAAAAAGAAGCTAGACTCGTTACTTATCTTTTATCTCGTTACCTTCGTTACTGAAAACCAAAAGATAGTAAATAATAAACTTTCGAGCGATTTATTTACTTTTAATATGCAATTTACACGAAGGTTAGGTTATCAGAACTATGAAAACCTTCCGGAGTAATGAGATGAATGGATTGACTTCTCATTTCATGTTGCACAATTTTAACATAAGCATAACCCCGTGGAGAGTGTACGAATCTTCATGGTCTTCTTTTCTACATCATGTAGCAATTAAGTTGATATTCTGTCGTCCTTTTTAGATTTTTGTTACGAACGGCCCATCACTTTTCTTTACTTGTAGATTTCTTTAAAATCAACGTTCATTCGGGAGAGACGTAAATAAATGAAGACGAGCTTAATGTTTCTTCCGATTCTTCATGTGCGTAGTTTCCAAATATTATAAAAGCTCCTCCATAAAATTCCTCTTATAAATCTACCTTACGTTAGCGCCGTATATACGAGCAGTTATGCCATTCTCCAATTGAAGCCGATGTGTGTAGGTATTCTAGTATATTACACGATCAACACCTCTCATTTACGCCGGTTTGAAAATGCCGCTACGTCCGTTTGTTTACTAGGTTCCCGGGAAACGTTTTCGTAATCCCGAAATCCCGTGTGGGGAACTATTTGTGAAGCCTGTTTAAATCGCTTGAACGAATTTCATTGGTCTGGATGATGCCTTATGTCTATGCAAATGTCTCCGCCACCAGAGAAGGTCCTATACAAAATCATATGCTTATTGCTTCCTTTAGTTGGGACATCAATCATTTTATTACTAATATTTTGGAATATTTGTTCCAAATAGTAATAAAAATAATTTTCCGCACTCTTGTAACTAGCAGTGATGTTTAAAATGCATTATTACCCCCATCGCACTACGGCAGGAGAGATCATGCCAGTAAAATCAGTGTAGTGTAGATTAATTCAAGATGTCATTTTTCCTACGAACGATAAGGGATTAGAATAACATTGTCCGACTTCGGTAGGGGCAAAAATATTCGGGTCAAAATAAGTCAAGCTTATATTCAATCCATGCCAAAGTATTAAAATGTCTAAAAATATCTAATATCTAACTAAAGTCGGACTTTATTGAGCTTTTTTACCATTTTGAGAGATTTTACACGAAATTTTATGATTGCTAAAATCGAATTCTATGGCGAATTTCATTTGTGTACTCTGTATATTAATCAGTATATTAAACAATGTTAAATGACCCTAATTGTTAGTACCAACGAAAGTTTGTAGGAGAATCTTATGTAATTTAAATTTTAAAAATTTCAAGATTATTAGCATATTTTACAACATAAGACTTTAATGATAAATTATTACTTCACGGTAAAACTGAACTGAAACACAAACATGTTCTATATTGTTCAGTAGGGACTTTATTATTGAATTCCCGCGAGGAAGACGAGAGACCAGTACATCGGGAACAAATTAAGGACATTTTATAGAAAAGCTATCAGGGGTTCAAAGGGAACACTGAATTGAGGAGAATGCAGTAAGCTGATCTTTAGATTACAATACTGATGATGACCATCAAATTCAACAGTATTTGGTCCCACTAGGTCGAATGTTTTTATGTTGTAATTGGCGTAAGGAATTTTATTTTCCACACATCTATTAGGTAGCACGACTTACGTTGTGAACGAATTTGGCTTTTTTACGTCCCTCCATCTGATGATGTCGCGGGCCTGCTATGAAATAATAAAACTAGATGGAATAATCGAATAAAATATAAAATGGTAAAAATCATACAAAAACATAACACCTTTCGAATTTCTCCTCTTCTCAAAACTAATTGCAGTCCAACCAAGTGTCATTAGAAATACAATTTCAAGTGAATTTTGACTGGTATACCGACCTGCGGAACTACTCGCCCTCAGCATAAAACTCAATTGTGTGATCTTGTACTCAGCAAGGGTTTCTGTGTGACCGATGATCGGGGAAAGGAGTCAAAAGAGTTAACTTGCGACTTTCGAGGACCGAGTCACAAGTGAAATATTCTTCAGGTCAGATACTTGTCTTTCGGATAACACCCTATTTGCACTTCTATAATTTAGAAGGAGCGAACCAGGGAGTTAGGTCGTTAGTTTAGAATTCTTACCTGCAGAGGAAGTTGAAGTACGCGTATCGAAAGGCGGAAGCCAAGATGTCCCCGACGCTGGCCATGTAGAGGAGCATCAAAGGGATCCCGGCCAGGGCGTAGGCCATGGTCGCCACCTTACCCCAAAAGGTCCGCGGTGCCAGGTGGCCGTACCCTGGAACAAGACGGGAGATGCCGAGGTCAGCCGGGTCACTGCCCACTCGCAACCCCCCCCCCCCCCACATGCAAACACACAGTTTGTTTAAAGAGCGGTACACATCCCGAAAATTCTGATTATTCCATTGATATTGTTGTGATAGAGAGTGAAAAAAATAAAGTTTAACTATCTAGAGAAGTTGCCAGAATACCGCTTCCGGCAGCTGCAACAAAATGTGGCCATTCAAATTTAAAGAAAGGATCGCGATTTGCTATTAAATATAGGACTCCCAGTTGAAAGGTAGTGTTCTACGAAAAATCCCCACCCCGTCCCAAAACCAATCCCACGCCATGTAATAAACCCAAATGCAAAACATGCCCTATTTTCAAAACCAAAATCCCATCCCTCTCCCACCCGCTTTTTAACTCTCTCCCACCAATTCCCTCCTCTACTTGCACATCTAGCAATGTTGTGTACGTTCTGAAGTACCAACTTTGCCCTGCCTATTATATTGGGCAGTGCACCACACCCCTCAATATCAGAATCAACAACCACCGAGCCTCATGCAAAAACTCTTCCTTAATTGATATGCTCCCTATCCCCAAACACGCCTCCGAACACAACACTCCCTTTGATAAATGCTATAGTGTATCCATCATAGCATCCCTCCCACCCTCTGATCCTCCACTGAAACTGAAAACATTAGAGCAATCCTTCATCTGGCTCTTGGAGTCCTGGAATTGGCCAGGAATCAATATTTTGCATTAATTACCCTGCTCCGAATATATTTTCATCCCCCTTCCATCTCCAACACCTTCTACATTTTCCCCACCCTTCTAACATTGCCCCTCCAAACCCGTCCCTTCGGAATTCTCTCCCCACCTTCCCCTTCCATCCATCACTCCAGCCCTCGTATTCCCTTCAGTTTTGTCAATCTTTTCCTTGATAAAGGTGGTCATGACCACCGAAAATTCGAAAAATAGTGAGTCTCTTTTTTGTGTGTTTTTGTCTGTGTCCACTAGTGCTAAGTGTTATACATTATTATTCACGTCCGTGACACTTTCAAAAAGTGTTATATATATATATATATATATATATATATATATATATATATATATATATGTATAAATATATATGTATATATATGTATAAACACATATATGTATAAATATATATGTATAAACACTGCCTTATCCAGATTTGCAGTATTTCGGAATTAAAAATATATTCGCTAAACCAGTAAATTAAAATTCCCGTGTAGACTTGGCCAACGGCATGTGCTCGAGAGTCTGAGGAGTAAAATAGCCAGCCCTACTCTTTTAGGGAGTGCCCTTTTTTCATGAAGGATATTGTTTTGCATTCGGATTAGCCATTTAATACCGTAGCAGAGATATGTTGGCAGCAGGCAGTAGGAAATCTGTCATCCGTTACACTCCTTACAGCGGCGGAAAGAAAATACTTTTTGCGATGTATAACGCACAGTGATTGTTTCCTTGCGTAGAAAAATTCAATCTGTATTTGCAGAGAGAGCCTTTTAAAGAAGCATCCCGTACATCTTGATGAGGTCGGCCGGTGGATTAAAATTTTATTACTTTATCAATTTCAGATGATACGCTTTAAGAGGATGGATAACGTAAGGTCTGATTTCCTTTCGAGCATATTTTAGGAGGAGCTTAATTTTCTTGAGCCGATTGCATTTTCGTGGAAAATCTGTCAATTTTCTTTATGTCCTATCGCGAACATCAGTCTAGAGGCGGTGAATATGGTGGATGGATTAATACGGAATCCATGCAGAGGGTTCAATGGTTAGTTGAAGTTTGTTAGTTTTACTTGATAAAAATGCAAACAAAAATCGGATTTACGTGCCGCAGGAAATGTATAACACTAAGAATTGTCAATTTTATAAATTAATAAAAAATTAAGCCGAGAATATATCTGGCTAAAACTGCGCGACTATATGCCAATCACCATACGTATATGTAGCCTTTGGGAAAATAAAGGACTCTTAGTAGCTATCGACGTGTTTATAAATATTGAATAATAATCCACGCCCACTGCATGGACAATGCGAGCGTTTTGAGCATTTTAAAAGATCCGGTGTTTTCCACCGAAATGTTTAGGTGTCACGTCTCTATCCTTTAAGAATACATAATTCTCCTGGAGAATCAAAAATGCCCCAAACAAGCCACTATCATCCCTTCTTCTATACATTTAGTCCTTTATTTGAATTTGGACTCCCGGGGGGGGGGGGGGGGTTTCTGACTGCACGAGTCACCAACATGTGCCTGCTTAGGATGCGATGATTCATTCATCTGATTCATCTGTCAATGGCGAGTGATGCCGTGCATAGTAAAATCCATTAGTTAGTAGTTCGTAAACAGATATGATTTTCCAATGAGTCTGAGGATCTTATCAAATTTTATTATTATAACACTTATTTAGGAACCAGTTTTAAGGCATCTAATTTGGAATGCATGCGCTTCCGGTAGATTTTTCTCATAAGGTAATTGATATAATTTAACTTGGGTGGGATGAGCGTTGTTTTGTTGACAATTTTACGGCACTGATACTATTGACGTGTAAATATATACGAGAAGATCG
Source organism: Hetaerina americana (assembly GCF_022747635.1). Classification (NCBI taxonomy): domain Eukaryota; kingdom Metazoa; phylum Arthropoda; class Insecta; order Odonata; family Calopterygidae; genus Hetaerina; species Hetaerina americana. Next base: position 2,901,953 of record NW_027286986.1, on the reverse strand, counting down.
CGTTTTCTCATCGACACTTGATAGACTGCACTTAATATTATTGATGTAAAAAAAATCCCAAAAGAAATACACATAGCATCTCAAAGCTCAAATCTCCTTGAAAATACATTGGACGTGAGGGCTACCACATTCTTGGCATCGACGAGGGAGATGGTCGGAAGGAGAGAGAGGGACGCCTGAGGAACTGGCGGTAATGGACGTGACTTATTTTGTTTTTTTTGTTTTAGAGAAAAAATGATGCTTTTTGCGGGGAAAGGAAATTATTGTGCTTATTTCAAAGAAAGATTGAAGATGGAAATTTGACTGCGACAATGCGTGGTTGTTATTTTTCGTATTTTTAAAAAATGCAATCATGTGTCATGCAATTAGTGCGTAAATGTATCTTTGATAAATATGAGGTAACTTTCCTGTGAAGAAGAGGGAAGTGTGTAATTAAGATAATGTCTTTTTTAAATTTATTGTGATTGTTTCTCTTCTCAGAGTCCTATCATGAGTTAGCTGAAAGACACCACGTATATATTTTATGCATGGTAAATTCCTCTAAGGTCACGTGTTTAGGTTCTCCTTTTTTTTAAAACCTTCGTCCCCTTTTCACCGAGAGCCAAGAAGAGCTGAGTGATTCCAAAGGCACTGGGTGGAACCTCGAAAAGGCGGAATAGGGATGAAAAAACCGATCATGACTATCCCTTACGACGTAGAAAAGACGGGTGAATGGAAGGGATGGAGGCCAGTACGCATCGGCCGGGAGAAGCAGAGGATGATTCGGGGAGACCGGTCCATCATCGGCAAAAATCCGGGTCGAATAGTTGAAAAGAGGCCCCTGACTATTGAAAGGGGTCCGGACTTGCATAAAAACCTCTCGCGAAGACGCCTCCTTGGTCGGGAAGCCTCCTGCCTTCTTTGGGCACTTCTGCTTCGCCCCTTCAATCGCCGTTCCTCCTCTCCCCATCCGCCTTCCTTGGTAACTCACACGCCATTCTCATTGTGACTGTTGCCCGATGTGACCTAGGGATTGCGGGGAGGGGAGGGGGGTGAAGGGAGGAGGGGGGTTGGGGGAGGAAGGAATCAATCTTCTGCTTTATTGCTCCGATTCAGTTCGTCTGTCCATCCCTGTCGTGTATCCCGAAGAATAAATCTCACGGGAATTGGAAAAGTCTGTGTCTCACGGTTTCCTGTCACCACTACTCAAAAAATCGTTTTTCTCACGTCTACAAATTATATTAAAATTTTAAAAACTAAGTCCGTCTTCTGACAAAGTTACCCATCTAGCCCTATATCGTATTTGAACTAAACATAGTGATGTTGAAAATGTATTATCTCCCCCATCGTTCTAGGAGAGATCATATCAATAAAATTAAAGAGATTAAGTGTAGAACAGATACGTAGATTTAGGAAGTCATTTTTCCACTAATGATAATGGATCATATTAACATTGTCCGACCGCGGTAGGGTCATATTCGGGTCAAAATTAGTCAGGTGTGTATTCACTCCCTGCCACACACCCTAGCGCTGGCTTGAAGTGTATTAAAATATCTAAAATAAGCAAACAGTTTTTAGATTTATTTTTTATCAAAGATGTATTAAGTTTGTGATGCAGCTTCCGGCTCTCATTTGTTTTGGCTGCTCATCCCTGACTGAAATGTCGCAGTGTCAAACCTAGAAATAAAAAAAGTGACTCTCTTTTTCACACGAGCGTATTATTGTTTACTCTGCGCATCGGGAAAACTGGCTTTTGCGCACTCTTCAATTTCAGCGAGTGTGATTTTGCGTGTTAATACCCGGACGAATTGCAAATTCCGTTGAGACCATTACGCTCACACTTATCATCTAATATCAACCAATAGAGGCATAGATATATAGAGGCGTCGACCGATTCATACGACGGGTTTTCTGCAGTTATCAAATTTAATAGACGAATTCCACATGCTGAAGATTCTCGCAGCTTGAAGTGGAAGGAATGCGGCGAATTGGATTGGGTCACTCGTACGAGAAGGGAGAGCGAAAAAAGAGGGAGAAAAGCAAAATTCATGGAATAATCATCTGACTATAAAATAAAAGAAACATTGTCAATATTTTTCCTCTCGCCAATATTTGTTTGCAGCAGAAGCCGAAAATTTATTTCATGCGCGGATCGCATTTTGCAGTTGATGGATTTGAATTTCCGGAAACCACCTTTACCGCGGATGCCTTTATAAAAATCAAGAAAAATAGCGGGGAAATTTCATCGGTTTTACAAGCGCCGGACATAATCCGCGAACGGTGATGAGTGAAAATATTTAGCGTGTGTCTCAAATGTAATGCGCCCCTCTACGAAGGTCAATAAATCCCAATTGAATTTCAGGTGCTCTGATCAAATTAATACCAATTCCGTCATCCAAGTAGGACGCTTTATGGATCAACCTCTCGCCCATCCGGCGTCAACTGTTCTCAAAGGCACGACACGGATTTTTATTAAAAATGATTTTTATTCTTAAAAATTATTTTCACCGGCTACATTTGGTAAATCAAACTTCCATTTACGCGGTCGTTTTGTTTCTTTCTCTCTAAAGCGTCTCATATGTGAATTGCAATGCGAACGAAAGGGAATACATGCTGAAATTCCTAATTTTCACATTTCACATTCCACTTTATATTTCACGTGTGTTTTAAAAAAAATGATTTACTTAATGCGGATCAATTACTTAACCCAATTTGGGCCTTTTATTTTTGTTAAATATAAAATTTCTCTCGAAATTCGAATGTTTTACTCTAGATAACGCTTGGACCGTGGCGCTTTCCTACAACAAAACAACAACGTTATTGCTATTACCACCGTACGCACGGTGCCATTATTGTGAATAAAAAATATGATTCCCTCGCTGAAACTTTTTTATGTTTAGTCTAATCGACGATGGATGAAAATTACAGTTTTAAACCACTTACGATGGAGAACGGTTTGTTACGTTGGTTGGTTCACCTGAGCCCTTCAACTCGGAAGCAGGACTTTATTTACCTATTCTGAGTGCAATGGTTCCATTGAGAACTCCTGTGTTTCATATCTTGTGGAAATCAATACGGAGTCTGCTTTCCGTCCGTCGATTTCGGGATTAAACCACTTGGACCGTTTCTTTACGAGCGGGCGTCGACTTAAACTCAACCTTCTTCCCCAAACGATACTCTTCAAGAACGCGAATGCCTTCAGCTTTGGCGGATCGGTTATCATTTGGTTAATATGACCGGTTGGCCAGAACCGGACATATTCAGCCGGAGAGAATCCACCTTCATATTGCTCAGCGCAACCGGAGCTCATACTTCCTCCTCGGCTCTCCCAAGGGAATTACGTCACCGCCTCCATTCGAGTAGCCTACTTTCATCCCCCCCTCCCCTGACAGACTGATACATTTCTTGCGAAGGGTGAATAATAACCTTTTTAACCCATCAAAATAGTAGTAGTAGTAGAATATTGGGGAGGTGCCATTATGAATGGACAAAAAAGGATGAAGGGTGGGGAGAAACCCGGCGTCGGTATTAGCCTTCTCTCAAAGAAAGGTACCAAGGGGTCCCAAGTTTAACGTCTTATCCGAAGGACGGCGCATTCACTCAAAGTGCCCACCACAAAGTACCTCAAGTAGGGGTCGAGACCCCGCTAAAAAATATCTGTCGCCCTCGGGCTTCGAATCCAAACCCTCGGGGTGGGAAGCCAGTGAGATAGCAGCCGTATCATCACTATCCTTCCATAGAAATAGGAACAAGGATTACTATACTTATAAAACTTCAATTCAAACTATTTCCCTCTCATTTTAATTTCGGAATCGACAACAATGCTTTCCATAGCTCAATTGGTGACTAGGTTACAAATAATAATATGGGCATTAATATAAGTAAAAGTAAGCATATAAAATTTTCAAATAAAAAGAATGCAGAAAAGGAAATTTACACCCTCTTTGGAGAAAGAATCCCATGTACCAGTCAATGCAAATATTTAGGCATTTATTTAACGAGGGATCTTGGGTGGGGAGTCCAAGTAGATAATTTGACACGGAAGGCATTTAAAGTATTGCATTGGGTGATGAGATATTTAAAAGGAAGTAGCGTAGCCACAAAAGAAAAAGCATATAAGGCACTGGTTATCCCTATCCTAGAATACTTCGGTTATTGAAACAGCATTCTTCAGCCGAACCACAAGTACGTACAAATGGCACTGAATTTATCATTACTCCAGTTAGTTATTATGAAGTCTCATAAGCCTAGATATCGAATTGTGTGTTGCAATCGTGCAAACTTCTCAAGTCAAATTGGTCTAGAGTAGATTTAAAACTTTTGATATATTAACTATCGCGGTAACTTACGGATGGAGGAGAGAGTCGACGACGGGAAAGTTGAGTAAGGATGCTCAGAAAATATAAGAAAACCCTTCAATTTGAAGCATTTTTGCACAGCTTGGAAACTTGGTTGGCATACCAGGATGATAGGTATAAAACGGAGGTTTTTATGATGTGGGCGTGATGAAAGATGGAAAGTATAACATGCACGGTAAGGGTGACAGAAAAGGAAGAACCAGGTTTGGCAGGGGAAGAGAGAGGTTTTATGATGAGTCAAAAAGAGACGAGGGAAGTGTACGCACAGCGGTTCGAATGGTGGTTGAGTGCCGTGCGTGGTATCATGCGGCGAGGAAACATGGCCATCGAAGCCAGACACTGAGAAGATCATTTTACAATGTGAGTAAGGAGCAGGATAGAATAGGTGGTGTGGGCCGAAAAGAAAACAAACGAGGAAGTGCTGTGCTTGTTGGAGGGAGGAGTGGGAATTTTGGGAAGAAATCCGAAGGGAGTGGGAAAGAGTGTTGCAGAGCGTTTTGATTGGCGATGGGATGCTGAAGACTGTTGAAAAAGGGAAAACGTTTGGCAGGGGAGGCAGCGGGAGAAGTAAAAGAGATATATTTGGACGGAATGAAAGGAAGAAGCTTGTGTGTGGAATTGAAGAAGGGTTTATTGTAGAGCAGGGTGTATTAAAACAAACTTCAAAAGTAACTTCTTAGGTTAGGCTTAAACACGTAGTTGTAGTTCGCCTCCCTCAATCCAAAACCTAAGTCAAAAGGTGGACTTCCTTAAAGAAAGTTAACGAGTTGCATGACTCCCAGCAAATGTATAATGAATCCAGTTGATTTCAGCAAATATTTATTGATCTGAAATTAATTTAATTTCATTTCGGAAGTGACCCTTTCATATTTCTGTATTTGAACTTTCACCTTAATTACTTTGTGACATACCTCTTTCTTGCTGCTACTTTAACTTACAACAAACAACACGCTTATTATGGGAAGTTTTGCTCGATGGTCTATTGGTAGCTTATTTACTGCTAGATGCGTGCAGAACTCTTCAGTGCAAATAAAGTTCTCATTCGTTTTCTTCTACGAGTAATTAAAAATCGTCATCAGTGGGTATTGAGCAGATTTATATTAAATGTGCAATATCTCTCCAAACTATTTTGTCCCTGCCATACCTTATATCAGCTCCTTATCGTCCGTAGTGCCCTCTGTTACCATATATCATTACCTGTTCATTTTCAGCAAGTGGCCATTTAGTTCCCCTCCTCATCAATTTAAGCTTTCTTCCTTCGATAGTTTTTTTCACCCATTATTTTCCACACGGCGTAATTTGTTACTATTTCAATCTATTATTTTCTAATCATTATGCATGCATGCTATCTCTTTGTCTAGTGACCCCTCGCACTATGTCAAATTTCTTATAATGAGATAAACATCGCCACTTTCAGGGGAATAGGCAACCTTTGGGAAGTTCACCAAAATATTTATTAATACGGTATTACCGTTTGACACATGGATATTTAGAGTACCTATGTGATGAAAAAACCGGTAGTTCCGTATTGATAATTTTTTTCTGAATTTTACAAAGTTTGTCTAATTCCTCAAGTTGAAAAATCACAAGGTTAAGCCCAATTCCATGGAAGTCCCGTGACTTTCATAATATATTTCACATTGCAGGTGGGAAATCTGTGTAGACGTAGCTTACCGCATAGCAAGCACTCTTTTTGAGTGTGTCTCCGTTGGCTGAATACCTCTGATTTTGAGATTTTCTCTCGTGAACAAGGTCGCTCGCCTGCTCGTCTCGTGGTCCATCCTTCTTCACAGAACCCTCCGTCCAAAAAGTACCCTCCGCTTGCCAATCTCCCTCCCGTCAGACCTCCGTGGGTTCGGGGACACTCCCCCAGAAGGGTCACTTCACCCGGGGCGAGAACGAAATGGGGTTTAAGAAGCGGAACGATCCCACATGGAGCGGAGGAAACACTTTTTGCGTGTTTTTCTATCGGATCTTAGGGGGAGGGGACGGGCGATTCTTTTACGGTAGGGAAGGTGGTGAAGAAGAAGGAAAATATTGTGCTCTTCCAGTTCTGCCCCTCGAGTCAGTTCCCAAAGAACTTTCCGAGAAAAAGAACAGGACGTAAAGGGAGGATTGGCGGATCCGTCCGGCATCAAAAAGTGTTCCTGTTTGCGGTATAATTCAAAAGCTTACTCTTTTGACCGTTTTCGGTGTTGAGCTTGTCTGTTTTCTCATTAGAATTCAATATAGCGATGTTTTTTCCCCACAGCTTTAATGAGAGGCATGAATGCAGTCGTTACTTATTAATTCAAGAAATATCCCGTGAAAATGTGCCAAATTCACCCCTCAGTGACTGTTACATTACTGACTGAATCAACAGATGCGGATCGGTGAAAGAAATGCAGTATAGAATTTGGTATTAAAAATCCACAGCACTTAAGTTTTTGAATAAAATACTGAATGAACAAAGCGTAAATCATTAAATAGATGGACCCGAATTAACAATCTCAGAATAGATGAAATACTTTTTTGCATGACCTCAAACTAAACGTCAAAAGACTTATTAGGGTACTAAAAATATTAGACGATTTCATGAGAGTAACGTAAAGTTTAGAGAAGGTTGTTACTTCGTTTTAGTTTTGAATATTTTCCTTGGGAACAGATTTTAATCCCGTATTTGGAATACGCGGCAAGTATTAAGGATCTTTGGCACCAAAAACATCGATTAAATGATTGAAAAATATTCGTTGAACATTGGACCACATTTTTTTTATTTCTGCAAGAAGGTAAGGGTGACGAAAGTATTGGATTAGGACTTAGACTAAGAGCCCCTTGAACCACTCAGAAAGCCGACAAGATTTGAGTTTTCACTCCTGAGGCATCTTATAACACCGAGGGAATTATTATGGCACCAAATTAATTTTTGGGCCGACCACCGAAATAAAATTAGCGTGATAGTCAGTCTCACCAGGAGATTCATGTGTTCTTTGCATGCAATTCATGGCTCTCAAACGTGGCGACGTAGTTTCTCTTACTGTGAAAGAAGTCCACTTGCATAGTCAAATAGGAAAATCTTCAGCTCAAATATCCTTTGAAAGTCTGAATCGTGACTGCAAAATGTATTTTCTACATGCTCAATGTTTCTCCCAACCATACATTGTCATTTGGCCAGCATATTAACATGTATTTTAACGACCATTTAAAAAATATTTATATATATATTTAAAATTTATTTATTTATATATTTATTTAAGTATTTATTTATATATTTATTTATATATTTATTTATATATTTATTTATATATTTATTTATATATTTATTTATATATTTATATATATATTTATTTATATATTTATTTATATATTTATCTATACATGTATTTATACATATATATATATTTTTTATATTTATTCATATATTTACTTCATATTTATATTTATGAGGTAAATATTTATCTTATTGCCCACCTGCAATCATAGTGCCTAGCAGTGAATCTCTTCAGGTGAGTCTTTCCCTGGGAGAGAACGCCCTGGAAAGAGGCTTTCTATGCGATTGTCTCTCTTTGCTGAAAATCTAGAGTATCGGCCATCGTAACACGTTTTTCTTAAGAAGAACTCCACTTTTATTCACAGTATCTGCCACAATAAACCATTAATAAATGAAACGGCGCTAAAATATTATACGAATAATATTCGAATATGGAATATACTTTCAGTGAGGGATGTTTCCCACACGTTAACGTGGATGTTAACGTAAGAGTTGCATAGTTCATGCCGCCTTCGTAGTTTCAACCGAGTCTCAGAGAATTTAAGCCTTGCATTTACTTCGAGTCATTTCACTTTTACTTCAAATATGATATCTCATTTCTCTTTGCTGGAAAATTCTCCGTTTCGTTCTCATTCTAATTGAAAAAAAATATTTTGTGGTAATTTAACTGTTTCCGGTCTGTTTTTAAATAAATGTATTGCCTTGCTGTTATTGTGCCTCTGATTCGGGGTGTGAATTTTTCGATCGCGCCTCAGTGAATCTCTTGAACTGCCATTTAAAAACGTGTTCATTTACATGCATGCGTACGATTTTGCAAGACACAAGAGTGCCTTGCGAATAAACCTATCTCGTCCCTTCCATTTGCCCTAGAGCCCGTTCTGTTTCCATAGCATATCTCCATGCATCATCACCTTGCCTCGATATCTCTTTCGAACTCGTTTGGGTGTCTTTTTCAGTGTGCAGACCATGTTACGTATTAATTATTCGCGGAGTGCTCCTCCTGTGGTAGTTCGTTTGGTGCTCGACGTTCTCTATTCTCCAAATAACTCTGACGAGACTGGCATTGTGGGTATTTCCACCGAAACTCACTTTTAGTCCATCGAGATCATCTCTTTTTTTCGCCATTGCGTTGAATTTGGCCTTCCTCCATGTACACGACGTCGAGCACATTGTAGCCAAACGAAAAAAAAAACTTCGAATTTGGGATTTAGGGAGAAATGAACGTTTACAGGCAACGTACCTGGACGGTTCTATCCTTTTCCCCGCAGGCAATGCCGGCGCATACGTCTGTGAGAATAAAATATGTGAACAAAATATGTTTGGAGAGTATATAGTATTTACGTAGTGCTGGGGATTGGTGACGGAGAAAGAGAAGGATAGCTCAAAATATTATTTTTTCAAAAGTAATTATCAGATTGGGGTCAAATTCAGGAAACGCAATTCTCTGAAAAAAGCTGCGTAACTGTGAGAGAGATTGTTCCAGATCATATTCGACCTACCACGACTCGGTCGAACATGATCCATGATTGCATTTCGAATGTGAATTTAACAGTTTATTAATAATTCATTTTACTATTAATATAAACCATTCTTGCGTACTAAAATATGGCCTAAGTAGCCAAAGATTCCTCTCAGACGTCTGAAAACAGTGGTGCCACATTTTTCTTCTTTTCGAAATATTTCTCGACGGAATCGGAGAGTTCTCTAATCCTCTCGCGTGTCACCCTTTTCTCGGTATCATTATTTTAATGAGATCTCGATATTCTATGTGCAAAACTTTCCTTTGGCAAATTTAGTACTTCATCCTTTTGAAATTTCCTTAAATTAAATCACCAGTAAATTTTTCTTTCCATTCTTAAAGATATATTGATTCCTTTGTTTTTCTATTTTCATGAAATTTTATTTATATATTTTTATTGAAGAAAGTTGTATGCATTTAATATTTGAGCCACAAAGCATAATTTTATGTGCAAATTTAAAATACGCCAGATTCTTTGAAAATTGTTATGATAAGAACACAAGTGTTACAGGTCTCTTAGGGGATTTAGGCTCGGAGCTACTTTAGATACGAAGAAAACAAGCGAGACTTAGATTTGTAGAAAGGCTCAAAACAAAGGACTTTAACGATGAAACTAAAGAAATTATAATGGCCCCACACTACTTAGGTAGATCAGACCACAGAGATACAATAAGGGAGATAGATTCCAGGAAAGATAGATACAAATACTCATTCTTTCCCCCAACAATCGGAAATCATAATGGTAAGAAACCGGAGTCACATTAGAAATATTAAAAACATTGAATTTACAAGTCGGAACAAAATGAAACATTGCAAAGATGTCAGTTATACTTGTAGATGCATGTGTATGTTAGTTGGTAGCTTGAGAATTTGCATGTGTGTGGGGTGTAAGTGTTCTTGCATGAATTTATGTCGTTTTTTTTGTGGATGTATGAATTTGTGGTTTTTGCATGCGTTTTTTTTTCTTTTCTAAATTACGGGTGGTGTCCTAACGCCCCACACCACACGCCCTTGCGGCGGCTTGTGGGGTATTGAGTAGATGTAGAAAATCGGAAACCGTTCACTTAAACTCCACTGTCAATATTTTGTTGCTTATTACACCTCTATTCACATGTTTTACCTGTCCCTTTATAAAATGATGCGCTGGATTTCACGGACTTTTTTTTATCAAAACAATTTTTTCAGCGCGTTTCATTTTTTTAATCGTACCATATTGCTAATTAATTTTTCCTGTTGTGCAGTAAATACTTTCCCTCATTAGATACCGCTAATAACGTCTTTATTCACGTCATTGTAACTTTTACATGTTTTTTACACTCTTTTTGTGCATGTGTCTGTATTAAAAAACGTTCAAAATGATAGCAGCGCTGTAAAATTACAGTGTTTGTTATTTCAACTTCTTTCGTTGTGACGGTAGTATTGATTATTTTGTTGAAATTATTTTTAGAATTTAAATTATCGATATGTTCTCTTATTGATGTAATTATTTATCTATATAGAATTTGTTATATTTCATTATTTTTTGACAACAGTGGATTAGCGACTTAATGGTAGACATGACATTGGCTATAGACTTCATAGTATGTATTTATTTGTTTTTAGACCGATTATTTTCTGACAATACTTCACTTTGTCACAACAAACTGCATTATTTGTAGAACTCGTCAATTAGGGATATTAAAAATGCAATGATTTTGTTTTTAAGCTTCTCAAAACTGCCTAATTAAATGGAATATCCCACTGTGGCACCAATTCAACCAATTGCGTCAATATTTTCTGCATTTTTCCCGCGGAATCGCAAATGCACTTCACGCCGGCGAACATTCCATAAAGATGGGAATATTCCATTATCTTGTTCGTTTTTTGCGGATCGACGTAAAACAGCATATTCCTAAATCTTCTCTTTCGCCTCTAACCTGGAACGAGAGTCCATGGGTGGTTTGATTGGTTCGGCTCATGTCGAAGGGTAAATATATCGGTGAAACTATGCAAAAATCGGGGCCCAGTAATTTACCTTCTATGCCGTTTTCCGATAGGTATTTGCGTTTCAAGGCAAGCAAGCTTCGCGCCCCATTCGGATTATAAAATTTTCCTGAGCGATGCAAAAATTATGGTTTTATTAAAACGGATTCAAAAATTTTCTGAATAGTCCCGAAGTTTTATGGAAAACATTTAACTGCCTCCGTAAGGATTTTTAATGCATTTTTTTAGTACATTTCGTGCGAATTTTTCAGATGTATTTACCTCGTTTGCGAGCATTAGTTATTTTGAATAAATTTGAACCAATAATCTCTCGCGCAATGTCTATCAACTATTTTTTGGGCACGACGTTTTCTGCAAATATCGAATCAGTCTCAATGTCAATCCGGAAGGACGTTCGAGGACGCCTTTTCATACCCCACACCCAGGTGCGACGATAAATTATTAATTTTATATTGATCATATTACATTTTCCCCCAAGAGTCAGCATGCTTCATTTGCCGTGATTCGATCACATTTTGCATTGAATGAAACAAATGTGATTTTGCTACACTTCCTCCAAATTATAGCCATGGTAACAATGCCAGGTGTTAATAGGTTGCAGATTAAAAACACACATCCAAATGATGGGTGCTCCGTAAACCTTTGCTTTCCTTTGTTGTAGGTTACAGGTCCTACAAACTGTTCATCACTTTTTCCACTATTTTACACATTTATGTATAATCGACTCTATTATGAAGCATTGCTGTGCAAAAGCAGCGTAAAACCAAGAGAATATTAAATAGAAATGTTCGCCAGAAGACGATGAGTGTACATCTACATCTACATCAATACCCTGCAAGCCACCAAAAAGGTGTGTGGCAGGGGGTGCAGCACCAGGAGGAAAGGGTAAGGGATGAGGGGATTAGGGTTTTTCAAATGGATGGGGAAAGGTAAGGGGAACTTGCAAAAAATATATATATATATATATAAAATATAAGCGTATAACCCTGCGCAGTCGCTACCTTGTAGGTTAATACTTATTATGTCGAGCCGGATCCTGGGTGATTTCGATTAAAAGAATTCTGGTCTCTTATTGTTCTCGGGAAAAATGACCATTTAAATCTGTCTGTCCTGCAGTCAATCTCTCTAATCTTACATTCGTGTATCAGAGGAGAAATGAGCATCTTCACTCTCGTATAATCCGAATGGAAATTGCTTATTTCTTGTTGATTTCCTCCTGGAAAGTTTCATAAAAAAATCCGGATTTCCTTTGCCCTTTCGTTCTATTTTCGTCCACTCTCACCCTCTAGTCTACCCTCACTGCATTACGCGCTCCTTTATCAATTTAGCGATAGCCATCGCAAGACAACCCATCCGACTACATCCCTCCCGCTCTTGTCGTCGGCCTCCTCCCTGCCCAACGCCCCGCAGTAAGCCGACCTCTCTCTTCGCGATTGATTTAAGGCCCCGGCTTCCATGGCTCGGAGGGTAATGCGACGACGGGGCTCTGCTTTATTCTGCCGGCGTCCGCGGAGATTAGGGTGACATGGGGGGGGGGAGAGGGAGAGCGCCGGGGACAGCCAGGGGAGAGAGATGAAGGGACGTTCCAGCCTCTCGCCTCGTGCTCCCAGGGACTACTGGCGCCGCGCGGTCACGGCCGTGCTCTCTCGGTGGGCTGCCCCGGGTGAGCAAGGGGTGCTCGGGGCAGGAGAGAGAAGGGCGGACGTTTCGGAGCACGGCTCATGGGGCAGGTGAGACCTCTACCGCCTCCGCCGCGTGTCACTAACTGCCGCCCCTCCCCCAACCACCGCTTTAAATCACGATTGCGATCGCAGGGAGGGAGAGGACGAGCCAGTAGCCTCCCTCGCCTCCACCCAAAAACACCCTAATGGGTGCTAGCTCCCCGCCTCCTCTTTACCCCCCCACCACCAAAATCCGTTCACCTGGGACCATGTAGATGTGGGGGAAAGTGACGAGAATTTTTGGATTTCGCTAAATTGCCATTATGAATTACGTCATTCCCGAAAAATTAACGTGATATACTGTTTATTAATCTGATTGCTGGAATATTGTCTTCTATATCCCTGTTTTCCTGTAGATAATTAAGTCTACTTAATGCACGCACATATTAAAATACATCTATACGTGTGTGCGTATATACACTCACACACAAACAGATATATATATACTATATATATATATATATATATATATATATATGAATATATATATATGTATATAAATATGCATATATATATATATAAATATATATGTACATATATATATATAAATATACATGTATAAATAAATAAATAAATAAATAAATAAATATATATATATATATATATATATATATATATATATATATATTTAATTATTATTATTAGGTAATCTACCGGTTAAGGTAGGTTTTTGGATGGACACAGTTTCTAAATAAATATTTTGTGATTCCTAACAAAATTAAAAATCAAGTATCCTACTCAATATCAGGTTCCTCTTCATCTCCGAGTACTTTCTACCTCCCTTCATCCCGTCCAACATTTCTATCCTGTTCCTTCCCTTTCCTCTTTTGCCCAACATTCTCCCTTCTATCACAGTCTTCAACATCCCACTGTCGGTCACTACCGCCTTCATCCACTTTTCCTGTCTCCATAGGATTTCTCCCAACAAACCCCTCTCTTCGCAAACCTTACCAAGTACTTCCTCATTTGTTTTCTTCTCTGTCCGTTTCACCTTCTCCATTCTTCTCCACACCCACATTTCAAAAGCCTGCAGTCTGCGTCTATTCTCCTGCTTCAATGACGTTTCCGCGCCGTACATAGCTACGCTCCATATCAAAGTTTTTACGAGTCTTTTCTTAACATCCTTACCCAACGTCCCCGTCATAAACTCCCTCCTCCTTGTGAAAGTCTCTTTGCCTAGCGCAATTCTTCTCCTTACGTCCCTACTACTTTGACCGTGAGGGTCCAAAATACTACCGAGATACGTAAACTGTTCTACCTGCTCTAGTTTTTGCCCTCCTATTTTAATGTTTAGCTTAGCCTTTTTCTTGGCTTTGCTGACTGACAAACTAAAGCTTGGTCATCAGCAAACCTAACTGATTTTAAGAATTCCCCGCCCAATTTCAGGTCCAACGGCTGTCGTCTTCAGAATGATTCTGAAGACGACAGCCATGCTGTCGAAACGTCAAATAACAAATTGTGAGTGTCCTTTCTTTGTGTTTCTACATTCTAAAAATCTAAATCTGTGTTTTTACATATTTGTGCGTCGCCGAAGAGCGTTCCACTTCGAAGATATAATATATATATATATATATATATATATATATATATATATATATATATATATATATATATATATATATATATATATATGTATATATATTTATCTTGAAGTTGTTTCTCACGGATGGGAATAATAATTTAAATAGAGATAGCAAGGGCGCAAACAAACACATAAAAATGAAACTAACACGCACTCCGACTTTTCGGCGGCCAAATCGCCATCCTGAGGGGAAAGAGGGATCTGTGCGGGAATATTCTCAATGGAAATGGGCGAAGGATGTGAGGGAGACGCCACCGGAGGGGAGAAGAAACGGTTGAAGGGAAGGAGGGGAGAGAGAGGGAGAGGAGGCATATTTATATATATATTGATATCCCATTTCTGAAGTGGTGTGGATTACTTTTTTCTTAAAGCGATGGTACTTATCATGGATTGTAACTGGTAATATATTTATCCTATTAATTCTTACATTATTGACATTTATGAGATATGTTTTTTACATTTAGTGTTTTACTAGAAGATTTTTTAGGAAACAAGGTCTTCGATTCGATAGGTTGGCATTCTTATCAATTAAAAATCAGTTCATGTTACATCCTATTTCAGTCGTTCTTAAAACATCCGCAACAATTTTCAAACTTATCAAATTTTTATTTCGCTTATTTGAAATCCTTGTGATATCATTTCAGCGTGTGTTAGGAATTGACCAATCGTTTCGGCAGGGAAATAGGTCTGAAGTGCCTCAATTGCTCCGAGGCATGAATCGATTTTCATATTTTGAAAGAGAATGGCGCGTTTGTAACACGCCCGGGGTTCTTTTTTTAAACGATATTGGGGTCAATTACTTCAACTTATTAGCCAAGTCTCTTGACTTCCTCAGGCATTCTAGGAGGAGAAATAGCTCAAAAATAGATTATAGGGATCAACCAAATCTATTAGAGTGGAATAAACTGGTGGCGCGTGACATTCACTGACCCAATTGTCAATTAGGTGAGTCCCGTTATCAATAATTGGGAGGACATTGTAAGATAACTTCCGGGACACGAGTGCGTATATTAATTATAATTGCTTTTAAATTTTTACACTTAGATAATCCGAAAACATGGCCTCAGTTATTGAATCTAGCGTGACGCCGCTTTGCGACCAATGTGACTGAGATCCCAACATCCATGATAGCAAATAACTCATTATAGAGGGAATTCACAATACTGAGAGCGATACCTTCTTTTCTAGGCTAGAATTGAATCGGTATACTGATCCACAGCGGTTTAGGTCACGTTTTCTAACCTAAGTGACCTCATGTCAATATATATCTGAATAAATTGGAATATTACCCGAGTGTTGTCAAATCTTTTGCGCCTCATGGCTTTTTGCTATTGGAGCAGAGCGGTTTTCGCGCCTGAAAGAAAATTGCGTTTTCAAAAGGGTGCGTACAAATATCGTTGCAATGCTCAGCGAGTAAGCCCAAATAAAAGACGTGCATTTTCGAAATGAACGAGTGGACATGTATTGCAATAAATTTATTTCCGATTTTAAAATTGATTCAATTTCTGCTCTAGGGTCTTCAAAATCTCTTCATTCTAACGTAGGTCTCGAAACGGTACATAACTCACTCGAGTATTCCAGTCATAATAATGTCATTCGGCAGTATTCACGAATTTCCAGCATATATCCATGACATATTTTACACGTGGACTTTATTTTTCTGTGATTCATTTATGTTTATGATCGCCAATAAATTGTTTCTATGCCGTTGCAAAAGAATTTTTGCCTTCCATCACACAATTACTCCAGGCAGTCAGCGGATCAGAAACTCAGAACTAGCCTTTAGGTGTGCCGTGGCATTAAAATCGATTTCATGGCATTTTGAATTTACGAGAACTTAGAGAGAAACTCTTCTTGAATTAATTCCTCAAATTCATTCGTAAGCTTCATTCTCACAGTATGACGCCTTTGTATCATTTAAGTTTTGATTTCCTCCTGCACGTAATTATCCATCCTAAAATTCTTGCACTTATACCGTTTAATTAGTTTTATTACTGATCATCATTATGCGCAAACAAAATTTTCTCTCATTCAATGCACGTTTTTCATTGATTGTGGTGATACCATATGCACTAAATGTTTCATGACGGGTTTCCATGACCACCAGGTCCCTGGTCGTGGATTGGCGGACTGTGGTGCGACGTCCAACCAGGCCATCTACCGGGTACGTGCCATTGCTGCGCCCGGCCATCCAGCGCGGGTTTGGCGAGGCAAGCATCACATAACCAGGACTGTGACCAATGCCTGCCTTCGGCTCTGATACGCGTTTTTGGACAAACCATGAAGAATAAAAAACGAAGCACCGCGCTTTTATGCGATTGGGTGAAGTTTAAACTGCGCAGTTAGAAGACCATACTGACCTTTGATAAGAATGATGCCCTAAGAAGGACAAATACAGAAGAAAAGAAATAGTTTCGCGATGCACACTCTTTTAAAACGAACATGTGTTTTTTATTTATAAATTTAGCCGAATTCGAAGGATTCCAACGGAAAAGTATCGATTGAGCAGTTTTATTTCAATTAAAACACCAAATTTCAGCACATTTCCAATAAATCACCATGCATGCCATATTTAATCTCGTTGATTTAAAACGGCAGATAATAAATGAGGGTATCGGGAAAAGAAAAAAATCATATCAAGTCAACAGCTCATGTCCAAGCGATATCCATCCATGCCAGGCAGCCATCCATCCATGGCTCAGGTGGAAAGTGAAGAAGAGACGGTGTCGCATTTATTCCCCCGATAATTACCTCGATAGGGAAAGCGAGAGATCCACTGGCATCACACACGAATTCTTGGATAGTAGATATGGCCAAATGACTCAATGTTGGAAACAATTAATTTTCGAGTTTTTAGCGATGAAAACTTGGGGAAAACGCAAAAACGAAATTGAGTGAATTCTATGGTCTTCGGCTCAACTTGATGGGACTTCATGGTGGAAAGTGAATAAATAACAACTTTGTAAGTTCCACTGATTTTTCTTTTAAAAACGACCGTTTCCGTCGAATAGTCGAAATCATCGGGCCTAATATAGTAAAACAGTCCTGTTCGTGTTTTGTACCTGTTAATGTGGACTAGTCGGTCGTTGTTTAAAATAAAAATCAGTGGGACTAACAAAGTTTTTTTTAATTCACTTCTCACAAAATTGAGTGTCGAGCTGTCATTAAGTAACTGTTTCAGTTGAAGAATAACTGGTAATATGAGAAACAGTCTGCTGAATTTTCGTCCGGTTTTCCGTTTAAACGCTTTACTTTGGCAATGGCCTTGTCCATACCTTAAGCAATTGCATTAAGTGCCATAATCAACCAGAAAGTTGGTTTCATTCATAATTGAAAGGGAAGTTCACCTTTCGCTGGGGCCCATACAGCGCGTTCACAAATCAGGGCGTTAAGGGGGACCTGTTCCTTGCCTTGCGTCGCGGGTGGATTCCCCGGAAAATCTGGCGCAGCTCGGGGGAAGCTGGGGGTGACCAGGGGGACCAACACCACCCGGTCAGTAGCCCAGAGCGCTCACTCCATTTGACGACAGCGTCCCCACAGTTACATTATGAAGAGAGAATAATGTTTGTTTGCAGAAATGTACGAAAAGTGTTTATTTTAACGAGGACTGAGTTGGATTGCGTCTGACTGGAGATGCATGCGGAGGAAATAGAAAAGTAGTCTCTCGCAATAGATCTCTCGGAACGAATCTCGTTGGAATTGAAATTCAAATGAGAAGATTGGATTGTTTAATTGAACCGGGGGCAGAGATGCGTGGAGGTTGGGAGCGAGGGAGTGCGCTGGAGGTGTCGCCGGGACCCTCCGCGTCATCCGCGGACGGAGCTATGTCCGGCAGCCGTATTTGACACCCGTCCCTCCCCTCCGTGACCCCTCGCTGCTCGCCCCCGCGACATCCCTCCTCGCCCTGTGCGCACCCGAATCCCTCACCGCAGACATCACCAGATCGTCCGCAATCTCATAAAATCACTCTCTTTCCCTCTCCGCCGCTCGCTCTCCCCCCCCCCCCCCCCCCTCAAACTCAAACACAAATGTACGGGAGCACTCGCCCTCCCCCTCCCCCTTCCTGCCAACGCCATCTCACTCTCTCCATCCACCCATCCTGCATCCCTTCTCGGCGTGCCGCGTGCAACCGTACCCCTCAACCCCGTTTCCCACCCCCTCATCGTCCCCCGATCGGCTCGGCGGAGTCTTTCGTTGCACCCTCATCCTCCGCACAACCCCATCCCCAAAACTACCCCCGCCCGGGCGGGAACGTCTACCCTTTCCTCCCATCATTCCCCTTTCCCCTCTAAACCTCTCCTTCCACCCCAAAATACCCCTCCTTTCCCTCTACTCCCGCACCAAGCCCGTCTCATCCTCCGCCCACCATACTTCCGCTCTCCTTTCCCGCGGGGGAATGATAAACTGGACCTGATTTCCGGGCTCGTCCCACCCCGTCGTCGTTAGGGATTTCTCGGAACCTGTGACAATCGCTACTCGGGTTACCCCATCCGGAACTCACAAGTAAACCTTTGCCGCTACCCTCATCCACGGCAGTGGTTGTTAAGAGCACATATGCCTCCATTCCACTGTATTCTGAATGCAAGAAAAGGCTGCATACGCCAGGAAGAATAATGTGGCGGTTTCCCGTTGCTTTCCAAATCGCAGTACCGCGGCCAATGCATGACCTTGACTCACGACCGCAGCTGCGGCAGCTGAAGCCCACTCGATATGCGCCACCAGTGCCTAATGGTGTAACTGCTGCCTTTCACCAAGGGTTCACGAGTCTATACATATATATATATATATATATATATATATATATATATATATATATATATATATATATATATATATATATATATAATTATATATATATAAGTATAGACTCCTGAATCATTGGTGAAAGGTTGCAATTTGTGTGAAGCATGGGACTCGGACTATAATTTCTAGCCTCGGAACATTGGAAATATATAATACAAGCAGGAGGCGATTGCCTGTTTCATAGATTTCGAAAAAGCGTTTGATAGAGTGAATTGGGAAAAACTAATGAGGATATTGCAGTTAATTGGAAAAGATTCGATGGACAGGAGGCTAATCCGCAACCTGTACATGTTTCAGACTACTCAGGTGCGAGTGGGAAACGGCGAGTCCCGATGTGCAGTGGTAGAAAAAGGTGTAAGGCAGGGTTGCCCATTATCACCGTTGCTGTTCAACGTTGATGTGGAGGATATGCTTAATGAGGCATGGGAAGAACTGTAGATAGGAATAAAAATCCGCGGGAAATTTACAAAATTAGTTAGGTGTTCTGATGGCCAAGCTTTAGTTTGGAAATTCAGTGCGGCAGGTATGGGATGAGAATCAATATTAATAAAACAAAGGTTAAGCGATTTTCTAGAAAGAAAAAGCCTTAGCTAAATATTAAAATAGGAGGGACAAAACTAGAGCAGGTAGAACAATTTACTTATCTCGGAAGTGTTTTGGACCAACACGGTCAAAGTATTGAAGGACGTAAGGAGAAGAATTGCGCTAGGCAGAGAGGTTTTCACAAGGAGGAGGGAGTTGATGACGGGGAAGTTGAGTAAGGATGTTAAGAAAAGACTCGTAAAAACTTTGATATGGAGCATATGTACGGCGCGGAAACGTGGTCATTGAAGCAGGAGGATAGACTTAGACTGGAGGCCTTTGAAATGCGGATATGGAGAAGAATGGAGAAGGTGAAATGGACAGAGAAGAAAACAAATGAGGAAGTACTTGGTATGGTGGGCGAAGAGAGGGGTTTGTTAAGAGAAATCCTATGGAAGGAGGAAAAGTGGATGAAGGGGGTATTGACTGGCAGTGGGATGATGAAGACTGTATTAGAGGGAGGAATGTTAGGCAAACGAGGAAAGGGCAGGAACAACAATGGGATGTTGTGTGCGATGAAGGGAGGATGAAAGTACTCAGAATTGAAGAGAGATGTGATGCAGAAGTAATTGCTGGATTTTTTTTTTGGGAGTGACAAAATAGTTATTTGGTACTCGTCTCCATCCATAAATCTACCTTAAACGGTTGACTACCTTATTATAATAATTAGATACACACACACACATATATATATATATATATATATATATATATATATATATATATATATATATATAGGACTAGTGGACACAGACAAAAACACAGAAACACACAAAAAAGAGACCCACTATTTTTCGAATTTTCGTTGGTCGTGACCACCTTTTTCAAGGAACAGAACTGAAGGGAATACGATGGCTGGAGCGATGGATGGAGGGGAAGGTGGCTATCACTACAATTAATCCTAAAAGACCTCTACCCTATCCTAAAAAATCATAATGCCACCGCCAACCTTTTTCCCAAATGTCCCTCAGTTACTTTCAAACGCCCCGCCAACTATCCGATCTCCTCAAATCTACCAATCCACTCCTTAAATCCCCAACCCGTCCGAAAACCACTCCCACGCCATGCAATAAACCCAAATGCAAACCATGCCCTATTTTCAAAACAAAATCCCATCCCTCTCCCACCCGCTTTTAACTCTCTCCCACCAATTCCCTCCTCTACTTGCACATCTAGCAATGTAGTGTACCTTTTGAAGTGCCAACTTTGCCCTGCCTATTATATTGGGCAGTGCGCCATACCCCTCAATATCAGAATCAACAACCACCGAGCCTCATGCAAAAACTCTTCCCAAATTGATATGCTCCCTATCCCCAAACACGCCTCCGAACACAACACTCCCTTTGATAAATTCTATAGTGTATCCATCATAGCATCCCTCCCACCCTCTGATCCTCCACTGAAACTGAAAATATTAGAGCAATCCTTCATCTGGCTCTTGGAGTCCTGGAATTGGCCAGGAATCAATATTAGGCATTAATTACCCTGCTCCAATTATATTTTCATCCCCCTTCCACCCCCATCACCTTCTACATTTTCCCCACCCTTCTATCGCAGCCCCTCCAAACCCGTCCCTTCGGAACTCTCTCCCCACCTTCCCCTCCAATCATCGCTCCAGCCATCGTATTCCCTTTAGTTCTGTCCCTCTCTTCCTTGATAAAGGTGGTCATGACCACCGAAAATTCGAAAAATAGTGAGTCTCTTTTTCGTGTGTTCCTGTGTTTTTGTTTGTCTCCACTAGTGCTAAGTGTTATACATTATTATTCACGTCCGTGAGACTTTCAAAAAGTGTTATGTATATATATATATATATATATATATATATATATACATTTATATATATATATATATATATATATATATACATTTATATTTATTTATTGGAACATATATATAACGTTGGACTGCTGACTGGAGGGTCCCGGGATCGATTCCCGGCAAGACTCAGGGCGCCTCTAGTTCCACTCAATGTTTATGAATATTAGGAACAGGCCCCCTTCCCTAATATGTGAATTTCACACTTCGTCGGGCTTAGTACTGGGTGCCCCATACTATTGCCTACCAAGCGGACCTTTGGGTTGGTAATGTGTTTATGATTTACGTATATATGTGTGTGTATATATATTCATTCAAACACGAAATCCTGCCAAACGGCGAACAAATACTCATTTACATAGAAACAGATATAAGGAAAAGGGATTGGAACACACGTAAAGGCAGAACACAGGAGAGGTTCGGAAGGAGTTCCTATCCTTTTTCCTTATATCCATATCTATATAAATGTGTGTGTGTATATATATTTATGCGTATGTTTGTGTGTGTATGCATGTATTCATACACACAGAAATACATCACATCTATGGAAAAGGGGTAGGAGCACATATGAAAGACAAAAACAGGAATGGCGGAAAGGTGTATTCAAGCGTATCACAAGCGTATTTATAAATAAATAAACAAATATATATGTATATATATATGCATATTATTCTAAAAAAGAGTCACGATGTAGCATAACTTAAAATGTCAATTTTGTTTTTTTTTAATATTTCGTTTGCACAATTTTTTCCCCGGTAGGAGGAAGACCGTCCCACATATATGTAGTTTTCAATTTAAAAAGTTTACTCTCCTGCTAAAATATGAACATCTAAAATCTTTATTTATCTTTTTTTGTCTCAACTCTACAAATATGCATGTCAACATACGTATAGTTGAAATACTCGTTGTAATTAAACGGGTGGTGATATATTGGTTATAATTAGAAAATGGTTATAATAGTGGTTATAATTAGAAAAATAGAAATATATTAGGCATCTATAAATTATTGGAAAACCGCAATGTTCGTGTAGTGAAATAAACTTTAATTGTGCGTAATTAAATTTCCGGCGATGAAGAAGTCTATGAATGTGTTCATTGAATTTACCTTCTGATTGGCAAACATTAGCTTTGAGGCTTATATTTCACAGGTGCTATCTAAAACTTAGCTATACGTGTATTTAAACCGCAATAAGGCCACTTAATATAGTATGTTTTTCTGATTCCAAAGTTTACTATCCTGCCGATATTTTACCATTTATCTTGGTATTTAGACCTGCAGATTCTTTTCCTTACATCCGCCACGAAAATCTAACCATATGACCAGGTAGAATTGTCTTCATTTAATACTTCAAAAGGCACCAAAAAATTATGAATTATTTGAATGGGAAGTGTCGATGTTGAATAAAATATGAAGAAGGTGCATGTTGTTCTGGTGATAAGAATATTTATTGTTTATTGATTAATTAAATTCGATGATTGATTTTTTCCTTTTTCATCTTGCAGTCGAAGAAAATTCTGAGAATCTTATTAAAGATGAAATACCATAGAGAAGCGTTCGAGTGGACATCGCTAAAAGCCCTCATTGTTGATTGCTTACAAAATTCAAATGTGGTCAAATAAATTTCCGGGAGTGTTGAATCAGCGTACTTTTGCAACTATGAGAGCACCTAACTAAAATAGAAAGCTGGAACACATTTCATCATGCGCCATTTTGCCAGCGGATAATAGGGCGAGCCAGTGATAAGTTATACGATAAATGAATACATTAAAGAAACTATTTGATGACTCTTAAAACATTGAAAATCTTTAAAGAGCATTAAAAAACATTTTATCGACAACAATTAAATAATTTTGTAAAAATATTTACACGAAATGTTAGAATAACTGATCACAAAAGAAGACCGGAATCTGATTTCTTTACTCTTCAGGGGAGGCCGTTCCTGGGCGAGTCCGCGCGGAGCTTTGTGTCACAGGAATTCAAAATCGTCGTTTATAGTCGGGGAAAATCCCTCCCCGTCCGTCCGCTTTGTGGCGCGCGAGTCGTTCCAGCAACTTTGCCAATTGCCCTTGGCTCCCTACGGCTCGCGATTTGGGTGATGATTCCCCCACACTCCCACTTTCCTCACCCCCCCCCCCACGTTGGTCTGCCGCACCCGGCCATATCGTAAATACCAACCTCCTCCTCGCCCCCCCTTCTCCGCCTCCTCCACTCCACAGTCCCCTCGGCCGCCTCCGCGAAATATACGACACCTCTCCCCGCCCACACCCTCCTCAACCCCCGGCCAGCGATCTACACCCGATTACCCAAATGCACTTCAACCACCCATCGCCCCAAGGCTAACACAAAGTCCCTCACTCCCCTTAATTAATTATTATTATTACCACTATTATTGCTCAGAATTTACCCCATCCACCCTGCACTTCCTTTTATCCACAATCATTTTAATAATTTATTTCGGGACAAAATTTTCGATCGGTTCCCGCTGAGGAGAGGGACAATTATGGTGTTAAGTTTTCAGTCCTCCCTTTCTTCCCTCTTTCCCATCAGTCAATCCCTTCCGTTTCCAGCTCATTCCACCCTCCCGCCCACTAACCTCTCCACACCTCCCACTGCCCCTTCCCTCCGTCCAGTAATGTACCGCGACGGAGGGAGGCCGAGGCCTTATATTATTCCCAAACTCCCCCTGTCGCCTGTTCAGCGCGTTCCCTTGACAACCGGGGGTTCATACCTCCCCCCTCCCTAACCCTCTCCTCCTCACACCCCTTCCCTTCCTTTTGTTGAACGATAATAAATTTTCGATGGAATAACTTCCGGAACGTCCGGATTAATTTTAGAGCAAAAGCCGAAATCTGAATTTATCACGATGCGGAATCCGTGCGTCTTTTTTTCTATCCCTCTCTTTTCTCTCTCTCTCTCTCTCTCACACATTTTATGGACGGCCGTGCATTTGGTTTCGGCTCCGAATGAAAATCGCGCATTTTGACCCCAGCCCCCTCGCCAATCCCCCCCCCTCTCAAGCATACTTGGCCCACTGAAGTGTGCGATTGTGTCTGTGGGGGTAAGTTCATGATTTAATAGCTATGAATGTATATCACGTTTTATTTGCTTATGTGTATGCATATTTTTTTCGATTTAGGACAGCGGTACAACCGGAAATTAATTCAATTAGCAGTGACCCCTTGGAATACAAGCCGCGGGAGATAGTAATCACTTCCATGTGAGCTGATAATAACGCGGTTTCCAAAACGTGAGGAGCTTCGAATGATATTGATTTTTTTTCCGATTTGCCTTGAAAATAGTGAAATGGATTGCGTCTCTCTGCAGCCAATCACGAGGCTAATGAACGCGAGGCGATTATTTCGGTGTGCCGTTAAAAAAAATAGAAAACTCGTAGTGATTTATTGCTGGGTTTATTTTGCGAGAAAATATTTTTTTTGTCAGCACTCCCAAACTAATACACTCGTTCCCTCTTTGATCTACAGTTGGCCACCGGATTTCATTGTGATTTGGAGTGTCGAAGGGGCGTCGAATTAATGGACATATTATTATTATGAACTATACGATAATATTCGCGTGAAAGTGAAATCTTCACTGGAAATGATATACATAATTATTGACGAAATATAACTGCTCTGGAAATAGCGTAATTGGGGTTGTACAAAAAGGGGGAATGGGATGTTTATCGCAGATCAGGTACTAAAGAAAGTTATCTCGGGGAAAGTTTACGAATTAGAAAATATCTGGACGAATGCGCCGAGCCGCAATTTTTAATTTGGATTTATTACTGTTGGCTCGGCTCAAGGAATAAACGTGCTAGGTTCCGAAATCCGAAAACTCATTAATGGCGCAAATGTTACGGAAAGACGTGAGCAAAAGGTGCATTTCGCTCTGGGGTTCCGCGCCGGTGAAATCTAATCTTGCTTATGGTATACCGTTCGGTCAAAGGTAATTAACCAGCCCTGTCCTCGAAATTTGATTACCACCTACTCGGCTACTGCCGAGCGGCGCGAGAGTGAATGATACAAAATTTCATCTCTCGTCATGAAGCGGGCGGGACAAGGCAATAAATAAACTCTGGTCGGACGATGAAGAAGAGGGCTCGCACTGCACAAAGAGGCGAGGAGACTGTTCGGCGGATCGAACGGAGCTGGGCACTAATCGCGATGGCACATGCACGTGTATCTGTATGAACATATGACTGCATGTACTTGTATGTTGTATCTGAGGTGCGAGGACGATTCACCGTTTCGGTCGCTCTGCCAACTTTACCTCCTGTAATCTATGTATTCAGGCTTAAGTTCGACAAAATCCATTATCACTGGAGTCAAATTACACACAATGTATCTTTCTACCAATTTCATTAGTTTGCCTGAGTGACGCCGATGCGTTTATTTATTCATGTACCCTACTAACCACCACTAGGGTGTGTGGCAGGGGTTGTATACACACCAGAATAATTTTACCCGAACATGACCCTACCGTGGTCGGACAATGTTATTATGATGCGTGAAAAATGACTTCTATCTGCCTTACACTTAATCTCTCTAATTTTATTGGCATGATCTCGCCTACCGCAGTACGCTGGGGGAAGGAAACAATACATTTTCAACATCACTGCTAAAGAGACCTCCTTCCATATTTATGCAAGAGATTGAATCTGAATTTTAACCTTCGCTCCATTGAGTGATTCCCAGCCTAGTTGCTCTTATATTTTGGATATGCTACTAAGTGTACCAAAAAAACGTTTTACAAATCTAGCTCCTCTACGCTGCACGCGTGTCGATTCAGCATTTAATCCAACTTCGTGAGGATCTACATCTACATCTACATCTACTTAATACCCCGCAAGCCGCCGCAAGGGCGTGTGGCGGGGGGTGCTAGGACACCACCCGTAATTTAGAAAAGAAAAAGAAAAAAAAACCGCATTCAATAAGGACAAAATCATATAAAAAAAGCATGGCATACATTCATGCATGAACACTTACACCCCACACACATGCAAACACTCAAACTACCAACTAACATACACATGCACCTGAAAGTATACCTAACATCTCTATAGTGTTTAATTTTGTTCCGACTTGTAAATTCAATGTTTTCAATATTTCTAAAGTGACTTCGGATCCTTACTATTATGATTTCTGATTGTTCGGGGAAAGAATGAGTATTTGTACCTATCTGTCCTGGAATCTATCTCCCTTAGTTTATCTTTGTGGTCTGATCGACCTAAGTAGTGTGGGGTCATTATAATTCCTTCAGTGTCATAGTTAAACTCGTTTGTTCTGAACCTTTCTAAAAGTCTAAGCCTCGCTTGTTCTCTCCGCACTTCAAGTGGTTCCCAGCCTAAATCCCCTAAGAGGCCTTTCAAACTTGTTTTCTTATCATAACAATTTTTAACGAATCTAGCGGATTTTCTCTGGACTTTATCTAATTCTTTTTGCGAAATTTTCTCCCAAAGATTCCAAATACTTGCGGAATATTCCAAATGAGCTCTAACTAGAGCAAAATAACACCTCTCTTTAACTTTCTCATTACATTTCCCCACCACCCGTTTAATGAAACCAAGTTTCTTTAAAGCTGATCCGCATATTGTCCTGATATGTGCTCCCCATGAAAGGCGTGGTGTTAGAACAACCCCCAAATATTTAACTTGATTGGCCGTAGTCAATACTGAACCCTCTATTTTGTAGTTTATATCCTGTTCCTCGCTTCCTTTATTCCAAAATTTCAAAACTGCGCATTTATCTATATTAAGTGTTAATCCCCATTTATTGCACCATTCCGAGATATTGTCTAGGTCTCTAGAGAGTAGCTCGCGATCTAGTTGGCTCCTTATTTCCCTGTATATCACCGTGTCGTCAGCAAATAAACTTAGATTGCTACTAACGTGTGTGCTTAAGTCATTAATGTATATTAAGAACAGAAGAGGCCCTATTACACTTCCCTGGGGGATGCCCGAAGTTACATCTCTCTCCGTTGAGCACAACCCATCTATGACTACTATTTGTTTGCGATTTGACAAGAAGTCTCTAATCCAATTAATTATTTTCTCATTGATCCCATAGTATTTAAGTTTATGTAACAATATATTGTGTGGGACTTTGTCGAAGGATTTTTTGAAATCCAGGAATACTGCATCGACTTGTGTGTTGTTTTCTCCCGAACTAAGTATATCGTAAGGATCCCATGTATATACTAGAAGTATGTTCTAAATGAGGCCTAACCAGCGAAAGATAACATTTATCTTTGACCTTTTCATCACATCTACCAAGCACTCTTCTAATCAATGCTAATTTTTTGTTAGCTTGCCCACATATTCCCCATATGTGTTTCACCCAGGAGAGATCGTGGGTGAAGGTGACGCCTAGTGATTTAATCGAATCTAGTTATTCCATTTCGGTGTTCTCAGTGCACTAGGCGTTCGGGTGGGAATTGCTCTTTTTCCAAAAATCTATGGCTGCGCACTTTTTTAAGTTTAATTCTCATTGCCAAGTTTCGTACCAGCATTGCATAGCATTAAGGTTATCTGATAAAGCCGCTGTGTCCTCAGGATCTCGGATATCGCGGTAAATCACTGCATCGTCGGCAAATAAACGTATCTTACTCTTGACTACGGAGCCAATGTCGTTAACGTAAAGTATGAATAAAAGAGGTTCGAACTTTGTGGAAATCCATTATCACTGAAGTAAAATGACACTCCATGTATCTCTCCACCAACTTTATTAGTTTGCCTGACTGACGCCGAGACGTTGAAACTAGTCGCGCCTAATTACATTTTTGGAGAGATACATTGTGTGTCATTTAACTTAAGGAAACTATACTTTCACTCGTATTTACGATGGTTGATTCCATCCAAATTTTGAACCTTTAGTCCCATATTATAGATGACGTATTTTTTGATGAAATTTAAAACTAGTAACTGGTAATTACTCGTAGTAACCCGTAGTAACTGGTAATTTGCAGCCTGGCAAGAACTTTGCTAACATAAATACGTCGCTTTCCCCATCAAGCGCCATTTTTCAGAATTGCCTTGGTTATTCTACGGCATTTGCTACTTAATTTTTTCTTGGAAAATAACTTTTCACTTTCGGGATTATTACAATATTATTCAATGGATTATAGAATAATGTATTCATAGGTCCTTCAAAGCCCAACAACATTTCCAGTACCTTATTTTCCATCGTATATTTAATCAACTCCCTTGGATTTCATTAGTTGAATGGTATTGACAGAAAATTTCTGCATAGAGTTTACCGGATTAAGTAAAGTTATTTCCATACTTGCACTTTTCGCGAACAACTGCATGTTTCTCGGAAAATACGCAAATTTGCGAAAATTCACGTTTTTAAGGAATTTCAATGTGAATAGTTACACTCACTACATGAGTAAATAAAGTATTTTATTATGCAAAATGTACTTATTATGCAATGTACTTATTACAACGACGACAAGGTTTAAAAAAGTAAAGCACAGAGAGGAAAGATAGTAGCTGTATTAAAATTTATAGCAGTACTACTACAAAGAATGTGAGAAAAAATGCCTTCCTTTGAGTATTAGTAATCAATGAAGCAAAACGGAGTGGAGTGGGATAAAAAAGGATAAAGGTATAAAGTAAAATTTGAGGCAATGCAATGTAAGCAATGGAAATGGATTATTGGAGGCTGGAACTGTGGACTCACGGAGATGCATTGGGTGAGAAACGCAGAGATACGGGAACAAATGGGTTTCAATACTGATGTAATGGATACCATGGAAGTGAAGTGCCTCAATTGGTCTGGAACCGTGGAGAGAATGGAGGTGAATAGGAATGGCCCGACGAAATATGAATGGCTTCCTCCACAACGACGGAGGAGAGGAAAGCCAAGATTGACTTAGAATGATAATTTGAATCCGAGGATAATTGATGAGACTCTCTGTAGCGGCGGACTCAAGGGGAAAAGAGTATGCGGGAACAACCGCCTGGCGAAACCTCGCCTGCAAATTGAATTACCGAAATTTCTCTTTGCGATAATTGGGATTAGGAAGAAAACTCAGCTCTGATCGGAGGTATTCAGCCGATCTGTAAAAACATATTTAGGATTTTAATACGCAATCCTCATGTAAGGGAAACGAGAGTTCTAAACAATTTGCTCCATTGAAATATACTGCACAAAGGATTTTATTTTGTGTTATTATCCAAGTAATATCTCCCTGAGCGTCATTTTATAGCCTGTGATGCTTCTAAACTAGAATTACAGCCGCGTTTATCTATCTATCTATCTATCTATATATATATATATATATATATATATATATATATATATATATATATATATATATATATCCCTCCCCGGATATATATATATATATATATATATATATATATATATATATATATATATATATATATATATATATATATCCCTCCCCGGACAACAACCTTGACGTGTTGGAAGGGCTTGCGCGTTCCGATGACCCCTAGAGCTGTGCTTGCGGGAGTAATAATAATTGCTCCTGGTAGGGTCACCCATGCCAGATAGGTCGAAGGTTAGGAGCCAGACGAAAGATAGTCCACGCAGCGTCTGTTCCTCAGTGAGGCGGCTGCAATGGCGTCTGACCCCAGTGGGGCGGCCAGTAAGTGATGGTGTCGCGTTAAAAACACCATTGAGGAAGGCGACGGGATACCATTTCATTTATCATTCGCAAGATTTACATGATGGACAATACAGAGATTTTTGGTCCTGGCAACTATGGGGCTCTGCCCAATCGGCCGTGTGACGTGCCCGGCAGCGGGGGAGGCAAGGCTTCCGCGGTCGTCATCCCAAGAAATCCTTGCAAGGGAAAACCAGCAGCAGCAGGATAGAAGACGCAGAAGAAGAAGACCACATTAGTTAGAATAGGAACGTGGAATGTTACGAAAATGATGAGGACAGGGAAATTGGAGAATGTTTAGCAAGAGATGGAAAGGGGAAAAATAGATATTTTAGGTCTATGCGAGGTGAGATGGAAGGATAGCGGGGATTACCGCAGGGATAATTATAGAATAATTAAATAAGAATATTAAAGAATAAGTATTAAATAAAGAGGTTGGAGGGAGCGTAGTCTACATAGAAAAGGTAAAAGATAGACTAATACTAATAGAGATAAAAGCAGAACCGACAAACTTTATTATTCAGCTATTATTATTCAGGTTTACATGCCACCAAGCAATCATAAGGAAGAAGAGGTCGATAGGATATGCGATCAGTTAGAGGACATAAAAGCGTGTGTTCCCATTGGGAAACATTTTGAAAATATCAGCTGGATTATATCCTGGTTAGACAAAGGTTTAGGAACAGTGTGATTAATTCGCACAGCTTCCCGGGAGCGGATGCGGACTCTGACCACAATTTAGTTGTTATGAAATGTAGCGTCCGTTTCAAAAAGTTAGGCAGGGGGGCGAGTTAGAAAATGGAATGTAGAAGCATTAAATGGTTCGAAAAGGAAGGAATACAAACAGGCGGTAGAGGAAATCATGGAAGATGGTAAAGAGGTAAGTACTATCGAAGAAAAATGGGAATGTATCAAGATAGGTTTGTCTAAAGCCGCGAAAGACACTATTAAAACCGTTAACGCAAAAAGGATTAGGAAACCATGGATCAAGGATGAGATGATTACCAAAATGGATGAGCGGAGAAAATGGAAGAATGGAAACACAGAGTTAGGCAAGTACAAGGAATTAAACAATAAATTGAGGCGGGCAACAAATAAAGCAAAAGAAGGATGGTGGAAGACCCAGTGCGAGGATATGGAAAGTCTGCAGGGGAAGGGTGAAATTGGTGCGCTGTACAGGAAAGGTAAATCTTTATCGGGAAGTAAGAAAAGAAGAGCTATGCTAACAGTTAGAGATAAGGCGGGTAAGAATATTTGACACGGGAAAGATCCAAGAGAGATTGAAGGAATATATAGAAGAACGGTATAGTAAAGAAACTAGACCAATAAAGTTAGACATTGAAAAGGAACATGACGTAGAGGAAGATAGCTTACGTCCAGGCATGCTAGACGATGGGATAAAAAGGGCATTAAGGGAGATGTAACTAAATAAGGCCGTGGGGGTGGATAACATTCTCGCGGAACTTTTAAAAGGCTTAGGAAAATGTGGGAGGAAGAGGCTGTATGGGCTGATCCGTAGTATTTATGAGGAGGGAATCTGGCCGGAAGACTTTGTGAGATCGGTTTTAGTTCCTATTCCGAAAAAGGTAAAGGCTACGTCATGTGAGGACTACAGGACGATAAGTTTGATATGCCACGCAGCTAAAGTTATTCTCAGGATCATAAACAAAAGAATAGAGAGTAGGGCTAATGATTACTTAGGGGATGATCAGTTTAGGTTTAGGAAGGGGAGTGGTACGCGTGATGCCATTGCAGTAATGAGATTATTAATCGAGAGGAATATGGAACACAACCAGGAGGTATTTGCCTATTTCGTAGATTTCCAAAAGGCGTTTGATAGAGTTAATTGGGAAAAACTAATGAGTATATTGCAGAAAATAGGAATAAATTGGAGGGAAAGGAGGCTAATCCGCAACCTGTTAATGTCTCTGACTGCTCAGGTGTGGGTGGGAAACGGGGAGTCCGGATGGGCAGTGTTAGGAAGAGGTGTAATGCAGGGTAGCCCATTATCACCATTGCTGTTTAACCTGTATGCAGAGGAAATGATTAAAGAGGCATGGGAAGAACTCGAGATAGGAATGAAAGTGGGCGGGGAATTCGTAAAATCAGTTAGGTTTGCTGATGACCAAGCTTTAGTTTGACAGTCAGCCAAAGGGTTGCAGGCATTGCTGAGGGAAATGGAAATTCAGTGCGGCAGGTATGGGATGAAAATCAATATTAATAAAACAAAGGTTATGCGATTTTCTATAAGGAAAAAGGCTAACCCAAACATCAAAATAGGAGGGCAAAAACTAGAGCAGGTAAACAGCTTACGTATCTCGTAAGTGTTTTGGACCAACATGGTCAATGTAGAAGGGACGTAAGGAGAAGAATTCCGCTAGGCAAGGAGGCTTTTACAAGGAGGAGGGAGTTGATACGAGGGACGTTGAATAAGGATGTAAAGAAAATACTAGTAAAAACTTTGATTGGAGCGTAGCTATGTACGGTGCGGAAACGTTGTCATTGAAGCAGGAGGATAGACGTAGACTGGAGGCTTTTGAAATGTGGGTGTGGAGAAGAATGGAGAAGGTGACATGGACAGAGAAGAAAACAAATGAGGAAGTACTTACTATGGTGGGCGAAGAGAATGGTTTGTTGGGAGAAATCTTATGGAGGCAGGAAAAGTGGATGAATCATCTTAAATCTACGAAACAGGCAAATACCTCCTGGCTGTGTTCTCTATTCCTCTCGATTAATAATCTCATTACTGCAATGGCATCACGCGTACCTCTGCCCTTCCTAAACCCAAACTGATCATCTCCTAAGTAATCATTTGCCCTACTCTCTATCCTTTTGTTTATGGTCCTGAGAACAACTTTAGCTACATTCCTAAACCTGTGTCTAACCGCAATATAATCTAGCTGGTACCTTTCCGAGTCACCTAGCATTTTCTATGTATACCTGCGTCTTTTGTGGTGTCTAAACCAAGTGTGGGTGATGACTATCCCCTCTCTCCTGCAGAACTCAACTGCTTTCTCCCCGCGGTCATTCCTCGTGCGTAAACCGTAGTCCCCCACCTGATCACCATCTCTTCCTTCGCCTACCGTCGCATTCCAATCTCCCATCACTATCAAATGTTTCCCTGCAGGAACACACGCGATTATGTCCTCTAACTGATCGTATATCGACCTCTTCTTCCTTATGATTGCTCGGTGGCATGTATACCTGAATAATAACCAAGTTCGTCGGCTCTGCTTTTATCTCTACTAGTAATAATCTATCCGTGACTTGCTCTATGTTGACCACGCTTCTTCCTACCTCTTCATTTAATACTATAGCAACCCCTATGTACATATATATATATATATAGATATATATATATATTTATATACATATACATACATATATATATATATATATATATATATATATATATATATATATATATATATATATATATATATATATGTATATATGTATGTGGGTATGTGTGTGTGATTATGGATTCACAAGTATTGTTGTTGACTTAAGCAAAAAATTTGATTTTTTTAAAGCTTGTTGAAATTCAGCCGATGACCTATTAGGTAGACTAACTCTGAAATCTCATACATTCATATCGACAATACTTTAATATGCGTGCAATTCGAATGATAGTTATGCTCACATTCACGTTTAAGCCTAAACTGTGCGTAAGCGTGGTGGGCCAAGTTGAACATTCCGAGCACAAAGTGAACCATCTGGTTTTAACTTTGTTTTATTTGATTATTTCATGGCACATTTTATTGCATTCATTTAAAAAGTACCTGAAAAATGTACGCTGACATTCTATCACTATTTTTCAATGAAAAGATATTATTGCGTAGAGAATAATAACGAACTTCTTTTCTCATTGGTTAAATTTAATTTTAGCACACTTCATGAATTTATAAGTTGGAATATTAAATAATCAAAAGTGAAATAATAAAAATATATCTTTTTTGGACCAGACTTAATTAGAGGTATTTTAATTGCTCTTAATCATATTTAATGATTGTTAATCATTTTGCGATAAAAGCTCACAGTTGTTCTTTAATGAAGATACGTATCATAGGCATAATCATGGAAATTTGTATCCTATTTACGGTAAATTTATTTAGAAATATGGATGATATACCGGATTCTATTACAATTCAATTACAAGTTATATTTCGACTTTTTATAACGGTTGTCTGGATAGCTAAAAGAGCAACCCCTAATTGTGTGGTATTACTAAATATATTAGATTTGTATCTTATCACTATATAAGTAATTAATCTGTAATTTGAGTCTATCCTCACATTATGGCTTCGAACCGAAGTGAAAATCCCTGCGTCGTTTACTCGCAAATTTACTTTAAACGATTAAAAAACTGTGTAGGCGCTCATTCGCGTATAATTTCTCTTTGTCAGCGCCATGGGTACCCGCATGGAGTCTTCCTACCCCACATATATCATAGGGCAGCTATAAAATCCTTTCCTCCGTAATCAAAATCTCAAGATACCCCTCTGGACCGGTTACGCGGATGATATATTCCTTCTTTTGACCCACGGATATGCATATCTATCCAATACGCTGAATATTTCCAGTAGGAAATTAGGATAACCCGAAAAATTACTTAATACGAAAATCCTACTTCAAACTTCCCGAGATATCCATCGGACTAAAACAGGGTCAACCTCATCCTAGCCTACTTGCACAGAAGGCACAAAATCCATCAGTTTCTTAAGATATTTTTGCGCATTTTAAAAGATTCCACAACCCTCACCCTTCATCAGAGAAATGCTGTCTTTCGCTGTTTTTAGGCCACATTTAGAATAGGCTGCAAGTACATTTATGGGATCCTCACGAAGTTGGATTGATCGCCGAATTGGATCGCGTGCAGCGAAGAGGAGCTAGATTTGTAAAACGTTATTATGATAAACTGAGTAGCGTATCCAAAATATTAGAGCAGCTAGGCTGGGAATCACTCAGTGGAGCGTAGGCTAAATTACAGATTATTCCACTTGCATAATTGGAAGGATGTCTCTTA
The DNA here is from genome assembly GCF_022747635.1 of Hetaerina americana. Taxonomy (NCBI): domain Eukaryota; kingdom Metazoa; phylum Arthropoda; class Insecta; order Odonata; family Calopterygidae; genus Hetaerina; species Hetaerina americana. The sequence continues at coordinate 2,866,703 of NW_027286986.1, read as the reverse complement.
AGAATTGATGTCGAAAATGTATTTATACCCCCATCGTATTACGATAGGAAATATCATGTTAGTAAAATTAGAGATACTAAGTGTAGGAGAGATAGAGTTAAGAATAAGTTTTACCCGGACATGTCCCTACCGTACTGGGGCAATGTTATTATGATCCCCTATCGTGCGTTGAAAACAGATATCTTAAATACTACCTTGATCAAAAAGTTCCCGGAATAACCACCGTGTGGCGCTCCCATCGTTCCGATTTGAGTTCTGTTTTTTTTGTTAAATTGGTACATCTGTTGTTGATATTCCCTTTAAATCTTAGTGTCATAACTTGACATTTGCAAAAGTTACGTAGCCAAGAGTACATCTATCTCTGTGTGTGTTGGCGATTTTTTACAATTTCAGAAATGGATTTAAATTTGCAACAACGAACTTGTATTAAATTTTGCGTAAAAAACGGATTTAGTGGCGCACGGACGTTGGAAATGTTGGAAAAGTGTTTCGGCAACGATTCTCTAAAAAAAACGGTCGTTTACCAGTGGCACGAGCGGTTCAGAAGTGGTCGTGAGTCAATCGAAGATGATGAACGCAGTGGCAGACCATCGACATCGAAAGTCGGTGAAAAAATTGATAAAGTAAAAGAAATGTTGGTCAATAACCGCAAATTAACCATCAGAGAAATAGCGGAGGACTTGAACATTGCCTATGGATCCGCCCAAGACATTGTGGTTAATGATTTGGGTTTCCGTCGTGTAGCAGCAAAGTTGGTGCCAAAAGACCTCAATTTCATGCAAAAAAGAGACCGTGTTGACGTCGCAAAAGACATGATTTGCGAGGCTGAATCCGATCCCACATTCATCAAAAGGATCATTACTGGAGACGAGACGTGGGTTTATGAGTACGACACGCAATCCAGACATCAGGCAAGTGAATGGCGTTCACCAAATGAGCCGAGACCAAAAAAACCACGTCGTTTTCAGTCAAAAAAGAAGGCAATGCTGACGGTTTTCATGGATTACAACGGTGTAGTGCATCATGAATTTTTGCCAGAAGGCCAGACAGTAAACAAAGAGTATTATTTGGGCGTTATGAGACGTTTGCGTGAAGCAATTCGCCGAAAGAGACCAGAAATGTGGGCAGAAAACTCGTGGATTTTGCACCATGATAACGCACCGTCGCACAGTGCTATCATTATTCGTAATTTTTTGACGAAAAATGCAACAAATACCATCCAACAGCCACCGAATTCACCTGATTTGGCTCCCTGTGACTTCTTTCTGTTCAATCGAGTTAAAAAACCATTACGGGGAACGCGTTTTAGCAGCCGAGAGGAAGTAATGGAAAAATCGCAGGAAGCACTGATGGACATACCGAAAACCGACCGTAACTTTTGCAAATGTCAAGTTATGACACTAAGATTTAAAGGGAATATCAACAACAGAGGTACCAATTTAACAAAAAAAAACAGAACTCAAATCGGAACGATGGGGGCGCCACACGGTGGTTATTCCGGGAACTTTTTGATCAAGGTAGTATATCTGTTCTGCACTTAATCTCTCTAATTTTATTAGCATGATCCCTAAACTCCCTCTCTTCTTCATCGCGAGAACGTTTCCCTCCTTCTAACTATTTTCCATGCGAACTCTCAACTGCCAACCGCTGCAACCGTGCTTTCTCCCACTTACTACAGTGCCCTTCATCTCTCGATGGAAATTGGCACTCTCAATCATTTTTGCAACCAATTTCCCTTAGATTCGGCTTGTTTAGTCTCCGAATGTGCATCGCCGGGTTTTGATCCGCGATTGTCCTCGCTATGAATACGTACCGCGTGACATATTTATTCTGTTAGATTATTAATGAAAATTTATTCACTAGGATATTTACCGCTTTAATATGGATATATTAAACTTAAAGAATTCCGAATTCCTGACCACTGGCCGCACATTGCTTTATTTGCAGTGAATCATCACCGATGGTCGGGGAAAAAACAAATGTGATCCGCCGGTTAAATGCAGCCAATGTGAGCAGCTAACGATTAATGGTGAGATATGCTATGGTCGGGTTTATATAGGAAAAATGAGCACGTGCCACGGAACTCAGCCATTTATCAAATGGGAGACCGACGAGGAACATTTGACCGGTGACCCGCGTATGAAACATATTTTTTACCAACCCCCACCCCTCCAACTCTCCAGCGAATGCCAGCAGAAGCCTGTAGGAAGGGGGGGGGGCATTTACTATTAATTCAACGGGACCTGATTCCATTTCAATAACCAATACATCGAAGCGTGAATTTCATGAACCGAATGCATAAATATATTTATTTTGGTCAATGATCATATGAATTCGATTGATTTCATTTTATTCATTTACGGTGGGCATACCGCAATTTATGACCCAATTTTGTGGCAAACGACGTACCAGGGTTCCTAAGGAAGGCGTTGCAGGATTTTATAAATTATTTCAGTTCGGTGGAGTCCTCGACCTTTCTTGGATTTTTCCCAGTTTTCGACTCATCTTCAGTGATGAATCGGCCTTGAACGACCGTTTCTCGAATTCACGTCTTCTTAAAGGTTCAGCCGTGACATGGAGGAGAAGAAACAGTTCATTTTGGCCGTTCGTGAATGATGACATATCAGGTCACAGGCCTTCTGGTGGATAACTCATGACATCAGTCACAACTCTTTCTTTATATTTGACATTTTTGATATTTTAGTATGCTGGAACCAAGTTTTCACGGGAGGCGGCCGACAGCTGAGGTCCTTGGCGGCTTTAGGGGTGGATGGAAAATGAAGGGTGGAGAGAAACCCAGCGTCGGTATTAGCCTACTCTTGTCAATGGATCCGCAGTTTAACGTCCCATCCGACGGACGGCGTACTCATTCAAAGTGCTATCTGCAAAGAACCTCAAATGAGGATCGGGAGCCCGCCGAAAAATATTTGCCATCTCTAGGATTCGAACTCGGCCCCTCTCGGTTGGGAAGCCTATGCGTTAGCCACCGCACCATCCCGATTCCCCCCGAGCAAACAAGCGGTAGGGCGCGTGGCAGGGGGTGGATACACATCAGACTAATTATTTACCCGAAAATGACCCCTATCACGGTCGGAATATGTTATTCTGATCCTTTATTGTGCGTGGAAAAAATTATATCTTAAATCTATCAGTTCTACACTTAATTGCTCTAAGTTTATTGACATGATCTCTCCTACCGCATTTAGATGGGGGTATTAATACATTTTGAGCATCACTGCTAAAGAGGCGCCCTTCCAATTTATGCAAGAGAGCTTAAATCTGTAATATTAGAGTTCGCTCCGTCAGTGATTCCCAGCCTAGCTGCTCTAATATTTTGGATACGCTACTCAGTTTATCATTACAGTGTTTTCCAAATCTAGCTCCTCTACCCCGAATGCTGCTCCTTTAAGCTACTCTCCGCTGCACTCTTGCTGCCCGTTTGTGATTGACGAGACGAAACAATGGCGGGTCGCTTTCGCACAGTCAGGCGTGGATGAAATATCAGTCGCGATTGATACCCATCGCTTGGCAACTCCATGGTTGCCACAACACACCAGAGCTGATGCCCTCATAGGTGAGCGTACCATTTGCATCGACCAGAAGACAAACAAAAGAAACACTCAGTCATGTCATAATGTGAATTGAACTGTCGGGTCACACACGGTATGTGGCCTCTCCCTCCATTCGCTTCTCACTAACACATTTGATCAATTGCGTCTGGCACACTCAAATAAACGACAATTGTACATTGTGTATTCCAGTTAAACGAAGTGGCTCAATTGCCATATCGCTATTGATGGGGCCAGTGCTTTGCTGATATTTGTTCAGTGTTACAATGAGCCAATTAAAAAAATAGAATAGCCTTCCCATGGTTGAAATCAAATTTTAAAACACCCCTTAGCGTTGTAATGTTATGGGGCAGCATTTTAAATTCAAAAATATCACATTTGCTATTTGTTCACGTTATATATTACTCTTATTTTTAATTTTAACGAGTCCGCCAGAGTAAAAATTACTAAATATTTATGCGAAAAATATTTATATCTGCTACAATTCCTAATCAAAGTGATATAAATTTATTTACGAAACGGTAATGGGAAACTTGAAAAAAAACCCTAAATCCTACTCTTAATTTAAATAAATATTGGAAGATATTATTCTGCGGATATTTTGTGTATGAAAAATCTTTGTAAACATATACCGTGGATACCGCCGTATTATATGTGAAGGGATATCTAATGTATTCTATTCTAAAAATGGCCCTTATGTCTGTACTGTATCCATTACAATCACATGGTACATTTTTTTTCAAATTACATAATTTCGCAAAAATATTGTTTCAAGCGCATCCATCTCCAATCAACGCGATCTCATTTCTTGCATTGGATGGTTATCGACATTCATTGAGTGATTGTTCTGGATCGCATGAAGTGTTTTAACGTAGGAACGGAAACCTTCAAAAGTGAATGCTGCAACAAACATCGAATATTTATCAACATTTAAAATCTCCAGATGCTGCCAGTACATTTCTTTGGCTTCAAATGTAAGTAATTTAGCGTGCTGATAGCCAGCGTAGAGGATACGGTGTGAGGGAATATCTGTTTCCCTTATTTCATTTATTTTGGAGAAGGATCGAGTGAGACGATCAGAATATCTTATCCTTTTCGAACCCTTAGGCAGAGACTCTTGGCGCAGGCGAACCGTCGGGGTGAAACCATTCCTTTTTTTAATTCAAACGGCATTTCCATTGAGCCTCCTAGTTCATCCGCCCACTAGTTCCACAATTTTTTATTATGTTTCGGAGCATTAAATTTTTAACCTTTGATCCAACGATAACTGCAGTGAAATTAGCTTTTATTGGCTGCAGGGCTTATTTCGTTTCTATAAACCGAAATGCGGACTAAGCTTCAAAAATGATGACGCTATTTGGTTCCGAGTATAAGCATTTTGAGTGGAATATTTTTGAAGCATCCATTACATTGCCGATTCCGTTAGAATTATGCAAAATATTTAATATAATACCATATTTTAATTCAGTGATTAAATTTCGATTCCAAATGACAGCGGACAGAATCAAAACACATTAGAAACATAGGATCCTTAATTAGGAAGCTGTCACTTTAAAATGTGAGCGACATGGAAAAGGTAGCCATTATTAATTCACCGCTTTGCTTTCTCGAATAAAACATATAATTTACACAGTTTGTGAAAAATATGAACGCTAATTTTTCTGAGACTTTTGTTTTTCTTCCGAATCCAACGCAAAGAAATAACCGTATTTTTTCCCCTGCCAATGTTTTCGCTCGACTTCAGCATATACCATATTCTCTCATTTCTATCAGCCGCTACTTCATTCGTGCGTGGGAGACCATCTATCGTCAACTTTACTCCATTTCTTCCCTTGTGGGCTATTAATGTGTCTCTCATTCGAATAACATTATTCATCTATATAAATGGCTTAGACCTATTATGGGACACTCCTCAATCAACATATAAACTTAAAATTATTTTTAAAACAGCAAATTTAACACCAACTTTCACTTCACCAGAAAAAGTCAACTCATCATTGTACTATTGTTGAGCTAATCTTAAGAATAATATTTTTTCCTTTAATAAGCAATGTTAATTTTCAAATAAAATTAAATTAATTATGAAATATAACAATGATTATCAACGATAAACTCAGTTGTTCGTTTATAGCTTTAATAATTACGTTTTTTTTGGCATCACACCACAGGTCATATTTAAAAGCACATAAATACCGTATGATGCGTTTGTAACTCGGCACAACCCACTGCCTGTTCAGGCAAAAGGAATGCTATACAACGTTCCAATTTCGACCCCGTGCATCTAATTATTTTCTACATATTCCATTCAGGCTTTCACTGCGCATATAAGCTCTCTTTTTCGGTTTTGTTTATTTTGAACTGGGAAACATTTTGCCGTTACATGGAGTTACTTTGCCCAACCAATAAATCTTATGATTACGTTGCATGTATGTACTTAAGTGGATCAACTTCAAATTAAGACGGAAATTAGTCCAACTCATTCCATATACTATATGCATATATATATATATATATATATATATATATATATATATATATATATATATACACACATATGTATATGACGTTAGCACTGGCGAACGAAGACAAAAGCACAGAAATGCGCAAAAAAGAAAAGAAACTCAAACCTTTTTGAACTTTCGGTGGTACATACTACCTTTCTCAAGGAACTCCTTCCTTCTATTTCTTGAGAAAGGGGCCTTGTGCCACCGAAAATTCGGAAAAGTGTGAGTTTCTTATCTTTTTTGTGTGTCTCTGTCTTGGTTCGCTAGTTCTGACTTTATTTTTGAACGAGACCCTCGCGACCATAGGTTTTGTCGAGGACGAAGATAATAAAGATGACATTCTCTTAACTTTTTAACCGATTGTTTCCTTCGGAAACGCACATCTAATTAAGTCTGCCCTTAATTTCGGCAGTAACTGCGTTCGACATACGAATTGCTGTTATCATTTTTATATGCAGTGCTGATGTGAAATATTACCGTACGTGCGATGTTTATAAGAGTGAGATGAAAGCAATCCAATGAAGGCAATTCAAAAAGGTGAGAAAATGCTGAGGTTAGTTTCATGTTTCAATATCCAAAGATTACTTTCAAATATCATGTAACTTTGACCAGCTAAATGAAACTTCGTGATCATCACCATTTTAATCTTGAGATTGGTTTGCTGCAGTCCTCCATTTCCATTTATTCGGTGCTCATTCCCTCACTACCTGTTAGGTTTTCTGTTCTACCTCTTCAATGGTGTCTTCCTCCTCGTCTTATTTTTTCCTCCGCACTTGTCTCTTGGTCTTTCTCGTGGAATGCTCACTTCTGTCCTCTCTTTCTAAGGAACCCATTCTGCCTCGGGGTATTTCCAGTCCATCTTGCTCTCCTTGGCCGTTGTTTTTTGCCTACGTACAGGTACGCACCTGTATGTTCCATTCCTCATCTTCTCTCCAACATAATTTCTTATACCTCACTTTGTCTGTCCATTAAATTTCAACCTTCTCCTCCAGCTTCGCCATGTTTTAAAAACTCCCACCATTTGCTAATATCATTTACCAATGTTTCGTGACTATGACCAACGGACTTAATCAACTCAATCAAAATATTTCTGTTGAGTTCTGCGTAAATTAAGCTCGTCTGTTTTACCTCGACGGGCATGAGTGCGTCTCGACGATGAGACGAGGACGGCAGTTCGGATAAAGCGGCGATATACGATGGGAATAAGTGGTCCATTTTGCAGCCAAGCGCAGTAAACCAGGGCTCTTAGCCTCTGTAACAAAAACAGCTTTTCAGCTTCGGGGTCGTCGTTTAAAACTTGCCCGCTGGTTGAGGATGTATCGCACCGTTAACTCCGCTCTTAAGCATCCATTTCATGATGAGAGACGGATGGCACTCGTGGAATGCACCCGCTTCCAAGGGCGGATTCGAATTCGAAAGAGATCTCAAAATTAGTGGGGAAACTCAACATACGGAGGAGATGACTTCGCCCCCGTCGCGAAAAATAATTTCCATGACGGAGGACGGAGTGAAAAAATTGAAAAGCATTGCTTGCATGAAAGAAGAAGGAAAATGTGGCTGTTTATATCTCATTATATTTAAAAAACTTAAATGATATTATAATTTCACCGCATACATCTCTATTCTTCAATCTGGAAATGCCTTGACTTGCAAACTTCAATCAATACTTTCCCCGCGACCCGATTCCTCAACCATTCAACACTCATTTTTATATGTCTTGTCTCTCATTGTCATTTCATCCTCAATGAAATATTCTCCCAGATTACCCTTTTAATCACCGATATACAGCACTTTCCCGTTTGTTAAAAATGATTAACGATCAGTCTTCTTCTAACCAGACGATAAAAACTTACCGTACCTTGAAAACACTATTGAGGAAGGCAACGGGAAACCACCTCATTTATCATTCCCAAGATAAATATGATGGTCACTAACGCGATTTTGAGTCCTGGCAACAACGGCCTCGGCCCAATCGGCCGTGTGTCGTGCCCGGCAGCGGGGGAGGCAACGCTTCCGCGGTCGTCATCCCACGAAACCCTTGCGGTGGAAAACCGGCTGCAGCATGACAGAAGACGCGGGAGAAGAAGACCACATTTATTAGAATTGTATCTTGGAATGTTACGTAAATGATGAGGATAGGGAAATTGGAGAATGTTAAGCGAGGGATGGAAAGGGGAAATATAGATATTTTAGGTCTACGGGAGGTGAAATGGAAGGATAGCGGGGATTACTGGAGTGATAATTATAGAATAATATACAGCGGCGGGGACGAGAGCCAATGAGGGCCGACCGACGAACTTGGTTATTATTCAGGAATACATGCCACCGAGCAACCAAAAGAAAGAAGAGGTCAATAGGATATGCGATCAGTTAGAGGACATAATCGCGTGTGTTCCCACAGGGAAACATTTGATGGTGATGGGGGATTGGAACGCGACGGAAGGTGAAGGAAGAGATGGTGACGAGGTGGGGGACTACGGTTTAGGCACGAGGAAAGACCGCGGGGAGAAAGCAGTTGAGTTCTGCAGGAGACAGGGGCTTGTCATCACCAACACTTGGTTTAGACACCACAAAAGACGCAGGTATACATGGAAAATGCCAGGTGATTCAAAAACGTATCAGCTAGATTATGTCCTGGGGGGACACAGGTTTAGGAACAAAGTGATAAATTCGCACAGCTTCCCGGGAGCAGATGCGGACTCTGTCAAAATTATAGTTTTTATGAACTGTTGCCTCCGTTTGAAGAAGATAAGTCAGGGGCGGTGGGTTAGGAAATGGAATGTAGATGCAATAAATGGATTGAAAAGGAAGGAGTACCAACAGGCGGTAGAGTAAATCATGGAGGATGGCAAAGAGCTGAGTACTATAAAAAATGGAAATGTATTAAGAAAGTGTTATTGAAATCCGCAAAAGATCCGAAATCTGCCTATTGGAACCGTTGACGCTGAAAGGACTAGGAAACCATGGATCACGTATGAGAGGAGAAAATGGAAGAATGTAAATACAGAGTTAGGCAAAATGAAGTACATAGAATTGAACAATAAATTGAGGCAGGCGACAAATAAAGCAAATGAAGCATGGTGGAAGACGCAGTGAGAGGATATGGAAAGTCTGCAGGGGAAGGGTGAAATCGGTGCGCTGTACAGCAAAGTTAAATATTTATCGGGAAGTAAGAAAAGAAGAGCTATGCTAACAGTTAGAGATAAGGCGGGTAAGAATATTTGACACGGGAAAGATCCAAGAGAGATTGAAGGAATATATAGAAGAACGGTATAGTAAAGAAACTAGACCAATAAAGTTAGACATTGAAAAGGAACATGACGTAGAGGAAGATAGCTTACGTCCAGGCATGCTAGACGATGGGATAAAAAGGGCATTAAGGGAGAGGAAACTAAATAAGGCCGTGGGAGTGGATAACATTCCCGCAGAACTATTGAAATGTTTAGGAAAATGTGGGAGGAAGAGGCTATATGGGCTGATTCAGTGTAGGTTTAGGAAGGGGAGTGGTACGCGTGATGCCATTGCAGTAATGAGATTATCAATCGAGATGAATATAGAACACAACCAGGAGGTATTTGCCTGTTTCGTAGATTTCAAAAAGCGTTTGATAGAGTGAATACGGAAAAACTAATGAGTATATTGCAGAAAATAGGAATAGATTGGAGGACAGGAGGCTAATCCGCAACCTGTACATTTCTCAGATTGCTCAGGTGCGAGTGAGGAACGGGGAGTCCGGTTGGGCAGTGTTAGGAAGAGGTGTAAGGCAGGGTTGCCCATTATCAGCGTTGCTTTTCAACCTGTATGAAGAGGAAATGATTGAAGAGTCATGGGAAGAACTGGAAGTAGGAATGAAAGTGGGCTAGGAATTCGTAAAGTTAGGTTACGGCATTATTATCAAGGCTTGGAATAGAAGCTACTAGAACCGGGGGATAAAATCATATTATTCTTTATACCTTTGTACCATTACGAAACCGTGGTTTGAACTAAATTGCAGTGTGCATATAAAGGAACATACGTTACAAAGTAGTGAGCGGTCAGCTCATAATTTCCGTTTCCTTTCATTGTCTTCGAATTTCCCCTTCTGACATAGGACGCATATCATTAACTTTAAGGTGCTAAAAGAGGTCATAAGACGGTTGAAATTTTGTTGCGCCCCTTTTATGTTTATCACGAGAAAAATCATCTGCTTTGGATGATATTATGTGACACTTAAAGCGATATTGATAATATGTTTTGCTAAAACAAAGTGCTATTTTGAAATCCCCTGTTCAGATGGACGCTGGCGTAGAATTCTCTCTATTTAGAATTCCCTCCGCATTTTATCAAACTTCCCTCATGATTGTTGTCACAGTTCCTGTTTGTCAATCTGTGCCTACATACTCCTCCCATGAGTAGTAACGAATGTGGACTTCATTACCTTGGGTAAGTATGTATCAAAATTGGTTTTAAATTTTGAAAAAATATCTGAGTTGCATATTTGCTGATGGTCGTTATTCCAGAGAAGTAGGCGCGCACGGGGTGATTTGAATTCCGCTCTCGAGCATCGCTCTGGAGCCGATGGAAGTGGATTTGGGTGGTCGGAAATTCTGTTTGGTGCTGCGACGGAAGGGGCGCACACGATGCAAGTGCACACGCATGGCACGCCATTCCTATCCGTTGAATCATTCATCGCATCCGAGAACCGTGTGGGGTATTTACGTGACGGCCTTGCGTTATGGCTCTGATTAATTCATCAATTGGCGGAGAGATAAATGAATGGTCGCCAGTGATTATCTAGTCACCGTGACTGGCCATTTGAAACCTCACAATCGCCACACCACAGACCTTCGTGAGGAGTCCATCCTATGAGCGGAAAATTCATTTAACAAATTCAATTTGCGATATTTTTACGGGTAGACTTTTATGAGGATTCGTCCACGAGTATTAACTAAAGACAGCGTCAGACTAAAATGGTCTAGAATTGTTTCGGCTTTCGTATTCCGTATATTACCCTTGTTTTCAATGCGAAGCGGTATTTTTTTGTATAATCGTTCAAAGTGGGATGATCCAAAATAAAGACGTCAAATATCCTTGAAGAGATAAAGAAATGAATTATTATCTCTTTTACCACATTCACATCCTGAGGGGTTGAATGGAGTACGAATAGATACATCTGTTTTCAAAGCTATGTTAGCAATCATCAAAATTATAAATCTAGCAGTTAAAAGGCCTTTTTCACTAACATTTTCCGATATTTTACACCTTGACGTCCAACATGCGTTGCGGGACATATAAATCAGATTATTTGATAAAATCGACGCAAATTGAATTTAAAACTACCTTGCAGCATAAGTACTTCTAAATCCTTAAGCTGTTTCTATTTTCGAATATTTGCGTGGTAGCCGTAGGTACCGTGACTTCACACCTTGAGCGTATCAAAAGGTGACATTACGGAATTCATGCACCATAGTGAATGATAACTTAATAAATACAAAATTAAACGTATGATACTAATGATTGGTAACCGTGGCAAATTGCCGACAAAAAACAGCATAACAGACCCTACAAGTTGAAATTGTTTAGAAATATGTAAATAGCATATCTTTGGCTAATGGGAAGGTTTTTCCTTTGAAGAATTGCCTAGAAAATAGCGGCAAACAGTATTAGGGAAGGCAAGAGATTATGAGAGCTAAATTACGGAGTTTGTTGAATGATTTGGTAGCAACATAGTTGGTAGCAATAGTGGCGGAAAAAAAGTGCGGAAGCGTTGGACAAGTGGCGATTGTATGTAAAAATGAAGATAATTAAATTAGTAGGCAGAGTTGAAAGTGGTCAGTTGGGTTGGTCAGCGGTGGACTCTTGAAAGAGGATGAGTTGAAACCAATTGGCTGTATATCCTGAGGCTTGCCGTGGTATTTAAATGACGGAGACATTCTCATAGTGGAAGAATTACAAGGGAAGGCATTAGGTGAATGTTGAAGGCGTTGGAAGACATCGACACGAGGGAACGTGAAGGAAGGCATGAAGAGATTCGGTGGGTTTCACGATATTGCTTGGTGAGCTGTTTTCAAAATAATATTTGGGGAAGTATTATAATTACAATTAAGATGAGCGGGTGTAGCGTGGGCCAATTACAGCGAAGCACTTATCATTGCAGTAGAAAAGAGCAGGATAAAAAAGTTGACTAACCATGTTATTATGACGAAGAATGGAAATATTAATTCCGCAGAAAGGAAAACAAAATAAGTAGTTTTGGGATTTTTACAAGAATAGAGACGTACGTATGTTGGGAGAGACTCGAGGAAGGTAAAACGAATTGAGATAGGAAATGATTAAAAGTGTTTGCTGGAATTTTGGGATGCATAGTAGAAGTTATTTTTAAGTTTAAAAGTAGTTTATTTTAATGAGTGACTCATTGGCACACATGGCCCCCAACTGAGCCAAGCTCGGAGTTTCATGGAAGCGAGGTTCATGAAAATCAACCTTGACCCGTAGACTTCAACTAATACATTGTTGTAATCCTTGCTGTATTCGTAAGCGTCGTACATTTCGAAAGTGGGTATGCGCCTGCAAACTACTATCTCCACCCATTCTGCTATTCCCATTCAATTTCATTTTCATCCTCTCCCCCTCGCCCTGCCCCCCTCCCTCCCCTCTCCCCCCGCCAGGTGCTGTGCGAAGGTCCTTCCTCCCGACGCTCCCGTCTCCATCCCCTTCCTCATTCCCTCCATCCACTCCCTCCCCTCCGGACTCCCCCCCTTCCCCCCACCCCTCATTCGGGTGGGCCATTCGTGTTAAATGTCCGGCGAAAGATTTGTGCGGTGTCCACGTGTGTGTGTGTGTGTGTGTGTGTGTGTGTGCGTGCGTGCTTGTATGTTGGCCCGTCGCCTGGCGAAAATATTTTTTACTCAAATCCCTTTTTTGCTATTTTTTTCATTAGCTGGCCTTATGGTCCGACGGTGTGCATTGGTAATTCTTTTGCATCCCGAGGGTTCCTTGTCGCTGGACGCAGAAAAATATTATTTAGGGAACGAGAGAGAGGGAAAAAAGAGGACAAGTGGGTTGGGAATGTTAATATTTCCACAAAAAAACAAAAAAGGGAGGAGAGAGAGAGAGAACAGGATACGGAGATATGGAGAGATAACCCATAAAAAAGCGGAACAGGTAAAAATGTCGTCCTACCCCTTCAACGCCATATGCAAAAACTCCATCCGGGAAGGGCTTATGTCGTCCATTACGCCTGCGTTCTGTTTATTACAGCGTTTTGCTTTAGACCTGAATTCTCATTATTTTTGGTTTAATATTTCCGCGAGAGAAACTTTTCACGCGAAATAATATTTTCCCCTTTAATCGCGCGCAGAAACTGAGTCGTTTTATTTTTTTGTCTTTTAAGGCGGTCTCCTTTCCTTCAACGGGAGTTTGAGGCCTTTGGACGAGAAAATGTTCTCTCCGCATTCATTGGCTCGGGTCCTTCAAAAGGCGTGGCAAGGCGATAGGAATTACCCAAGCGGCACGAACCAATTCACCAGGAGACAAAGAATAACGCTTTCACTTGCGGAACGTCGGGCGACACGAAATTAAACCCCCAAGCAATCTTTGTTCGTTCCTCCCTCTTTCTCGACTTCGTCCGTGAGAGTGAGTTCATTTACCTTAGCGAGGAACGAATTGCAATATTCATCAGAACAGGAAGGTAATATTTATTTGCAACCCGTCAAAATTCTACCTAATACAAAATGATTTGAATGTCATCAAAATCACGCGCCTTGTGGGACACCTTTTTAATCGAATATTTATCAACATAGATATCGAACGCATCCTTTTTTTTTCTTTCTCGGGAATAATGGTGGCGTTTATGATTTGATGGACAATCATACTCCCTGAGCGCATACGGGCCGCTATGATACGCTTCTCGAATCAGCAATTCATTCATTATATCAGCGAGAAATTTCAGTGAATGTCCGCTCATTCCAGTGTCATACTCTATAAATGTAATCGTTTAAAGGCGGAGTCTGAATGTCCGCGCATCTTTTATATTTGGTTACAAAAAGTCAAATGCATGAGAAACTCCCATAATGATAATTAGTTGATAAATTATAAATAAAGACCTATTTACTAGGCCCATATACTTCATTTCAAAGTTAATAAACAATATTCTAGACAGAAAAGTCAAGGTTCCCATTATGAATTGAGTAATTTCCCAACCACAGGGAGAAAACGGTTACTGACAAAGCAGGATCCAATCTATTCAGAGGTACGCAGTATTCATAGGTAAGCAAAGAGGAAAAATAGCAAACTGCAACTACCTTTGTAACATATTGCAGCGAGAGGTGTAACCATAACTCTCGCCGTGTGCGTGACCTAAACAAATTCCTTCGCAGAGCTCGGTAGAATTGTAACCCTTCGTAATGAAAATCATAGCGAATCCAGATTATTAGCAAAACTTGTTGGGTTAACATTACTGGGCCAAGCACTGAATTACAGATTACATTGCTCGTATTCATTTAAAGCATGTCTCGTTTTGCGGCGATATCAAAACTGAATTTCTAGCACGGACGTTCTGCTGTGGGAATGGGAATTAAAATTAAATTAGAGACGCTTGCTGTAAAATCGACAGTTTTTAAAAGCTATTCATCCCACGGTCGATAAGGAATTAGAATAGTTACAAACGAAAGCAAATGCCTGATGTTACTGTGTTGCCATTTTAGCATATGTGCATAGGTGTAGTGTATTGGTGAATGATTTTATATGAACCCTAAATAATTTGCCTCCTTGACCCATCTCGCATTTACAAAAAAATATTTTAAATAGCATACCATGGCGGGTTTGCTCTGATGCTGCACATATTAATTCCATCGTTTCAATTATTTCACGTTTACGTAACGACTATTATTTATGCTAAATTTATATTTGATGCTACTCGCCTGGTGTTGAGTCAACACCTGCCAGTTACCCAACGGAGATTTGAAGAGCACCATGAAGAAGTATATCGGATGATGCAGTTTTCGAACACGCAAGAATGATAACATAAAATATTAAGGGCGTTTTTTTCGCTATCAGCCTTTCCGGAGAAAAGGATCATGGTTTTCTTAAAACTACGAAATATTTTTCAATTCTTAGCAAAGTGGATCTTCAAAAAGTATTTCAACTCTTTGGCCTAGGAAGATCCATTTTATAAGTGTAACTTCTTGGAGAGATCTTCAAGTGTAAATATAAATATTTGTTATCGATCTCAAAATATGTGATTCACCATTCATGGGAAGTGTTAGATAAGATTTCAATTGAAGGTTTGAAAAACTCGTCTCTCAGTAACATTATTAATAGGAATTCACAAAAGCATTCAAAAGAGCGTTATAATTTATTGAAACCATCGTATTAAGAGCATTACTCGTACGTGGACAATATACCAGGCAGGAATTAATGCACCAATACCGATTTGCGATTATTCATTGTTGAAAAAGTGGAATATTTGCTCAATATATTTCTCAAAATTAATATTCAATCAGTAATGAATATTAATTATTTATGATATAATATATTTAATTAAAGTTTATTGGTAAAATAACAAGTAATACGTTCGTTTATGTTTGAGATTTTCCACGGTTCGGTATCGGTGGCAACTCAGGACATTTTTTTACTCAGGATGACAACGGGTGTGCGTCGATTCTAGTATGCCTATGCCCGGGGCGTCAGCAATTTGTCTTTATTGTTGATCATACTTGAATTTGAATTGATTTCTTTATTTTTTTCCAATATTTGAATCTTTGTGGTGCGTAGAGTTCATCGTACTACGATATTAATTGTTAATTCGATTCACTTTGTGCATAGCACGAGAGCATGAAACTCCCCGGTTCATTTTTACGGCCTCTTTTCTTCCGAACCACATCTCCCAGCGAAGGGAACACGAATGTGGAGAGTGGGAAGGCAAACTTTCCTGGTCTCCACCGCTTAACCGAAATGGCTTTTCTATATCGGAAGCATAATCCGCTTAAGTATGAAAGCATCGCTTTGGCCTCAAGAAAATCCTCATTCGAAAATGGAATTGAATTGAGTGAAGAAATATGAAAATGAATATGTTTTTAAAGCAAATATTATTACATTCCATTCAGACTAAAATATCAGTTCAAATATTTTATTGTCGTCATTCATTTAAGTAATGCAATCAAGGCGTTCTCATTTTCCAATTCCTCTCATCCCTTTGTCAAAATGGCATTTCATTCAAAAAGAGAAAACCGCTTACTCAACAATACAAAACTCTTTGTCATTGAATTTTGCGAATTTGAGCATCGTTTTGAGGAAATTCTTACAAGGAGTTTTTCTTGCTCGGTTAAACGAACAGGATTGCGAAATCCCTGGTGAGCATATTTTATTTTAAGTTTATATAGTTTTCCTCTCACCAAACACTACGAGGTTCTCCATATTGAACATAGTTATTACTTTTGAGGTTATGATAACTAGTATGGAATTGTCATA
The DNA here is from genome assembly GCF_022747635.1 of Hetaerina americana. Lineage (NCBI taxonomy): Eukaryota > Metazoa > Arthropoda > Insecta > Odonata > Calopterygidae > Hetaerina > Hetaerina americana. The sequence continues at coordinate 2,850,181 of NW_027286986.1, read as the reverse complement.
TTTAACATGCAGCATATTTGCTATAGCTTGTAAAACAGGTATGCCCCTTTTGCCGGTGGTCTATATTCTATCTTTTTGGTGACAAAGTAGAGTTTTATTCCTTAATAATATGATCTACGCCACATTATATTTTAATGTTGCACCAAAATATATAGAAAATTTACAAGCCCCATGAAATATTTACAAAATTCACATATATAATTGAAAGTTTTGAAATTATTATTAAGGTAATAGTCATTATATTTTATCCATTCATTGACGACCGGATCCATCTTAATAAATTCCATTTTAAGGAATTAGAAGAACTTTGTAGACTTCATCAAATTAGGACCGGTTTCAACACATCTGTGAAGGCACTGAACATGTCACTCATGAGATGGAACCGGTCTCACTACAATATTTTATGGGATACCTGCAGAGTAATTTTCAATTCCTCAATTATAATTTGATTTGCATGTAAATCTTGCAAAAATTATCAATGAAATGTAATAGGTTTGCCGCAAAAAAATTACGCTGTTTCAGACATCTGAAACTGTCTGTCGTTATCTGTCGTTGGTTAGGCCTCATTTAAAATATGCTGCTCGTGTATGGGATCCTAACGAAGTTGGATTAATTGCCGAATTGAATCGCGTGCAGCGTAGAAGAGCTAGATTTGTAAAGCGTTGTTATGTTAGACTTAGTAGGGTATCCAAAATATTAGAGCAGCTAGGCTGAGATTCACTCACCGGAGCGAAGGTTAATTTACAGATTGAAGCTCTTGTATTGATTGGAAGGGTGTCTCTTTAGCAGTGATGTTAAAAATGTATTATTAGCCCCATCGTACAACTGTAGGAGAGATCATGTCAATTAAATGAGAGAGATTAAATGTATAGCAGACAGATTTAAGATATGATTTTTTCCACGTACGATAGGGAATCATAATAATATTGTTCGACCGCGCTAGGGTCATGTTCGGGTAAAATTATTCTGGCGTGTCACACCCTCACCCCCTGCCACATATCCTTGGCTTTCAGGGTAAAAATAAATTAATAAAGGAAATCATATCAAAAAGCGGAAAATAATCTTTCATTGTCATTCTATTAATAAACAGAGCGACTTAACATTAATATTTCCAATGTTTAATGCAATAAAATATTAATATAAATGAAATACTTTGCAATAATATCAATTGGCGTATATTTTATATTCAAATGGCAAACGGTGATGAGTAAGTAGTAAATGAAGAATTTATTTTCCTGTCGAAAAGAACGCGATATGACATTCAAAGTTTGAAAAACCTACTCATAAAGACAAATAGTTATTTTCACGTGCAGACAGACACTTTCTGGGAAAGTTACCAGACGTTCGTTTACGCCGCACTCGTTCATAATTGAGAGAAATTAAATTCATCCAATCATTATTACAGAAAATAATGCTTGTGCCGTATAAGTTGTCGGCATTCCTAAGTGCCGACATGAATGAGAGTCTCCCTGAATGAGCTCCCCTGATGGGCGAGCTCAACAAAATTACATTGCTGCCCGCAGAAGAGCCCTCAAATACTACAAGATCGGTAAAGAATGAACGCATTTCACCCTGGAGCCCCCCGTTCCCATACTGTACTCTATCTTTCTCTCTATTGGCTCCTCTCTCCTGCCAACCTCTAAATGTATTCGTCAGATGCTTTCGTCCCTTGCCCTTCCTCTTGTAACCTACCCAACAGTTTTCACTCCTATTATATTCTTCTCAGATTCTTCGTTTCATAATATCTGTCCAATTCATCAGTTTGCTCTTTCATTTAAGGTGCTGCGTTAGGTCCTTTCCCCTTCCGTACGCTTCTTCGTAGTAGTAGCAGTATTTAGGGGAGGCGACCGATAGCTAAGGTCATTTGCGCCAAAGGGGATGCACATGAAAGGATGAAGGGTGGAGAGAAACTCGGCGTCGGCATTAGTCTACTCTTTACGAAAGGCGCCAAGGGGTCCACAGCTTAACGTCCCATCCGACGGACGGCACACTCACCCAAAGTGCCCTCCACAAAGCACCTCAAGTGGGGACCGAGATACCTCTGAAAAATATTCAACACTGCCGGGATTTGAACCCGGGCCCTCTGGGTGGAAAGCCAGGACGATAGCCCCCGCACCATCTCGATCCCCCGCTTCTTCTTTTCTTGCTTTTTCTGTTCATTGAGTCATTTTTCAATTTTATTTATTTAGTCATGTTTAGTTAGTCCACTAGCACCAGGTGTCTATTTATTGATTTGTTTTTATTTATTTATACATACCCTGAAAGCCACTGCCAGGGTGCGTGGCAGGGGTTGAATACACACCAGAATAATTTGACGCGAGCATGATCCTACCGCGGTCGAACAATGTTATTATTATCCCCTATTGTTCGTGGAAAAAATGACATCTTAAATCTATCCGTTCTACGCTTAATTTCTCTAATTTTTCGAGAATGATCTCTCCTACCGTAGCACGATGGGGGTAATAATACATTTTCAACAACATTGGTATAGAGACGCCCTTCCATTATGCAAAAGCTTCAATCTGTAATTCATCCCACACCCCGTGAGTGATTCCCAGCCTAGCTTGATATGTTGGATACGCTACTAAGTTTATCATAACAACGTTTTCCAAATCTAGCTCCTCTACGCTGCATGCGATCCAATTCGGCAATTGATCCAACTTCGTGAGGATCCCATGATATACTTGCAGCATATTCTGAGGCCTAATCAAAAACGATGCATTTACAATGGAATGGATATTGTTTTAAGGCGAAAGCAAATGTGGTAGCTCAGTGAAATTATAGGATGCATTGCAAACTTAAGCTTTTAATTATTCAAGTAATATGGTTCTTTGTGTTTATAATATTCAATTTATTATCATTTTAAACTCTTGTATGCGTTATCTATCTATCATGACCACACCACTTGAGCCGGCAATAATTTGTTTCCGGCTAAAGGGATAAAAATGATAATGTACCTGAGGTGACGTCTCGTGAGAAAATTCGGCCAGGCAAGTGCATGTGAGGAAAGGGAAGCCGTAAACACTTACACGTTTTAAACATTAGGGCGGCAGAGCAACAAACCTTTGCTTGGTTTGGAAAGTGAAACGAATAAGCGTGAAAAATGAAGTATTATGCTCTCCTCTCGCGTTACTTGATATCTCAGGCATAACTTAAATAACCGTAATATTAGCGAAAAAGGTTTGACGTGCATAGATTTCCCGGATGCGACTCCGATTGAGGTCGCTCCACAACGTTGTCCATCGATTCTTTGCGTCAATGCTCCACTTTCAGAGCAAATTGAATGAATGTTAACTAAGTAAATATTCTAGTTTTTCATCGTCCAAATTTTCAAGCAGTTATTCAGGGAATATTTTATCCATTGCGTTGATGGGATTTTTTACGTACCTTCATCAGAATGCAATGTGGTAAAAAACTGGGTCATGGGGAATGAAACACGTGCTTTCAATTTTTACTCCTAGGAATATTGAATGCGTTGAGAGAAAAAAATGGCAAAAAGCATCGAGAATATGCATGAAAATAACTTGAGCTCTATTAAAAATACGCAAAATATATTTTAATTCTTTACTCGCGTTGGCCTTTTCATTAAATAAAAATGACCATAGAATTACATTCACCACGGTGGAACTTCGCACGTTCCCATTTATTTTTGAAAACTTAGAAAGTGATAGTGGATATTTGAGAGCAGGTGTGCTTCACGGTGAATTCTATTGATCTAACGCTAAAACAAATGATGGAGAGAAACATTTTAAAAATGACGAATAGGAATAACTAGGTCATAAAATAATTCACATTAAATAGCGTTCACATAACTAATGATTAGTTTATGAGCTGACAGATGGCGATCACATAGAATGAAAAGAAAAATGATTGGAACAATGTTTCTCATTTCGTTTGGGCACTGGAAGATAATTCGGGTAAATTCCAGGAAACTGCGGGAGATGCCGCAAATGCAACTTTTTTAACGGAGTCATCCGCCAATATGCATTTAAATGCAACATTTTCATGTGTTAAAATCATCCCGGTCGTGGTGAATGATTTTCACAATCTGAAATTTTCGCATTATAATTTGGGTCATTTTAAAAACGGTGGCAAGTGATGAATTCCTTCCAACTTGGTTTGAGTTAGTTTTCCAGTGTTATATATGGTCATATGTTCGAAGAGAGTCCTGGAAGATGACGAAAGGCAAGTAGGCTAGCCAATATAGCCTGAGTAATCAACTTCTCTGCGGCTACGGCGAAGAAATTCAGTCTTTTAGGCTCGCCATGAGGAAACCTCAGTTATACCCGTTGAGAGCCTGAATGTTCATATTTCTCCCTTGCAGGTTATGCATAGCGCGACTGACTATTACTGCGCCTCATATGTAATTTAATTTCGGGCACTATAGATGCTTTGGCTGAATGAATTTGCGGAAACTTTCAAGATTAGAGCATGTCTAACATAGCGTATGAATGTGACAAATAATAAAGAACTGGGTAAGGAGAGGTCAGTAGAAAAGAAATCAGCAAATGATCAGTAACATAAAATCTGGATTTGCTTGCCAATGTCTACCTCAAAATGTACCCATTTGGACCTCATTTAGAATATGTGCTAGTCTATGTAATACTCAGTTTAATTGCTGTATTAAATCGGGCGCAGTAAAGAGGAAATAGACTTGTCAAACGTTTTTGTAATAAACTTATTAGCTTATCTAAATATTCATAGTAACTAGGTGGGAAATTACACGAAGAGCGATGATTGTATTGCAAATTGAATCTCTTGCGTGAGTCGGATGCACGCGGACTCTTCTCCGTTGACGTCATAAATATATGTATTATTAGCCCCATCGTAATACACGGGGGGGATCATAAAAATAACATTAGAAAGATCAAGGGTAGAACCGACAGATATAAGATGCAATTTTTCCTACTAAAGATAAGGAATAATAATTACTAGAAACACCGCGCTTGGGAAAATGGTAATTTTTTAAAATTTTAAGTAACCCAGTAAATTGTCATTTGTACATAGTACATTAGTTGTACAATGTGCATAGTATATACGTTTTCATTGCTCTTCTTGTCGCTGGAAGCTCGCCTTGCATGCTTGGAGAAGTAAGTTGCACTTAGTGTATATACTTCTGGATAAAATTACCTGGATTATTTGAACTATGTTTCTTTTATAAAGGCAACTAACACGTAAGCAAAACCTAATACTTAGGTTGCATGCCTGGTGCGGATTCTCCCCCGTCACTAAATGCTGGTAGTGTTTTGCAGATTTGAATGAAGAGTACGCATTACTTCATGTAAGAACGTTTTTCTCCATTGAAATATAGTATCTATTGTGTTTGGATTCCTGTAAATAACACAGTAATCAGCATCAAGGTTGGTTTCATAGATGAGGATAGAGCTCACCTAATATTGGGATTGACACGGCGTGGGAAATGCACGCATAGGGAGAGGGAGGATTGATCCTTTCCCGAAGTCACGCACCTGCGATTTCTCGGAAAGATCTGCCGCCTAAAAATATCACTGTTTGGGTGCAGCCTGGGTGTGACCGGGAACTCCGGTCAGTATTGCCGACGCTCGATTGTATTGCATTGGATTTACAATTGGAATATATGTATGTAGACTAGCATTTTTAGTGTGACGCTGATAACCAACGCTACTTCAATCCAAGAGTTGAATAATATTGCCCATAATCCTTGTGCCAACGGTTTTATGCGTTCGATAATTTGAAGCAATTAATTTATTTCTGTCTCACTCCTGGATTCAGAGAAACTACCGCACAGTATATGTTTGCTATTTGTTCCCCCACTCACGCCATCGCATAGGTTCGTAAGCAACACATGATAAGGAATCGAAATGGTCCAAAATATTAAAATTGTTTTCAAACGCCGGCACAGATGAACCGTCACCAAATGAAACGTGTGACAGCAGCTGGAGATGGTGCAGCACCCGGCGCACCATCCAAATTAACTCGACGAGATAAAGAAGGGAGTAATCGCGTAGTGAAAAACCTGACAATTATTCCAGAGTCAACCAAAAAAAGACGGAATGCCTTATGTTTCCTATTACGGTCCATATTGAAACCTATTCCCCGCGTATACAGAGCATTGGTTTATGCTAACGTTGCGTTTCTCTCTCGTAATTGAATTTCCACTCCGCTTCTGCAAGGCGACGTAGTTGGAATTGAAGTTTTGTTAAGGATTGTTTGTTTATCAGCCTCTCGAATCCTGAAGCCTTGATATTCTGCTCAAGGCACAGACTTTTTAATGGACATAACAAATGAAGTATTGTTATTTACTATTGTTGCAAATATTATTATTAATATCAAATACTATTATTATATTTTTACAAATTCAATTCTTTCGAGATAGAGAGGAAATAACGGAAGACAGGATTGAGAGGGATTACAGCTGGTGGAATGATTGAGAGTGGAAAAACAGGGAATTTGAAGAGAAGTTGAATGATCTCTTATCGCAGAAAAGCTCAAACTGTCGACAACGAGATATTTACCCCACGATCCAACAAAAAGGTGTGTGGCAGGGGATGCAAGCACCAGGTGGGAAGGGTGAGTGATTAGGGAGGATATGGGAGAGGAAGGGGTAATGAATCAACAGTGACATTTCGATATCCAGATTAACATAAATACTCCCTGATCCACCAAAATGGTGCGTGGCAGGGGATGCAAGCACATAGTTAGGTGGATTAGGAATGAGGGAGTATATGGGAGAGGAAGGTAGAAGGAATATATATTTGTTAAAAAACTATCAAATAACGTGCAAATTTGTATACATGCTGTAGGTAGGCTTAATTCAAATCAAGGGTTAATTCATTTAATAAATTATGAAGTCGTTTGTGACAATGAGAATTTTATCCAGCAATGGATTCTCGCGCGTGGTTCCGTGCCGGTATCTTCCACAGGAAAGGCATAAAAAAAAAGATGGAGCATGAATGGATTTTGTGGAATTGAATTGGGAGGAAGATATTGACGATGGAACAAAAGACTTTGCCGGGCCGAGAGGAAGGAGGCTGGCAACCTCCTACGCCGTGCAAGAGCTAAGCAAAGCTCTCCCGCATTGCTCGGGGAACTAAATCATCACCAAATAAGACGTCTTATAATTGTTTACTTAATTGCACGCCGTCGTAATGGCAGCATTGAGTTCAATGGCGCCTTCTTGGGAATTCAGCGAAGAGAAAAAATAATTACTCCCCACCCCCCCTTCTGCGTATGGGTTTTCTTTCCTCTCTTGCATCGCTTTAAGAGCTGGGAAGGATAATTTCACGGCGTCGACAGACACTAATTGGGGGTCAATTCAGCATGGAAGTGCCTAATGCCGACTCAAATGGGGCATTTCTGCGCTTTAATAGCTATTTTGTGCAGAAATAAGTTCTCTTGACGGTATCAAGTTCGTGGAATTTTTGATGACCGTTGGACCATCAGTAATTATGAGTTCGAGTGAGCAAATAGGCGGCAAACGTTCTCGTATGAAACCTTCAATGTGAAGAGATTAAGTCATAAGTGTGGGGGTTGAAGTTTAAACATGCAATTCATGTGCGAAGGAAATGTTTTTTAGTGGCGCAAAATTTAACGCCAAGTTTAGGCCTTTGATAATAAAAGTGTGTGTATCATTTGCATGAAGTCGCGCCTTGCATGCATCGTATTAACGTAAGATAATTGGTGCATGCCGATGGGAAAGTTTACAGTGGGACATCAAGCTGGCAGTTACTCTAAATTTTGTCTCGTCCCATTATTATCTGCTTAAGGGAGCTTAAGCTTTCATTCAGGTTCGCCATAACACTGCGGAGGCTTATTTCATGTTTAACTTGCGATCTCCTTCGTTCACCATGGTTCCAACGTCCGCCCAATGCATTAAAAGGCAGATGCTCGTAAATCACTGCTACGTCAATCCGAATTAACTCCTAAAACATCGTTATCTTTATTTATCCGCCATAGATATCCAGTGCAAGGATAACAAATTTTCCCACAACTCGTTATTTGCTATTCACTTTTTTCAATCTACTTGAACTTCAATTGAGTATCATTTTCAATGAAGGGAATCGTTTATTCACAGCGTGGAAATATGGGGAACAAATAATTATGCATAAATCATTTCGTTCTTGAAGGGACATTCGCTTCAGAATTGTCTTTCAGCGAATACATCACGGTTGAGGTCATTATGTTAGTGGTTTAGAAAAAAAATGATAAATCTAATTCACATTTTCATTTAAAACAATTAATTTGCTCTATTGAAATTAAATGAAATTATTGGCTTTTAAATTCCACACGCTTTAAAAACACGACTTAGGTTTCGACCTTAAACGTCACTATACCCGATGATGACGTTTAACGTCGAAACTTGGGTCTTAAGTTTTAATAAAGTGTGTGGTATTGCAAAGTCAAAAATTTGTTTTCAATATGCAATGCAAATTCCATAAAGATACGCCGGAAACAACAAAATTTGTTCTACATATAAGTTAAATGTATTTATAATGACAAAATCTGATAGTTCAGAATTAAAAATTAACCCTTGAGAAAATCTCAGATTAACATGATATTGATCTTAAGATAATAAACTTCTCGAGAAATAACAAGGCTAAAATATATATTTATGTTTGAGATTATAAAATAGGACTCGTAGAACAACTCAACCAATTAGTATGCGTTTAGAAGAAAGCGAGCGACGAAGTAAGGACGGATAAACAAAAGAAGTTTTCACGAAGAGGAATGGTTGATGACAGGAACCTTAATCGGAGGTGTTAACAAAAGAATCGTGAGAAATTAAATGTGGAGCGCGGTTTTAGAATTCTCTTAAAGTCGGTCGTTGAGGCAGAGGAAGAGAACTATGAAAGTATTGAAGGTTAGATTTTGGAGAAGACTGGAACAATAAAATGAGCAGAAAGGAAAACAAGCGAAGAATTTTCGCGGATAGAATAGAAAGAGAAGAAAATGTGAGGATGAATTTGAAGAAGGCAGAGCACGTGGCTGGAGTAGATGCGGAGAGGCGATGGGGCGCTTACAAGTCAAAGAATGCTTGATTGAGCACTGTAGGAGAAGGGAAATAATAAAAATTTGAAAGGAATCAGGGCACGTAGGAAAAAGCATGCAGAGTTATTGTTGCAAAATGAACAGTTATTTTATCTTTTTTGAGATTTTAAGAAATATATTTGCCTTATAAGTCAGAGTTTATGAGCACAGGAGTGTGTAATCCTTCGATCAATCTGAAAGTTCCACTGAACAACGTGGGATACTGCTAATAATCATCAATTTGTTTTTATTTTCGTCTTATTCTTTGTTCATTTTTATGAGCAAAGGAATATCAAATTATGGGAAGATACGCAGTTTCACTTTCATACTCTTCTAAGCAAGCAGCTCAGCACCAATAAATTAAAGCCTATTAGCTGTTAAATTGCTCGTATGTATTTGAGCAGCTGGGGACCAAGGCCTAGACGCCCAATGATCCAAGAGAGGCACTAAAAAGAAAATAGCAGCATGAATGCGGTGAATATAATGTACAGTTTATTCATCCGACTTTTAATTTGCCGATGGGATGATAATTTATTTTTACTGGTATTAATAATCTGTGGAAAGAAAAACTCCAACGGCTTCAATTTATTTTGACGCGAAAAGTGCAAAGTTGAACCACAGGAAACGAGGAAACATACGTCTTGAGGAACAAGGTAACCCACGCCAGGGGTCAGAACACATGCGAAAGGCACAAAAAGTTAACGTAATCAACGCGAAGGTTGGAATGGCCACGAGGATAGGTGAGGGTGGAGGTCACCTAATTAATAAGCGCAACGGATTGTGAAATACGTACATCAAGGCAATTCCTTTTCCTGTGGCTTACGTGGAGCCCACAAATTGCACCATTTTATCGAACCTGGGCTCTCCAGCCAGTAGTCCGATAGCAAGCTGTATTCGGCGAGTTTAGAGAGAATTTGGGCAATTTGCCATTCCCAGATGCTCGGTTGTCTCAGCTGGAAGATACGCAAAAATTATCCCCAGAGTAAAAGTGCATATCTTTATCATTTTACGATGGCCTCGTGTATAATGAGTGCGTGCTCTTGTTCGCCGAAATAATCCAATTTCCTTGTGTAAATCATGCTAGCAGTCCCACTCTAAACTTCCTCCAGTCCCTTATATTTCATCTTTCAACTCCCATCCTGCGTCCACATCCATTTCGTGAATTCAGACCCATTTGCCGATGCCGAATGCTCTGTATCCCCTAGGTGAAACATATCCCTGGCGAAAACTTACCCCTCCTCGAAGACGCCATTCTCTCCTTAATACGCACACGTTGCGATGGCGTGAAAAGTCTTCTTCCACATTCGCGCGTTTCCACTCTCTAATCCGGTCACTCTTCCCCCCCCAGTCGTCTTCACGACGAATGAATGAATGTCTCCGTGCGACTCGGACCCGAGTGAGGGAAGATGCGACCCGTCAAAGCCCTCCTCCTCCTATGCTTCCCAGGCCGTGTCGATCAGTCAACGGCTGTCGATTCTCTCCTTCAACGCCGTGCTCCCTTCGATATCAGTCGAATGCATACCAATGCGGGGGGTCGGAAGGGAGTGATCGAGTCTTGCACGACCCCTTTCCCCTCTATTTTTCGTCACCTTATCTTCTTCCTCCCGTATCCCCGGCATCCTTCCCCATCTCTCCTCCTCCCATTCCACTCGCCTCCATCTCCCTCCTTACCCCATCTTCTCGCTTCCCCATCGCATCAACCCTCCCCCGATTCACAACACCCCATCCACTCTGCCAGCATACATTCCAAATCCCTACCTTTTCTTCAAGGAAGATTGTTTCATTAATTGCTTCACGAAACGCCGTACTCATATTTTGTGTATGAAGTCATAATGAAAAAATGGTAAATATACTACACGTATTTTAAGTAGTAATTTAAATTTGTCATTATGTTGCTGGTGATTTTTTCTTTTCCATATTCCATTACAACTTACATGATTATCAAAATGTATATTCGTTGAGCTTTTTATATGCGTACAAAATTTCTTTTCTTGTTGATTACCTTCTTAATGATTATGAGTTATTTTTCTTTTGATTTTTTTAGTTTTGCCTCGTTGTGGACAATAGGCTATTATTTTTGTCTTTTTAGCCCCTTACCTACAGGAATTTGCCTACCTTGCTATTTTTCACGCGGATACTTCGTTTTATCATAGAGACAGCCTTATCCGAGTCTTGTACTTGTTATTCAATCTATATAAATTACCTCTCACTCTCTCCATTTCCCACCCTGGGAACGACTTTATTTTCGTCGATATCTGAGACGGGCTAATAATATTGTATTTGTGTGGGCTTTCGGTGTTCGTCAATGATTTTTCATTGTTTTTTAAATGCTAAGAAATTTTGGCTTTATTTAATAAACATATTCACCCTCCCCTAAAATCACTACGTCTACACTGTTGGGAGGTTGTGTACACCTAATACTCTGATAGCTACGTGTGCGGAAGTGTAAGTGCGTGGTAGGGCCATTTAAATCAAGCGGGTCAAAAGGCAGGCAGGGGTCAGACAAAGAGTGGTACCCGGTCCTCCAAGGTGCAGGTAGAGCATGCGAATGGTAAACCTTATCCTGTAAAAGAAATCACACGTTTCTACGCGTATGTCGTCATTAAATATTTCACACCGGGAGACCCTGAGATTAAGGAAATATTAATTTCTATTCGGGCTCAGACTTCCATATCCCGTGGAAACCTAATCTTCTGATCTGCCATTGACTAGGTTGCTCAGCTAAGACAGACAACGGTTTCCCCTCTGTTCCAGGAGACGTCTCCAGGTTTTGGAGAAACCAACTATTACGAGTCACAGCTGGCAAAAGGAGCCGCATTCTAATTTAAAGGTGTTGGTCTCCTCCATTCCATTCTACCCTGCTCTTCTGCTCTTGAGACAACTGCCGGGATTTTATCTTCTCTCTCTCTCTCTCTCACTTGACTCAAAACCTTGGTCCTTCCCTCTCTTAACCGCGGAAATTCTAGATCCTCCTCTCCAGCCGCAAAAAGGACGAAGTGAGTGGGAGAATGGTGCCCTTCCCCGCGCCACCAACCCCCAAATAAGGGCTGCTTCTTCCCCGAGAAACACTCTCCCCCGCACTCCCCAGGCCGCCAGAATGCAACCCCGCCAGTCCTCCCTCTTCCCACCCTAGGGATGAAAAGGGAAATCAAACCTCGCTCTGCGACGGGGGTTGAAGGAGATGGTGGCCCTCCCTGTGATGATTAATCGCGGGGTTTCGATCTATTTACACCCCCTCCCCAAACCGACCTTCTCAGCTCACTCTTCGCAAAAGTCTTATTCCATCAGGGCGCGCATTAGCCGACTGACTTCCTCCAGACGGGAATGGCGTTCTCGACGACTTCTTCTCCTTGTGTGCTAATTTTTTCTTTTTTTTCCCGACGAATTTCTACGATCTTTGAGATTCAATCTTGTATCTATTCGGATGGATGACGGATTAATTACGGCTAGGCATTTAGCCCCTTATCAATCGACGGTTGGAGTTACGGGACGGATGTTTTTAATGCAAATTTGATTTGAAACCATTTTCTAGCAACTTGAGAAGCGACGAAGGGAAATTATTCACGATGCCTTTTGAATAGCAATCAATTATATTACGATTTTATTCGAATATCATTTAGTTCATCACTTAGAATCAAAACAGTTAACTTTACGAATCTTGGTGGATGCATTTTTAATTGAAGGAGTCGACTCAGAGCTTCGTTTATTCTTGGTGTTTTACGGGCCTGGCAGCAGACAACTCGAATATGATTCATTCCCTTTTTTTCAATTCCATAACAGCCTACGCATTTCATTTATTGAAGACGAAAACTGTCCGATCAATTTGAAAATATAAACTTGAGAAGCAAACGGTATCTCAGGAACGGATTATTATTATTTATTAAATTATATATAAACATTAATTCAGTTTGTCGTTACACACGTTTAAAATTATTATCATGGAATGAAGAACACAATATGTTTTTCCACTCTCCTTTATTTTGGTACTAATAAATTAAACGCTTAGGCTTCATCATTAGGTACAAATTCACTCAAGCTGAAAAAGAAAAAGGGTCATTTGATCAACGAGTTATTATTTGAGCACCTCTCCCCAATCCTGGAAGCATCCCTTTCAATCACGGAAAGACCGAACTACCCTTCCCTCCTCCCCCCCCCCCGCTGTGACCTCCAATAATCGCCTTTCCTGATGCTTAACACCCCTCATCCCTTCTATGCCAAACACAAACCCCTCCCCTTCTCCCTCTCCCACCCACCCCTTCCCCACAAGAATGGTGTATTTATTTATTTTAAAACATTTCAATGCAACTATCCACGTACAGCAGTAGCGCCAATTTACAGTGAAAACTTTTGCAACGACATGGAAGAGGACAAAAGACAATAACAGCATAACATTAAACAACGAGAACCGAACGTGGACAGGGTAAATAATTAATGTGTTGACAGGTGGGATAAAGCTTGGGTGGTGAAATTGTTGCATGATAAATAAAAGGGATGGAGAGTGTGAGGGGGAGTGAATTTAAAAGGGAGGAGAGGCGAAATAGTAAAGGTGAGCGCTTGGTGAGAGATATCCTAGGAATAGGAAGAGATGGAGTAGGGAATGGGTGCGGGTGGATCGGGTTGGTATCCTGAAGTTGGAGAGAGAGAGAGAGAGTAGTTCAGGGCAATCAATAGTCGAGTTTAGGTTGTTGTGGAGGAGTTTTAAATCAGTTTTAAGTCTGAAGCTTTGGGGACTGGAAATGGATAAAGAAGACAGAACAGCATTTGAGGGCATATTGCGGAAATGTGGGACTCGGTGTTTGACTATTTTGGCAAAGAAGAGAGAGATGCAATCGAGGGATTTAAGATTAGTTGGGGATGAGGTGGACCAAATGGGGGAGAAATATGAAACTATGGGGGAGGACAATTGTTGGGAAGTAAGAACAGAGTGCTATTGGATATTTAATTTCTGTGAAGCGGTAAAGAAGGTCTAATAGGGACATTGCTTAATTTTTAAAGTATGAATGGGGTTGGAGTAATTTAGTTTTTGATCGATTAAAACACCTAGGTCTTTCATGGCTGTTCAAGGGAGTTGAATTAATGGAGTAGTTGAATGTCAGGGGTTTTGTTTTCGGAGCAAGAGTCATGACGCTACATTTTCCAGAGTTAAAGGTAAGCTTCCAGATATCACATCTTGGGGAAATTTGATTGAAGGTAAGTTGAAGGTGAATACAGTGAGAAGTATTATTAATTTGCTTGAAAATATTGCAATCACCAACATAGGGAAGGTTATGAACTTGATAGGGAAGGAGCCGGGAAGAAAGATCATTAATGAATAAATTTAAAAAAAACATGACCCAAGAACACTGCCCCGGGGAGCTCCAGACGTCACAGGAGACCAAGGATACATTAAGTGGACTGCAATATGAGTGAATTTGTACCTGATGATGACGCCTAAGCGTTGAAACTAGTTGTACGTAAATAAACAACAGTGGGAATATACATTGTGTTCTTCATTCCATGAACATGAACTTCCTCAAAGTTGAGCCAGTAACCGTCGAATACGTTTTAAATTCTTCTAAGTAGTCCCCTTTTTCATCACAAGTTCACATTTGACCAGTGACTCTACCATGCAATGCTCTCATCCTGGAAGGCGTCGACGAGAACCTCTCCTAAAATCTTTGCCACGGTAGTTTGGGGCTAATGAAACGCTTTATTTAGCATTTTATTTACAAATCTATTAACATTATATTATAATAAATGCCAGGTACTTACTATAAATCAGGTATTATTTGACAAATGCTAATATTATCGTTTGAATAAAAGTGCGTGCGATGTTAAAATACGTTTTTTAATGATGAAACCCACCGTGAAGCTAGTTTTCAAAGAATGAAAGAACTGCGCGTTATTTATTTGAATATTTTACCAATAAAATGTTGTTTCAAACTATATCTACAAATAAGATCTTATATTTTATAACGTTAAACGTTCAGTTTAAAAACTAAAAAAATGGATACAGTCGTTCGTAGTGCAAATTGACCATTGAAATATTTGATTTTTTTATTGTTTGCTAGGAGTGAAGTCCATTGCTTGCGATCACGAAAGCCATCGCACCTTAGTCGGTCTTTGTCCGATCGCACCCTTAATTGGCTCTCTGCGTAATGTGTTCCCTCCTGCGAAGTCGGCATTCTAAAAGTTTAATTCATTCCTAGTGCCGCTAATAAACATATTTCTTAAATTCCGGTCCCTCAAAAAAAATAATAATATGCCGCCGAGCAATATGATCAACAGTGCCGAAGCGTAGGAATTCCTTTTTTTTCCTACCAAGCCTCTGAGCTGGCGCGGAGCTCATCTCTGAAATATGTAGTAGTGCGATTCAAAACCGCGGATTGGAAAGGCTTCCCGAATATTTCACCCGACCTTACCCGTAACGATAGCTCTCGCCGCCGGTCCAATTACGCCACACATACAAATGCACCCGCTAGGGAGACCACGGAAAGAGCCAGGGCGGTGCTCTCCTAGGGTGAAGGGGAAGCAAGTGAATCGAGCGAATAATTAGCCGTGAGAAAGGAGGGTGGCTCTTGGGAGGGCGAGGGTGTGAGACGGGAGAAGAGGGGAAGAATGTCGAGTTTGCTCTGGGACAGATATCCCCTAAGAACACACTCATGATCCCTTTAGTAAACATTAGAGCAAGACATCACGGAGAAAATTGAGAAAGACGCAGGTATGAAATTCCAAAGCAGCAAAGAAAAATCCAGTGGAACTCCAAATCGAGTATGGGATGAAAGTGAATTATCGTAAAACCTAATTTGAAAGAAAACATGAAGATCGATAAACACGGAACCAATGGTGCCAGCTGGAAAATCCTAATCTAAATTGGTATCATGAAAAGGAAAAAAAACAGTTTTGGTGACATTCATCCTGGTCATGAGATGACAGGCAGAAATGTATATCCTTAGGTGCCGATGAAAAGTCACGTTCACTTACAAGACACATCAGTGCTGCAAAAGTAAACAGAGTAGTTACATTCCAGCCCTCTGGCAGATTGTCTGGAGAAAATTGAAGTCATAGATGAAGATATTAAATGAAGGGTATCTGCAGCTTAGTACAAATGGCGGCAGCTTAATGCGGTCATCATCGATGGGAGGATACCGATGACGCTTAATGGCAGGGTCTACAAAACTATAATCAAACCTGCACTCCTATAAGCTCGCCGACTGAAACTAGTCCCAAAAGGCTACTGCATGACAATGAAATGCTTGCGTTATGATGGGTTGGCGGGGTTAATGGACAGGGCAGAATACGCAATGGTGTTAGAAGGAGAAGCCTTGAAACTGCTCAAGAAACAGAGAGAGTCAAAGATGGTGGACTGCGGTGGTGTGACCACTTAGTAGTGCTAATTTTTAGGGATGGAGACCGACAACTAAGGTCATTAGGGATGTATGGGAAATGATGAAGTGTGGAGAAAAACCCGGCGTCGGCATTAGCCTACTCTCGACGGAAGGCGCCAAGCTGCAGATCCGCAGTTAAGTATCGACGGATGGCGAACTCATTTAAAAGTACTCGCCTAAAAGCAACTTGATGAGGGATCGGGATACCACTGAGTAATATCAGCCGTCTCCGGGAGTCAAACCCGTGCCCTCTGGGTGGAAAGCCATTACGCTGGTTATCGCTCCATCTCGATCCTCACATGACCACTTGCTAAGACGCATTGAAACCTAAGTGGGTAACAGAGTGCTATGTGATAGGCGAACAGTTTAGGAGATAAGTAATATCTTTTTAGTTGTTAATATGTTAGCGTGGCGAAAAAATAGCCAGAGATGGTATGAATGGAAGATGATCCAAAGTGCTGATCCCAAATGAAATTGGGACGGCATTGCAATGAGGAAGAATTGGCATAGAATAGCTTGCTTTATTTTCATTTGCAAAGTATATTAGGTGAGACTTCTCTATATTCAAATCTAGGAAATTATTATGACACCAGGAAAAAAAGATGGGACTAACCTGTTTACACTTAACTGCCAATTCATCAAAAGTAGGCGATATAAGGATAATATCAGTGTCATCAGCATATAACAAGTGCAAACTCAAACTGAAACCTGAAACTCAAACTTGAAACTCCTAAAAAAACCAGACTATTTACTAGATGTATATGAAAATCTTTACATTTTCAAAAAGGAGCAACAATTAGTAAGTAGCAATTCAGATCTTATCCATTTTCATTACTTTCTCTGAGATACTCTGAGTTAAGAATGTGTTTTGATCACAAATCATCATTTTCTCCTCCACTCCTCTCCTTTTGCTTTTTGAAAGCTTCCTCGCCCTCTCCCAGTACATGGTCAGGGGCCAAATCATGTAAACCTCCTAACTGAACAGATGCAATCCCATCGTGGGACCATTCCGTCCCTCCCACAACATCAGCGGCATAAGGTGTATATATATCTCTCCAAAGGACGCGCGATTAACAACAATATGAATACTCAGCAATGCGAGGAAAGGCGTAAGTAAGAATGAAAAAGAAGAAAATAAAAGAATTAGGCAGACGTAAACTTAATTTGAGCAACTTTTGAAATGTGAGGGAACACAGTGGATGGAAGGAGAGAGGTTTGTCCCCCTCTGCCTTTCTCATTCCCACCCACCAACCCCTCCCGCCGCGGGCGATGGCGAGAGGGAGGACTGAAGAGGGAAGGGAAGGCCACTCATTGGGGCATTCATCATTTCTCTCGCCCCCGCAAGAGAGGGGTAGCCCCGTGCGCTTCAAATGCTCCATCAGTTCACCAACTGAATCAAAGGAAAACAGAAATAGGAAAATAATAAAAAAGGCTAGGCGTTCAATATTTTTCAACCGCTCCGAGGGAATTTCATAGCCTAGATGAAGAGCATTCTCACGGGTGGCCAATTACTGGAAAGGGCACGTTGGGAATATGAATTGAAAGGGACGGGGTTTGGATTATGTGGGAGTGAGGGAGGGGGACCATGCAAAGGGTTAAGGCGGTTTCCATTTGATCTCGCTCCGAATTCTGAATGCGATTGGAATTCAAAACAGTGGAAAATTTGATGAAAATCACGCAAAACGGACGGACATACTCAGAGCACGAGACATGTGTATGGCGCTCGTTCCCGACCGAGCCCCGTACGAGACACATCTTATAGGTGATGGTTGCAAAGAAAAGGAGTAAAGAAACCGAACAACGTGTTAGGCGGGGGAACCAATTTAAATTTCAGCAATTTCAAAGTGTTAAATAATCATTCGCCTTTCATCTGGACTTGAACCAAGATTCTTCATTTTCGGACGCGTGCTTCAACCAAGATTCGTAATTCTGAGGATATCGGTTCGAGTCCAGATGAAAGATGAATGCCTTTTACTACACTTTTGAAATTCCCGCGTTCTAATGCACATTAGCGGATTATTCGACGCGGTAGTGATGACGTTTCAATAACAGTCGCGGTACCTCCCGCACCTTTGTGTTTTAAATTAGACTTAAGCCTCGTGGGCTCCACCACAATTTGCACCAATACTTTACCTGATACCCAATTACCATGTATTCTATGCCTTTGGCATAGAATATATGGTAATTCGTAATACGGCCGTAAACCTTCAAAGCCCTTAGAAATTTACGATATCATCGGACACCTCGTTAGCGTAATTAATCAAAGCTATCGGCCGCGAATTAGAAGGGATCCGGGTTCAAGTCCCGATTTACGTAAGTTTTGAAATGTGAAATTCCCGATTTAAATGTCCATTAGCGGATGACTCGTGTCATCAGTAACTTTGTCGCATCAAATCTCGCAGCTCTTAGAATAAGTCTATTTAAAATTTGCTTACGTTCGCAGCAAAATATTTCAGCGCATAAAAAGTAGAGTCTGGGACCAGTCGACATACGAAATGGTTGTTTTTTTTTCAATGATTAATTTGTGCACTATTAATTATTGAAAGTGCACTCTGACATTGTTACGTGGCATACAATTGCCTTTAACCGTGATTGATTATGTGATTGATGGTTGAGACTTTGTGGAAATCCATTGCGAACAGGAGTTTCACAAAATAACTTTGCAGTTTCCACATAAAATAACTGATTTATATTCAACTAGTTTCGCTACCCTGTGGTATCTTCAGGAACGTACCTGAAGGCCTTCAGTACGTTCCTGAAGATGCTACAGTGTAGCGAAACTAGTTGAAAATAAATCAGTTATTTTACATGGAAACTGGAAAGTTATTTAGTGAAACTCCTGTTCGTGATTGATTTTGTATGGAGCGATCATTAAAAAACCAATCATTCACACAATCATTAAAAAATCAAAACTAAACCGCTGCATGACTAATTAAGGAAAATACAAAGCAATAAATAACACGCGTGGCCCGGTCTCACAGTACGCCCAAAATCACGCGCAGCCCATCATTACACCCCGTCAAAAATCACTCACCGTCAAACATCACCCGCTCGCTATCACCGTCCAATTTCTCACTCGGTCCACATCACATGCACACCAATAGCGCAGAGAGACTGCAAAGTTTATAACTTGGTTGTCTGCCCTGAGCCTGCATTACTCCTATTCTTAAAAGTCATAACATTTTATGGAACGGGCTCAAACAATTCTCTAGGTAACTGGTTCCATTCAACAATACTTCTATTAAAAAATGTAACTTTTTTCTATTTGTTTTTTCAGCTCTTTCTTTTTGTTCTTTTTTTGTTCGTTACGGTATTTGATCTCTCATACCTACCGAGTAAGCATCATTTTTAAACCTGCCTTCCGTTGCACTTTTTCTGCCTTTTTGAAATGCCCCACCTCATTCGGGTCCCATGCTGTGGGCGCGTATTCCAGGATAGGGCGAACCAGGACCTTTTCGTATGCTTTTTATTATGTGGCCACACCGCTTCCTTTTATATTCCTCACTAACCGATCCAAAGTATTTGAAATGAATTTCGCGTTACATAATCCACTTGAACTCCCAACCAAGTTCCCTGGTAAAGTAAATGCCTCGATATTTGCAAGTACTGCTACGTGGAATTATATCTTCAAAGATATTGAAAATATTCGGTTGTAATTTATTTTTATTTTAAAAGGTTATATGAATAATTTTGCCTATGTTAATAATTTCCATATTATTTTTTACAACCCGTGGAATAAGGCGGTTGATGTCATTTCGGAGCATGTAACGGCCGTGAGCTTCTTTTGTCGTCCGTTGGCTTTTTTGCTGTTGACAGAATCGGCGATTAATGTTAAAGAAATGACGAACGGGAATAAAAAGGTAAAAAAAACTAAGTGATAGAATAGGTAGGGGACAGAATGCATCCTACAAGAAGAAAGTTCTCCTGGTGAACTTTAATACAATTTTAATTGGGTAGAGTTAAAAGAATTCATTGTTTTCATGGATAATGAAAAGAGTAGCGAACCGAGTCATGTGACAATCATGTGAATAAGTTATTTTATCCCATTAAACATAATACAATATGAAATTAAAGATCTCAATTAGGCATTGTCCACTAGTGATAATTTTTAAAATTGAATATTTCAATCGGATGAATTCAAAATGCCAAATGTACTGCCACAGGTACGACATTTACTTACGCGCTTTAAAAATTTTATTACTGAATTTATTTTGATGCAATAAACAAACAAAATCGATCAAGTGTTCGCAGTGAAACATCTTTCACTTGCAGAAAAATCGAGGAATAGTTTGAAAACTCTTTTAGATAATGGAGTATGATAGTCCTTTTTACGGTTTACCGGCTGATACAGTCAGCGGACGAATTTCTTCCACCCGACGACTAAATTTCACACGCTAATAAAGGTGAACAAGCCATAAAAAATTTACATTAAATATGAATTATTTTAAACCCATAAGTAGTTAAAATGAACACTACCCACAGAATCATATCCAATCCCTCTGTAAATCCTTTTGGATAAAGCAAGTAGCGACTTATGTTCACAAATTATTCGGAAATCACGAATTGTTATCATATTATGGAGTCAATCCACGCAGAACTCATCTATTCATACCAATTTAAGCTTGGAAAATGTTTATTCTATACGGCAGGGCTTCTCGTTTAGCTTAAATTTTATTTCGGCCATCTCAATTATTATAGAGAGAATACGCGGTTATACCTGTAAGAAGTGTTTCACCAAAATAATTTAAAATCGAGAGGTTTCGAACTCCGCTTTCCTCTTGCTTTCCTCAATTCATTTATAATAAAGGGATTAAAAGGGATGCATACAAAGGAAGGATGGAATGGAAGGGATGCGTTTACCCTGGTCCCAACCTCATCCCATTTCTTTCGGGTTGACCTATTTTCAACAGTTTCGCGCATTCGATTGTCGGGAGCCAGGCGTCAAGAAAACGGAAAGGTACATTCACGATTCTCTCGACTGTCATTCTTTTTAAATGGAAAGGAGCTTCATTTATTAAGGAAGACAGTCACTTCTATGAGTGCGAACTGCCTTACTGTTTCCTGCCCATTCCTAACCCTGCTATCGGTTGATTTATAGGCCAACAAAATAGACAAAAACATCAATTATTGAATAATAAATACTCGTCTAAATTCTGTTTATTTTTCGTAAAACACAAACAAATTATGTTAGTTCAGCTTTATCATCTTAAACTAAAATATAAGTCGGCGTAATTTTGGTTTCCTTGATAACTGAGCACTCCGTAAGAAAACGGCATGCGGTATAAATTTAATTCTGTTAAATAAGATGACCATACCATGCATACTAAATGCAAGAGTATGCTTTTTATCTTTCGCACCTGCTCCGTAGTTATATTGTAATTACAGGAAACATGAAGATGAAATGGTGCTCAAGATTAACCTACAGCCTACGTGGAAGGTTGTGTTAAAGAATAAAATATAGGGAATGGTACATTTCAAAGAATTCATGACACTATGGAGTCAACTATCGCATTATACTCATTAGTTTTTCCCAATTCACTCTATCAAACGCTTTTTCGAAATCTACGAAACAAGAAAATACCTCCTGGTTGTGTTCTATATTCCTGTCGATTAATAATCTCATTACTGCAATGGCATCACGCGTACCTCTCCCCTTCCTAAACCCAAAGTGATCATCCCCTAAGTAATCATTTGCCGTACTCTCTATCCTTTTGTTTATGATCCTGAGGACAACTGTAGCTGCGTGGGATATCAAACTTATCGTCCTGTAGTCCTTACATGATGTAGCCTTTACCTTTTTCGGAATAGGAACTAGAATTGTTCCCACAAAGTCTTCCGGCCAGATTCCTTCCTCATAAATACTACGCATCAGCCCATTTGGCCTCTTCCTCCCACTTTTCCTAAGCAATTTAAAAGTTCCGTGGGAGTGTTATCCACCCCCACGGCCTTATTTCGTTTCATCTCCCTTAATGCTCTTTCTATCTCATTGTCTAGTATGTCTGGACCTAAGCTATCTTCCTCTACGTCATGATTGTTTTCTATGTCTAACTTTGTTGTTCTAAGCTCTTTACTATACAGTTCTTCTATATATTCCTTCCATCTCTCTTGGATCTTTCCTGCGTCAACTATTACCTTACCCGTCTTATCTCTAGCTGCAATCGTTGATCTCCCTTTCTTACTTTCCGATAAAGATTTCACTTTGCTGTACAGCGCACCGATTTCACCCTTCCTCTGCAGACTTTCCATATCCTCGCACTGCGTCTTCCACCATGCTTCTTTTGCTTTATTTGTTTTCCGCCTCAATGTATTGTTTAATTCTTTGTCCTTTATTTTTCCTAACTCTGTATTTACATTCTTCCATTTTCGCCGCTCATCCATCTTTGTAATCATCTCATCCGTGATCCATGGTTCCTGATCCTTTTATCATTAACGGTTCCAATAGTGTCTTTTGCGGATTTAGACAACCCTTTCTTGAAACATTCCCATTTTTCTTCGATAGTACTTAGCTCTTTACATCCTCCATGATTTCCTCTATCGCCTGTTTGTATTCCTTCCTTTTCAAACCATTTAATGCTTCTACATCCCATTTTCTGACTCGCCGTCCCTGCCTTATCTTTTTGAAACGGACGCTACATTTCATGACCACTAAATTGTAGTCAGATTCCGCTTCCGCTCTCGGGAAGCTGTGCGAATTTATCACACTGTTCCTAAACCTATGTATAACCAGGATATAATCTAGCTGATAGTTTTCTGAGTCACCTGGCATTTTCCATCTATACTTGCGTCTTTTGTGGTGTCTAAACCAAGTGTTGGTGATGACTAACCCCTGTCTCCTGCAGAACTCAACTGCTTTCTCCCCGCGGTCATTCCTCGTGCCTAAACCGTAGTCCCCACCCTCATCACCATCTCTTCCTTCGCCTACCGTCGCATTCCAATCCCCCATCACTATCAAATGTTTCCCTGCAGGAACACACGCGATTATGTCCTCTAACTGATCGCATATCCTATCGACCTCTTCTTCGTAATGGTTGCTCGGTGGCATGTATACCTGAATAATAACCAAGTTCGTCGGCTCTGCTTTTATCTCTACTAGTAATAATCTATCCGTGACTTGCTCTATGTTGACCACGCTTCTTCCTACCTCTTCATTTAATACTATATGTTTGAAGTCTGACAGTCTGTGGAAGACTGATGGGTTAAATGAATTCATAGTCGTAGAATCGGCCATCGAGGATCTCGAACATGACCGACATGAGTCGTAGGTGTTCCAGGTACCTCTTGAATATGTTGAAGACTATGAAAATACGCTGTGAGTACGAGAGTATCACCACGGGATACCCTCCGATATGGGGGAAACACCATACAATGAACTGTATCAAATTCTTGAAGGAAAAACCTCACCTAATAAGTATATCTTTGTAAAAGGCATTGAAAAATATAAATTCCTCTCTGAAGCTTTAAATCGCGATGTGTTTGAAGTTGAAAATCTATTAAATGTGCCCTCTTTAAAGTTTCTTAAACCTTTGGGAGGCGTGTTCTAATTAGCATATCATCGGACGGATAGGTGCGCGTGCGCAGTGAAAAATTGTTTTAAATTGAAAAGATGGATTTGGTGTCATTTTTCTAAGAGCAGAATATTGTCATAATTGGAAGCTGAAAAAAACGAAAATGTATGTTTATTTTATTTTTTATCTTACTAATTATTATTATTCTATAATAAATTGTAAAAGTTATTATTTAATTTTGTGTTTCATTTACTTTTACCCTTTAAATCATTAAAAAAAGCACAATATGTTGAACAATTTCTTTATTAAAAACATTTTACATCTCGAATGAACCGCTGACAGTGCTCGCAGTGTCATATTCTCGTCACCACAGTTGGCCTGAAGTTTTGAACTGTCCGAATTGTAACGAATTCGTCACCGTTGAAGGCTCAGTGGTCACAGTGCCCGCACTTCTACTGCTGTTATCGCTGTCTCCCCTCACATCTTCTTCTTCATCGTAGAGTGATTTGTCATCTCCAGAGTCGTCATCTTCATCGAGTTCGCAAAAAGTTAGTGTGCTGAGTGAACGGCATACACGTCCTTGTCTGGAATAATACGGGAACACTTTTTGCGGTCGTGGTCTGGTCTCCATCTCGCGGGGACTTCACTCTGACACGGGACGCATTGAGGAATTTGCGGATGGAGCGCACTATTTCTCAGTCTCGTGTCCGCGACATACTCCAATGAAGGGTTTGTGTAACTTATTGTAACAACTGTTGCAGATGAGTACAACTCTCCAGTTTGGTTTTCTAAATATTTTTCTCAGAAATCTACCGTGCACTTGGTATGCAATGTATCGCACACAGGAGTACAGTGGTTGCTCTGTTGAATCCATGGCAAAGTATTATGGCGAGAGAGCGATGGGGCGTGTAACAGGGAGAGTTTTATAACAACATCCGGAGCTACGTGCGATCTAGTTTAATTTATAGAAAACTACATGCTGGAGCATATTGTTTTATCAGCATAATTTTAATAAGTGCACCTTTACTTTAAAGATCAATACTTAAGTACTTCTAAAATATAGCGAATCATAAAAATAATAATATTATGCATTTTCTGCTGCATCTTAGCCAATTTTCAATTATGCGTTAATATATTCCACTGGTTATATATTTCCAGTATAGTGCAATTTCAATATTGCGAATAAATAGCACGTTTAATATGCAAATTGTTTCTTGTATGCCATATAAATTAATAGATTTCTTGAAACAATTTAATCCCGAGCTCTTCCTTCAGGAGCAGATTACGTACTATTGGTATTCGACCAATTATGATAAGAATGGGCAATGACTGAACAGCGATAGCTTTTATTTGGCATCTCCTTGCAAAGCTCAATTTGATATTCGAATTTCGATAAACCCTTAATCAATTCCGCATAGTTCCTTCCTGAATTCCGTCCCTATTCTTTTTATACCCCTTCTTCGCCCGCCTATCGTTCTCCCCTCTTCACCCAAGCCTTCACCATTCCATCGCCAGCCAAAACGCTCTGAATCCATCTTCCCTGTCTCCTTTGGATCTCACCCATTTCCCCTTGCCCCCACCAAACCTACAACCACCCTCCAAGTTTCCCTCTTTTCCCAATTTATCTTTACCATTATTCGCCATACACACATTTCGAAAGTCTTCAATCTATGCCTATCATCTTGCTTCGTTGTCAGAATGAGACATTGACAGATAAAGGCAGGATATAGATATTATTTATTAATAAAAATAGTTTGTAAAATAATACTTTATAAATAAAAGACAATCCATTTCAATGTAAGTAGCTCATAATTCCACCTACCACCTAAATACAGACACCACCGTATAAATCTATCCTGGAAACCATGATTACTTAATCTCCTTTTTTTATTCATATTTTATCAATATTTTGCATGGATTCTTATGGTAAAATATGAAAAAATTATTCCTAAAAATATTCGTTTTGCAACGTTTTTACAATGTTGACGGACGTTACCATAGATGGCAACGTAAGCATCGTTTTCCGCAAAAGTTGAAGGGATGAGTCATATATCTGCCGAGCGAGTAAGAGGAATGATATAACTCATTTTGAAACATTTTGGAAAAAGATAATTATTTAACATGAATTGTTTGAGCCATTATTTTTAACTGAGGCAAATGAGCTTTAAAAAGACCCTTTGCGTTGAAGAATAAGGCTGCCTGAAGATTTTTGCGAAAATGTTATCAGTGTAGTTTTTCCGATTGTAAGTTGAAATATTGAACATGCCTTGAAAGTATGTGTTTTATAATAATATTTCAAATGCTGTAAAAAGATATCTCGACTCCTCGCATTGGCGAACAAAACCCTTTAAGAATAAGGTAAATTTCTATTGCAGGTTACTACTTTTTATTATTGTTTGATCAACAGCTATCTTCGCCAGCATGTAAACACAATCAGGGTACCTTGTAGCAATTGAAACAGAACCATGGCGCTTCGTATTTCGAATATTGCGATGGAAGAGAGAGTGGGGGGACAGCTGAAATGGAGGGCTTTATGGGGAAGGGGATAAGGGTGCCAGAGAAGGTAGAGAGAGAGAGAGAGAGAGAGTGAGGTTTGGATTGGCGTTTGCGAAATAAAACAAAGAGGGGTGAGGAAGTTGGAGAAAAACCTGGCGTCACAGCTGCCCCGGAAGTGAGGTGTGTTAATCGCGCGGTACCGGCCGAGTGTGAAAGAATATTTTCACCAGCGAATCCGTTGCCCCATCATTGTTTATACGGAACAATGCCCCTCCCCTTAAAACGACCTCCCTACGCCCTTGCCTTCCTAAAACAACCCCTTCATCTCGTCCCAAAAACCACCCCTCAACTATATCCCATTAATGAGGGAACGCGTCCAAAAGCTGGTTAAGCCCTGTGGGTAAAATAAGATCGCGATTTTCGGGATTTGAAAGAGAGAGTGAGTGAGAGAATGGAGTGGAGGGTGGGGTTTGAGCTCCAGTGCGGCATGCATCATTCACATCTACACAAAATCGCACGCTCCGTCGCGGGGGTGCGTGTCATCGCGGATGGAGGGACGCCGACTTTGATATAATGTAGCGAAAGATATGCGGATGGAGGGACTGATATTAGTTGTTAGTGCCGGCCACTCTTTGTGCTTCCGCGAGTGCGAAGGAGAATATAAACCCCTTGGGGGGCTATTTTGGTGATCCACGGATACGTGTAAATTAAATCCGTGGGGGCTTGGATCCGTTTCATAAAGAAGAGGGTTTTAAAATCAGAAATACGAAAATCATAGCTAGAGATTAATTTATTTCGTAAAGGTCGATGTTAGGGGATTTGACTAACTCGTGGATTATTAATGATGTGTATGTTTCTCACACGATACAAAAGTAGATGAGGTTTTCGAAAAACGAGGATGTCTTAGCAAAATGAACCGTACATTTTTAGGCTCAAGTTTGTGGAAACATTTTGTTTTGGAAATTCATGGAAGATGAGGAACAGTGTTGAAATCTGGGTCGTTTAAGTTAAAATAATATAGTGGAAATCACAAGTGTTAAGTACCATTTCTCTCCAATCTAAGTAAAAGATTATTAAGATTAATTAGAGGCCGAAAACTAAAGCTAGAGATGGGAGAGTTTACTTAACTTGAAATTATTTTAGTCAAAGATGGTCAAAGTAATAGAGACGTAAGAAGAAGAATTGTTTTACAAGCAGATGGAAGGGACTTGCTCTGAGGTTTGTTGAAATCCTTCTTATCCACCTTGAAGTTGAAATCCTTCTTATCCACCGTGAAGGACGACCGGAATCTAAAAAGAGCTGGAGTTTACGAAATTCTCTGCGAGTGTGGGAAATCATACATTGGGGAAACCGGGAGAACAGTGGAAAAGCGACTCATCAAACACGAGAGATGTATCCGACTGTGCTACCCCGAGAAATCGGCGGTGGCAGAACATTGCATCGAAAAGGAACATAGAATAGAATTCTCCAAGACAAAGGTCCTTTGTCAGGCCAATGGATACTGGGACCGGATTGTCAAAGAAGGAGTCCACATAAGATTGAACAAGAACCTGGTAAATTGAGACAACGGATTCCAGATTAGTAACGCATGGAAACATGTACTCAAAAAGATCGCGGAATCACGGAATCGAGAGAACAAGCGTCTCGACCAATCACGAGACAGCGGACTCCACGCCGAACATATAAATACTGGGCACAATCCCGGCAATGTCACTTCACCCTGAAGACGATGGCGGAGTTAGCTGTCGAAACGTTGGTGCTACCCAACCTGACCTGGTGCGAAACCCGAGAAGCCTTCATCCACAGTATTCGCCTGGAAAGCCTCAGATCATTCTTCAGGAACTCAATTACTATCGAGGTTTCATGAAAAATTGAGCCCAAAATTTTAGCTTTCTGCACCATCATTAAAGCATTATTTTATTCATTTCCATTGACAATTTCAGCCTTGATTATTTTTTTCCAATCCATTATAATTTTTCAGGAATATTCTCCAGCGTAGTGAAATTTTTTTAGGACTCAACTCTTCCGTCTTGCAACAAACAATGTGTTCAGGAGGTAACGGTTTCATGATATATGGTTCTCTACTAAAATAATGTTTTCCACGCAAAGGTTGATGGGAACAGTAGTCCATGTAAACACCATTCTTTTGCATATGTATTTAAAAGTATTAAATAAATAATATATAATTAAATTAATAAAAATGTATCAAAGAACGGCAGTTACATTCAGTGACCTACGAGTGGTAGTGGGTCCCTTCACTCGCCATTAAACCGAGCAGCCCCTTTCTCCAGCCTCTCCAGCTCTACCTTCCCGGAGGTATACTATACGCCGATGGAGACCATGGTATTCCGTTTGTTTTGTATAAGTTCTCTGAGTGAGTTCTTAGGGTCATAGTTTTCTGATGATTGAATGCGAAACTCCTTGAAATGAAATGCTTACTCAGACCCATTATTGAGGGCTAAACACGCATAGATTTCCCGAATGTGCATTCTGGTCACACGTATCATATTTGACATCCTTTACTTAACTGGCGGTCGAGATTCGCCAGATTCTGGAATTCGAGCTTCTCCGTTCACTACCATGCACCTCACTCACCCGTCTTTCTCTCTGTCGGTTGACCCGTAATTATTCTACTTCCGTTACCTTAGCCGCATAAACTTAAACTTCTTATTTTTCGGATACACGTTTTTCTGTGCTTTGGCCACAATATTAATGCGAATATTTGAAAATTGCGAATTTGGCCGCACTATTTTTCCAATATATCAATAATAACTTTAAAATTCTAGTCCTTCAGAATCCCGGAGAAAGTATCGGGAATATCGATCAAAGTTCTCAATCGCCAGGTGTATCTCGATTACTTCAGTCAGTGTATCCTAAAAAATTATAAGATCATCACATTTCCATTTAAGTGAGATGTTTCAGTCTTATTAATTATAATTGGAGCAACTGAAGATTTTGATGTGAACATGTTTCAAACTATACAACCAAAGTATTGGAACGTGGCCTTCCGGTTTATACGCCGGAAAATACTGTATAACTTTGAATATTTGTCAATTATTTCATTCAGGTACGCAATATTTGATGACAGGAAGAAAATTAAAAATGTTGAGAAACTATTTCTTATTACACATCGATTTTAAGCGAAGTGTCGATTGATTGAAAACCTAGCCTTCGAGGGAATACTATAGTGGTGGGTCACATATACCATCCTCAAAGAGGCGTGGAAATGTAGACGAATTGAATTTGAGAGAAAGTTAACGTTTGAGAGAAAGACTGAAAACGAAGTTTGTGGATGTGGTGATGAGAGAAGAACAACTTGCTGGATGAAATACTAAATAGAAGAAAGTGGGCGAAGGAGATATAACAAGTTATCGGGATGTTAAAAGTCTTATTAAAAGACAAAAATGTTCGTCAATCTGGACCGAGGAAGGAGGGAAGAGAATGAACTTTTCGGAGGACATGAAGGCAGTAATGGGGTAATAAAAAATTGGATAAAGAAATACGATAACACAGGGAAAACAAGATGATGGATCGCGTTGCGAGATTCGTGACGAGCGTTATGGTAAAAACCTAAACCTATCTCTGATTGGTGAATAACCAATGACGTGTGAAGCAATGGACGACGTCAACTGAATGAGCCGTGGAAGGTTATGCCGCGATTCGTTTATAGCAAAATAACTTCATGGAGATTTCTTCTCGCGGCTAATGAAGAACGGGGCTCAGGTTAACGGGATGATGGTCGCAAAAACAACATCACGGTACACATATTGGATAATCCTGCTCGGCGGTCCGTGGAAGTTGCGCCGGGGGGGATGGATGGGTCGGCGGCATTCGATTATCGAATGCGCCTGCGTCCGCGTGAGTGGCGGGCGATAAGCGGAGGCATTGTTACGTTGCGGACGACCTATAGTTGGGTCGAGGTCCCTGTTTTTCACCGAAATACAGTATTCGACTGCTGTGCAATACCAAGTCAAGTTAGGTACTTGGTTGACGCAGAAGAGCCATTCCCATTCATATCAAATGCCAAGGATACCCCTAGAAATATTTCAATACGGTTTACCTACAGTAAACCATTTTTTAGTTCCGCAAATCATTTCTATTTCCATCCATTACTTCAAATACATCTAAACTTTTCCTCTCCTTACTGCTGTCAATTCAAGGTTTTCCCTAAATGAACTTTTTCACCGCTCAGTTGTTTTTCTGTATGCTCCGGATACACATTTTCTGCCTTCTTTCGATTTTTCCCAACATTCCGATTCCTCCC
Organism: Hetaerina americana; assembly: GCF_022747635.1. NCBI lineage: Eukaryota > Metazoa > Arthropoda > Insecta > Odonata > Calopterygidae > Hetaerina > Hetaerina americana. The sequence continues at coordinate 2,819,543 of NW_027286986.1, read as the reverse complement.
AACATTCCGATTCCTCCCAACATTCCGATTTCTCCCAATTTCAGTAATCACACCATCTGTACGTTTTCTTTGTTTTTTGCCATTTCAATTTTTCCATCCTTCAGCCAATCACGGGTGAAAAGTGCTCCTCCAGATCCTCTAATTTGTGCTCATCCTTCCGCCTAAATGAATAAGTTTTATATATCTATTCCTGCTACCTTCGATAGAAATTTGCGCATCAGCCCGTATTCCAAAATCATCACCATACATTATGCAAATACATTTAACACTTACAAAATGGACTTGTTATGAGAAATAGTTTGTATTAATTGAACCTTTCAAGCGGCAGTCAAGGGAAGTACTTTTGTTGTGTATCCAAGAACTACGATCTCTGAAAATTCTACGGCCAACCTATCGCTGAATTAAGTGAAACATTTGTATGATGAACTTAGGGGCGTATCCAAAATATTAGAGCAGCCAGTCGGGGCATCACTCAGGGCGCGGAGGTTAAATTACCAATTGAATCTCCTGTATAAATTGGAAGCAGGACTCTTTAGCGATGATGTTGAAAATGTATTATTTGCCCCATCCTACCACGCGAGGAGAGATCGTGTTAGTAAAATGAGAGAGATTAAGTGAAGAACGGATAGATTTAAGATGTCATTTTTTACACGAGCGATAAAGTATCAGAATAAGATTGTCCGACCGCGACCCGAAAGGGTCATTCGGGTAAAAATTAGTCTGGTCTGTATTCACCCCCTGCCACACACACACTAGCGGTAGCTTGCAGGTTCGGGTATGGTAGGCAGTTTTCACTATCTAACGTCAAAGAAAGTTAAATATATTTTAATATTAATATCATGAAAGCTAACCGCGTAGTTAACCTTTTCAAAAATGTCATACAAACCAAATTAATCGTAGAGTTTTTACGCCACGCACAGTGGAAATATCGGATCAGTTATACGTGATTTATCTTGAGAGTGTAAATGAAAATTATACGAGGGTGTTCAAAAAGTAAGGTGATCGTTCAAATTTCGCGGGGAACATGCATTTTAGTTAAGATTTTTTTCGTTTTATTGTGTCGGTACCAATGTCCCAAACATTTTGTAACAGTTTTAAAAATATTGCATATTTAGTTTATTATTGGCAAATAGAAATGTTTGACGTTTTGGTGAGCATGGCGATTTTCCTCTGCACAAAAATGGATCGAAGAATTTGAATAATATTTTTGTAAAATATGGGATTAAGTGCTTCCAAACTCTTGAAATTATGACAGTGACATACAGTGGGCCTGCTATGAGTAAAAAAAGTGTTTATAAGTGGTACAAGCTCTTCCAAGATGGACGAGAATAGCCACTGGCGAACCTCGCTCTGGACGCCCCAGCACGTCAACAACAGATGGAAAAGTTGACACAGTGAAGGAAATTGTTTTGAAAAATCTTCGAATCTCTTCTGAGAGAAGTTGCTGAGGATGTTTCAATATTTGTTGGTTCGGATGTTTTGGGCATGAGACGTGTGTCAGCGAAGTTCGATCCGAAACTGCTTGCTTTTGATCAGAAGAACCGTCGACTGAAAACAACACCACAATCGTGCCTCAGCCTCCATATTCACTAGACTTGGCCCCCTGCGACTTTTTTCTGTTCCCAAAACTGGAGAGACCTCTGTGAAAGGACGGAGATTTGCAACGATTGGCGAGAAAAATACTGCATCGCTGGAAGAGTTCAAGGCTACAACGAAAAGGGTTTGTCAGAATTGCTTAGTCATGTTACTTTTTGAACACAACTCGTAATATACCTTGAAGAGGGGGTATTTTTGATTGTACCCACAATACATAAGTACGTTTGAGTAATGATTTCAAATAAAAGTGACTACAACTTTCTTCCGCTAATGTGAAATAAAAAAGGGAATTCCACGGTGAAGAAATCGTATACCGAGGCAAGGGTCCAGGGTTCGATGCGAAAGAATTATTCCTCATATAATGTTTGTATTTGTAAGACAGTTAGTGGATTTGTCAACGCTCTGGCCTACTGATCGTGGGTCCGGAGTTCGATTCCGAGTGTCTTCTATGGCCGCATATGTGGATTTTTCGTGAACTCGTACGTGAACCGAATTGCAATTGCCATGGGTGCACAAAAGCTGTACTCGTTGCCTCAGTGCATGTTTGAATATCATTGTGGAGTGATTTGACGCGTGAAACTTGTTATATTTAGCGTTTACAAAACATTCGATTTGAAGTTTTATTTGTGGAATAAAACTAATAATCGTCGTTTCTTGAGTGTCGCCCTCGAAGGCTTAAGATACGCGCCCACTATCACGTGCTTAGGATCGCCGGTCATTCGGGACGTGGAAGGGACTCGGGGCGGAGATAAATGTTCGAAACACCAAAGCCGTTGTCCTCCGTCGCCCCCCCCCCCCAACGCGCTCTCGGGGCGGTAGTTTACAATATTGCTGCCAATGGGAAATCACGGAGGTCATTAAAACGGGTGGACACTGCAGCAGCAGCATATCTTTCCCCTTTTTTTCTCTCCCCTCCTGCCGCCCACTATCGCTCTCCCCCCGACCCGCCCGCCTTTTTGGGAGGCGTCGGAGTTTAATTGAGTGGGATAATATGGATTGACTGGTGGCCGACGGAATTCAATTCGTTGAGAAAGTCGCCCGGGGTTGGCGACGCTCTCCCCTCTCTCCACCCGGCGCGCGTATTTTGGAGTTTTGGCGATTCCAGGGACAAGCGAAAAAAAAGACGAACTCGCTCGCGCATCGACTCTGGCAGTGCAACAGGGATTGGCGGGGGAGGGGAGGATCCCGTCCGCGCGTGAGTGGGTGACTTGCGGGAGTTGGCGTGACCATCGCTTCATTCCCCTTCACTCCGGTGCTGCGAACCTGTCCCATTGCTAGAGCCTGCCTCACTTGCATCTCACACCCAGACGCCCACACACACGCGCACGCACACACATAAAATCGGGATCGCGGTAGTTCAGCGTTGGACTACTGACCGGAGGGTCCCAAGTTCGATTCCCGGGCAGACCACTCTGGGCACCTGCAGCTCTACACAAGCTATGTGATTTATGGGGTACCAGATCTTCCTGGGAAACCATAACCGGCACATGGATAGGCTCTACCCTGAAGTGTGAATTTCACACACCATGGGGCTTAGTACCGGGTGAACTCTATCATCACCTACCAAACCGACCTTCGGGTTGCTTACTGTGTTTATGGTTAATATACATATATTTTGTTTTGGTAATCTACCGGTTAAGGTAGGTTTTTGGATGGACACAACTGCCAAACAAACATTTTATTACACCTAACAAAACACAAAATCCATCATCCTACTCTATATCAGACCCCTCTTCATTTCTGAGTACTTTCTTCCTCCCTTCATCCCGTCCAACATCCCTATCCTGTCTCTTCCCTTTCCTCTTTTGCCTAACATTCTCCCCTCTATCACATTCTTCAACATCCCACTGCCGGTCAATACCCCCTTCATCCACTTTTCCTGCCTCCATAGGATTTTTCCCAACAAACCCCTCTCTTCGCCCACCATACCAAGTACTTCCTCATTTGTTATCTTCTCTGTCCATTTTACCTTTTCCATTCTTCTCCACACCCACATTTCAAAAGCCTCCAATCTACGCCTATCCTCCTGCTTCAATGACCACGTTTCCGCACCGTACATAGCTACGCTCCATATCCAAGTTTTTACGAGCCTTTTCTTAATATCCTTACTCAACGTCCCTGTCATCAACTCCCTCCGCCTTGTGAAAGCCTCTTTGCCTAGCGCAATTCTTCTCCCTACTACTTTGACCGTGTTGGTCCAAAACACTACCGAGATACGTAAACTGTTCTAACTGCTCTAGTTTCTGCCCTCCTATTTTAATGTTTAGCTTAGCCTTCTTCTTTCTAGGAAATCGCATAACCTTTGTTTTATTAATATTGATTCTCATCCCATACCTGTCGCACTGAATTTCCAATTCACTCAGCAATGCTTGCAACCTCTTGACTGACTGACGAACTAAAGCTTGGTCATCAGCAAACCTAACTGATTTTACGAATTCCCCGCCCACTTTCATTCCTACCTCCAGTTCTTCCCATGCCTCTTTGATCCTTTCCTCTGCATACAGGTTGAACAGCAACGGTGATAATGGGCAACCCTGCCTTACACCTCTTCCTAACACTGCCCATCCTGACTCCCCGTTTCCCATCCACACCTGAGCAGTCTGATACATCTACAGGTTGCGGATTAGCCGCCTTTCCCTCCAATCTATTCCTATTTTCTGCAATATACTCATTAGTTTTTCCCAGTTCACTCTATCAAACGCTTTTTCGAAATCTACGAATCAGGCGAATACCTCCTGGTTGTGTTATATAATTCTCTCGATTAATAATCTCATTACTGCAATGGCATCACGCGTACCTCTCCCCTTCCTAAACCCAAAGTGATCATCCCCTAAGTAATCATTTGCCCTACTCTCTATCCTTTTGTTTATGATCCTGAGAACAACTTAAGCTAATTAGGAACTAAAACTGATCTCACAAAGTCTTCCGGCCAGATTCCTTCCTCATAAATACTACGGATCACCCCATATAGCCTCTCCCTCCCACATTTTCTTAGGCATTTCTATAATTCCACTCCCACGCTCTTCCGCTCTGCTATATGCTTCCTTTTTGTTTAATTTACTTTGTCCATATAATCTTCAGCATTCTACTCCAGCACCGTGTTTTTTTCTTCACTGCTCCACTTTTCGAATGTTCCGAGTCTCCAAATTATAGAGTGTCATGTTTTACATGAAAGTCTGGACGAATTGCTTCATTGTTTCCAGCCTTAGGGTGTTTGAACATAATGATAATGTAATAAAGTAAAAACAATATAATGGAACTTAATTAAAACCTTAAATTGCCTCTTCTTCATGAATGCGTTCTAAGCTTGGGCTATTCTTCGCTTGATGTCGGTCGAACCTCTTTCATCAGATATACCTGCCACACACCATAGCAACGGCTTGAACGGTGCTAAAATATCAAATAAAAAAACATATTCTCTAAAGATACACCATTATGGCGCCCTCAAATGCTCGATGCAAACCCATGTATACAAATTAAAAAATTATTTCTGAAAAATATTGACAAGAATTAAATACCTCATTTTAATATTTAGGTGGTCTCAGGGACCTTCATCAGAGTAAGAGTCACTGACGAGCAGATGAAGATAACGGGGAATCTGGGGGACAGGGTTCCAGTCTTCAACATTCCGACGATTGTCAAAATGCCCTCGATCGACCTTTCGTTTCTTCCCTTGGATTTCTGCCAGCTATCCCATCTCCGCCCCCACCCACCCACGCATGTTTTCCATTCTTTCAATCCATTTCCACACACGCAGTTCAAAATTCTCCAAGCTATGTTTATAGTCTTACTTCATCGATTTTGTTTCTGCGTCGCCATGCTCCGAGTCCAAATTTTGGCAAGTCTTTACTTAACATCCTTTCTCAACGCCCGTCATAAAGTTTCTCTTTATATATTATATGTTTATGTTTATACATACAAATACGTACATGTAATCATGCATATATATGTATGTGGGCAGATGTTATACTAATTTTCCCATTTTAGTGTCAATCAAGGAACTTTATTTCCAACCTATCGTAGAGTGGGCAATAGGATTCATAGCTCGTAATATTTTTCTTCCTAATTGCAAACCATGCTCTTAAGTGTACTCTTAGATAATCAATTATTAACCATTTTCTTTTACTTTTGACAGAACCATGCATCAGTAATGGTTGATGATTATGCAGTTATTCTTCCTCCAACTCGGTTTTATTTACCGGTCCTCTATATAAAAATATTATTTTAACATTTTTTATGTTTCTCATCTGCGAATCTTATTGAAAATCATTTTTCTCTCCTAAAATGATGCGACTTTTACGAAGGTCGTAAAATGTATCGCTCACACAGTAGAATAGTAATAGTGAGTATGAATACGGTAATAATGATTTCATATTTAAAAAATACGAATTCGATGCGTTGTTAACATTTCATTTCTATTTTCCTCTTCGAACGTCTTCCCCTATTCTCTAAACTCCTTTTACTCTGCACTCAGTCAGAGAGCAGTAGTTCCAGTAGTTTGGGGGAATTTCTACGTTTCACCCTCGGTGTCTGTCAGCCTCCATCTTCCTCCGTCACGCCAATCGAACTCCTAAGGGGGGGGGGCGACGGAAGGGGGTGTGGCGAAGAGGATTTGACCGTACTAAGTGGCCATCTTGCAATGCTGGTGATAAATCAAAGAGTTAGTTGATCGCAGCTGGGATAATTACGGAGGAAGGCGGTGCTGACATCCCAAGAGTAAAGGAAATAGACAGCGGGCTGATTCAAAGGGGGGGGGAGATGATAGTTGCATATTCCGTATATCAGGGGCTCCTGGCTGGGGATAAACGTCGTACCCCAAAGGAATTTCGCTAGGTTGTCCAGAAGATAGAGGAATTAGCACGTTAATTAATATATGAATTGAATTATTCGGAAAGTAGTATTTTACCCTATTTCCCGTGCAGTTGTATTTTGATATGAGGTGAACCTGTGGAAAAGTACAAATTTATTTTTATCATTAGATATTTTAGTACCCTGCAAGCCACCGCTAGGATGTGTGGCAGGGGTTGAACATACGCCAGTCTAATTTTGACCTGAATATTTTTGCCTCTACCGCGGTCGGACAATATTATTCTGATCCCCTGTCGTTCGTGGAACAAATTACATCTTAAATCTATCTGTTCTACACTCAATCCCTCTAATTTTATTGACATGACATGATATTTCCCGTCACGCCCGAGACTGCCATGTTGATTATTTTTTAAAACGCATAGCTATGCCCATCTAGAGCACTCTACCATTCAGAAACCCCGATAAGTTACTCTTGGCCTACGTAGTTTAATTAATCCATCATTTCTATATCGTTTTCCTCACAGCCTCCTGAAGTACCAATTCTTTTCCTCCTTTTTTCTCGCTCCCTCAGTATGTCCACCTCAATGAGGTGACGAAATAGCACATGTCTGGGCCAAAAGCATGTATCCAGAGTACTCACGTGAATTAAATCCAGCGGAATACATTTTAGCGAAAAGATATTGAAAAATATAACAAATTTTACTAGGAAATTTCATTCGACCATGAGTGCAGGCGTATACAGAGGCACTTCATCACACGAAAAAATGAGGAATAGATGAGGAGTGAAGTCTGAGTCGAGGAATGGAGTTGACCGAGGGAATGGTTATGAAGGAGGGCACTTACTTGGGCCGCAGCGGCATTGATCGGTCCATTTTGAGGAAATGGGAGGAACGAGGGGAGGGAGGCGGACGAATCACAACTGCCATACAACGCTGGTGCGACAGCTAGATTAATTAGAGTTAAACTTCAAAAAGTGCGTAGTGATGAATTTTTGGAAAAAGAGCATTTCCCTCCAGGACGCCTACTCTATCGGGAGCACCGAAATGGAAAGTGTAGTAGACTCGATTAAATATACTTGGGCGTTACCATCACTCACGGTCTCTCCTCGGTGAAACACATACGGAGAATACTATATGTGGACTAGCTAACAAAAAATTATGATACATTTGAAGAGTGCTGGGTAAATGTGATGGAAATATCAAAGGGAAATTGTATCTTTTGCTGGTTAGGCCTCATTTAGAATATGCTTCGAGTATATTACGGGATTCTCACGAAGTTGGATTAATTGCCGAATTGGATCGCGGACAGTGTAGAGGAGCTGGATTTGTAAAACGTTGTTATGATAAACTGAGTAGCGTATCCAAAATATTAGAGCAGCTAGGCTGGGAATCACTCTCGTAGCAAACATTAAATAACAGATTGAAGCTCTTGCATAAATTGGAAGGAGGCGTCTTTAGCTGTGATGTTGGAAATGTATGATTGTCCCCATCGTGCAACAGTAGGTGAGATCATGTCAATGAAATTAGATATATACAGTGTACAACAGAAAGATTTATGATGTCAATTTTCCCACGAACAATAAGGGATTGGAATAACATTGTTCGGCCGCAGTAGGTGTGAAAATATTCTGGTCAAAATTAGTCTGTTGTGCGTTCGCCCTCTGCAACACACCCTAGCGGTGGATTGCAGGGTAATTAAAATAAATTAAAAATATCTAAATTACGGACTTTGGGTAGGAACGAGGAGGGGTGCTGTTTGTGGGCACGTGATTCTGAGGGAGATTCGACCGGAGGAAGTAGGAATGTCGAACCTTTGGGGCAGATGGCTAAGCGCTCACTGTATCCGTTTACCCGAAATTCAATCGCTCCTTAAACGCAATCAGTCAATATGAGATCATCTCTGCTGTCTGAATGAATTGGCTTCAGGGGTCCCACATGTCCCCTGCTCCCTCACAAAAGTTCGCTGATTCCATTCTTACGTTACATTTAAACTGCGTGTATTTTATTCCGTTTTTGATAACGAATTTACTGTTTCGATAGGGACACATTGTTCTTTCTTTCATTTTCAATTACTTTCCAGTGTATAGAGCAGACGGCTTCCATCCTTTCCTCGAACTCTACCATCGTTTCCGAACCGCGATTAGGTGGTGCTAGCCAGAGCTAGAGCTCCCTTGCTTCGATTTCATTCCTTCCCATTCCATCGGCTGTAATTCGCACTCTGCTTCGCGCTCGTGCTTGCGTTCGCGGGGATCTGAAATCTGCTCTTCAGTCGATTATAATTCGGGTCGAATTCGTCATTGGAGACGTTCTACTTTTGGTAGAAAATACCGCTTAGCTCTTGAGAGTTACTTTGCTGCCTCGAAAAATAATCAATGCCCTACGGTTATTGGCTTGATAAATTAGAACCGCAATAAATATTTTAGGAACGAAAAAAAACATTTTGATCGGTAGACTTTTTGTGACGATGGAAATATTACTTTCATGTTGGAATACTGACCGGAGGGTCCCGGGTTCGATTCCCGGGTAAGGCACTCTGGGCACCTGCAGCTACACCCAAGCTTTGTGATTTTCCGGGTACCAGGTCTTCCTGGGAAACCATAACCGGCACAGGGAAAGGAACTGGCTCCCCTACCCTGATGTGTGAATTTCACACGCCGTCGGGCTTAGTACTGGGTGAACTCTACCATCACCTACTAAACCGACCTTCGGGTTGATTGCTGTGTTTATGGTTTTCTTTATTGCAATACAAATCTTTTTGCTGAATATTTTCATGCATCTATAAAGTCAATTGTTTATAAACTATTCCAACATTCACGTGTAACACTGTGACAATTGGACTCAATATTAGCTCAAAATTTTTTTTAAACCTTCCAGATCCTCATTCAACTTTAGTTGCGATTTTCTAAAATCACATTGGGACATAAAACTAAACAACATTAATCAACCCGAGGGTTTTTTCGATGGGTGAGAGTGGAAAACCCAAACCACAATTCATGGTTATCAAATTGAAAGTTGATTTGATGGGAGAGGGTAGAATTCGCTCAGGACTAAGCCCTATTATTATTTTCATTGGTAACCTACTGGTTAAGGCAGGTTTTGGATTGACACAGGCTACACATTGGTACAAAGATTATTCTCTTGCCTCTCCAACAAAACACAACTTAACCTCCAACACTTCATTAAACCCCTTTTCTACTCAGTGTACTTTTTTCCACCCTTAATTCCGTTCAACAAGATTGAGTTATTTGAACCCCATATTTGCCTAGCTGTTGGATTTCTACCAACAACCCCCTCTCCTTCTCCATGAAGCCTAGCGCTTCCTCGTTTGTTTTCCTTTCTGTCCATTTCACCTTTCCCATCCTTCTCCGCACCCACCCTTCAAAACGCTCCAATATTCGCGTATCATCATGAACATTAAACATGTTCCCACTCCGAACATAACCACACACCACATCAAAGTTTTATCAAGCCTTTTCTTAACATCCTTGCTGAGTCTCTGTTATCGAGTCCGTCCTCCTTTTGTTTGCTTCTTTACCTGACAAAATTCTTTTCCGTAAAAAGCCCTATAAAAAAACCATAAACACAGTAATCCGAAGGTCGGTTTAGTAGTTGATGGTAGAGATCACCCAGTACTAAGCCCTATACTGCCTGTGAAAATTCACACATCAGGGTAGGGGTATGACAAATATGAATTTGTGTCGCTGTTCCTTAAACACGGAACCATTCTTCTTGCAGATGGCGTTTATCTGGAATGACACATAAACGGTCTGCCACACAAAACGATTAGAATAAATCGGCGGAAAAAAATAAAATGAATGTAAAACGATCACGCATATAATGTAGAAAGTACCTTTTCAGTTACATTTCTGGAAACCCCTTTATTCCCACATCTAAGAATATTAAAAATTAGCAGAGGGGATATTGATTGGTAGAACACCTGAAGAATTGAAAGCCAAGAGGGAAAATATAATGGAAAACATGGGGTCGACCTGATTGTTAAATGATGGGGAATAAATGAATTATTACCTCCCAGGGATTTTAGCCACTCTTATCACTGTCGGGGTATTCCGAACTGGGAAGGCAAGGTACTCATCCGGTGAGCCCAGAGCACTGGCTAAAAATATTCTGATAAACTTTAATATGATACCAATGAAAGAGGAATACTAAATATAATGTGAAACTAGAACAGGAATACAATATCTAGCACATGAGTGGTTAACCTAGAGTGTGTTTCAGGAAGGAGGTTGATGAGAGACGTGAGGAGGGACGGCTTAAAGGAGATTATTGTCAAAGTATATGGATATCCTTTGGATATACTTATATATATATATATATATATATATATATATATATATATATATATATATATATATATATGGGAATGCTTTGGCTAAAAACGTAGGTGACACTTGAAAGATGATAGTCAGAATTTTCGGGGCCTTGGAAGATGACCGGTTTTGCGTATTGGATCACTAAGGAACGCAAATGAAAAATAATTTTAGGCCATATCTCAGAAAATTCTATTTAAAATACTTTTGCTAGAACCCAAATTTATTCGATACGCCATATAGTCCCCCAGGGAAGTGTAATAAGGCCTCTTCTGTTCTTAATATACATAAATGACTTAAGCACACACGTTAGTAGCAATCTGAGGTTATTTGCTGACGACACGGTGGTATACAGGGATATAAGGAGCCAACTAGATCGCGAGCTACTCTCTAGAGACTTAGTCAATATCTCGGAATGGTGCAATAAATGGGGATTAACACTTAATATAGATTAATGCGCAGTTTTAAACTTTTGGAACAAAGGAAGCGAGGAACAGGATATAAACTACAAAATAGAGGGTTCAGTATTGACTACGGCAAATCAAGTTAAATATTTGGGGGTTGTTCTAACACCACGCCTTTCATGGGGAGCACATATCAGGACAATATGCGGATCAGCTTTAAAGAAACTTGGCTTCATTTAACGGGTGGTGGGGAAATGTAATGAGAAAGTTAAAGAGAGGTGTTATTTTGCTCTAGTTAGACCTCATTTGGAATATGCCGCAAGTATTTGGGATCCGTGGGAGAAAATTTGGCAAAAAGAATTAGATAAAGTCCAGAGAAAATCCGCTAGATTCGTTAAAAATTGTTATGATAAGAACACAAGTGTGACAGGTCTCTTAGGATATTTATGCTGGGAACCACTTGAAGTGCGGAGAGGCTTAGACTTTAAGAAAGGTTCAGAACAAACGAGTTTAACTATGACACTGAAGGAATTATAATGGCCTCACGTTACTTAGGTACATCAGACCACAAAGATAAACTAAGGGAGATAGATTCCAGGACAGATAGATACAAATACTCATTCTTTCCCCGAACAATCAGAAATCATAATAATAAGAAACCGAAGTCACTTTAGAAATATTGAAAACATTGAATTTACCAGTCGGTGCAAAGTGAAACACTGCAAAGCTGTTAGGTATGCTTTCAGGTGCTTCTACTTCTACATAATACCCCGCAAGCCGCCGCAAGGGCGTGTGGCGGGGGGTGCATGTGTGTGTAAGATGTAGATTGAGTGTTCGCATGTGAGTGGGGTGTTAGTGTTCTTGCATGAATGTATGTCATGTTTTTTTGTGGATGTATGAATTTGTGGTTCTTGCATGCGGTTTTTTTTCTTTTTTTTTCTAAATTACGGGTGGTGTCCTAGCACCCCCCGCCACACGCCCATGTGGCGGCTTGCGGGGTATTAAGTAGATGTAGATGTATAGAATAAATCAAAATTCATTAATTTAATCATAACTAATTCAGATGAATTTCGATTCCTTGTGGGGAGTATTTCACGTGTGCCGTGTACGACATTTCGTCGGGTTTATCCGCAATGCCATGAGCAAACCTCACGCTCCCGGGCACACAGATGCTTTCGTTGTCGGCGAAATGCTCTGAGTGGCGGCCTTTGAGCCATCATTCATTTCATGCACTTCTTTAATGGCTTACAACATTGGAGTCCATTTGATATGCCTTTGCGTCTTGAGGTTAATATCGACAGATTATCACGAACGTCCTCATTTTGGAATTTCCTCTTCCTTCCCGTTGAAACCGAAACACCGTTTTCTAGATGCAAATACGAGTATACCCTCAAAATTCACTCAAGAGTGCATGAATGGGGAAAATTTCGGGGCGATAGTAACAGAGAAGCGTAAGACTACACCATTTACCGGGACTGTTTTATTATTTGTGCAGGAATCACGGGAGAAAGCGTGCGATTTATATTGTCCGTCAAATTTATGCGTAAAAGAAAATCAACGGAACTTCCACGTTAGAAATATATTGAATTAAGAACTTCATCATTGATTTTTGCATCTTTTCAATGTGTACCGATTCTCGGCACTATGTAGTCACGTCCTGGTCTCATTTGAATTAGTAATGATTAAGCAGAAGGATATTGAAAGGTAGGTGTGGAGAAAAATGGAAAATATATAATGGAAAAGAAACGGAACGCACAGAAAGGAAAACGAAAGATAAGAGTGACCGGCATGGTTGGTGAGGAGAGACTGCTGTTCAGGGAGTACTTCGAAGAAGGTAGGATAGTTGGAAGCAAGATGCGCTGGGAGTCAATAGGATTCCGAAGGCTACACTCATAATAGAGTGGAGAATGCTGGGAAGATAGAGGAAAAGTAAAGGGAGGAAAATAAGAGGAATTTTAGACGGAATTAGAAGCGAGGTAAAATTAAAATTTAAAGAATGACTTAATGTAATATGTAGTAAGGGGTCTAAGGATACTTTGTGTAATGTTAGGTTGGGTGTACTGTAGTGTGTAGAGTCATTGTTAATCCTAGACCTGCAGTAATACGGTGTGCTACCTTATACTTAAATACGCCACCAATTTTTCTTCATTTGATCATCTGGGAGCCTCTGCAGCCTTCAATATCTGAAGAAATCAGAATTTTGTTACCACAATAGGTAACTGTATGCAATTATCATTCATCATAACGTAAGGGATGGATGGGGCCGATACTTTGTGGGTATCCATTTGTAAAGCACGAAGAAAGAATCGAAGACTGCGTTTCCACAGGAAAGGATTTTTTGTTGCCCTGGAAGCAGTAAATTCTTTCCTGTGGAAACGCAAAGTCTTCGATTCTCTTTTCGTGCTTTATATAATAATTGTTTAAAGATTATGTAGGTCCTATACGAGATCAGAGATTTTTTAAAATGTGATCCGTAGTAGAACTTACGGTTCCAAAGGTTGGTCACTTCGGGATATAGCATCAATGCTCATAAATGGTTGGGTTTTTAAATTTGAAATGTATGAAGAGGAAAACAAATGACTAAGTCAAAGGCCTGGAACGGAAGAGCGTCGCACTCGAAGTAGGAGGGAAACTAGGTTGCAAGGGATCCTGAGAACAAGGAAGGCACCAGGTGATACGAAGTAGAATAATTCGACAAATGGATGGAGGAGGGAAAGCATTGGCACTTAATCGAAGGTATCGAGGGAGTAAGAAAGGGGAACCAGGGTATATTAGTTTAATTTGTCTTCTGGGGTGTTTTAATGTAAGAGTGCAACGCAGAGGGTACAAATGATTTTAGCGCTTGATTAACAGAACCTTGATAACGTGAGAATTATTAGAATGGGTTTATCATAAACATCGATATTTATCTGTTATCATTACTCTAAAGATAATGGTATATACTGAGGTGCCGTAAAAGGTAACTTTCAACGGAGTCATTCGCTAAGTGCGTATTATTCCAATTCAACAATTTCAAAGTGTAGAAATCACCGAGATTCGGACCTGGTCAAGGCAGAGGATTTTTACACTTTGAAATTGTCGGATTATAATCTTAGCTGATGAATTGCTGTCATTTGATCTCTGGGTAACTCAAAATTCCCCCGAAATACCATTAATGGGAAAATCTCTAATATCACGTAAATATAACGTATACTGGTGGAGGAATTATACGCTAACATTATATATTTATTATATATATAATAAATATATAATATTAGCGTATAATTAATTTATATATATATATATATATATATATATATATATATATATATATATATATTACGCGCTACGCTATACGCTAATATTATAAATATATAATATTAGCGTATAATTAATTTATATATATATATATATATATATATATATATATATATATATATATATATATATATAAATTAATCATATGCTAACATTGGAAGCTAGTAATCAAATTAGATATGTTTTAACTCAATGTACCTCGAATAAGTTTATCCTCTTTTAATATGTTCTTTCTCCATTTTTTAAATAAACGATAAATACAAATTGACTGGACTTGAGAGTCAAACGAAATATACCTTTACCAAAGCTGTAGCGGAAATATATTTCTCGGCATTTTCATTATTTTTTTCATTTATGCTATTGCAGTATTTTCCATTGCCGTGTGTTTCAAAATACTAAAAACTTTGATTCATATTTTTCCTGTTTATTTGAAATTTTCAATTAAATATTTTTCTGAAAGAGATAACCGATGGGCTTTGTAGAATTCATTATTTCAGGATTTGCTGAGCACATACAAATTCATCTTTAAAGCAAATATTCCTCTCTCTCCAAAAGCGCTTTTAATAATTTGATTTATAAATCCGCAGCAGCACCTTATTTTTAGCCTTTTCATTCCCATGACGTTGGCCAAATTTATTCTCCGCCATCGCATATTTTAGAGAATGTCCGATATTTTATCCCCTCTCAATTGTAGGAGTCGGACGACCATTATATTTCGATTGACTGCTCGAATTGATAAAGCGTGCAGGAGGTCTCTCTTCCATCATTGACAGGAGGCAAACTTGACCTTTGAACCGTACAAGGAATGAGAGGGCGACCATTCTGAAACAAGGGCATGGATGTCAAGAGACCTTCCTCTAGAAAATGTGCTCGGGAAGACGCTCGAGAGGATTGGTAGGATGATTCCCATATGGGATGGGAAAAAGGATAAAATTAACACTTCATAAATGAAAAAACTACCTATAATACGCATGAGATTTCAAAGATGAAAATGGCTGAAGAATGAAAAAATTTTAATCATTTCTGCCATGGGTTTTCAATTCCAGTACTCTTAAGCTCAGTACCACAATTGACTTTCCAGATTGCTAGGAAACCCAAAGATTGTACCGAAAAAGAAAGGCTTGAGTCTCTCTCCAGAGTGTATGTGGATATCTCATGCACTAGGTCGTCACGTCATAATGTAGCAGTTTTCACAGCTTTCCAAAGATATTGCGAGCTTTCAATTACTCCAAAAATCACTCTGGGTGCTTGTATGTTTCATCACCTGTGCCCCTTTATTCGTTGCTGTCCTTCATCTACCTGGTTATTCCTCGTTTCCCTAGTTGCTTCAAATAGCATTCCTCTGAATATTTTACATTTATTTCCCTTTCGTTCTCATCGCATCGCTTCGTCATCCGGGCCGTGACATCATCCTTCGAAGTGGTCCCCATTTGATTGAATACCACACGCTCGCAGCGGTGCTTCCAAATCTTAAAGCAGACCTCGAACGCAGATTTTGTAATGGCCTTCAGCTCGTGCCTCGCACTACTCTTCTTCGTCTCGATCCGCTTTCCTTTGAGAGCCATTTTCAATTTTGGGAACATTTTTTTCTGCTCGGTCGCAAGCGGTTTCGGAATGAATTTCACAAACACGCGAGTCATTCACAAATTCTTATTCAAAATTTCCCATGCAGTAGTTTTTGGTATTGCGAGGTCATTTTCTAGTTCACGGACAGTCAATCGACGATCACGTTCAATCGCAAGTCGCACACGCTCAATGCTTTCCGGTGTTCCGGTGTCAGCAAAGGTCGGCCAGAACGAGAGCCACTGCCAACAGATGTGTGGCCATTTTTAAACCGCCTTTCCTGTTTTAAACTCCTTTAACTGAGTTATGCCCATACTTTCGTCTCCAAAGGCCTTCTCTATCATTTAAATCGTCTCCGTACAACTCTTGCCGAGATTGAAGCAAAACCTGATGCAAATTCGTTGATCTGTTCTTTCTGTCATTTTCATCAATTGCTACTATTTCTAGTGGTGTCACAAGGGATTCTCAATTCCGCTTTATTCGGGACGTCTGGCAACGTAAGGGTCCTCATCTCTCATTCCACGGTGTTTTATTTGAATCATTTAAAGGAGCATGAATTACACGTGGGGCAGAAGTCTTAGGTGCGAACGAGTAAGCAGTGAATATATGCAGACGCTTTAAGGATTCCCTTGTTCTTTTTTTCAACTTTTATTCCGGACGATGAGAGAGTGCTGTGCCTTTTATACGTACGTAATATAAAGAGTGGAGCTGAGGCCGGCGCCACACCCCTCACCCCCCCTCCCATCCTCCCCTACCCCCTTCCCCTTCTCCCTTCGGCCCTTACTACCCCATTCATTTTCGTGGCGTCGACGATCGTGTTTTTTTGGCACTGCAGTTCAATGCTAAATATTGGCCATCAATTAAAAAAATGTCCCCGAGGTTATTTAATCTCCCAATCTGGGCTACGATTTTTTTTTTAAACCATTAACGTCCGCTTAGACCACACTCTTCGTAATGATTCATTCATATTTCAGCCAATCATAAAATATCCCACATGCAGGAAAATAAATCCTTCGAAATGTGGTTTCAGTATTCTGGTTTATAAATTAGCTTCAATATCGGCGCAGAGAATTTTAGTGCAAAGAAACTGATCATACATTCATTGGCATGAGAGTTTTTTTTACATCTTTGTCGTAGCTCTTCTGAACAATAATTTAAAGTTTTTTCTGATTACTAAAATATTTCCAGTCAATTAATGCCACGGATTAGTAAGTAAAAAGATGCGTAGCTTCTTTCAGCCAGATCTTTCATTATTTCTTCAAATGAAGTTTTGCAAATTCATAATCTTTGCACTTATCCGTGGCTATTTTTATTGGATATACTATGAAGATAAATGAGAACATTTCAATTGATAATGCAATGGATTGGTCTCTCGTAGGGAAAAGTCTCGACACACTCAAGAATAAACTTTACCATAGCTACTGGTAAGGCTCATCTCCATCTACATAAATACCCCGAGGTCGACCAAAAAAGGTGTATGGCAGGGGGTGCAAGCACCACGTGGGAGAGATAAACGATAAAATGCGAATATGCGAGTAGAATGGAAAATAGTGCGAAGAGTAACTCAAATTAAGTACAAATTTGTATAAACGCTGGAGGAAGACTAGATTCAAAACAAGTGTAAATTTCACCTAATAAATTAGTTATTTTTAATTTAAAAAAAGGGAGTAAAAATGAATGAAAACCATACCAAGACAGATAATGCAGAACTGGAGAGTGGGAGAGTGAGGTTGAGGTGTCGCGTGGACATGCAACTCCCGGTCTCCGCCCTCGTTTAGGGAATGGGACTGACTCACGGGTGCAGGCGGCGGACGGCGGCGTGAGGCATCCCGTGCGGAGAGAGAGAGGCGAGGGATGGAAGGCTCTCGAGCGAACCAGTGGCTCTCGCATTATTATTTACGCGCCATTTCAAGTAATTATATATTTATTTGGATTTATTTAGACAAATCTTTTTTGCCTACTTTAACGGGATCCAATTTCATTACTTTCATCCATTTTAACTGGATTACTTATTATAACACTCTCCATAACTAAAGTTATCGGAATCATAAATATTTTGATAATCTCATGTTCTAAGTGCAAGACTATCATATATTTATACTCCGGATGATCTGGTAAGAACGCATGTGAGAACAGACATTGGGATGGACTTAAAACGGTTATCTCGTTATTGGTCAAGCACAGGTATTGGACGGATAAGGCATAGTAAAAACAAAGCACGCTCTGACGAAAGCCATTACTGAGCACTTTTATAGATTGTATATGATTTATAACTGCGGTTTATGGTATTAGAAAAAGGGATAAGAACACACATAAAGGACACACAGGAGAGGTGGGGAAGGTGGAATCGAGCCGATCTTAAGAGAAAAAAATATTTAGAGCTAGAATATTTAAAGATTAGAGCATCGGCCGGGAAAAGTTGACAGATCAGTGTTTCAAGTTCCGGCCAAGAATATATTTTTGCACTTGTTATCTTCTCGATTCCGCCTTCCCTGTGCTCGCCTTTGATGTGTGTTCCTATCCCTTTTTCTTATGTCTATATCCATATGAATGAATATTTGTTCGCCTTAAGGCGGGTTTTCGTGTTTGGATGTGTAATTGGGCAATTTGGCTCGTCTCCTTCTTCTGGCTATGCGTACTTCGATATATATTGATGATATAGAAGCACTCAAGAGAGCAGTATAACATTTGGACAGCACAATAGAACACAAAATAAAATAGATGACATGTAAAAGGACACTTACATTGTAGATTGTTTGAGCTATCGGCCTTCTCTGAGGCCTTCTTCAGGTCATACTGGAAGTTCTCAGAGGGAAACTATGCCGTCTGGAGAGGGTGGAGGAAGGCGCAGGGCATGCTGGGAAGGGAATTAAAGGTGGCGGTTAAGGGTGGGAATTTTGAAAGATCAGAAAGCTAAAATATACGCGGATTCGCGAGTTCTCACCTCTATATTGGTGGCTGAATCGGGTAGGGATTCTAGGATCCTAAGAGCAAAACACTGGTCGAATGAAAGGTTGTGGGAATTGGCGTGTGAAGGGATAGAAAGAAAAGAGAGTGAGGCAGAATTGCATGAGTACCGGTGATTATTCATTAGAATAGATTAGGGGGTAATTCATTCGCCTATGCAAAATAAAGTGCATTGTTTGCATGACAAAAGATAGATAATGTCTTTTGAGAGGCAATTAGCGCGGGAACGAGGTGAGGGGGCAATGAGGGGATGTAGGGAGAGGGGAGTAGGAATAATAAGAGGACAGGTTTTACATCGGTGGGCGGTTGGAAGTAGGGGAAATATGAGGAAATTTGGGTTGGTGGATATCAGAAGGTTTTTGAGATTGGCGGGTCTCCATTGATATGCGAGAGAGGGGCATTGGGGCAGTAAGGATGAGGTCGCGTCATTGTCGCGTAAAATAGGAAACAGTTCTTTAAGAAACGTTTTCAATCTTTGGGATCCGGAGAAATAGGTAGTTGAGTCCTGCGACAGAGGTGGGGATGTTTTTCTGTGCTGTATGAGGTCGGGTGGGGCGGTGCATTTTATTCAGAACAGAATACCCTGAATGTAGGTGGCCCGTGAGAAAATATGTTTAATTTTTCTCTTCTGTTTTCTTTCTTCGCTCTCCTTTTTGGGTTCCATACACTGCTCTCTTCTTTCAAGCTTCGAAGTATATCCTCATTTGGAATTCCGTCAATCAATCCATTATTTTCCTTCCTCAGTCGGAAGTCGACTTTTCCATCGCTTCACTTCCTCAGAAACGCAAAACGCACGTAAATATTTTGACTATTAAGGTCAGCGACATTTGTGACTTAGCTTGGGTTCCTTTTTCGATAGATTTTAAAGTTTTTACTTATTGCATTTGGTGATTGTGTTTTTACATTTTTACGTATCTAATAATTGAGAGAACATTATTCATTGGACCAATGAGCTTATGTGAATGAAAGAACTTTGCTTTGTCGAACAAATATTTGATAATAATGCGAATTATATGAATTGGCTGTGGTAAGCGCATTGTTATTTCGAATTAATTAGATTTCATCGTGTACTCGCCCACGGCATAAAGGGACTCGGCGAAGAAGACTATCGAATTGAACTACAAAGGGAAAACGATCTGCTTGTTAAACAAAATTGATACAAACGGAAACGTCTGAGGGATTGACGGGGAATATGTGGAATTGAAGTTACTTGGGGCATAAAAATCAAATGCAAGACTTAGCAAGAATTTGGTGGAGATATCCCGGGGTTTCTCCTGACATCACAACAGATAGCTGTGAGAGATAAATATGATAAACTAAGGAAAATTAAGCGTCATAAACACCGATGCTTGGAATTGCCTAACTTACTTTAAATCTCTATCCAGACGAGACAGGGGTAACAGACAAGAAGGAGGATTATTTATGGCCTTTGAAAACAGTTGAAAACCTATGCGCAAAAATTTGATGACCAGATTGAGAGAGTTTGGTGCGCAACAGAGAGAAATAACCAGAAAAAAAATACACGTATGCTCATGTTATAGGTTACCCGATGCCACTTCAGATGCGATAAAGGTTATAAATTACCCAGTACTTTATTTGCTAGAACACGAAAAGCGATGTTATATTGGGAGCTACTTCATTCTTTCTTCAATAAACTGGGATAAATATGCTAATCTCCGACACAATAAGAGTAATAACCAGTACACTAGCCAGGGACAACAATATTCTAAATCTTTGCTGAAATTGACGTTTTAAATTAAATTTAAATTTAAAATTGTCACACGTTCATATGTAACGAAAGAAATAAGTGATCACAAAGTAAGTGTAATAGAATTATCTGTTTTGTTAAACAGCATCGTGAAACCGAGATGAAAGGTATGCCTGCCCGAGAAAAGTAACTTCAAGAATTTTTCCACGTGTCTTAGAAAAAGTTTAAAATTACACATTACGAAGGCGTTCAACGCTAGGACTGAGGCTGCATGGAAGCATTTCTTGGAGTTAATTAGAAACGGTATGGACACATTTATCCCGACTAAAGAAAAGAAACGATAATCACGAATCACGATGGTACAACAGGGAGATTAGAAGAGTTTTAAGACAACAAAGGATATTCCGCTCGAAATACAAAATAAACTTTAAAAAACGGCCAAGGAATGACTTATGAAAGTGCACAAAAAATTACTTAGCACATCGTAGGGAAACAAAGAAAGTTCTGCAAAGCGCCTTAATAAATTGCAAAAGAAAAATTCGGTTTCTTGGAGAATGACTCCAAGCTATTCTGGTCGCACTTCAGGGAATTGCAGGGAAAACGTCAAGCCCATCGAAAGAAGCAATGGTAATATTCGTACAAACAGACAGCTCCCAAAAAGCAAATGTTTTAAATAATTTCTTTCAAAGCTCGTACACTAATGATAGAGAGACATCCTGTGAGGGCCACGTCACACCTATCACAAAGATGGATGACATTAGAAGCACGAATCACGAAACAACCCCTTACACATTAAAAGTAATAACTCGCCCGGACCAGAGGATATTCTCGCAAGGGTACTGAAATAGCTCTCTACTGAAATCGCGCCTTTTTTTAAATACATATTCAACAAATCGATTTCAGAAGGTTTCGTTCCCCTGGACTGGAAAATAGCCAATATCACACCTACTCTTAAAAGCGGAAGAAGAACAAGACCCCGGTAATTAGCGACCAATATCGTTAACTTCCTTCTCCTGTTAAGTCCTTGAACACGTTATTGTTAATAACGTCATAACATTCTTCGACCCGTACAACCTAATATCACACAGACAACTCGGAGTCTGAAAGGAGAGATAATGTGAAACGCAGTCGGGAGTTTTTATCCGCGACGTTTTACAGTCGGGGGAAAGAAACAAACATGTAGATATGATATTCTTGGATGTCTTCCTTTGATTAAGTCCCACATGCTAAACGAATTCACAAGTTGCAATGCTATGGAATAAACGAAAAAGTAATAAACTGGATTCGCGATTTCCTTACTGACCGCAAACAAAGGGTAGTGATAGAAGGCTCAAGCTCTAATTATGTGTTGGTGACATCCGACGTCCCACGGAGTAGCGTCGTAGGGCCACTACTATTTCTCATATACATTAATGATATCACCAGTAAAATAAAAAGCAGCATGAGACTCTTTTCCGACGACAATGAAATCTACAGGGAAATATTGAATGGCGCAGATTGTGAATCACTAAAAACTGGCTTCAAAAATGGTGTGAAAAATGGGGGCTGGAATTGAATACGAAACAATGTACCGCCATGCATTTCTTAAGTAAAAGGAAACAGCCCAACTTATCCCTATTCTCACTCCCTCTCTCTCTCACAATGACTATTTTAACGCTATGCTCTCTATTCTCGGCGATATATGCTCTCTGGGGCGTAGAATTTTGCTTGTGAATTCTTTTCCTTTTCTTTTAGTTCGGCTACGGTTTGGCTTTGTAATTTCCTTGGTAAATCTCATAAAAAAACCATGAACACAGTAATCAACCCGAAGGTCGGTTTAGTAGGAAGTTCTTCCCACGGACAACACGGGATAGCAACTGCAGGGTTATAGATAGCAAAAATTCCACTTGCCACCCTCAGCGTCTAAAAAATAATTAGTTGTATTTAAATGCATGCTCTTCCACTAACCTTATGTGTTTTGCTATAATAACCCATTCTTTCCGAATGACTTCATTCATGTTCTGTTCATCTGTTTTTAAGTTTCCCTTTCAATCCCTCGTCCCTCTCCGCGGGGGCAAATTCCTGCTACCTGCAACGTTGGGTCCCATTCCCTGCCATTTAGAGACTCTTTGGGGGTAGAGTGTTTCGTGGTGCATTTTCATGTGGTAGTGATGTTTCAATTTCTTGCTTGTTGTGTCCTGGCTTCCGTGTTGTAGGATGTCTTTCGTGCTGCATCATGGGGTGCAATTTTTTAGTTGTTTTGCGGTATATGTGTTTGCATGAGTATTGGATGAAGGGATTTTTGCATGAGTGTGTGCGCTGCTGTGGGTGTAATTTTCCGTGTTGTTTTTTTTTTGCATGTGGTATTTTTCTTTTTTTCGGTTGGTGACCTAACACCCCCCGCCACACGCCCTTGCGGCGGCTTGCGGGGTATTATGTAGATGTAGATGTAGATGTAGGTGATGGTAGAGTTCACCCAATTCTAAGCCCTATACGGCGTGTGAAATTCACACATCAGGGTAGGGGGGCCAGTTCCTTTTCCTGTACCGATTATGGTTTCCCAGGAAGATCTGGTACACGAAAAAAAAATCACTTCAGCTTGGGTGGAGCTGCAGGTGCCCAGAGAGGCCGGAGGGCCCGGGAATCGAACCCGGGACCCTCCAATTCAGCAGCCCAACCCACTGGACCACCGCGACCCACGTAACTCATTAGAGATCTCATATTTATGCTAAAATCTAAATGGATCAGGGCTAAATTAACTTTTATTCCTAAGAACGGCTTTTGTAGTATTACTTTCTTTTACTCGTGGTTGGAAGATGTGGCAACACAATATTCCGCGGGGGATGATGGGGAGGGGGAAGGAGGGTGAGGAGAGGTTAGGGCCACTGTTGAAGAGCTTTGCTTGGATGGGAAGAGGGGAACACCAATAAGACAAGATCAGCTGTTATCTTGGAGGTTGAGACATCGGATAAGCCTGGAAGGGAAATGTATGTTGACGAAAGGAGAGAGGGTGTAGAATGCATACCCGTTACAAAGATTTATTATCTCTTTCAAGTTGTCCTTTATAGCTTTCTTTGTTTGTCTTCATGGTATAAAATAACCAGGTGAACATTTCGAAAATATTTTTCATCAAAACAGATGATAAACATCGCTGTGGTTTTTAAGCTGGACGTATAATTGTGGTTTAACCATGAGTTGAATTGTAAATAATACTTCGGGACAAATAGCATTATCACCATTTGTGTGCGAACTGTCTCCATGAAAGCTTTAATTTAGCATTCACATTCTAAATTGTATGCCGTTTAATGCAAGTGATTATATCCATATGTATATAGAAGTGGCTCCATCAGACTTTCTTTTATTCCAAATTTAAAATCAAACTTGAAAGGGCACCGATTCGAATCTATTGCGGCCCTGAACGGAGGACCTCGGGAGATATCTTGAAATGGAGAACGTTTTCTTCTTGCGCAGTAATTAGATTGCATTACTAAATGGTCTTCTGGATGGGGATTGCCATTGAATTAAAATAAATTCTCGGTGGTAAATTCCTTCAAATTATCAACAAGATTTGTTTACAAATTCAGTGGAGTAGACCTAGAAGTAGTTGATACGGTAAATTACCTAGGTGTTACATTCACTAAAGACTTACCTTGGGGGACTAACATACGTAAAGTCTGCGGTCAAGCATATGAAAAATTGGGATTTATTAGACGCATTGTCGGTAAAAGTGACTCGAAGGTCAAGGAACGTTGTTACCACACTCTTGTAAGGCCTCATTTAGAATACGCATGTAGCGTGTGGGATCCGATTGAAAAAGGCCTCATTCGGGAAATTGAAAAGGTTCAACGCCGGGCAGCCCGTTTTGTTAAAAATTCTTACATCTACATCTACTTAATACCCCGCAAGCCGCCGGGAAGAAGAGAAAATTTAGAAGAGAAAAAGAAAAAAAACCGCATGCAATAACCACAAAATCATATATTAAAAAAAAAAACATGGCATACATTCATGCATGAACACTTACACCCCAGACACATGCAAACACTCAATCTACATCTTACATACACATGCACCTGAAAGTATATGTAACAGCTTTGCAGTGTTTAACTTTGCTCCGACTTGTAAATTCAATGTTTTCAATATTTCTAAAGTGACTTCGGTTTCTTACTATTATGATTTCTGATTGTTCGGGGAAAGAATGAGTATTTGTACCTATCTGTCCAGGAATCTATCTCCCTTAGTTTATCTTTGTGGTCTGATCTACCTGAGTAGTGTGGGGCCATTATAATTCCTTCAGTGTCATAGTTAAACTCGTTTGTTCTGAACCTTTCTTAAAGTCTAAGCCTCTCCGCACTTCAAGTGGTTCCCAGCATAAATATCCTAAGAGACCTGTCACACTTGTGTTCTTATCATAACAATTTTTAACGAATCTAGCGGATTTTCTCTGGACTTTATCTAATTCTTTTTGCCAAATTTTCTCCCACGGATCCCAAATACTTGCGGCATATTCCAAATGAGGTCTAACTAGAGCAAAATAACACCTCTCTTTAACTTTTTCATTACATTTCCCCACCACCCGTTTTATGAAGCTAAGTTTCTTTAAGGCTGATCCGCATATTGTCCTGATAAGTGCTCCCCATGAAAGGTGTGGTGTTAGAACAACCCCCAAATATTTAACTTGATTTGCCGTAGTCAATACTGAACCCTCTATTTTGTAGTTTATATCCTGTTCCTCGCTTCCTTTATTCCAAAATTTCAAAACTGCGCATTTATCTATATTAAGTGTTAATCCCCATTTATTGCACCATTCCGAGATATTGACTAAGTCTCTAGAGAGTAGCTCGCGATCTAGTTGGCTCCTTATTTCCCTGTATACCACCGTGTCGTCAGCAAATAACCTTAGATTGCTACTAACGTGTGTGCTTAAGTCATTTCTGTATATTAAGAACAGAAGAGGCCCTATTACACTTCCCTGGGGGACGCCCGAAGTTACATCTCTCTCCGTTGAGCACAACCCATCTATGACTACTATTTGTTTGCGGTTTGACAAGAAGTCTCTAATCCAATTAATTATTTTCTCATTGATCCCATAGTATTTAAGTTTATGTAACAATTTATTGTGTGGGACTTAGTCGAAGGCTTTTTTGAAATCCAGGAATACTGCATCGACTTGTGTGTTGTTTTCTCCCGATCTAAGTATATCGTGAATGAAGAGACCAAGTTGTGTTTCGCAAGATCTGCTTTTCCTAAATCCGTGCTGGTTGTGGATTAGTATTTCCCTACTATCAAGAAATCTCATAATGTTAGTGACAATAATGTGTTCCAATATTTTACCAGAGATCGATGTTAAAGAAATGGGTCGGTAATTGGTTGGTTTATCCCTATCGCCGCCTTTATAGATGGGAGTTATATGGGCTAGCTTCCAGTCGCGAGGCACTGAGCCTTCTTCTATCGATTTTAGAAAAACAATATTTAAAAATGGGGCAATGTCGTCAGCTAATTCCTTTAATATTCTAGCAGGTATTTCTTCCGGACCAGGTGCCTTGTGTGCTTTGATACTACGGAGCAGATGTACTATTCCCTGCTTGGTCAGTGTAAGATCGCTCATGTGTTCCCCGAGTGGGTGTGGAGGATCATTTGGTGCGTTTGTGTTTTTGTTGTAGACGCTCTGGAAAAAATGGTTTAAAGTATTTGACTTTTTCACGCTATCTGTAATGATTTCTCCATTTTACGTCTTCAAAGAGTGAACAGTGGGACGTTTACCCTGTATTTCCCTAACATAGGACCAGAATGACTTTCGATTTTCCTCAAGATATTCGCTAAGCATTTTAGATTTAAAAGAGTGTAGTGCTGTGCGCATAATACTTTCCGTCTTACTATGACATTCTTTTAGTTGCTGTTTGGACGTATTCATATAAACTATTAAGTCACTTTTTAAACTCTTTTTGAAATTTGACTGTAGCTTTTTTTGCCTTCTTAATGCCGATCTGACTTCCCCGTTGTACCATCTAGGTTCCTTATTGTCGCATTTGAGTTTGGACGGGATGTACGTCTTCATTCCTTCGCGTAAAATATTTAAGAAATAATTCCAAGTGGTCTCTGTATTGGTTGTCAGTGTTTGTGTATTGTATTCTGGTAATTCTATTTTTAAATATTTTCGTAGTCCGTAAAAATTTGCCTTGTTGTATAGATATATTTTACGCTTTTCTTTATTTTGACGAACTTAGTTTTTAACTCTAAAAATAGCCTTATGGTCACTGATTCCGTCTATTATTTCAATGTTAGTAATGATTTCGGGCATAGAAGTCGCAAAGATTTCTAGTATGCTTTGGCCCCGTGTTGGTGATGTAACAGTTTGTTCTAAGGAGTGTTTTGTGAATATATGAAGGAGTTCTTGGCATGAAACTGTTTTTGGCAGATTTTCCTACGCAGTAGTTGTCCCAGTCAATTGACAGTAGATTTGTGTCACCAGCGATTATAGAAATACTGTTGCTTTGTCTGCTGCTGATAGTGGATATTTGTTCGTCGAGCTTGTGTAGGACATCGGTGTTAGAATCTGGGGGTTTATAAAATGAGCACACGAATAGGCTTCTGTCGTTGTAGTCCTTAATGTTACACCAAACGCTTTCTATGTCATCTACGTCGCATTCATATCGTTGGCTACTAAGATGTGACTTGACTGCAATGAATACTCCCCCACCCAACCTATTTGGTCTGTCCCTTCTGTAAATTGTGAAACCGTTTGGAAAAACCTCATTGTTTGCTATATCTCCCGTGAGCCAACTTTCCGTTCCAACTACTATGTCTGCGTTTGTACTGACACAAATATGTTCTACTATATATCCGATATTTTGTTTCTAATGCTACGGCAGTTTAATGTTATAATTTTAATTTGTCTAATTAATTTTTGTTTTTTGGTTTTATGTACGCTAAAAAAACTGTTTTGAGACGATTCGTGGTGAACAGAGACAAAAGAATTACATTCACTTGCATTGCTATCTGTTATGTATGTAGAGGCACCAATTTTATTAAATTTACGTGGGTTATATGTTGTTTTAATGCAAGTGTTTGTTTGTTCAATTTTTTTTGGGATTTGAGAGGCATTACCTTAACTGAATTGACAAAAAGCGCTGGATTCTACTTTATTTTTCCCAATATACGACTTACGCTCTTGCCTACCAGCTTTGCTAAACCCTCGACATGTGTTCGTGTAACCTACGCGCTACCAACTGCGATGCCTCGGCAGTATAATGGACCCCGGAGCGATTAAGGGGTACCCGACACGATGAGAGGACGGGCCTCAGATCAACGAAGTCCGCTCCGATTCCCCGGCAAAATCCCAGCAATCTCTGATTTAAACCCTCAATGCGGCTCCAAACGAGCCTTCCGCGGTCTACACGCGGCACAATACTACATATACTTAATTTAATTGGGACCTTCAACTCTGCCGCGACTCGTTTCACTGCCGAGTGCATCTCCTTAAAGGAGCGCAGGATCTCTTCAGATCCACGTTCCGAGGCGTCGTTTGTCCCGACATGAGCCACAATGCGTAGCTTGGAGCAGCCCGTATTACTGACGGCCGCCTTCACCGCCAGCGTCGCCTGGGGTACCCCGCCGCCTGGTATACACCAGGACGACAAGAATCCAACATCTCCCTCCTGTCGGACTCTGCGGCGCAGCAGATTCATTATGCGCCGGACATTTGAACTACCTAACTAACTAACGGTTCCCTCCCTCCCCGACCGCTGATGCCTTACCCTAGGCAGTGCCCTTGAAGTAGGGGTAGGGGCTGCAGGTACGGTGGGGCTGTCATCCGACAGCACCTGGTACCTGTTGGAGACGGGGATGGTATCTGCCTCCGCAGAGTCCAATCCTCGCCGCAGCGTTACCTTCCCCTTGCCCCGAGAGACGACCCTCCAATCGTCCGACCTACGGACGTGAGGCACTCCCTCGTTGAGAGATGGGACACGGGGTCGGTCTCTAATCGCCCAGCCACGTGTCGCATTCGGACGAATCCGTGCACCCCTATGGGTGTGGCGGGTTTTCGTATTCCCACCCTGAGCACCATCTCTCCCGATGGGAGCCCTCCGGCCGGCGATCTCCGATGGAAGCTCCCGCACCATTCTCTCCAGCATGACTATACGGGCCCTTAAAGCCGCGCATTCGCCAGTGCCTTCGAGCATGGAAACATGGGACCTGAATGAAGGCATCCTAATTTAACTACCAAGTTCCCAACAAAAGCTAACCTGTATACACTATGGTAAAATTTCTAAAAGGGGTTAGCTAAATTTAGCTCAATCAATAAGTTACGATTTGGAATTGAGTATGAAGCCTAAGTGGAAAAAACGATGCTTGAGTAAGGTCTGGTTTTCAGAAGACCAAAAAAAGATAGTAGGAAAAAGGAAAGCACTCACCGGTCACCAATCAGAGTCGAAGGACAAAAACCACCACCACGATAAAACGTAAAGCGTCACCGAAATGCTCATGGATTTGGGGTGGGAATCATTGGCAGAGAGACGACTCAATGCAAGATTGAAATTATTAAATAAATTCAGATGCGCATGTTTCAGCACCGAGGTCTCGCAAATTATTCGTCTCGAACCCAAGGAGACTTTTCACAGTCTCCTTGGGTCCGAGAGTGTTTTGTGGTGCATATTCATGTGGTGGTGGAGTTTCGCCTTCTTGCTTGTTGTGTCGTGGCTTGCGCGTTGTTGGGATGGCTTTCGTGCTGCATCCTGGGGTGCAGATGCTCGTTGGTTTATGGTATATGTGTTTTCATGAGTATGGGATGAAGGGATTTTTGCATGCCTGTGTGCGCCGCTGTGGGCTTAGATTTCCATATTGTTGTTTTGCACGTGGCATTGTGCCTTTTTACGGGTGGGGAGCTAACACTCCCGCCACACGCCCTTGCGGCGGCTTGCGGGGTATTATGTAGATGTAGATAGATGTAGATGAACCTGAAGAGGATCCCTAAGGTGGTTTACCAGGCAGGGTTCGAGAGCTGGAAGAAAAGTTGGCAAAGGAGTGTCGTCAGCCAAGGCCTATGTACTTTGAGGGCGAAAAGTTCGATGAAGCTTTATCCGTCGAAATAAATAAGTTATAAAATCAGTCATGTCTTTTTTTGATCACACTTTGTATTAAGAACAGATGAGTTTAACAACGACACTGAATGACTTATTATGTCCCCACTCTTCTTGGGTAGATCAGACTACAACGGTAAGATAAAGGAGATAGATTCCAATAGAGATAGATACAAATAATCGTTCCTTCCCCGGACTTTCAGGAATCATCATAGTAAGAAACCAAACTCACTTCAGATATATTGAAGACATTTAATTTAAGAGTCAGGACAAGATACGGGTGGTGTCCTAACACCCCCCGCCACACGCCCTTGCGGCGGCTTGCGGGGTATTGAGTAGATGTAGATGTAGAAGATTAAACGTTGCGTAGACATAAGGTACATTCGTGGGCGCATGTCTGTGTTAGTTAGTAGTGTATGTATCTGCATGTGCGTGAGTTGTAAAGGTTTTTGCATGAATATACATGAGGGATTTGTGGGTATAGATTTACATGAATTTGAGGGTTTTGTATGTGGTTTTATTCTCTTACCCCATAATACCCTAAAAGCCGCCACTCGCCCTTGTGGCGGCTTTCGGGGTATTATGTATGTGTAAATTGAATGTTCTTATTCAATATGTATTAAAGTAATGACTGTATATAACAAATATTACTTTATTTGAAAGAGTAAAATAACCTTTAAGTTTTCCATCAAAAACCTCGCCTGTCATCGTTCGTTGTCTTCCCATTGTTTCTGTGGGATATAGGGCTCCACGTCTGAGCGATAAACACCGGCGCCTTGTCTTCCCCGCGCACCGAATTGCCTCTTTGAATTGCAGTAACTTGGCGACGAAACGTGGAAATTTTTAAATCATCTTTCAAGGGGATTTTCCATTATTTCCTCCCAGCCTCACGTTCCTCGAAGTCATATTTATAGAGATATTGGCTCGCGGAAGCGTTCCATCTCTCGCGTTCATTGTTCACCGGGTTCAATTTATTCGGGATGTAGCCCCGTGGGAGTGGGAGCGCGAACTCTTCCCGAATGGACGAGGTCGAATGTGAAGGGAAGACCTCGGGGGTCGGTTTCAACACTTACAGCGATGTCGAGATAGTAGGGGGCGGGAGAGGGAAGGGTCGTATACCGCGGGGATTCGGGGGTGAAATGAAATGTATTTAATGAAGAAATGGGCAGAATGAAGAGGCGCCTTGCGTCAGGCGAGCGGGAACCCGCGCTGAAACTAGTTCTGTTCTCAATAATTCGTAACATATGCTGAAAATATTTCAAAATTCAGATCTAAATATCGACTCAATTGGTAGAAAGTTTTTCCATTCTAGTTTTTCTATAATTTGTCATTCCAAAATAATTTTTCATTGAAGAAAGTATGTTGAACTTGGACTCTTGTAGAATATTTTTGTATCTTAAGTAACAAATATGACTAAAAGTTTGAAGGACTATTCAAGATATCTTTCAAAATCAATGTTTTTTAATAATTTTCACAATAGTTTTGTTGATGTGAAAATGGTATCACTCTTCTACGTTTTCGAAGGAGATGAAAGCGTTTTTGAATTCTCGATATTAATTTCTGGTTTCGTCGTGAAGGGGAAAATGATACCTCGACTCATATGCGCCCAATAATTGTTGTGTTTTTTCGTTTAAAATTAATTCCATTGATATTCAAGTGCCTAAATATATTTTATGTATCTTTAAGGTAAATAATAAAAATGTGAATGTTTAAAGGTTATATTTCAATTTAAAATCGATGAAATGTATTGTAGCATTGGTTTGATCCAGTAATGAACATTATGTGCAAAAACCTTAAAGCTTCCTTATCAAAGCGGAGTGGAGATTCACAATAAGCCGTCTATTTGATGTTATTTTACAAATTAACTTTATCTACGTGTACCATTAAAGCCACCGCAAGGGGTTGTCGTGGAGGAGACAGAGTTAAACATGCATAAAGATTAGATCATGCACGCATTTGAATAAATATTAATTCATTTACCGAAAATGCCGCAATATGTCCTCCTCAATCATCCAAAATATGTACTCGAATGCTGTTCTGTCTTCTTTATCCATTTCTAGTCCCCAAAACCACAGACCGAAAGCTGATTTAAAACTCCTCCACAAAACCCTATACTCGACTATTGATTGCCCTAAACTGCTCTCTCTCTCTCTCTCTTCATCTTCAGGATACCAACCCGATCCACCCGCACCAATTCCCTACTCCATCTCTTCCTATTCCTTGGATATCTCTCACCAAGCGCTCACTTTTATTTCGCCTCTCCTCCCTTTTAAATTCACTCCCCCTCACACTCTCCATCCTTTTTATTTATCATGCAACAATTTCACCACCCAAGCTTTACCCCACCTTTCAACAAATTAAATTTTTCCCCTATCCAGGTTCGGTTCTAGTTGGTTATTGTTATGCTGTAATTGTATTTTTTCATCTTTCATGATTGTTATGCTATTCACTGTAAAATGGCGCTACTGCAGTATGTGAATACTGTTTGAAATAAAATAAATAAATAAACACTCATATGCATACAATTATTCATGCCTATAAATCATACGGTAATTGTTGAGCATGACTAAATCGTAAAATTTGGGTTCTTGGGTTTGTGCTCCCATCTGTGACGTCGTCTGATCTCTCTTATTTCATCCCCGTGGGCGAATATATGTATTTATAATTTGCTACCAAAAATTCTTTGGGTGTTGCAAGGAAACACGGGTGTTCTTCAGCATTTATAAAACTCCGAATCTAACCTGATCCCTTGGTGAAGCCTCCCTAGCGAACTCCTCCAACATTCCTTCCTCTCACTCTCTTCTCGTCCAAATTTCTTTTTTTAAATCACCACCCGAATTTCTCGAAACATTCCCCAATTCTTGAATTAAAGTGTTTCCTGAATTTGAATTTCTGAAAATTAAGGATTCCTGAAATCCTTCGGACCAGATTTTTTGTTCTTCGTTTCAAAAATGCAACACGATACGAGAAAAGTTTTGAAGAAAATAATGTTAGGGAAATAAACGCCATGCCTCACCATGCCAGCCAAGTAGGTGTGGAGGGAGAAGTGTACGGAGAAGGAGTGGGCCTAGAAATGGCGGATTTGGCTGTCGGGGGAAGAGTGGGGTGCGTGATGTTTCCCCTTTGGAACATATGTACGTAATTGATTCTCATCACGACTGTCCCTTCTCTTCGCAACAGTGACTGTTTGCGAGTCAATGAAAGGAGAAAGATTTTGGCTCATGACCAATGGGAGAGGAGGGGTGCGAGAAGCTGATTTGCGGTTGGCATGTGGGAAGAGGTGCGTAGGGTCAGTGGAGGCGGGAGAAGGTCGTCGCCGTGGAAACGGCCCGCTGGCCTCACTGAGGTGGGCATGGGAAGGTGGAACCGTTCCGGCCATTGTCACTGGAAGGGGGAGGGGATTTTATACGGATGGCCTTGAGGGGATGATATAATTTGGCTACCCTCCTTCCCTTTCCCTCCTCTGAGGGCGTATTTCGCGAATTCCGCAGCGGAGTGATGAAAGCACCGAAGAAAACACTTTTAAATTCTCATTTGCAACCTCCGACTCCCCTTCACAGAAAAATAGGTTGGATTAGGATATCCGGTATTTTCAGGGTGCTTCGACACGTTGTTAAATCCTCAACTAAAAATTAGCAGCATTCAAAATGGAAACAAATAATACTCCTAAGTCATTGATTCTAAATGAAATACGGAACATTTACAGGTTGTTTGAGGATTTTCAGAAGATTGTAATTTGACTCTATTGAAATACGTGACCTTAGTCTCGTGTCATTAAGAAATTTTTAAAATTTGTGCAAATTCTCCTGAACTCCTAATTTAGAGAAAAGAGTGTGGCATTGAGGAGGATTACTTTTCTTGGGTGGAGAGATACTTCTACATCCATAGAATAAGACGCACGCCACGGCGAGGGCGAGTGGCAGGAGGTGTTGCGGCACCGGTCATTCATGCATGATCACTTTCCTCATGCACACGAATTCATGCGCACACAAAAATACCTGTTCACCATGAAAAATGGGTGGACATGGCTAAAACATTCAATTTTTGGATTTAGGTAAATATATCAACAACTATATAATTCCCTGCAGGCCACCACAAGGGCGTGTGGCGGGGGGTGTTAAGGTCACCAGCCACGCATATAAAATCACCGTTATTATGTGGCGTGGGTTCCTCGGAATCCTACACTACCGAGTAGCCGTAAGTGCTCGCTTGCCCCTACCCTCCCACGCCTGACCCACACTTGCTTTGAATTGCTACTCACACGCAAGGATGTTAAGTATCAGGATACCTTCAAATCTTGCGGGAACAGTACCAATTATAAAGATGGGTATATTTAAAGATGATGCATGATATTGGCAAAATGAAAACACTGCCAATACTAATTAACTCCCAGGCGCCTGCAGTCATATCAATTTTGTTGTCTAATGGTGAGAGGAAAATAAGACATTTTAAGACATCTGTTCCTCTCTCTCTCTCTCCCTTATTCCACCCCCGTAATCTGATCTACAATGGTAATTTCATTTTCACACCAGAATAAATATGCCCAAACGTGACCTACTAAGTTTATCATAACAACATTTGACAACTCTAGCTCCTCTACACTGCACGCGATTCATTTCGTCAATCAATCCGGTTGATTCGGGGTCTTATAATTTATCTTTTGCATCCTCGGATAAATCGCCTGTCTCAAATTGACGCCGTCCATTTACACTACATTACAACCTCCTACATTCGGGTGCTTGGGTTCGATGCTTTTAGGTTGGCGTGCGATTAGAAGTAAAAACGAGCACACGAGTACATCTATTTTGATCTATCCATATTTGAACCCGGTTTTGAGTCTACCAATTTTGTTTGGCGCCTTGGTAACTCCCCCTGAGGTCACAAAAACTCGAGCGCCCAGTAACTTCCTAAAACTCTCTTCCCGGGCGCCTGCAGTCAAGACGCGCCCGATTCCTCCAACGAACCCGTTACGCTTGCCCGTGCTCCGCTCAGCAATTTGTAAAAGATCAAGAAATAATCACCTTAACCTTTTCCAATCCTTCGGATTAAAAGAGTGTCTACATCTACAGTGATACCGCGCATGAGCGTGAGGCTGGGGTTGTTAGGTCATCACCCGAAAAAGAGAATAAAACCACATTCAAAACCAAACATACTCATGCCATATACACCTACAAAGGCGTATATACTATTATGCTAAAACCTGTTTAATTTACGCGCATGCAAATACATTTCCTATCAACTAACATGCACATGCACCTAAGAATGTAGTAAAAATCTATCCAAAAACTTGGAAATTAGAATTGGAAAGTAAAAAGGTGAAATTCCACTTCCACATGGCAATGCAACATGCAGTGGCCCCCACCTCCTCGAAAGGCACAAGTGACAAAGCGGGAGGGTGCCCCCCCACCACAGTGAGACGAGAGATGGAAGGAGAAGTTTGAA
Organism: Hetaerina americana; assembly: GCF_022747635.1. Classification (NCBI taxonomy): domain Eukaryota; kingdom Metazoa; phylum Arthropoda; class Insecta; order Odonata; family Calopterygidae; genus Hetaerina; species Hetaerina americana. The sequence goes on along the minus strand of NW_027286986.1, from coordinate 2,784,374 downwards.
AACAAACGAACCCAATGTCTACGCAGCGTTTAATGTTACCCTGACTTGTAAATCGAATGTCTTTACTATTTCTGTCATGCATTTGATTTCTTACTTTTACGATTCCTGATTGTCCACGGAATGAAAGAATATTTGTATTTATCTGCACTACTGGAGTCTATCTCTATATTCTAATCACTGTGGTCTAACCTACCCAAAGAGGGTGGGGCCATAATAAATCTATATGCGACACATATATTAAATCGCTATGACCAAATCGCAAAAGAGTATTTATTCCTTCATTCTGTCTTTTATTCTTCAGAGAGAAGGAGATGTAATAGGTTTCATTTCACGGACTATCTTTCGTTGATTGGTTTTCCACTAATCTTCACATAAATAAATGAAAACGAACATCCCGTTTCGCGTGGAAGCAAATCTTTTTCTCCAATACTTCATTATATTCCATCATTCCATATTAAATTAATGAAAACATTTTTCTAACAGGAATAATGAAACAATGAGCATGCCTACAGTTGTCGGAGAAGGCCAGACTTTGACGAAAGCATTTTCAAGCACATTGTAGTTTACACTGAGAATCGGATTCGTCAAATTACAATATGTTGTTGTGATTCACTTGGTATACGTTCGCAGTTAATAGATTGGGAATACTGGTTTTAAATCATCCAAAAAATACATTTAAATATGTATAAAATTATAAGGGATGTATATGAAAATACAACTTAATCTACATAATCGCCGTCGCAAGGACGTGTGGCAGGGGGTGGTAGGTCACCAACTATTCTACATACATTCCCTCTCTTTCCTCATGCACCTGGCACCCCGCGATCCACCAAAAATTGCGAGGAGAGGGGGCGATCGAACACCAATCCTGCAACATGCCTACATATATCTTTGTATCATATGGTTAATACCTATTCCTGTGCCTAGACAAAGAGAAAACAAAGAAAATACGTCAAAAGAGGGCAGGCACACATGCAATTCAGACACTTGTTATCTGTTAATATCCTACGCTTTCCGGACAGACAATTCACAAATACATTATTTGCTTTATTTACATATGTACATTCTCCTACACCCCACCAGGTACAAGGGCGCACGGCGGGGGGCGTTAGGACTGCAGACTTGGAGAGTGTTTTGTGGGAATTTAATGTTGTATACCGCTTAATATTTTCGACAGCATGTCACTGTTGTTTTCCTAGGTGCTCCACCTTTTATTACTGTCGCGAATAGTACGCGTGAAAAACGAATACTTGAATCTATCAGTGTGATAGTCTGTGGCAATTGTCGACCCTGTCAATGTAGTTAGGATACATAGTTTTATATCTCTAATGTGGAATGAAAAACCACAAGCACAAGTGGGCGGATGTGAGAATATCAAAATAAATTTGAATGCTGAGTTTTGGGAATTAAAACATAATAATATTAATTTTCGACTTCCCTTTGGCTTATTTTTGTAATATTTGGGGATATTTTGTATCGTTCTGACTTAGCGTTCTAGAATACACATGAGAGTAAATCAGCGTTGTCAATATGTGAACCTCAAGTCCGAAGAAATTAAACTAACTTGGAGCATAAACTTTGATGAATTGGTCAAACGCAAAAATTATTGCTGGGTCGGTATCAGTAAATAAGAGCGCGTCAGTTGTATGTGTGCTAATCTGCATTGAAGAGCATGCAGGAACTAATACATCTGCATGTATGGCTGGCTTACTAACATCCCCCGCCACACGCCCTTACGGTGGGAATTGTGTAGATAAAAGCATTAGAATCTTACGGATATATAGTAGTAATTGTTTTCAAATATTGGTGAGTTCAACATCAATATTAGTCGTTCAATCCTAAGATTGGTTGCCTGAAGCCTTCTATCCTACTCTATCCGATGCTCGTAAATGGCGCACTGCCCTTTCTTCTTTAATTTTTCCATGTATCTATCCCTTGGCCTTCCTCTTGCCTCTATTCCCTCCATTTTTCCTTCTATTGTAGTCTTCACGAATCCATTGTGTCTCAGGGTGCGGCCAATCCATCTGGTTCTTCTCTTTTCTCTACGGTGTTCCATAAGGCCCGTTCTTCGTCTACCCCTCTTTATACTTCTTCATTTATTATTTTATCCGTCAATTTGATCTTAAGCATCCTCCTCCAGCACCAGGTTTCGAAGGCTTCTATTTTTTTACTGGTATACTAATAAATTTTCAAGCATAATGCGTCTTTTGAATTTTTGAATATTTATTTATCTCTATTTCCCGCCTAATTAATTTTCCATTTTCATTCGTGGAAATCAATTTAGAAAATATCATACTATTTTACTTATGTAGTTACTCGGCACCACGAAACGAAAGTAGCGGCGAACGTGAACCGTTGCGCTTCGAACGCAAAAATAATTGATTACGTCATTTTCCTCAGATCTCTCGATTAGTCATGTACGAAAACGAGCAAACCACGAAATTAAGACCGAAGAATAACAAAAAAGCGTGAGTAATTAGTGATAACTAACGAATTACGCAACGGTAATTGAATATAAATTAAAGTTTAATCAGGTTTCGGCCATGTATATTAAATATGATCTTTAGAACTAGCACTATTTCCGAGCCAGTTCCTTAATATATGCGAGGTGGTATTTCATCCCGACCGGAAGATTTAATTGGGTTAATGATTTTTTCAGCTGGCAGTTCCAATTAAACTAACGTGAGGGAAGTCATTAGCTACGCTATCGTAAGTGTTCGGCGAGCACTCTTCGAAAGAAGGAGTTGGATAAGTTGGCCTTTATGAATTGCTAATTACTCATTTTCCTTTATCTTTTCGATTGAGTTAACTGTTGACTCATTGCACGACCATTGAATCAAAATGATTTTGAATTATCCCTCAAGTGGTGTTCAGCTATTTTTTTTCTTCTGGCCTCTCTTGGCGCTCTCAGATAAGCGTTCATGGCAATGGCCGTATATAAGCGGGAAGAATCTCACTCTGATAGTGATTAGAGGAATCTTTGCGTCTAATTTTATATCACAGCGAGTTATTTTATTTTATTATTGATTAGAAATCATTTACTTTTAAATATTGATAAGTAAAATAAAGTAACTTCCTTTTTGTATCATCTAGGCTCCGCGTTTTCTTTTAAAGGTTAAAAATACTATTTAAATTAGTATATATTTTACTTGAAGTGACCCCGGTGATCTTTGAGCGAATGATGTCGAGAAAATAATTTTTACGCTCAACTTCTCAGTATTTGCGTGTAAGCACACTTTTTCTTTCATGTTTCGTACTCCTGACAACATTTGAAGATGCCTTAGCGTTTGCACTCTGGTCTCTAACACATTTAATGATGTCTCAATATCGTATACTGCACGCCTCCCAAGAGGTGTCCCTTGACCGCCCTTTGTCAATTAAATAGATTAGTGTTCGATATTTAAGTTTCGTAACTAGGTTCATCGGTCGTAGGTTTTCAGTTGTTTCGCTTTTTTCATTGTGGTTGCCAACTTTATGTGAAAACAAAAGGTTCCTGATATCTATTGGCGCCGAAGCTAACTTCTCCCTTATCTTATGTCGAATATTCCAATCTTCCGATATAATGGAGGGGCTTAGTGATTTCTTTGGTGTCCAGACCTTAACCGTGTCTCCTGCAGCTTGCCACTAGCCTCGTGCTCGCCTGCTCCTTTCGTGATGGGAAAATCTCTCACCCTGGTTGTCCTATCAACCGCGACTTCCTAATTGTTTATATTTCTTCACAAACTTAACACCTTTTCTATCTCATCTAAATCAGCGTCTTCCTCCGACTCCTTCCAAATCCTTGCCGCGCACAGCGGGTGCGACCCCAGCGGTGCAAAGTTACAACACCCCTTCCTTTCTCATTGCATTTTCCCACGACTCGTCGAGCCAAATCTCTTCAAGGCGTCTCCACAAAACTTTCCCTGTATTCCTTACCAATTAATAATTTCATTAAATATTAAAGACTTTTTCAAAACTAATTTTTAAATAACTTCATCTTTTCCATACGTTTAAAAACTTCTACGCCTCCAATCAATGGGAAGGACGCTGAAATCTCTTTCAAATACTTTTGCATCAAACATATACTACCTCGATCAAAAAGTTCCCGGAATAACCACCGTGTGGCGCTCCCATCGTTCCGATTTGAGTTCTGTTTTTTTTGTTAAATTGGTACATCTGTTGTTGATATTCCCTTTAAATCTTAGTGTCATAACTTGACATTTGCAAAAGTTACGTAGCCAAGAGTACATCTATCTCTGTGTGTGTTGGCGATTTTTTACAATTTCAGAAATGGATTTAAATTTGCAACAACGAACTTGTATTAAATTTTGCGTAAAAAACGGATTTAGTGGCGCACGGACGTTGGAAATGTTGGAAAAGTGTTTCGGCAACGATTCTCTAAAAAAAAACGGTCGTTTACCAGTGGCACGAGCGGTTCAGAAGTGGTCGTGAGTCAATCGAAGATGATGAACGCAGTGGCAGACCATCGACATCGAAAGTCGGTGAAAAAATTGATAAAGTAAAAGAAATGTTGGTCAATAACCGCAAATTAACCATCAGAGAAATAGCGGAGGACTTGAACATTGCCTATGGATCCGCCCAAGACATTGTGGTTAATGATTTGGGTTTCCGTCGTGTAGCAGCAAAGTTGGTGCCAAAAGACCTCAATTTCATGCAAAAAAGAGACCGTGTTGACGTCGCAAAAGACATGATTTGCGAGGCTGAATCCGATCCCACATTCATCAAAAGGATCATTACTGGAGACGAGACGTGGGTTTATGAGTACGACACGCAATCCAGACATCAGGCAAGTGAATGGCGTTCACCAAATGAGCCGAGACCAAAAAAACCACGTCGTTTTCAGTCAAAAAAGAAGGCAATTCTGACGGTTTTCATGGATTACAACGGTGTAGTGCATCATGAATTTTTGCCAGAAGGCCAGACAGTAAACAAAGAGTATTATTTGGGCGTTATGAGACGTTTGCGTGAAGCAATTCGCCGAAAGAGACCAGAAATGTGGGCAGAAAACTCGTGGATTTTGCACCATGATAACGCACCGTCGCACAGTGCTATCATTATTCGTAATTTTTTGACGAAAAATGCAACAAATACCATCCAACAGCCACCGAATTCACCTGATTTGGCTCCCTGTGACTTCTTTCTGTTCAATCGAGTTAAAAAACCATTACGGGGAACGCGTTTTAGCAGCCGAGAGGAAGTAATGGAAAAATCGCAGGAAGCACTGATGGACATACCGAAAACCGAATATAAAAAATGTTTCGAGGATTGGATCAAGCGCTGGCATAAGTGTGTTGCAGTCGATGGGGATTACTTTGAAGGGGACAATATAGATTTAGATGAATAAACTTGTATTTTTAATTTTCTGAATAAATTCCGGGAAATTTTTGATCAAGGTAGTAAGTTGTTTTGAGTTGGGAAACCTTTGGCCTGCCTTTTTATTTCTAAAACTTAATAACAGCTAACATCTGGTGACCTTTGAAATTTTCATATGTGGTATCTTCTAGTACAATTAAGCACTTTTGCATGTGTACTTCTGTATGTAAATGTGTCCTTGGGGGCGGAGACCATTGTATGTCGTTTGTCCATGTGGTAGTGGAATTTCGCCTTTTTGCTATGCAAATACTAGTTTGTAGGTTGTTTGATGGAATTTTGCCAAACTCTAAGTCGCATGTATTTGCTACTTGATGGTTTATGTATTTGAATGCGTGTGGGTTTGGAAGGGTTTTTGCTCGAATATATACGCCACTGTGGGTATAGGTTTGCGTAGATATGTTAGTTTTGCATGTGGTTTTGTCCTCTTTTACGGTTGGTGACCTAACACCCCCCGCCACACGCCCTAGCAGTGGATTTCGGGGTATTATGCAGATGTAGATGAATAGGCAATTTTAGGAAATTAACAAGCAAAACAAAATGATATATAACCCATGGTGCTCTAAGATAAAGCAACAATATTTTCCTAGCCTGAAGACACAAAAAATACAACCGCGTTAATATGGCTGCAACAAATATGCACATATTTTTTATCGTGGTGTCTCCCAGGGAAAGGTTTTAGTTAATTAATAATATCCGAGAACGCCTACATTCCATTCGATTCTATTGACGTTCGTATACCTGCGGATGAAAAGTGTTAAGCTATTTCTCATCGTTAAGGATTAAGGATATTTCTCAGAAACTAATTAGTGCATTGATAGATCAAATTTTTTTATGGAAAATCAAAAGATTATAAGACAATATAAAAAAATTAAGCAGCAAATATTAAAAAAAAATACTAATGCATCAGTTTTAAGGGACAGACCTTTCAATGTTAGATTCGGAAGGGTTTTGCATTTTCACAATATTGACCATTTGACCTCACCTCCGCCTGTTTTTTCCCCGTTTAGGGGGAGGACGTTTAGGAACGCTCCTTAATTAAAATTTTCATCGATTGGCATATCAATCAACGTGACTTTAATGTGTATCAATAAATATTCTATAAACAAAATACTCACACGATATAAACGGACATAACTCACTGAAAAACATCATCAAATCATTTCACGCAATAAAAAAAATGATTTCGCCTGAACACAAAATTGGTTTGTATTTTGTTTTATGAATCTCATATTGCATAAGATGCCATTCTCTGTCACTTTACTTCTCATTTATTGTTTGATCTTATTCCTATTTACGAATAGCCATCAATATACAGGTAGTGCTTGGTATATATCGTCAATTTCCCTATGAAAAATTGCTATCTTACATTACATACATTTGGAAATACAGCAAATTGAACTATTGAGTGAAGATATTGGTAGTGAAAGAAAATATGCTTTAATGTGATTGAGGTACTACCGGCTCTTACTTCTCTCCATTAATTTTTGCGGGGTTCTCCACGAGCACGTTTTTTCGGATGAAATCGAAAGAAATGGATTAGTGCAAAAAATGTTATTTTCTTTACGCAATTCACTTGCATAACATTTGTAACAGAGTTATAGAAATGAAAAAAAAAACTTAATTTTGATTTTTTCCTTTGGCGATGTTGTTTGGCCGAGTGTTGAGTATCTCTGACGTGAGCTTAGCGAAAGTATGGCTCGCACGGGTGGCCTTTGTGAGTGAATTGGGCCTTTTAAGATCGAGTACACTTTTACGAAAATGGAGCGACTGAATGAATTTATACTAACAATAATTATCGAGGATTTAATGATATTAAGTCCGAGTGATTTGTAGGGTACCTATTAATGGCCATCAGCAATTATGTCACGGGCCCCATTCTGTACCTTGTACAATAATAAAGTACTTTATTTGTAACACACCGAGCCGAAATGTGATTTTGGGCTCGGTGTTGGTGTTCGGTCATGTGAAAGGAATATGGCAGTTCACCCAATGGTGTGTTGGTTCACCCAATTCATCAATTTAATGAGGAAAAAACTTCTAATAGGGTTTTTAGGGTTTCAAGTAGAGTACATATCTTAATGGAGCTTCTTCAACTTAGCTGTAAATTTCTGAAGGCATCAGCGATAACTCTCATTTTAACGGATTCTGGAACTCTAAAACGACTCAAATCGACGTCAAAACCAACGCAGAAATGATTTATTCATGAATTTTACAGAAGAAGGAGGAAATTCATGCGTTTTGATAAGCACGACTGCGAATCATACGATATTATTTGCCTGTTATTTGAAATCCAGGGCAAAAACCTATCGAAAGACCTTATTCGAGGTACGTGTGCATTGCATATCGATCTCAGCCGTATTTTATCCCAATATTTACGGCATAATCCAAGCCCCAGCCCACCAATATGATGGCAATATCGAATGCAGCAGGAATAATAATATACACGCATGCCCAATGTTTCATACAGGGTTCGTCCGGAAAATAAGTGTACTGACTACTGATTTTTTCCCACCGCTCCAGGCGCGCCCAGCACCGCTCTGACGGGCTGCGATTGGAGGGGGTATGTTGGCAAGCGACGCTGAAAAAGGCAGTCGGCTCTGAGCTGTGGTGTAGTGAGGAGCTCTGTTAACGCGAACCTCCACGCTCGACCCACGTCGAGGAACGCGATGCCGAAGTTTTTGGAGCAGCGTTATTCCATCAAATTTGCGGTAAAGCTTGGGAAATCGTCCACCGAAACTGTCGGTATGATTAACCAGGCTTACGGGGAGTCAGCCATGTCCAGAAACATGATCTTTCGGTGGCACAAGATGTTCGTGGAGGGCAGAGAAGAGGTCGACGACGAGTCTTCGAGAGGTTCCCGATGATGCCTTCGCGGGAGCGTTCCAGGAATGGGAACGCCGCTGGAACAAGTGTATCGACTCACAAGGGTCCTATTTTGAGGAATATTAGCTTAAGATATGTAAAAGTGTAATAATTTTTTTTTCCTGAGCTCAGTACATTAATTTTCCGGACGAACCCTGTATGCATCCACCGCAACATCATCTTATCATCATTTCAGCAAAAAGGAAACGCTATAATTTCTTTCGCATTACGGAGTAAAAATCGTCCTATTATTTCATACTTTTTGGGAATCCTGAGATGAAACAAGTCTGTCCGCGTAAACTACGTAATGTAACTAAGTAAGCCAAGTAATGTGATCATATACAGAGACACTGTGGTAGAGGGAATCATGTTAGAAAAAGAGGAATGGGCAGGAGTAGGATTGGAATGTTGGATGGAATTTAGGGAGGACGGAAGGACGAAGAAAGGCTTGTTTTTAGAGTTGAGTTCTGTTTTGATGGGAGGCAAAAAATATTTCTTTGGTGATTGCGTACATCAAAAACCTACCTTAACCTTAAATTATATATAAACAAACACACACACATATATATGTATATTTATACAGGGTCGCACCCAAAAGTGGTAGGACTGATTTTTTTTACAAGATTTTTATTGACGATATACTTACATCGACTTAATAATCTTAAAGTCAAAACGTCGTCCCTTGAGCTGTCTTTTCATCAGGGGGAAGAAGGAGAAGTCCGGTGGTGCCAGATCGGGAGAATAGGGCGGGTGCGGCAACGTGGCAACGCCGTATTTGGCCAGGAGCTGTCTGACGACGAGCACGCCATGGCACGGCATCTTGGCGCACACCTTGCGCATGGCCAAATCCTGTGAAATAATGCGTTGGACGTTGGATGCAGACAGACCCAACTAGTTTGCAATTTCTTCACTGGTAAAGCGTCGTTCTGTGTTCAGCAGTGTCCTCACTCTGTCCACATTGGTGTCGGTTCTTGCCGTCGACGGCCGTCCGGAGCGATGGTCGTCTTCAACGAGCTCCCTACCCTCTTTAAACAACTTGTGCCACTCATATACTGTGGAACGGCTTAAGGCAGTGTCCCCATAAGCCAACTTGATCATATCGAGGGTCTCAGTTGCCGTCTTCCCGAGTTTCGCACAAAACGTCACCGAATAACGTTGCTCTAAATTCAGATTCATTTTGTTTTTCGACACGGACAAAAAACTTGCTTCACTAAAAACGGTGTTCTCACTCAACGACAGCCCGCAAGCGACTGAGGTTGGTGTTGGTCTTTTGCTAAGAGCCCCCTCCACCTTACCCTGCCAGGCAGACCCCCCTCCACCTCTCCGTTCGCGCCAGAGAAAATCAGTCCTACCACTTTTGGGTGTAACCCTGTATGTGTATATATATACACATATATGTATATATATATATACATACATATATATTTATATATATATATATATATATATATATATATATATATATATATGTAAGTGCATGTCCACTACTTTAGTTGAAAGTAAAACATTTTTTATCATTTTAAAATCAATTATTTGGGAAGTATCTCTGTGGATATTTAATATCCTTTTCGACCGCGGCAAATAGTGAACATATTATGTGAGGAAAGATTTAGAAGAATCTATGAAATCTACGAGGTTAGACCAAAAAGTAGTTCCCGTTATTGCAGTTGGCAAGAAATTCATGTATATGCTGACATCTGTAAGTGTAAAACTTGATGAATAATGCTGTCGACGTAACGAAAGTAAGTGACCGGGAAATTATATCGAAGGATCGATTGGGAGTCTTTTCAAAATTAATGAAATTAAGTGGATTAGCAACATGATTAAAGCAGAGTAGTGAAAGGTAAGAGTGGAGCTTAAGGATTTTTTAGGTCCAAAATTTTGCTTGCACAAATGATCTTTGCATTGGAATAATTTTGGCGAAAATATATCATATTGCGGCGGCGTTTTTTGTTTTTGCACTTTAACTAATATAAAAGGAGAGCTAGATTCTCATTAATAGGGGTAATTGGGAATATATTTATGAACTCAAAAGAGGCCATCATTTCTGAATTGTTAAGCGTTATTTAGGTTAGGAGTACTAAAATAATACCATAGTTGATGCTTATTAGCATTTCATATCATTTGTATTTCGGGTGTGAATGATTGCTATTGTCTCGCTTCGCTGGGTTCATATTGTGGTGACGAATGTGCGAAAGGGAAAGAGAGTCATCGCTCATTTCGCCAGTCAATCCCCTCCAACTTAGCCAGTCGTTTCCCCACCGTCGACAGCCTCCTCCACATTCTGCGGTCAAGAAGTTTTTCGAAAGCTCTTCGTCTCCGCCGTCGTCGCCACCCTCGCTCCCCGGTCTCCGTCATGAATTCCGCATGTCGCTAGTCATTTGAACCTCTTTGATTATTCCCTCTGTGCGCGGGGGTCTCACCCCTCATCGGAGGCGTTTCTTTCCATCCCTCCCCCGCCCCTCGACCCGCCCCCTCCACTCCACCCTTCCCACCGCACAATCCACACACTATGCTCTCGCCGTTATTTGGCGAACCCGCGTGGAAAAGTCCCCATATCTCCCTTTCTCTACCACTTTCACCAAACCCTCAACTGCCTTTCTCTCTCCCTTTATCCGATGTCCTTTCTGAGTGGATGCGGAAGCGATCTATTCGAAAATATTGTTCTTCGATGTGCTAATTACAAAATAAATCATTTACAGAAATGTACATTGATAGACTTTTGTCATTTGATTAATCGGATGAGTTATTAATGATGGATTTTCATGTCGACCTTTCGGGACCCCGCGAAGGAACTAACTTTCGGCAGGAACGTTCGGAACATTTGACGGAGGCTGCATTGCAAAAACGGGTTCCTGAAACACTTGCGGGGAAACATTCAAATGAATAACTTAAGGAGAGGTTTCGCTTCGTTGCCTCATCATTGTATTCGCGTCGAGTTTTTTGGACCTGTGCAAAAAGACTAAATTTTCAAAATGAAACGGAAGAGTAAGGAACGCTTCCCGTTCAGACAAGAAGCGCTGGAAACGAACAGAACGGATCGCGCCATTATCATACTATATATCCTTGGCTGGAAGACACTGTAATTACATGCATGACTTACTGTTTAAGTCAAGCACAAATTATCTGGGTTTTAGCGCAGCCAATACGAGGGAATAATTGTAGCGTTGACGATATTGACGAGACCATAGCAGGACCTTAAGTGAAATATAGCGACCTGACTAATTAATTTGAGTCTCCATTTTTCTTTCATACGTCTCGAGACATTAACATTGGGAAAATTAAGGCAAGGCAGACTGACCTTGCATTATGGAACGAAGTGGGCTTGTGATCCCTAGGCTATGAGATTGTTAGGAACCAATCCTATAGCCAATATTGTTTTTTTCAGAATTAATACCGATATTTCGACCAATTAGATGACCATCAACGTGAGTGGGAGCTTGACAGCGGGGATGACAACGGTAACGAAGTACTGCCCGTGGTCAAGTGAATGGGTTCAAGTGGAGGGGGGATTGGAAGTAGCGGGGGTCTTAGGGTGGGGGAAAGGCAAAAATAAGAGTGGGGAGGGGCAGGGAATTTTGGGGGGATGTGTTTACTGTAATTCTGCTTTGCCTGTGCTCCTCTCTCCTCGGGAACCAAGTCTAATAAGGGAATGCCGATGATTCTCGGCCCGCTGCCCATATCTCTGTGCATGTGCAAGCCCTCGGTAGCGTCGAGTTTGAAACTTTGGGCGTTAGGGATAAATTAGGGATATATTTTTCCTTGTAACAGGGAGGGAAGTTTCCCAACTCTTTTTTGTCATGACCGATTTTTCACAACGGCCGTTTTTAAAGTGCGGTTAGGGTTCGTTGAACCTGGTGTTGGCATTGAGTTTCGTCTGTCCAGTATGTGGCGAGTTATGAGTGCTGCACTTCACCTCATAAGTTCCGAATTTTATTAATGAGGGCGTTCTGTTCTCGAATACCCAGTAAGTTTCGTAGGCGGTTTTGGATTTTGAGACTGATATCTGGAAAATAATTATCATCACTGGTGGGAGCGCAGAGCATTTATTTATTTGCATGTATTTTTCTCTCTGTTGGTGATCAATTTATCTATCGTATTAGGTTCTTATCCATTTACTACGACTGAGATGTATGAGTTTTCCGCAAAAACAACAGAAGCATACCACTTTACACCCACAGAGACGTATATACGAGGGTCATCCGGAAAGTAGTACCCGTTCGTGCCGCATGAAGTGCTGACGACGCGAGTAGCCGCTGGACGAGGTCAGATAGCTTCAGTGGCTTGTCTGCCTTCTCTGAGCCAAGTTGCGTGACGCTAGCATTGCCTGTGTTGTTTCTGTGATTGTTTACAATGTTTAAAAAAATTGAGAACGCCGCCAGTTGTGAAGTGAGGGCAGTGATTAAATTCCTCAATGCAAGAAACGTTCGCCCATGTGATATTCATCGCCAATTAAAGGAGGTGTATGGAGACAATGTAATGGACGAGTCGTCTGTTCGGCGGTGGTGTCGCAACTTCAACATGAGGAGGGGGAACACACACGACGATGAGCGTTCGGAGAGACCGTCTGTCATTACAGACCAACTGGTGAGCTCAGTTGACGAATTCGTGAGGAACGATCGGCGCGTCACAATTGATGACATCTGTGAGCATTTTCCCAATGTTTCTCGAACAATTGTTCATGAAATTGTTAAACACCATCTGCATTATGCAAAAATTTGTGCAAGATGGGTCCCTCGCGTATCTCAATGAGCTGGCGGCGAAGGACTATGCAGCAGGAATACAGAAACTTGTCACACGTTATGACAAATGCCTTAATTTGCTTGGAGATTATGTTGAGAAGTAGTTTAAAGTATCCTCTTTCAAATCAAATTTTTTATGTTTGTTAATATTTACTTTTGTGTCTTTATTTCACGAACGGGTACTACTTTCCGGATGACCCTCGTGTGTGTGTGTATATATATATATATATATATATATATATATATATATATATATATATATATATATATATATATATATATATATATATATATATATATACACACGATTGTACGGAAAAACTCACACGAGTGGCACAATAATGGTCTGACACAATATAACACAAATAGAATAGAATAGCAACATTTAAAAGGACACTCACACGGTAAATTGATCGAGCTTTCGAACAATTTACCGTGTGAGTCTCCTTTTAAATGTTGCTGTTCTATTCTATTTGTGTTATATTGTGTCAGCCCATTGTATATATATATATATATATATATATATATATATATATATATATATATACATATATACAAAGCCCATTTTAGCTTACACACATGCAAATACATATAGAAGTAGCTAACCTGCGCTTGCGCATTAACGTAAGCGCGTAAAAGAGATCTGAGAGTTTAATCTTGTCGTCGCTTGTATATGGCTTGAATAGAAAGTAACAGAAAAAGCTTCGGAAAAGTATAATTATTTCAGATCTTGCCACAATGCCTCAAAATTCTTCAAAGTACTTCTTCCCTTGAGCGCGTCGACCCACACTTTTGCCAGAGCGACTTTTCCACGACTCGAAGGCTCCGTGGTAGGCGGATCCCGGAAGGTCCTTACGGGTAGACATGCAAGCTTCTTTGACGGCACTTAGGGTCTCTTGGGGGTGGTCTTTGAGGGAGGATTTTACTTTTGGGAATAGGAAGTTGTCTGCTGGTGCCAAGTTGGGACTGACAGGGGGTTAGGGAATCGTCGCAATGCGGTTGCAGAAGTTCTTCGCAAGCATACATTCGACTCTGCGTTTGATCATCCTATAAGACCTTCTGGATGAGTTAAGCACAGACATTACACATCGACAAAATTTCAGTACTATTGGTGCGCACTGCCATCTTATGGCAATGCCAATATACGATCTGCGATCATGCGCACACTTAACCGACAGTCTGAATTCAGCACTTACGCTCTCGTCATGAAAAAATTGTTGCCGATACTTTTTATACATGCCTTGTCATTAGAATGTCTCTATTATTTCTTTCATGACTTTTGATTTCTTACAATTATGAATCCTGCTTATCCGGGAGAAAAGTGAATGTTTGTATTCATCTCTACTGTAGCCAATTTCTTTTATATTATCTTTTTGGTCTAACCTGAGCAAATTTTGGGCCATGATAATTCCCGTTGCGTCATATTGAAACTCGTGGGCTCTTAACCTTTCTTGAAGTCATAAGGCCTGCTTCTTCCCTTGGCATCTCAAGTGGCTTCGCCTCATAATACTTCTCTCGATTACGATGATCATGTATGGAGATCGAGTGATCTCCATAATATACTCGAATAGATCTGCCACACTCGTCTTTTTATCGTAATTTATCTTTCGAATCCCTCCGATTATCACCAAACTTCATCTAATTCTTGTAGTCTTCAACGCTTTCTCCAAGAGATACCACACCCTAGTGAGATGTGTCAAGTGGAATACCATATCGCACCTTTTCTTGACTGGATTCAAAAGTACCCCTCCATTACGCTCCTCTTTATCGGGAACGCTTCTATCACTTGCGATAGCAAAATGTTTTCTTTCTGAATTAAAATTCAAGCATTTGAGTTTTTTTATCAGTTTTGTATCACGAGTCGGAATTCATCGTGAGAATATCGCATGCATTTAATCCCTATTTAGTTATTAAATCACTCCGTCCAAGTACCTGCATGTATCCGCGCGTACACGGCCAATTTACCCATGTGACTTTGAGATTGGAAACTGACCAATAGAAGCGTTCTTAATAAAGAGTTTGCATGCGGTCAACTATTATTCAATTTATTCGTAGAGCATATTATCTAAATTGATGGGAGCGATTTCAAGATAGCCCCGGTATATATATATATATATATGCTATATTTTGTCCAATTATTCTGATCTCGGCAAGTATAGTGCAAGCCAGAAATTACTCTTGACATTAAAGTGAATCAAGCATTATTTTTTCAATATCCGAGCCTATTTTGGTGGCATGCTTACAATGGTGGGGAATGCCTTCTTTATATTTCTAAGTCTGAAAAGTCAAAATTCACTCTGCCATTAAATACTTCTGCTGGTGCCTTATTTCCCCCGCTACTTCCCTCTGATCGATGGATGTCATCATCAATCTAGCAACGCGAGTGGAATGCAAATTGTATTTATAAATGGCAAACAATACTATTTAGAATTTTTTTCTTCTTTCGGTCAATCGATCAATTCTACACGTACTGTATGTCATGACTATCGAGTTGATTTAATTTAAAGTAAAACGAATAACAGTAAAAAATGTTTTTATCTAACACGAAAAAGATTTAAATGTTAAAAGCTGATGAATGATAGGACGTCCAACTGCAGGAGAGCTTTCCATTAAATGTCATTTATAAAAAAGGCACAAAATAAATGCTTGGCTTGGTAAATCATGGAGTGCGAAAAATTCTTCGTTTTTATTTCTCAACATGACCTTAAAATTTTTTCTTATCAAGCTGGTTGCCAAAACCAGTCTGCTAGTGGACCGGAGGGGAAACAGAAAGACTTAATGAAGATCAATGATGAGTGGAGCGAGGCGTAGTTTGCCACGAGCGAAGGAATGCTTTCCGAACCTCCTCGAAGATTCCTTTGACGTCCACCTTTATCGGATCAAGGGCTCTTCAAATCCACGATAACCTCTTGGGTCACTCCTTGCACCATATTCATCTCCTCCTCCCCATCTCCCATCCTCCCCCTTTCTCCCCCTCCACCGTGGTCCAGCGAGAAGGGAGAATCCCGAAGTGAGGTTCGCAATGCGAAGTAGAGCGCCAAATAAAACGAGCCTTGCGCACCTTGCAGAAAAAATGTGCTTCTTTCGAAAGTTTGCTGGCTTTTTCTCTCGACGGGGACTGCTTGACGTTTTAATAGCAATATGTGAGGTAAGATGTGGTGCTTTCCCAGGTCAGGGTCCACCTTCCAGTTGCCCAGGCCCAGGCGTTTTGAGCCCCCCCCCGCGACCTCCCGTATCGATGGAATCGGTCATTTAACGCAGTGTGAAACGAAGAATCCCACTTCCTCCATCCTTGGTGTAATTAGTTTTAGTCCAAACAAATTCTTCGCCATTGTAGACATCATTTGAGTCAAAGGAACCAGGTAAGAGTAATTTGTTAAAGAATCTGGATTCGTAGTAGTAGTAGTAGTTTTGAGGGGAGGCGACCGACAGCTTAGGTCATTTGCGCCATAGGGGATGGACAGGAAAGGATGAAGGGTGGAGAGAAACCCGGCGTCGGCATTAGCCTACTCTTTACGAAAGGCGCCAAGGGGTCCGCAGCTTAACGTCCCATCCGACGGACGGCGTACTCCCTCAAAGTGCCCTCCACCTGGATTCGTTTCGTGGTAATTTTTCATATATATGGAGGCAGGTAAAGTGGATGAAGGGGATGTTGACCGGCAGTGGGATGTTGAAGACTGTGATAGAGGGTAGAATGTTGGGCAAAAGAGGAAAGGGAAGGGACAGGATAGGGATGTTGGACGGGATGAAGGGAGGAAGAAAGTACTCAGAGATGAAGAGGGACCTGATGTAAAGATCGTTGGGTGAAGTTCGAATATGGAAGGACAAGCGGATGCAGGGATCATAGAGATGCTGAAAGCGGTAGAAGAGGCAAGGCTGACGAAGGGAAATAATAGATAGGATTTTGGAGAGAATTAAGGGAGGTGAAGATAATAAAATTGCTAAATATTGAGTTGTTGTACTATAAGATATAAGTTTAAAAGTTATTTAGTGTTATACTGGCCTCAGAAATACAGAAATGTGTAGTGAGTGCCTGGGTACATAGAAAGCCTACCCTATTGCGGTGGGCGACCAATAATGATAGTCATAAACTTATAGATGTGGCTGCTAACTGCTAAATGATTAGACTTAACAAAAAAGGTCTTTTTTGGAAAAATACGTCAATTATTTGTTCCATTACGAATAATTCTGTGGATTAAAATGTGGAATCTCTCCATCTGGGTCAATTTTCTAAGTTTAATTACTCCAATTTCTTGTCTTTTTAGCACATGTCGTTCATCGTCCTCTTCTTTTGATTCATGCCCTTGTCCACTAAACGTTTTCCTTATTGATCGTTCCCCAAATGGCGAGACTCAATGCTCAACGCCTCGACACATGTGCTCCATTCGATTCATTCTCATTATCACCACTATTATTCCACTTTTTATATTGCGTTTGTCTTCCTTCAAAATCCATTTCGGTTTTCAGTTCGTTGAGATCGCATTTTAATTTTTTCTCCAGCTTTCAATCTTATTCCATCTGCCTTCTCTCGCGAGTGACATTTCAACCATGGTAAACCATAGCTCTCCTTGCCTCCACTTCCAGCCAATTCAGAGTACTTGCCCGATACCAATTAGGCGTATACGAACGGAAGATTCTCTCTAAGAGTGCTCATTTCTCCTCCAGTCTTGAGTTTCATCGATGCAGCTGAAAGCAGCGCTCAAAATGTAAATACCAGGATATTGTCATAATGCAGGGAGGTGATATGAAAATTATATTTATAAAAGTAACTTTGATTAGAATATCTCCAGGGAAATTGATTACAGTGAAACCATCAGAGTTATTTAATTTTTTTAACTGACTGAAATTAAAGACTATGCACGATTTTGTTTTCGTTAGTTAAATTTTGGGTACTTGTTAAAAATGTGCATGTAAATTTAAGCCAAATATGATTTAATCCTCGTGTCTAGTTTCGACCAACTTCAAAATAGTATGAATCGTGAAAATAACTTACGTTCGTCTACGGAATACAGGAATCGTATTAACAATAGTGTGTTTACCCCTGTGGAAATTAATACCAATCCAAATCATGAACCTTGTCAAAGTATTCGGAATAATTAGTGCCTGCTAGACATACAGTTCTTGCACTAGATAAGTGTAAATATTTTTCAAAGACAGATACGCCAAGGCGTGGCTGCAGTGTCGGACGGAGTCGGTTTGAATTTGCGCTAAGACTTTATAGAACGATAAGTACCCGAGGAGTTTTAGTCTAGAAATGTACAAAAATAAAAAGCTAATAATTGTGATAAACCACCGTTAAGATTTTCCAGCCTGACTCATATGTTGAATTCTGTTATAAAACGCTGGTTCAAATCTTCAATTAATATAGGAGGAGGAGCTTTTGCAGTCGTGCCGGGTGCCGGTTAAAATTATAGGTCTGACAAAAATTATTCAGCAGCTACAATTACTTACAAAATGTATGCGCAATTCTTTCGATAGCAAAATTATACCCAGGCTCTTGATTTAAAGATACGACTTTTCTCCATTCATTTATTAGAGCGTGCTTACAGATTGGCTTTTGAGCTTCAAACTGCTAAGTAAGCGTATAAAAATATAAGTATGTATGCCAACAAAGGCATTCATTATATGGAACTTGAATATATGGTCGCTACAAAAAAAATAGTAGTAACACTTTTCGATAGTATCGAGTGGGATGGATTATTTCAATTAAATTAATTTCAAAATACATCATTTTACATCGCTTGTCCTATTCTTCTTTTTACTTTTGCAATTGAAATGTTATTTTTCGCATGCGAAAATGCCTACATCTTGTGGAGAAAAATTTAAAAAGCTTGTATTTCGAGCGTATTGTCACATTACACTTGGAATTGAGGAAGCGCAACTATTGCCGACTCGACTAGTCTGCAATTTGAATTAGGTTTATCTTAATTTATTAAGATGATGCAGAAAGAGCTTAAATTAGTAGTTGAGTAATTTACTTGATTTAACACATTTCAAAAAGTATTTATTTCTTACTTTATTCGGATTAAAATAACAGTTTAATACTCTAAGCACGTGGGTACAATGAGTACAAGCAAACCAAATTATTCGGGTTAGTATTATTTGTATTTTCCAACGTAGACTCCTATTAGTTCGATATTCTTTCCCCAGCGGTCCTCCAACTCTTTAAAGCCCTTCAAAAAGTACGATTTCGGAAGGTCTTCAAAAGAATCGCAGGCATCTGTGTTGGCGATGACCTCCTTGTTCCACGTGAATCCTTATCCGCCGATCGATAAAATCCATTTTGAAAATAAAAAAAGTTATCGGGGGCCATTTCCGGTGAATACAACGGACGTTGTAATAATTCAAACATTAATTCCATAATTTTCGCCATCGAAACTCCGCAGGTGTGCACCCGTGCATTGACTCGATGGGGGTGATATTTTTTTCTTTGCCAGATAAGGACTTTTCCCTTGATTTAAACCACTACCCTGTGCAAAAACAGCGTATTATAGTCTCCATTCATTGTTCGTCCATTTTACAAGTAATCGATGCCGAAGATTCCGTGCGTATCCCAAAAACTGAGGCCAATTCCTAGTCGAGATCTCGTCGACCACTATCTTTGCCGTCTTCGGAGCCGGATAACCTTTAGAAACCCTCTGTTTTGGCTGTGGCTTTTCCTCTGGAGTTGAGAAGCGTGCTTATTCATTTTTTATCCCTAGTAATGTATCGATAAAGAAACTCGCTTGGGATTGAGAAGGGAAAGCGCCAAAACAACCTCCGAATCGACCACAAGACTGCATTTATTCTTCACTGAGAGAAGTCGCAGCGCCCATCTTGCCGAGATTTTTTAAACACCCACATTTTCATGAAAAATTGAAAACACAATCTTGAGATACGGCGGTGGCCTAAAATATTTCGCGAACTCTGATTCGTCGATTACTCAAAACCATATCCGTTCACTCAAATACACAAGATACGTTCAGGATCAATAACTTGCCTTCGGATTATGACTTTCATTTTAATTAAGATCACAATTTGGCGTTAACACTGTGCTGAAAGCAATTTAATATTCATGATAACTGCCAGTTTCACTCAATGGTATATCCCAGTTGCGCTCTCGTGGTCCCATTCACTCTGTCATTATTTACCACCTAAAGAACAAGTTACTAAGCTTGCGAACACTGCGTAGTGCCAGAGGTCAAAGAGAGAGAGAGGGCATGGAAGAGATATCCATCGCAGTGTGCAGGGAGGGTGGGTGCGTCAGGATGACACCCCTCCCTCTCCAAGATCCTCCCTCTGCAAGATCCTCCATTAAATTCATTCCCGACGCGTCTCCTTGAATCACTTCTCGACACCGAACGCTGCAATCGCTCGCACATCCGAAGATGCTCTAGTTCCCTCGCATCGTGGGAGGAATACTCATGACATTTTTCCTAAATTTATTCCCTCTGAAGGACCCTGTTGTACATCTATACTATACCCCTCAAGTCAACACAAGGGCGTTTGGCGGGGGGTGTTAGGTCACCACCAGTGCAAGAGAATAAAACCACATGCAAAGCCGACAAATTCATGCAAATCTACGCCCACAGAGGCGAATGCGATTTTCATGCGAAAACCTATTTAACTCATACGCATGCAAATATATAAACTATCAGCTAAAATACGCATGCATCAACGAATATCGTATACCTCAAGTCTACACAACGTATAATATTTTCCTGATTTGTAAATAAAATGTTTTCAATATTTCTAAAGTGACTTCGGTTTCTTACTTTTATGATTTCTGATTGTTCGGGGAAAGAATGAGTATTTGTACCTATCTGTCCTGGAATCTATCTCCCTTAGTTTATCTTTGTGGTCTGATCTACCTAAGTAGTGTGGGGCCATTATAATTCCTTCAGTGTCATAGTTAAAATCGTTTGTTTTCAACCTTTCTAAAAGTCTAAGCCTCGCTTGTTCTCTCCGCACTTCAAGTGGTTCCCAGCCTAAATCCCCTAAGAGACCTGTCACACTTGTGTTCTTATCATAACAATTTTTAACGAATCTAGCGGATTTTCTCTGGACTTTATCTAATTCTTTTTGCCAAATTTTCTCCCACGGATCCCAAATACTTGCGGCATATTCCAAATGCGGTCTAACTAGAGCAAAATAAAACCTCTCTTTAACTCTCTCATTACATTTCCCCACCACCCGTTTTATGAAGCCAAGTTTCTTTAAAGCTGATCCGCATATTGTCCTCATACGTGGTTCTCTGATGTGTACTTGTGTCATAGTTATTTCGCAATCAAGGGAAAGGCAAATGCCAAAGTCTAAGTAATTTAAACTCGTATAAGTAAGTGTAAAATATAAGATGGAAAAAGTAACAAAAAACAGTGGTCTCCAAAAGAATAAAATAAGTGAATTGGGTAATACCGAGAAATCTCTGCGAATACAGAATTTGGTTGTATCCAACAGTAATGGAATGGGGGAATTTCTCCCAAGAGCCTTATAACATTACTCTCTCAGGCCTGAAAGAGTGTTAATTTTCATAAGTAAATAAATATTTTTTAAGAATTTAGGAACATAAAATAACATTCAGAAAATGAAATATATTTCAATACCAAAAATGGTTAATACGTACGTAGTTCAATATTTCCTTAGAAAATCGAAGTGGCTCGCAGCTCAAAGTATCGGAAAGGGTTTTCACTTGGTAATCACCCCCTCTAAATAGACTGGTGTTAAAAATTCAGCTATATCCGTCACGTGGTTTCATTTTGAGTGCCAATTGGAGCAACAGACTTTCTTTATTGAGAAAAATAAAAAAAATGAGTTTCGTGAAAGCCTAAAGCCGAAAGAGATCAAAGCCAAGTCGGATGAAGTCCATGACACATCTAATCCAATGCGTTTGCGACAGTTTACAATTGGGTATATGGGTTTTCCTTGTGCCCATACATGCACAAATGATGAACATCGGTCGGGACGTCCAGTGTAAGTGACTCTCTCCGCAATGATTGGCAAAATCCGCAAAATGGTCTTGAGTGATCGACGAATCAAATTGTGCGAAATAGTTGAGGCCACCGCTGTATCGCAAGGTAGTGTTTTCAATTTTTCACGAAAAATTAAACGCAATCATGTGGTGGGGGGCAGCAGAAGCAGAGAGAGAGACGAGGGTTCGTAGTAGGAACTTGAAAACTAACAAAACAGGGTGAACAGTGCTGTAACGAGCACTGCATTCTTTAATGGCATTCCCATGTGATCACGCGGGAAGGGGTTGACAACAAAATACACAAGATTACAGATTAAGTATCTTGCATAAATTGGAAATATGTCTCATTAGCAATCATGTTAAAAAAGTATTATTACCCCCATAATACTGCGGTAGGAGAGATCATGCCAGTAAAACTAGAGAGATTAAGTGTAGAACAGATAGATTTAAGATACCATTTTTTACACGAACGATAAGGGATCAGAATAATATAATCCGACCACGGTAGGGTTCATACTTGGGTAAAAATTAAGTTGTTGTATATTCTTCCCTTGCCACATACACTGGCCCTGGCATGCAGGGTTCCGAAATATGTAAAACTATCAAATGGTGTGAAAGATTGGAGACTTTTGGGTGGACGAGAAAGATGGAGGAAAATATTGGCATGTTAGACTGAAAAAAGGGAGTTTTGGTGGCATAAGTAGTAGTTTAAGAGATCATTTATTGCAATGCACAGAGAGCATTTATTGCTGCTTAAGGCGCGACTTAGAAGCAAGGCAGTGATGTCTCCGTCTCCTTCAAAAATCACTCTGGACGGTAGACTACTCCTTAGAAAAATAGCGCCTTTGGGGAACAGGATTAGGTCGTGCCCAATAATGTGATTATCATCTCCTCAAGTGGCATTAATGGGAAGGTTGATAATGTGAGTCGAGGCCAACTACGAAATAACAACGGGCACCAACCGGAGACACTGGATCCCTTCCGCTTACCTATCTCCGAAGGGGATGTTCATCGCCGACACGTCACGGGAGAGACACGGGAGAGACACACCAAATGGCTTGGTAGAGGAGTGACCTTCACCTCTACAGGTATGCGACCCCGGTTCCATGGAGAAGAAAGCAATTCCATTATCCTCTACCAAGTTTTTGTATTCACACTGCACAAGCCCTCTCCCGGCGATCGGGCGAGAGAGCGGGTCTGAGGGAGAGAGCACCGTTCTCCCCGGTCGAATGGGTAAATGGTAAAAGACGGGGATGGTAATCAACCAACCCCAAACCCCCCTCCCCCTCAACTACCCTCCTTATCACTACTCCACCCTTAAACACCTTCCACTCATACACTCCTTGGCATTACTTCGGTAACTCTTACTGCCTCCCCCATCCCATTCCGAAGGTTTTGAGTTTGTTTCGCTTGCCTCCTCACTTCAAAGGTTCAGGCGGGAGGATTGGGGGGAGGTGATAAATGGATGTAGTCGAGATGGGTGTGGTGGGATGAGAGAGGAAGTGTGCGGTGTGATTACGGTTTTGAGGGTGGCACGACAGATGGAAATGGTGTCGTGTGGTCCAGGGCAAGACACAGCGTGTGATCTTGGTTTTACCGCATTCGATCGCACCCTATTTGATTTGGCTTTGCACTTTTCCAAACGGGATATTTGTGCTCACTAAATGCAGAATGGGATGACTGTTTTTGTGTGTGTGTTTTTCGTGCGTGTTTACTGTTTAAAAATTTCTTCCTATCGCTGAAGATGGTTGCTGTGCCACCGTAGTTTCGAATCTCTTTTTTTTTCGTCGTTTTATATTTGTTATGAGAGTGCCACCCTTTATTTTTGACCCTGTCACTTATTTATCCTTTTCACGAATAAACTCACTTGGGCTTTTTGAAAACTAAAACTGCTTTCCTTCGTGTGACCAAGAATGACCGCCGAAACTGCGAAAACATATTTTCTAAAATATGAATTTTTTTGTCTAAAAGAAGTAAGTGCCTTTCATGTGTGCAATGCGTTGCCTCTGCTCGTCTATGTTAGAATTGTATCGATATGCGTACTATTTACATTGAAATCGTACAAGTAATTTTGATAAGTCTGGAATATTAAAATTGGTGCAATTTTGCAGCACTGTCACGGTTCCCCAAATTAAACTCACAATCGCGACACTTCAATGCTAAGATAGGCTATTTGCAGGGGCATGAACCTTGCGATTTTCATTGTAGTATGGAGGTAATGATTCTCCATCATGTAGATTGGTACGTAGTAGTGTTGAGACGGAGGTAAAGAGGAGGAGATAGATTCCTTAACACGTTGAACATTTAAGTGCTCGTCCGTCCCCCTTTCTCACGTAATTCGCGACCGCAACTCAATGACAAGGAAGGAAACGCTAGCAATTTCCGCCGCCGGGATGTCTAGTCTCCCCTCCTCTCCCCCCGGAATCCCTCCCTCATCCCCCCAATCCTGTCCAATCACCCCCGGTCGTCTTTTTCCTTCTCGGAATCCGTGAAATAAAATCAAGCATCCCCGCACAAAATCTCTTCGGAAGATTCTTCGAGATTCATAATTAAAAATCATCGAACGGATCGCGGAAGTCAAGTAACAGAGCGAAAATTTTCTCATCAGTAATGACTTTGAAAGGCACGGTGGCTGAACCCGTCCGTAGATGAATACATATTCATAGAGTTTCGTTTTTAATTGGTTTTGCGGATTGCTTTAATCAGGCTACCTCCTTTCATTTCACAGATGTGACAAGCCAAAGTCAAGCTGAAGTACGTGCATTTGACTTGCAAGCGTGACGTACTTGTGAGCTGGTGCCACAGTGCTTATATCCGTAAAACCTCCGGGAAAAAAATTGAAAAGAAGGTAATTCACCCTTTCCTAAAAATTGCGGTTGTTCATTGATTGATAGACATTACGTAAAACGTACTCTTTTTTTCTTCAAATCGAATGATTTCTTTTCCAAATTACTACGCTCATGTTCCCAGATTTATATTCTGGAAATAATATAATCATGGCATTTGAATTTATTTCACAACGCTATATAAGTTTCCAATGCCTAATATGAGAGTTTGTAAATCAAGATTTCAGTTAGTTCAAAGAAAATCCTTTTTTTCAATCTCATTTGTTTGGATTGGAGCTAGATCGACGTGATCCTTCCCACACTGAATGTCATAGCGACAGGCGTGATCGCTCCATACTTGCTCAGAAAATCCCTTGTGGAAACTTGAACCACTCACGGTCTCAATCGGACTTACTCAGCAATCCAAGTACGTGCGAATCTATCCGTATTTACTTTCACTATCTTTCAGCTTTCTATCTTTGCACAGAATGTCATTTTAATGAGGACTTAATGTTTTTTTCGTACCAGAACTTTTGTCACCATTCATTTAGCTTGTTAACTCACTTAAGTAGGTATGTGGAAATCTATAACCAATGTACCTGAAAATGACCGCTCTTCCGCGAAATGGTGGAAATCAAGTGAGATACAATTAGTTATTTTACACTAATGGTCGCGATTCCTCATTTACATTCTTAGGAAAACCGGTATGATAAAATGTTTTATGTATTCCAAAATATTTTATTAGCTTATTAAGTCAAGGATTATAGAGGGGTGGTGATATAATATTGTATAAAAATTTGCGATCCTTGGTTATCGAAATGATTATAATGAGATCATTCAAAATTATTTTTAAATAAACTTCACTGCTTGATCCTAAGAGTTGTGAAAAATGGAGTTGTCTATCGACGAGTCTGAAATTTTAACCTTAGCTTCTTGAAATTCATGTGTGATAAGCCCAAAATGTCGATATCATTTAAAATACGGTAATATCCAATGAATTGCCATATTTTAAAAACTGAAATGCCAGGAGAAAGACTGTTCTATATAATTCATAAGGATGCCTTATGCTGGGAATAAATGCCACCAAGCACAGTTCTTAACCCTCAGGTTAGTTTGATGGGTTCACATGGTACTATCCCCAACGGCGTGTAAAATTCATACACTAGGATTGGGGGGTTCAGATCCTTTCCCTAAATATCCACCTCTAGTTTTCCAATCAAATCTGGAACCCGAAAGAGCATAGCTTAGGTAAAGCAGAGTACACAATGCAATGTGAAGAATAGAAAAATGAAATGGGATTAATAAAAAGACAAATTAAACAGGTAGAACTTCATGGACATGGGTTGACGGTAAGTGTTCCTGAAATTATTGCCATTGAACTGGCAGAGGAAAATGAAAAATGACAGATGTTGCCTCAACCATTGAAACCAGTGAAACCAGTGAAACCAGTGAAATCAGTCGGAATCGAACCCGGGTCCCCCGGTCAGTAGCCCTGCGCTCTACTTACGCGTACTGGCCTGCCACGTCCACTGAAGAAATTATAATTTTAATGTGAACCAACCATTAGATGTTGTCGACAGATTAGCTGGTCAGCATAGTGATAATATAATGACTGACATTTTAAAGCACTTTTTGTTAGGGCAATCAGGTGCTTTGAAGAAATTTGAATGCCACTACGCGGGGGTTCTCTCAGCTTTCAATCTTTTCGTCTGTTTTAACCTCCATCAATTGAGCCTCTCTTAATTGTGCAGGTATTTTGATAACTGCGGGAAAAAAGGGAGATCTATAGTAAACAAGGGTATTGGAACTCTTTAATTCTTCTTAAGCGAACAAGTTTTCATCATTTAAAATGATAAACTTTCTTATATATCTACAGCCTATTGCATAAATTTAGTAGAAGAAAACACTTAACGTTTCACTATCACCTTGAAAACTTAGTTTTTAAAAACCAATTAGAGATTTTCTCATTCATTACAATGTAATTTTTTTCGCAGCTAAAATAACCATAGACTGCTACCCTTTTGCGATTGTATATCAAACAGGTTTTCACTTCATGATTTTTGGAAAATTATTTTTTTCTGGGACTAATTTTCAAAGCCCTTTTGAGGGTTCAGATTCGTAAGATACCCTACTTCCAATGATTTACGTCCACCCCTTTCCGTCCATTACATTTTCACCCATCTCCTTACGAGTGGAAATAATATAGGGGAACCAATTAAAATACGTGGAAATCGCTCTCATCAAACGCACGTTAGGAAAGTTCGCGGAGCGCCACCATGAAAAATAGGACAGAACACACAAATAATGCAAAAAATATTCAAATGAAAAACTTAGGAAAAATTACAATTTACTTTGTGGACATCCGAACGACTGTTCAATACCTTTCAAACAAGTACTTAATTTGGCCATTAAACTGAATTCAGAGAAAAGCATCCGAATCGTGAAAACGTCTTTAAAAACGAGCATAAAGCTTATTATGGAGTGTTATCTGCATTGATTAGACCTAAAGAGTTTTTCATACCATGAGCAGAATACTTAACTTCAGAATAAAGCATTAACAGGAAAAAATCTATCCTTGCCTTGACGGATTGCTTCGAACAAAAAGGAAGTGACGTCGTGTTTATAAAATGCCGTACCTGAAACATACCATCTTGTTAATCTGAAATGCTGTCAAAGTTGCCATTATTGCTTAGAATACGACTGGAAGAATCTGGAGCCAAAGCAATGATGCACGGGTCATTAATGAGGAAGCAGACCTAATTCCATCGCGGAAATGAGGAAAACCAATTGCCGGGAAAAATACTATTGATTTGAAAAAAATAATTTTAAATTAACTATCCGAGTCAATTTTTGGAATAATACGCCAGGGGAAATAATCGATAAACGATTTATTTTGGAGACGTAAACAAAAAATAATGTATTATTATACAAAAGCGACACGTTCTTATTGAAAAGTATGGCTCTCTCGCTCTTGACACGAAGATTGCATGTACCACTGAAACTTCTCTGAAAGAACGAATCATTCGCTTTTATTCTGTCCCAGAGAGAGAGAGAATAAATTAAGAGCCAGATTGCATTGGAAGGAGAGATTACAGCGAGGGCATGAGGGAAGTTGACGGGTCAACGATAGAAATGGGGAAAAATTTTTCCCTTCCATCTAGGGACCACAATAATAAGATGGATAGCTCATGACAAATCAACTCAATTTCATGACTCATTCGAGGATTTTGCCGTGCTTATTGCAACAACAAAATAATATACCAATTATGTTTATATCGAGGATTATTGCATGTGTTTACCCCTCTTACGTCTACAGTATTGCACAATTTTATATTCGTTGCTTTTGGTATCAATTATGGTTTGCTTATGATTTACTTACTCTACGTCAACTATAAGCTTACCGTTAAATTAATGATCATATTTTATTTACACTTATTACATCGTTTTACATTTATTACATCTCTTACTATCTATTTCTGCACTTATTACATATTGTTTTTACACATGATGCGTGTACATTGCGTATTATATTTTTTCTAAATATCTAAACTGTGCTTATAGTTGTAGCATGTAAATTCTTATTTAGCATGCAAATTCTTATTTGTGCATCCTCTTTGGATATCGTTTATTACTATGGTTTTCTTCTTTAGAATTCTCTCCGTAAAATTATCTTTACTTTGCCTGGAACACCTGACTTAGAAGACCTGAGGTCTTCCTTCTTCCCGGTCAATCTCATTTATGGCACTCTTGTCTTAGTCTTCCGGGCTCTTTCCTTCTTCTTGGCACTTGTTGATATCTTACATCAATATACGAGTGCATACATTTAAATGTATTTAGTTCGCCATGCATATTATTTTTTTTTAACGGTAATGCCTCATTTCTGTGTGCTATTCTGCCCGATATTCCATCTCATGCCACAACGTAAACCTGCATGCTTCGTATCCACTCCATAAACACAGTAATGACCTGTGACCTAGCGCCCGCCGCCTGCCACAATCCCACCCGGCGACTTCGAAAGCGGTCACCAGGAGTAGAAGACTCCCACAGTCGAGTCACCGCGGGGAATGTCGACCCCAATCGCATTCATGTTGTATTGCATGCGGGGTTGACTTCAAGGGAATAGCCGAACGAACGTACTTTGAATATGAACTAATCAACGAATATCCATTACAGCAATTGGACACTTCTCCTTGAATTGTTTTTATTATTTCTGGATATAAATCCCGGATTGTTTGATCTAGTATTACGATGAAGTGAAAACATTTTGGCGATACCTCGATGCATACATTTTGATTAATGATGCACTCTTTCCCGGAATCTAAGAATTACATACATCACACAAAGAATTACATGAATTACATCACTTCAAACATTTACCAACACCTTTACCTGAAATATTGTTTACTATCATGTGAAAGGTTTGTGTTTTAAGTCTGTACATAATAATATTTTCTGATTAAAATTTTTTATTTGATTGAGTTGTATTGCATTCAAAATTTAAGATCGGATTTTTGCACTTTCCTGAAATTCAATTGAATTTTTACTTCATGTACTTTTGTATGTTTTTTGGAAATACAATATTCCATAAAATTCCAGTTACTCCCACTTCCCACTCGTCGTTCATCCGGATTTTCATGTTTTCAGATAATCTAAAAAATGTGATGCGTGCCCTTCCATTGAATGAATGACCTCTGACACAAATTACAAGGTCTGTCCCAAAAGTGGTACGACTGTGTCCAGTAAGAAAATGTATTGCCAGAGAGATTCACTCAAAATTCTTCGCACCCTTGTGCGCCCACCCTCCGCTGCCAGCGGGTTTTCCACGCCTCGTACGCCTTCTGAAGGTCGGCGCCCGGAATCTCTGCTAATCTCCCTCGTCATGGCCTGTTGTGACGCTTCCACCGAGCCGAGGTGACGTTCTTTCAGCACGGATTTGATGCGTGGGAAGAGGAAGAAGTCTGGTTGGTCATAGTCTAAAAAATTCGGATGCTCACTCACATGGTCGAGAAGCTCTCGGCAGAGATCCGCGTGCGAGTTTCCTTTTGTTCTTCATCCGAGAGCACTCGCGGCACCAACGTCGTCGCACACACCTTCCTCCTGCCCATGCTTTCGGTAAAAAGTCAATGCACATCACTTATAGGGATGCCAATCTCATCAGAAACCATGCGAACAATTAATCTGCGATCCTTGTCCAACAAAGGCTTCATTCTAGACAGATTTTCACTTCTTATTGTCACTTATTGATGCCGAAGGGTGTCCTGAAATTACGGCACCCTCAACATCTTCTCTACCCTCCCGACACAACTGGTGCCACTCAAAAACACCCGATGCACAAATGGCGTTATCGCCATAAGCTACCTTGAGCATGCCATGAATTCATTTCCCGATTTTGCCCAGTTTCTCGCAAAATTTGTTGGCGTAGCGCTGTGCCAATAACCGGTTACAAACGAAGTGTAACGAGGTCACGTTATAGAGGTTTCGCAAACGAACAATCTATAATCCGCAAAGGCTGGGAGCCAACTGCCGCCGGCCTCCATCCTTTTCCGAGGCTCCCCTCCCCCGAACCCAGCCAGAGAAACCACCGCCCGTCCGTCTGTCCATCTAGGAAAATGTACTGGATGTTGCTACTTTTGGGACAGACCTTGTAATTCCAGGTAATCGCGAGAACGATCTAACATCCTTCGCCTGATCGCCTCTCACTGCTTCCATTCGTAACAAAACTTCTCAATATCTATCATTAGTACATCGCGAGTATATCACTAGCAATTATACGAAATTAGATTGACTGATTTATATATTTTTCCAGATTGTAGCCAATGTTTATTATATTAAATTTTGTAATCTCTCCTCGGTCGAACGAAAACTCCCATTCTTCACAAATAACCATTCTTTATAACCCGCTTTTAATTGCCTTTTTCTAAATTAAGAGAGCCTTTCTCCCTATTTTCGTTCGAAAACTCCATCACACCCTGCGCTTCCGTGAAAACAATTAACATTGGATCAATTATTCCAGAAGCAGAGTGAGGATGATAAAAAAACAGCAATTTCGTGTTAAATGACACATGGACAATTCGATCATGACTCTGACTTTTTTTTGTTCTGACGAAATTAAAATTAAACCCGAAGATAGTTTAACTATTAAAGAGATCGAAATCCACGTCGATCTAACCAGAATCATTCGATGCAACTTAAGAGAGCAGAGTGCAATAAAAAATACGAAGGTGAGCCAAATGAAAACCTTGAAACTTTATATTTTGAAAATTATATTTTGTTATCTAGTAATTTCTTGCATACTAAAGGTTCTCACTCTTGTAATTCTCGTGTATAGTCCACTTGGCGTACAATGGAAATACTCTTGCGCCTCGAAAATTCAAGGATGCATCCAGAAGAACCGAAGCTTTAACTGCTCCAAAAGCCTCTGCCGTCACAACAAGGCGTTGTGCCTGGCTTGGCAGAGCCTAA
The DNA here is from genome assembly GCF_022747635.1 of Hetaerina americana. NCBI lineage: Eukaryota > Metazoa > Arthropoda > Insecta > Odonata > Calopterygidae > Hetaerina > Hetaerina americana. Next base: position 2,753,163 of record NW_027286986.1, on the reverse strand, counting down.
TATGGAAATAACAATGCAATGGAACTTCTAGGCCGGATTTGATTACTAAAGTGAAATACGTGTATCGCCATGCTGAACTTTCATTCTTCGATGAATTCAGATATGCTTCACTTCCTTGCTACTGATTAATCGAACGAGAGATTGCTGTTTCTCTGTGGTGCATGATGAAAGTGGAGCGGCCATGTTTACAAGAGTAGTTGGGCCGGATCGTTGTGCTCAGGTAGCACGCTGCAAATTTAGGCCACTCACTAAATATAGGCACTGTGGGAAGCGAAAATTGGAACTCGCACGATAGGTCGGAATTTTAAAGCAGTTTTAATACTTTCAATTGACTCACCCTCGTAAAATACCATTGTTTTTCACCACGAGTCATTCATTTTCCTGAAATCGGCAATGGAAAATGTGAATAATACTAAAGATCTCTCTTTTTTAAGTCATTATAATATTTTTTCCTTCCCGTATTTCACCTAAATATATTATGCTTACTATCATGGAACAATACTTTATTAATATCGTAACATTTGACCAATCCCACGACGTTTGCAATTTTATGAATTCTGTTTCCTTTGCATATAGTAATGGTTAGTGATGTTACCTTTTAAATTGAAATGGATTGATTCGTCGCGATCGGGTTGAATTGTATTAACACTTGACACTTAAAAAATAATAATAATAAATTTTAAAAAGTTATACAGGGTTATTAAATGCGGAAAATTTAAACACATGCCGGGGCGCTTTCATCCGGGAGAGAGAATCCATTTGGGAACGAGGTTTCCTGCCAACTACGTACGTTCTCAAGCTACCCGTCCCAAAGATGCCACATGCTTTTCAAAATCCGAAAGGCAGAGAGCTCGACGAAACAAAGTCGTCTCGTCTTACGCTTGAAGTGAATCTAATCTTGAGCGTTATGAGAATCTCGCCTGCTTCCTACTCTCATGGCGGCTCAGAACAAACACCCTCCACTCCATCGCTGCCTCGCACATCGCATTCTCTCCACGTCGAAAATACTTTCTGATTGAAGGTTACGTTCGGATAAAAAATTAATTGGTGAAATTACATTGCATGAGTCTCTGCAAAAAGAAAGTCTAGAATAGCGGCACGCCTTGGATCGTTTTACCAATCGGTGGAAAATGGGCGTCGTAGCCCACCCGTGCCCTCGCGGAGGAGACCGCTGTAGTCCCTCTGGTGGTGGAATTTCACCTTCTTACTTTTCAAATCCTAGCTTTCCCGTTATCGGATACATTTTCACTGCATCCTGAGGTGGAATTTTTGTTAGTTGATGGTATGTATGTTGGCATGCGCGTAGGTTGAAAGGGTTTTTGCATGAATGTATACGCCACTAGAGGTATAGGTTTGGGTATGGATGTGTTGATTTTGCATGTGGTTTATGTTCTCTCTTACGGGGGGTGACCTAACCACCTCCGCCACACGCCCTTGCGGCGGCTTGCGGGATATTATGGAGACGTAGAGTCCAGCAGATGGAGCGCTGAGATACTGACCGGAGGGTCCGGGTTCAATTTTTCTGTGACGCCTGTCGACACCATCTGGTTACCCAAAGCTGTGTTATTTTACGACTGCCAGATCTTCCTGGGAAACCATAAGCGGCGAAGGGAAGGGTACCGGACATCCGCATTGCCCTGATGTATGAATTCAAATGCCGTAAAGGCGGCTTATTACGAGTGAGCTCTTCCCGCACCGATTAAACCAACCTTCGGGTTTAAAACTGTGGCTGGTTATTTATGTGTACAATGGAAACTTTCTTAAAATTAAACATAAGTACAAATGATAATGGAATCAATTTATGCCAAGGATTTTGTACAGGCGTGTGTCATCTGGCAACAGGAGCGCATGCCCTTCTGTAAACTGTCCAAACTTCCAGGTCGTGCAACCATGCGAACAACCGACGACCTGAATTCAGCACTTCTCGCACACGCCAGGAAAATATAGTTATAGATTCTATTTATACAAACATTTTATGTGTATTTGGTTGTAAAAATGCCCAAGCAGGCTTGATCACTGAGATGACGTAAACATTTGCTCGCGGCTTTATTCATTCATTTCAGTGTTTTTTTTCCACCTGTAATCTATGCATGTAAGGCGAGTCGATAGTGATGTTAAATATATTAATTAGAAAGAGTTAAGATTAAAAAATGATTGAAAAAAATCCAACTCATAGTAAACCAAATCTAATAAATTAACTGATAGAAGGCTTTGGAGAAAAATATTCTTGTCTCTTTTCATTCAATCCTAAAACCGCAATATCATGGGGTTCGTGAAATGTTCTTTTAATCTTCAGGAAAGAGACCTTCAAATAGATGAATGGACGATTAAGGTCCCAATATTTATTTTCTTGTGGATGAAACAGCTATTCATATGAAGTATCTCATATGAACACATTTTATTGAGGGAGGAAGTGGTGGGAGAGGAAAGGGAATAAACGAAGTGTGAAGTAAAGAAGGTGAGAAACTCATCTAGTCAGTTAACGATAGGGAAAATCAAACTTAAGGTAACCAGGGTGTGAAGGAATAGTAATGATTGCCGAGCTCATTTAATGCATACATGAGAATTAATGACGAGGCAACGAATTTGTAAGAGTTTCAAGAAATAGGCAGGCAAAGATGAAAATTATAAATTTAAGCATAAAATATATCGGATGGAGTGTTTGATTCAGAAGAGGTGCGCAGTTTGACAGCAGAATTAAAATGAGAATATCAACAGGAAATAAGTTCTTACAGAAAGGATACTGTAAATGATGGGGACATTAAGAGAAATATGTAAAGAGGAGACAAACGAAGAATTTGATACACATCGTAGTTTCTTATGGCTCCAAAACTTGGCCGTTGAGATTAGACGGCAAGAGTGAGCAAGAATGGGCAAAGTTAAATAGAAGCAGAGTAAAACAAGCGAATATGCGGTGTGGAAAGTTTGAGAGACGATAGGGTTTTGGGAGAAATTCATTGAAAGCAGGGAAAGTTGATCGAGAGCATTTTTATTTTGAACGGAATGTCGAGGGCGGTAAAATGGAAACATATTGGGAGAGGGGGAGGGACATAATGAGGCATAAATATCAGGCAGTATGTATAGATGTTAAAGAACGGCTTATTGGAATTGCTGCCTATTAAGTTGTTTAATGCTGTTTTTACCCGAGATCGGGGGTGTAAGTGAAGGCAATACCTCTATCCATCAAGACCCTAACCGGTTGACTACCAATTTATAACAATAATTGAAATATTTACATATATATATATATATGTATATATTTGCGATGACCGAGACGAGTAGTGAATTATCCGAGTTGACCTTCCTTCGGGGGTCCGCTTCCTGCTGCTGCCGATAACCCGGCTTATCTAAGATTAAGTTTTCCCCCGCCATTTCTTTTCAAAGCCACCCAGGCTAGAGACGAGGGTTTATCGCAAGCCCGTCAGGCCTCCCTTTTCAACAACGCGGCTGAGATTAAGCCGACGTTTGATTTTTACTGGTCAGCCGTGGAGAAGGTCTCCGTTTTTGACGGCGACAAGTTCCCAGGCGCTGCTCAACCAAGTTGGAGGGAATGGAACGACAGAATTGACGTTTTGGGAGGGGGGGAGGCAGAATATGAGGCGAGAGTGGAGTAATGGGGGGAGGGGGGACGACCCTTGAACCGCACCTGATTCTCGTCAAGTGTGTGTGGACGGAGGCGGGGGGGTGGGTTGGGGGGGGAGTTTTCATCTCACGTCCCACGAGCTAAAGCCCCGCCATTCCTACTTCTACGTCTCCCCGATCGCGCGACCATAATATCGATTGTCTTTTGTAATATTTTCGCTGATTTTCCTTCATATTTTTTTCGCGGGCTCTCTTTCCTTTTTTTCCCGACAATTCCGTCGCTGACAATCACGAGGTTTATAACCACGGACGGCAACGGACGAAAGTGTGCGTCGCCATGGATTGACAGGCGAAGGGAAGAAATTAAGGGGAGGGGATTTTTAAGCAAGGGGAATGGGAGAGGGGGATTAGAGGGAGCCATGACGTCCGCTCGGTGTCCTCCCCCCTCCTAACCCGCCTCGCCAATGGGACGCGTCAATTTACTCCCATAGTCCCGCGGAGCGAACCCATCCGAGCGTGCTGTGGGCTGGGAGGTCGGTAAGTCAGCGGATTAGTCGGGCGACTGCAGTCGAGCGGGTGATTGCCTCATCCTGACTGTCTGCAAAGGACGACCTTCATCTACATCTTACCATGAATGCCACCACGAAGGCGTGTGGCAGGGTGTGTTAAGAGGGCAGGGTGAGGTTTGGCGATCTCCTACGATCATGACAAAAGAAGCAACAAAGATAGTGAAATTCGGCAATGACCGTAATATATTTCGAACCCTACTTGGAAACCCTGACAAGTGCGCCGGTGGGCAGTTAGTGCTGTTACTGACGATCTTATTTGTACTTGTTTGTAAAAAGCCGGTCCCTGTCGGCTTTTCTTTCTTGATAGGTTAATATCTCATATTCCTAGTTTCAAGTTTCTCCTTCTGGCAAACCACTCCTGCACTTCAGTCATGTTTATTTCTTTCCAATGCCATGAGTTTCTAATGTTCAATGACCAGTAAAGGGGAGACTTCACTCACCGGGACGGTTTACACACACAATTACTTGCCCGTTCGGACAGCCAATGGGCATTTCGGGTGGCGCGCGGAAGCAGAAGGAATCAGCGACGCACGCACGTGATTATAGGGCGTACAAATTAATTCCCTGCCACCACAAGAAACACGCACGCACTCCCTAAAAACATTTCGGACCTTTTCGTGGCATCCTTTGGAAACCCTTGTAGCAGAGGGCACTTGTATGGAAATATGTCGCAGGCAATACTACGTACATACACAGTAGGGCGGGATTTATTTTTGATTATTATGATTGACACCGGAATCCGCACGTTAAAAAGTAATAGATTTCTTGGAAAACACGCCATAGCCATGCATGCATGTGACACACCATAGCCCCTGGCCCCATGGGCCCCTGGTCAAAAATAGGCGGTCTGTCTGGGCGGAGAACATCCGCCGGGACGCCGGTGAAGCATATCTAAGTGTCGCAATACGCCAAAATGAACGGAAACTCTCCGATCCTAACTCATTAAGAAATGAGTAATTTACTCCTAATAGGTTGTACCCGCAAGATTGTATTACGCAGAAAAACGCATGTCCCGTTCGAATTGCACTTTGACCCGATTCGCACGGCTGTCAAGGGCCGCACAACCATATGAATGAAACACGTGTCTTATCTCTCCACAGTGATCACTTACGAATCGTTGTGTCTCCCAAATTGCGAAAGAAAAACCCCACCAAACTGTGACAGCCGAGACGGGACAGGAGTGTTTTTGCAAGAAATCGAACCGGAGATCATTATTAAAATGTTGTCCGTCCCAGTGATATTATATTTGAAAAAGTGCTAATCGCACTCCACCTAAAAGATGCGAAGGGTAGGGAAACCAACTGTGGAGAGAGAGAGAGAGATGGAGATAGAGAGAGAGAGAGAGACAAAGAAAGAGAGAGAGACAAAGAGAGAGAGAGACAAAGAAAGGGAGAGAGGGAGAGAGGGAGGGAGAGAGGGAGGGAGAGAGGGAGGGAGAAGGGAGGGAGGGAGGGAGAGAGGGAGGGAAGGAAGGAGAGTGGGAGAGAGGGAGAGATGGAGAGAGGGAGAGAAGGAGAGATAGAGAGAGAGAGAGACAAAGAAAGGGAGAGAGGGAGAGAGGGAGGGAGGGAGAAAGGGAGGGAGGGAGAAAGGGAGGGAGGGAGAAAGGGAGGGAGGGAGAAAGGGAGGGAGGGAGAAAGGGAGGGAGGGAGAAAGGGAGGGAGGGAGAAAGGGAGGGAGGGAGAAAGGGAGGGAGGGAGAAAGGGGGGGAGGGAGAAAGGGAGGGAGGGAGAAAGGGAGGGAGGGAGAAAGGGAGGGAGGGAGAGAGGGAGGGAGGGAGAGAGGGAGGGAGGGAGAGAGGGAGGGAGGGAGAGAGGGAGGGAGGGAGAGAGGGAGGGAGGGAGAGAGGGAGGGAGGGAGAGAGGGAGGGAGGGAGAGAGGGAGGGAGGGAGAGAGGGAGGGAGAGAGGGAGAGAGGGAGAGAGGGAGGGAGGGAGGGAGGGAGGGAGGGAGGGAGAGAGGGAGGGAGAGAGGGAGGGAGAGAGGGAGGGAGGGAGAGAGGGAGGGAGAGAGGGAGGGAGGGAGAGAGGGAGGGAGGGAGAGAGGGAGGGAGGGAGAGAGGGAGGGAGGGAGAGAGGGAGGGAGGGAGAGAGGGAGGGAGGGAGAGAGGGAGGGAGGGAGAGAGGGAGGGAGGGAGAGAGGGAGGGAGGGAGAGAGGGAGGGAAGGAAGGAGAGAGGGAGGGAAGGAAGGACCATAACCATAACCCAGTAAACGTAAGGAGGAAGAGAAAGACATACCATATTGTTTGAGCCCCTAATACTAACTATAAGTATGTACTTCCACGATATTAATGAGGCGAATTATGTTAATCAAAGCAATATGTCTGGAAAATTGACTAGCAATATCTTCACTAAAACCCGAACTTAGATATTGCTCGTAGAACTTTGACATTGAATTCAAGTATATCCAATTATTTTCATACTTTTTATGACTAGATGAGGGAGCAATGAAAAAACATACTAATAGCCATTGTGTCTACCTCTACCTAAATCAATACATTAGATTTCACATTTCCTCCACTCATGGGCAGAAGAACATGAGGATATGAGGGACGTGCTGATACATAATTCGTAAACACTGGTGCCCGAAAAATCACAGAGTTTGAGTGGAGCTGAGTGTACCCGAGAGGCGTGCCCCGGAATCGAACCCGAGCCCTGCAAGTCAGTAGTCCAACGCTCTACCGCTGGACTACCACTTACCCATGTTAATACTTGCTCATAAAAAATTATGAAAATCAAGGTGAAGAAAAACTGCTCTGCTGTAATATATCAAAACAGTCTTAATAATTGCAAAGGAGTGTACTCGGAATTCCTCCTTCTCTTGTTCAAAGTACTGATGTACATGTGTGTATTTAACTTACTTCCCTGTTCAATAATCTCTTTCAAAAGTTGAGGTCGCCAACCTCAGTTGCGTCTGCCATGTAATTTGTCAGTTTTAACAACTGTGATTTACTGTTCACTCTTCATTTGTGCTATATCACTCCGACCCCAGTTTTATTCGCTTGGAAAACTCTCCACTTTCAATGTTGGTACTCGGTCAACACTCTTGTTACCGGAAGCATGCTGCAACAAAATAAAAAAAATTGGTCCGCTCGCGAACGGAGAGAATGGTTTACCCCGGAGTCGTCCTGTTCCGACCCGTTCACTCGATTTCGGTATCCTGATGACGAGTGTGCATGCGGCATAAAAATACCTTTCCTTTCACAGGGTTACCATCGTTACTCCAATGCACCAATGGTGCACAACCCGCCGTTTGCCACTTTCATACACTGCCCGAAACTATAGGCTCGCGGCTGCTGATAATTGTCTCAGGAAATTTTGACAATTTCAATTCAATGCAATATAAATTTACAAACATAATTTTATTATTAAGTATACATATAAAAATGACGGTTTCTTAGCTACCTTTCGTAAAAAACGAAATAAGAATTTAATTGAAATCCACGAAGCAATTTTTGTCATCGTCATCAATATTTTAATCCTAAGATTGGTTCGCTGCAGTTCTCTCGCTCTCCACTCCACTCGGTGCTGCCTGCTTCAAGTTCGGCGAGATTTTTGTCATTTATAATTTGTTTCCTACCTACTTGTCTCTCGTTCTTCCTTGTGGAGTCATTTCTTCAATTTTACCTTCACATACACTTTCCAAATGTCTCTGATCTGAAGAAATCCATGATCCATAGTTTGCCAGCTCCGTTGGTAATTTTTATATTACCAAAAGTTTAATTAAATTACTCCAATTTATGCAAGAGCTACTATCGGAAAATAAAAACCTTTCCTCCGTGAGTGATTCCCGGCATAGCTGCTCTAATAATATTTTGGATGCGCCACTAAGTTTATCATAACAGCGTTTTACAAATCCAGCTCCCCCTCGCTGCATTCGATCCGATTCGGCGATCAATCCAACTTCGTGAGGGTTCCGCGTGATAGGACAAGGTTGTGCATCACTGCCTAATATGTCATAACAGTGTTTGTGCCTTGAGGTCACCTCTGGGGTGGAATTAAATTTCCCCTCAGTAAAGACAGGGCGTGCATGCATTGCCGGCTTGTTTTGTTTCCGCTCGTGTCACTAAGCGGTAAACCCAGGCTCACAGCCACATTTTACACCCGCCGTCGGAGGAATTGTTCACCCCATGTTTGGTTCTTTTTTGTGATTGATTAATTTGGTAGCTATAATTAATGCTTTCGCTCTGTTTCCCGCGAAGCTCAAAATATCATACGCCATGCTTCATTCTGATCTGGTTGTGCGAGGAATAAATGATTATTACTGTCAATCGGTTTGACAGTCTATTTTCAAACGATGTAATGCGGTGATAAAATTATTGAAACTGTTTCGGTGTTATCCTCGAATGATATATGCATTCATTATACAGATTATAAGTCGTGCATGTCAGCTTCATATTTATACTGTCTCCAAGGCCAGACTGTTCAGTAACAATGAGACTCAATCTATTCAATCACAGCTATTCTTCAAGAAACTGATTGTAATCTGCGATGTACTTGAATCATGTTTGACATCAAAATTAGGTCTCGTTACCACGGTGACAGTACACTTCTGTTCGAGTTATTCGTACAAGTATTTCCCCATCAATCTTGTGCTGAGCCCAAGACACCTTAATGCTCCATCGATGGATGATTCAACAGTGGTTCCGGGCGGCCGATGCCCCATCCCACCCGTCCCCTTCCATTTCCTATTTCAGAGAGAGTCTGAGTTATATCAAATGTACAAGACGGAATGCGGATTTAAAAAAATTAATATTCGGAAGGATGATAAGAAGAGCATTATTCAAAGTATGCTCTATTGATGGTTCGAAATTTTTCCCACTCTTCGAGCAATTTTAGGGTAGCACGCCAGCAAAAATCTATCCCGTTTCCCACGAACATTCATAGAGCCATTTTTAACACATCTTTTTGGCGGTTTTCCGTGTTCCTAGTGTGTTTACATCGAAGTCGCCACTTTTGAAACCATCGCTCAAAGGTATCTTGCGATGGTGCATGCTCACCATAAGCTTCTTGAAGTTATTTCTATGATTCATATTAACAGAATCTATCATCAATTTCATTGAATGATAACAAAACATTAATTCTGACCGCGAACGCTCTTTGTTTGGTAAAAATTTCGACAAATTGAAGCCAGCAAAACAACACTATAAAATACTTCTTCAATTTATCACTATTGCGCGACCTGAAACTTGTTGATGGCAACAACAAAATTGCATTATTGCACCATCTGTCGTCTGAAATTCGTATTTTATGTTTGCGAACCTGGTAGCTATCGAAGGGAAGTGCTCGCCGCGAAACGGAAATGAAAAGAGGAAGAGAAGAGGTACAAACACGAATCAGACAGGGGAACTATATATATACATATATATATATATATACATATATATATATATATATATATATATATATATACATATATATAAATATAAATATATATATATATATATATATATATATAATATATATATGTGTGTGTGTGTGTGTGTCCCTCCCCGTACGACAACCTTGACGTGGTGGAAGGGCTTGTGCATTCCGATGACCCCTAGAGCTGTGCTGGCGGGAGTAATAATAATTACTCCTGGTAGGGTCACCCATGCCAGATAGGTCGAAGGTTAGGAGCCAGACGAAAGGTAGTCCACGCAGCGTCTGTTCCTCAGTGAGGCGGCTGCAATGGCGTCTGACCCCAGTGGGGCGGCCAGTAAGTGATGTTGTCACGTTAAAAACACTATTACGGAAGGCAACGGGGTACCACCTAAAACTAATAAGTATATTGCAGAAAATAGGAATAGATTGGAGGGAAAGGAGGCTAATCCGCAACCTGTACATGTCTCAGACTGTTCAGGTGCGAGTGGGGAACGGGGAGTCCGGTTGGGCAGTGTTAGGAAGAGGTATAAGGTAGGGTTGCCAATTATCACCATTGCTTTTCAATCTGTATGCAGAGGAAATGATCAAAGAGGCATGGGAAGAACTCGAGGTAGGAATGAAAGTGGGCGGGGAATTCGTGAAATCAGTTAGGTTTGCTGATGACCAAGCTTTAGTTTGTCATTCAGCCAAGGGGTTGCAAGCATTGCTTAGTGAATTAGAAATTCAGTGCAACAGGTATGGGATGAGAATTAATATTAATAAAACAAAGGTTATGCGATTCTCTAAGAAGAAAAAGGCTAAGCTTAACATTATAATAGGAGGGCAAAAACTAGAGCAGGTAGAATAGTTTACGTATCTCGGTAGTGTTTTGGACCAACACGGTCAAAGTAGTAGGGACGTAAGGAGAAGATTTGCGCTAGGCAAAGAGGATTTCACAAGGAGGAGGGAGTTGATGACAGGGACGTTGATCGTCGTATACATTTTATATTGGGCATTAAATTTATAATTGCATGCATACATACACATAACTACATTTAAACCAACACACATTCATTATGCAGAGATTTTCACATTGAAAAAAATATAAATACATTCATATATACACACATATACAGATATAAATTATGGATACACCCAAACATACCCACATACTCAAAGTAAGTTACGCTGAAGAAAGAGAACTTTAAAATAAGGAAAGTCAAACAAAGAAGTTGGGTAATGGGAAAATCTAGAGAGAGCGTGGCATTACTCGCTTTGTAAAATCGCACGCATGAAAGCACACACGGACATCGGATGGGACGTTAAACTGCGGACCCCTTGGCGCCTTTCGTAAAGAGCAGGCTAATGCCGACCCCGGGTTTCTCTCCACCCTTCATCCTTTCCTATCCATCCCCTATGGCGCAAATGACCTCAGCTGTCGGTCGCCTCCCCTAAAAACTACTACCGAGAAGGGGGGGTGAAAACCCTGAGAAATCCCTATGAATTAGAGGCAAGATACATAAATATTTTAACAATCGTTCTTCACATAGTATATATATCATTAAGTTACTGCAATTGAAATGAAGAAAATTATAACTTTTACAACACATGAGGAGTAATGAGAAACATAACATTAACTAAAAATAATGACGCAAAATTCTACTGCATGAGATGAAAAAAAAAGTAGAAACAGTTATCTGTAAAGCGGTGGAGTGTAATGATGGAGGGTAAACTGATTAAGTTCTATACCTGAGAAAAATTAACTTAAGAAGTGCCCTCCTAAATGTTGTTTTGGATGGAGTCTTTTATGTCATCCGGGAGAGAGTTACACAGACGTTATGATGTGACATGAAAAGATTTGTGATAGATTTCCATGCGATGTTGTGGGACAAGAAGTTTATTATTACCCCTAGTATTCCTGTTATGGATTGAGTTGATGGGGAGGAAATATTTGTGTAAATATTTAGTTTTATGGTTTGCAAGTACTCTGTAGATAATTGATCGAATACGTAAATGCCTGTGGCCTTCTAGGTTTAACCAGGATATTCATGTAAATGAGTCGGAGATATGACCGTCTTTTCAAGGATAACACTGGAATCGCACACAGGAATTGGAATGAGGAGCAAATGTAAGGAGAACCAAAAGACATTTGATATTGGAGAGGGAAGAAATGAAGTTGGGTGTCAATTAATGTACCAATTAAAGTATGAATGACAGATTTTAGGGTACATACATATAAACTAACTTTGTAGATTTCGGTCAGGCATTTGGCCATCATGTATGGCACTATATCTCCTTCGTCACCGCGATTATATTAATTTTGATTTCTAATAGTACGTGGAACAAACGAAATTTAAAGCCTACCAGCTCTACAATAAATCTCCCTGATTTGACGCACGTGATCTGATCTACCATAGAAAGTCGGGGTCTGTAATATGTGTCCTCTGACAAGGGGGCAAATCGAAACAGTGAATTCAACCTGTGTTTCAATCTATGGTCGAAGCGGTGGCACCCATCCTAATTCTACCAATAGTGTCGTGGCGCCGCTACCTTTTCCATAACTTTTTTACCAACCTCGATGCTCTGCATACGTTGCACTCGATCTAGTTCCAAAATTAAACCTACCCCGTGAGGATCCCATACACCCGCAGCAGCATATTCTTGGTGGGGCCTAACTAAAGTAACATAACCAAGGTCTTCAACCCTCTCATTACATTTCTCAAGTATCCTTTTCATGAATACTAAATTTTTATCTGATATTCCACAAATTTCACTAATGTATTTTCCCCAGGACATATCCGTAGTTATCGTTACACCCAAGTATTTTACCGATTCTGCGTTTGTTGTGTTAGTTTCCTGGAAGGTGTAAGTGCTTTCGGGAGAATTAATGTTCCTCCGACTTCTTCTCAGGTGGGTTTTCCTGGGGTCTGAATTTTATGACTGTGAAATGATTCTGCTCTGTGTTGTTTTGTTGGGCGGAATTTTAATACATAAACACGTGCGAATTATATGAGTTCCTGTTGAGATTACATACGCTGTATTCGGAAGATTTAAGTTGAAGAAAATGTTTACTATATATTTCAATGAAATATTATTTTGAAATTATTTTGGCTACATCAAAGAACTTTTTAAAGTGGTTAAACCAAAATATGGGAGAAAATAAGTCGGCCAGAAGGGAACATCTTACGAAGTTTTTGCGCATTGTAGCGAAAGAGAGGAGGTTTCTCGGTGAAATTCAAAGTCGTATAAATGAGTTGCGGTGATTTTGTGTGCCTCTTTGAGGTTAATGCGACCGCAAGAAGGGAAAATCCTTGATGCACGGGGAAGAGGATGGAAGAGAAAGTGCTTTCGGTGAGGATTTAGGTATAATTGGAACTATGAAGCCCTGAATAAGAACACTATACACGGCCAACTAGAGTAAGAACAAAATTACGCAATATGTGTTAGTTTCAATGAGTTTTAAATACCATTATTTAATATTTTAGTTGATGTTTAGAAGATGTAACCTGAACAATGAAGAATTAAATGGTAGTATTTTTAAAGACTTCATTCTTTTCCTAAGGAACCCGTAAGTCTTCGCGTCTTACGATTAGAGTAAATCTCCAGCTGTTATAGCCTTCAAGTTCTTCAAATAATCAGAAAGATCTCGTCACTTGTTAATAACTTTTTATTTTCAGAAAATAATCCAACTAAATAGCGTGTTATGTCACACCTATTTTTGACCCAAATAATTGGCTACGGAGGAAAATGGCATGGAACCCATCAGCGAACCTGTTTATTATAATTATGAGTTGATTATCGAAATTTATCGAAACGGTTAAATGACTTTCGGTGTCGCGCCGCCATTGTTGGACTAATGAAACTTAATGGCGCGATCATTCTGAAGTTCCAAATGTGGCGGAATATAATCGCCCGTGAAATCTGTGGAAACTTTGTGACTAGGTGAAGAGCAAGTATGTACTTGAAATTTGCATACTAACTCACTTGAAAGTTTAAACTCAATGGTACGAGGTGTACTTGTCAGTCCACAGAAGTGAAACTATGGTTATTCTTCTGCAGAGGTGTTCAATTTGAACGGAGTTCTCACCGGAGGAGTTTGTTTTTCTTTGGGGCTTGTTTGGTTGAGATTACGGGCATGGAACTGCATACCACGCAGTCTCAGCCCGCCGTTTCACTGTGGGGGCAGGAATTATTACGTCGAGAGGGCACTGCTGCTTATTAAAACTCACTCCGACTTTCTGCCACGCCAAGGGATCAACGTCGCGCAGAAAAATTAACTCAGGGGTCCTTAACCTTCCCTTCCTTCCGTATCCCTGGATGATGTTGGTCCTTGTCTCACCCCTGCAAGGCTGCGCTCCTGACCAAATCCAGCTGTGCCTATCATAAAAACCTCGTTAAAACCCTGAAAAAAGGCTTTGTTTATATTTATTTCATCGAACGTAATATGCCACAACCAGAACCGCTTTGCATTATCTTGCTTTTAAATTCTGTGATCAGTGCTTTTGATTCGTTTCGGCATTCAAATTGTCCATCGTTCTGCAAGCTTTTTTGACTGGAAAAAGTTCCACGTTGCCCAACTTCAAACCGGTAGACATTTTGTCATAGATACCTTTGTTCATTGCCCTAATGACCTCCACCGTACAAATTCCCTAAAAATTCCAAATATGGTGTTTCGCCACATCGCAAAAGTAAAGGATTTTATCCCTGAAACTGACATGTGCGTTCAAGCACCCTTTTTCAAACACTCGTTCACTACTTTTCTCATGGAAATCGGGATAGTGCGGTGGCCAACGTACTGGCTTTCTACCAAGAGGGTCCACGTTCGAATACTTGAGACGACAGATAACTACATACTTGACTATAAATCGCTACTTGAGGTGCTTTGTGGAGAGCAATTTTGAGTGAGCACGCCATCTGTCGGATGGGACGTTAATACTGCGTGTGACCCCTTGGCGCCTTTCGTTAAGAGTAGGCCGACGCCGGGTTTCTCTTCACCTTTCATTCCTAACCTGTCCATCCCCTAATGGCGCAAATAACATAAGCTGTCGGTCGCCTCCCCTAAATACTACTACTACTCCTTTTCTCATTATTATTATTATTATGTATTATTATTAGGTAATCTACCGGTCAAAATAGGTTTTTGGATGGACGTAATTACTACTTAAATAATTTGTGGCCCCTAGCAAAAAAAACATCCTACTCTTCAACATCAGGTCCCTCTTCATCTCTGAGTACTTTCTTCCTCCCTTCATCCCGTCCAACATCCCTATCCTGTTCCTTCCCTTTCCTCGTTTGCCTAACACTCTCCCCTCAATTATAGTCTTCAACATCCCGCTGCCGGTCAATACCCCCTTCATCCACTTTTCCTGCCTCCATAGCATTGCACCCCTCTCTTCGCCCACCATACCAAGTACTTCTTCGTTTGTTTTCTTCTCTATCCATTTCACCTTCTCCATTCTTCTCCACACCCACATTTCAAAAGCCTCCAGTCTACGTCTATCCTCCTGCTTCAATGACCACGTTTCCGCGCCGTACATAGCTACGCTCCATATCAAAGATTTTACGAGTCCCTTCTTAATATCCTTGCTCAACGTCCCTGTCATCAACTCCCTCCTCCTTGTGAAAGCCTCTTTGCCTAGCGCAATTCTTCTCCTTGCGTCCTTACTACTTTGACCGGGTTGGTCCAAAACACTACCGAGATACGTAAACTGTTCCACCTGCTCTAGTTTTTGCCCTCCTATTTTATTGATAAGCTTTTTCTTTCTGGAAAATCGCATAACCTTTGTTTTATTAATATTGATTCTCATCCAACGAGATGACGTGGCGGAAGGGCTTGTGCGTTCCGATGACCCCTAGAGCTGTGCAAACGGGAGTAGTAATAACTGCTCCTGGTAGGGTCACCCAAGCCAGATAGGTCAAAGTTTAGGATCCAGACGAAAGGTAGTCCACGCAGCGTCTGTTCCTCAGTGAGGCGGCTGCAATGGCGTCTGACCCAAGTGGGGCGGCCAGTAAGTGATGGTGTCACGTTTAAAACACTACAGAGGAAGGCAACGGGAAACCACCTCAATTATCATTCCCAAGATAAATATGATGGACAATTCAGAGATTTTAAGTCCTGGAAACTACGGGGCTCGGCCCAATCAGCCGTGTGTCGTGCCCGGCAGCGGGGAAGGCAAGGCTTCCGCGGTCGTCATCCCACGAAACCCTTGCAAGGGAAAACCAGCAGCAGCAGGACAGAATACGCAGGAGAAGAAGACAAAATTAGATAGAATAGGAAAGTGGAATGTTAGGACAATGATGAGAACAGGGAAATTGGAGAATGTTAAGCATGAGATGGAAAGGGGAAATATCGATATTTTAGGTCATTGCGAGGTGAGATGGAAAGATAGCGGGGATTGCTGGAGTGATAAGTAGAGAATAATATACAGCGGCGGGGAAAAGAACCAATATTACTGGTTATGTTGCAAATAAACATTTACACATCATCCTAAAAATGACCATTACTATCATGGTGTAAGAATGGAATTGCAAACAGTCGGCTTCTACATTTTCATGCATCGGACTCTCATCAGTCGTTGAACATTTGAATGCATACTTCAAGGTGGAAAAAGCTGCGTGTTAAAGCTTTAGGACGAATTACGAACGCCAGGGTTTTTACTCAGGCAACGACATACACAAATGTTTTTTGTTCTCGAATGAATGCAACTGCATTAATTCAATAACTCTGGTATTCTTTCAATAAGTAATAGAATCACGCATTTCATGTCAGTAAATTCTGATGCAAAGAATGATTTCATACTGGCCTCAGTTGCGATCGGGTATTCTTCAAGGCTAGTATTCGGCTGTCTACGTTTTGATAACTTACTTCGCCATCTTCCTCAGGGTGTTGTGTCGCCATCAGAGGTTTAAGTGTGACTTTGGTAGAGAAAGCCATCGACACGTAAAAAGCCGACCTGAATTGAATCGATTACGCCATTCACACTTAAGACGTAATTCACAATCTAATTCAGGAATTAATGCAAATAATGTATAATATTTTGCTTATGACACCATAACATGGAAACGATCTTGGACAAATTAAGGAGAAGAAAGAAATACTTTTTATAACGTCTCTTTACCTGGACGTCCAAGTACAATTTAAATTATGTTTTAACCCAAAGATAAACACTTCTCATCTCTAGCCCCCCTCTCCTTTTGAAAATTCCTCATTTGTGACCTTATCTAAACAGCATAGTTTATCCATTCTCTTGAAATATTACGTTTATAAGGTTTCATGGTTTATCTTTTCCTCTGCTGATATCATAGCTATTTTGCAGCCATCAAGCTCTATGCTCCACAAATAGTTAGACTTTGCTGAAGTTTTCTTCACATCCATTCCTATATTTCTGTTGATCTGAATCCCCAATTTATAGAGGAGGACTTTCGTCGTGAATACTCTCCCACTGATTTCTTTTTAAGACCTCAATTCTATTCCATTCCAAAGATCACAGAACCAGATCGTCCCATCCAGAGCCTCATTTATTGTTTTTTTTTGAGTTGGCATCGCCCTTCCGAATAAATATCATAACCCTTGTCATTTTGTACATTATAGTTGTATGTGCCATAAGCAGGGTGCGGTGTTTATCGTAGTTCCGTTTTCTTGAAAGCTATAGGCATCTAGTAAACAATCACGACCTCACAATGGCGGAGATGTTACGCAAATGTGCTTAGTACAATCGAAGAGCCGCTATTATCGAATGTGTTCGCGCTGGGCGTTCGCCCAGTGAAATAGTTCGATTCTTCGGGTACCCTAGATTATAATTATTGTATTTTTATCGTATATTTATTTAATTGCTCACATTATACTCCCAAATTCCTTTTTCCTGCCAGCGAATGAGATAAAAAATATGAGAATCGTATGAACTTGAACCTCAGATTCCCCTTTGAACTCCCGCTTCATCTCACGAAGCGTTCATCCTCTTCACTGCATGTTGAAGGTGAACGGTGACAGGGAAAGCTGTTAACATTCCGTAATAGATTTGTACTCAATGTGACAAAGAAATGACATCCACATTTTTAAAACTTTAGAAACAGCTACAGAATAAAAAACTGATACTTCTAAATTTGAATAAAAGGAGTCCTCAATTATGTGTTTTTTCTTGAATAAATGGACGCAAGAGACGAGGAGAGAGAGAGAGAGTATTGGAAGTCATTGTTTTTTAGAGCTTTTGTGAAAACCGTGCAAAACGTAAGAAAAGTAATGTTGTCATTTCTATCTGAAGAAACGCAGACTAAAATAAAATTGTTTGAAGCGTGATATTGGATAGAATATGCCTTTGGGAAGAACACTTTCACTCTCTGAATATTTCCATTCTTTCTTTTTTCAGTCTAGTCAACGCCGCATTCCCCCACAGTCGACCTTACTCCTGCCGCCCACTGATATACATAGAAGATCATATTTTTTTCCAGCGGATTCCAAACAGTTTTTATCCTTCTCTCTGTCTCTCTATATCCTCCCCCACCCCATTCCTTCCCAAACTCCCCTTTCTTTCCCCCCCCCTTCTGCATTTTTCGGATAGCTTGGGGAATTTTTTTATCTTCCGAATACGCATCGCGATTAACTGCGATCCTCAGGGCTTAGAACCACGCCCAGCGCATTACGACGCTGCGGAATCCCGGCTTCCTGCTCTCATTTCTTTTTTTTCGTGGTTCCAGGCCCCTCTGCGGTGAATTAAGGCTCTCCGGATGGGCGGAGGACGTGGAATGCGAGTGAAATCCCGTCCCGGCCGAAGCATTCATTCCGTAAGATTCCCTACTTAGCTTAGAAATCCCAGATTTATGCCGACGAAATGTTTTTCCTTAGCACTCATTTTTTCTCATCCGCACCGCAGTTTCATGTTCGTGGTGATACAATCGCCATTTGACTCGGCGACAGCTCTCGCAGAATAATGCGAAGATCATGTAGGTCACCTCGGCGGTTCATACGTATCGATCCAGAAAATCGATCGATGTACTTTATCGATTCGGATTACAAAAACATTTTGATACTCAAGCAATCTCACAGTATCCCCAAGCGAATGATTAAACATAAGATCGTGAAAATTTTTTACAATAAAGAGCCAAATTGCGTGTTGCAAACATTAATAAGAATCCATGGATACATTTGTAGTGAAATAGTTAAATGTTGTGAAATACTGAGTGTTTTATAATAATCACCCTGCGCAGTTCGAAGTAGACCGAAACGAAATAGCGCAGATTCTTGGCTATAATAGGGACGCTTCTGCGCAGGAGTGTTTGTAATATTGGGCCGTCGTGATGTTTATTACGGTATCAAAATATGAGAATTGGAAAGACTCGTTTTCTTATATTGACGTAAAATCTAAAGATACACCTGTATTCCTGTGGATTATCATCAAGGCACCGGTGCTATCAGTTCTCTCAATAGTAACTTGCTGTTGAAATTACCTCATCGTTTAACAATTTAATAATATGGCAAAACTGACTGCAATAGCGTCGAAAATTCTTTTCTACTCGTATTATTCTATTCAAAATTAACTTCAACCCAAATTCCAAATAATTGCATTCGCTTGGGGAGCGATAGAATATCTCCTTATTCTCCGACCATGGATGGCCTCCTCCTTTTAGTGCCATTATTGGGTATTAGTTCCGCATTTAGATCCCACAATACTCTGATGGCAGCACTGTGCTCAGTTCTTCGGGAGTAATATAACGTACGGCACATGGTATTCATTGATGTACGGTATCATAGGAATCCATTCAAAATTTTCTTTCCATTGAAACTGTTAAAAAGTATGAATGAAAGGAAATTAATATTCCAAGGAAAATGTAATCCTGGAAATATTCCCGATGGTATTGGTGAATTTGGAAGATGATTTAATAATTAACTCAGAATTCGAGCCATTCTTCTTTCGCCAGCCACTAGCGTTTCCCCGCCTCGTCTCATAGGTGTCGTCTGCTCGCGCGGATGAATCACTTTGAGGCACGGTTTCAACCTGTTTAGTGCAGATGTCGAAGCATATCGGATTGGAACACGCTTTGAGCTAAACAGATTGAAGCCGTCTAGCGCAGATGGGTGATTGGAAAGCACCCAATGGCTTCAGTTTGCGTATTACGCCATTTAGGTTAGATGCCTGTCTCCTGGAAACACCCGCTCTGCTACACGTTCATAGCATAAAACGGGGTTTATTGCGCTGTGGACTATCTGATTGTCGTTAAGGTATTGTTTCTGAAATCGTAAAAATGCTTTTGATGAATGAAATTCAGTCGACAATAGAATTCAGTAGAAGACAACTTACTGTGCCAATATTAGTCGAAGCTGCAAAATCGTTTGTCTCTTGTCAACCGTGAAATTTTACTCCAAAGGTTAAAGGCATATGGGCTGTCTGGCATTGATACCACATGGTTTCCTTCGCACCTTTCGTGAGCGAACACAACCACTCATTGCAAAAATAGGCAAACATCTCTGATTGGTGCATAATTCCACCGGAATGGTTTTGAGGTCTGTGCCAAGTCCTTTGTTGTCCTCCATACTTATTGAGGCCCTGAGTTTCGCTGTCAAATTAAAAGACCTCATGTTTGTAGATCGCTTTCAAATTTATTAAAAAAATTAGTTATTATCAAATTCAATTCATATGATTACTGATATACATGTAAATACCGACCAAATAAGCAAATTTGGGTTGACGCTAATGGCCAGCCAATAAATGGAAACAAGGTCACGTCTATTTCCACTGGAAATAATAGAAAAATGTGTAGAGGATGACTTTGATAGAACATTCTTCTTTATTCATGTTAAAAATGAAGCAATTTAGAAATATTCTCTCCATTTATTGATTGATATATTGATAAAACTTTAATTTGGGAAATGTATCATAAGAGCTTCAAGTCTACATTAAATCTAGAATCATATGACCCCTGCCTCGTAAGAAAAACAGTTTAAAATGCAGTTATTCCCCACATTTTATTTGGTTACAGAGAAATAAAGATAATTAAAATAAGAAAAATTACAATAAAATAGAGGAGGTAGTGAATGCCGCAGTTAAATTTTGTGATTTGAACGATGGGCTCTTTGAAAATACTCGTATAAGAATGATAATGTCTAGAAGTGCTATTAAAGCTATACTAATTATCTCTTTTAAGAGCGTTCCAAGGCCTTGAAAAATGGACGTCCCCCGTTAAGCCGGAGTTATTTGATATTTTCGCAAGGCATCCGCGGTCACACCATTACGTCTCGCCTTTAAGTCTTTAAAATCCAACATCATTAATCTGGAATATAACGTTGATTCTCCGCAGCCACGATCTCATGAAGTTAGCATTTACCGCCCGGCGATTATAAAAACACGTTTGAATGAAAATGATTTTAATCCGTCCCAATATTTATCCAAGTGTTTCTTTAACTTAAAGTCACGGTCGGAAATCTTTTATGCGTAGGCACAATAGAAACGTCAAACGTTGCGATTGGCACATGAAAGAATCATGATGATTTAAGAAGTTAAAATTAACTACCCTAATATACATACATATATATATATATATATATATATATATATATATATATATATATATATATATACTATGACCTTTTCATTTAAACTTGTGTTGCTAATATTGTGCTCGTTGTAATATTTTCTCTTCTTGCGCTTTGTCAGAATTTTGCCATAGAGTGTTATTTTATGGTTTTATTATGTATATACTATATGTGTTCATTCTGTGTATGAAGGGTGTACATTCCGCCAGCAAATAATGTGAAAATTTTACTGAATAGATCTTGTGTGGTGTTTAATAGCACTTCCGTCTCTTTTTGCGATTGAATTCAATTTCTAACTAACTCTTTTTACGCTCCCGGGCATAGGTCATCACTTCTTTTTCTAATTTGTCCCCAACGTTACGTCGCACCTTCCCCCAAAACACTTCCCAGCTACATTGGGCTACCGATCGAAAGCGTCGGGTTGAAGCATTTGGACCCTATTCTACGTAATAGCCCAAGCCGTGCTATTTTTTGGTCCATAGAACCCTGTGTTGGTGGTGGTATGCTAATGGGTTGCGGAGATGAAGGAGCCGACCAAATGTGTGGGCTAAACTACCTTGAAATTTAATTCAGGATGTATTCTACTCCCACCAATGAAAACAAACTTTAAGATTGAAGGCGATGCGTCTCATTCCCTTTGAAGAAAACTGTGAAATAATAGCGAATCTTCCTTCCTTCCTCTGAATTTGAAGCGTCTAGTAACATCATAACAGCGAATTGCATTTATACGATGCATAATAATAAAATCTTATCAAGGCACACCGCATGACTTATCTCGAGTGGACACATCGGTTATTCCTGATCAAAAGAGGAGTGGTGTTCTAGCGCGTCCATTGTTTCGCCACTGGCCGAAGGAGACCGCGTTCGCATCCGGACAAAGGAGTAAGGTCCAAACCTAAACTCACATTCACAGGAGGTGGGACCCCCGAGGAAATTCAAGTTTTCTTAAAATCAAATTAGTTCGGTTCCTTTGAAGTGTTGTATGGTGATTTCAAACAATTTATTTGAAACGAATATATAAGAAATGTCATTTCATAGAGGACGTCCCCGAGGGAAGTTTGGGGGGAGGGGGGGAAACATGAATATCCCACACCCCCGGCGATATTCGGCGTTTGAGCTCTGAGTGGTGGAAAGATCCATTTAAAATTCGACAGATTTCATGTTTGAACAGAAATTTCTGGGAAACAGAATTCCTACAAAAGGAATATGACCTGTACACCTTTATTGCATAGATTCCGCGGATGTAATCGCCGATATAATCGATTGTCATATCGACGTGAAAATATTGGCAAATCCGCTTGATATACACCCTCCTTTTAAGCCTCCTCCTCCTCCTCTTATGGCTCATTTCACCAAACACACACTTAATCAACATCAAAATATTACCCTTCCAGTCTGCCACGAAGGTATCCGAAATAGGTTATATATGGATATAGGTTACCAGTCATAATAAATTATTTTAATTGGTATTCCTCACACCTTTACTTTTGCAAAGTTCGAATTATCTTGTCTTCTGTTTCCAATCATTTGGGTCATTAAATGTGACTGAAATATGATTCTCATTGAGTCGCAATAGACTAACATCTCTATTTGGCAATCAACTTCCCTTAACCTGTCTCTGTGGACAATTAGTCATTAGGCAAGCAATTAGTATTTTACTCATAATATCTTCTAACACGTGTTTACCTAGCCTAGAACACATTTGAAAAGTATATAGGATACCTCATATGGACTATTTAAAAAAAAAATGCAATATCGCGCTTACCATCAGGCAATAACCATCTTTCAAACTAGTTTCAAAGGAAAAGCATAATAAAACCGAATTTATTCCATCCGGGGAAACATTGATAAGTGTTAAAAATGTTTGTTGGCTTGTTTTTTGAAGCTAAAAGACTTGTTTATTCAAAACGTGACGCGCGGAAAAGTGCCTATTTAGTGATCAAGAGGCCTTAATGATAACGGATGCGTTTATCCCGACACGCGCATTAAGTCATGGGTCAGCGAGTTTCGGAGTAAAGAAAGTTTCGTTCGGTAAATTTCTTCCCCACATAACGTACACGCATTCATTAGGAGAGCATGCTGCTAATTACTTCATAGGAATGTTTTACATACCTTAAGGATAATCGGCTTTGAAGGGAGGCCACGAGGCAGGTACAAATTTGATTTGTGCGACGAGGAACTCATTTCCTGAAGACAGCTTCCGACGGTCTCGTTATTTGCCCTGTTACCCTCGGGTTAGTGTTTGGCGTGGAAACTGATGCCGTGAGATCACAGAATAGTAATCTCATAGAAGCGATTGCTGTAGGAAAGCATTCCATGTCATTTCGAAAGATAAAATATGGCTCTGGTTATATACACGGAAGCAAGAGATTTTCCCGGGCACAGTTAAAGTATTTAAGTAATTTAAACATATACTATTGTAAATAGATTGTACTGTGGATAAAAACAAATAACTCCATTGCTTTCATCTTGATTTAATGAAATACTGAACTATTTGGAGTAATATAGAAATTTGCATTCCTTCGATGAAAAAATATTAAACAGTTTTGAATTATGAGACGATCAGAAGCGTATTCCTTCCTTTAAATTCTCGCATCAAAGCCGTCAATTTAATTGAAGAAAAGTTGACATTTTCGATAAGATCTTTCCAGGAATTTTTTCGAAAGGAATACGATTAAAATATGTTTTTTCGCCTTTCGATGCTGTTGACGAAAACGGTTACCGGCGGCCACAACTTGTTTTCCACATTTATTACCGGTAGCTGTATTTCCTTTCCCCGTATGTATTCTATTTTTTTCATTTTGAAAAGATAATTTCAGGAAGAGGCATGGGCGACATACATTTTTGCGATACTAAGAAAAAAATATACTCATTGGATTACAAGTTAAACGGCTGAGATTCCTTATCACCTCGGACCAATGCGCAAGAGGTATCTGGTATGCCTTGATAACTAACGAAGGCACGCCCGAGGCGTAGGTAGCATTAACATTTCTATACAACAAGTTTCAGAGTGTAAAAATCATTAGACTTGACCGGGATTCGAACCCGATATTTTGACGAGTGCTTTAGCCAGTTAAGCTATGTTTCAATTTAGTTTAATTCGGTCTAGTATGTTACACTGCTAGTGTTTACCTTGTACACATTGTCAGCTTACAGATTATGGTTACAGAATATTTTTTTTCTTATTATGGTCACACACATAGACATACATTCATATACATTGCATAAAACAATTGTGACCATGAACAATACAGTAGAAAGAAATAATGAAGGCAGGGTTCACAAAATACAGAAGGAAATTTTTGGATTAGCAACGGAACATTAGATTTGGCTGGAATTATTGATAGCTTTGAAGCACAGTTATTCAGAAAAACAACTTTTTAAATACGGACGAAGTGTGTCCGGTACCGGGGGTAGCGAGGCGTCTTTTAAAACGCTGAATTTTGGAGACTTTAAAGGAACAAGATGTTGTGACGAAATACCGTGCGTACAATATCACAGGTATTCGTAGTCGAGCGCGACGCGCCATTGTTCACGAGATTTTTACCTTCTGAAAATGTTGCTTTGAAATGCATATTCGCGAATGACTCCGTTGAAAGTTGCTGCTGCGGCCTCTCCCGCAGTTTCTTGGAGGGTCACATAAAAAAATATCTCAGCGGTAGACGCACGCTTAAGAAATATCACGTAGAAATAAAACGTAAAGGTTGACATGTATAACGATGAAATGAGGAAAAAGAAGAATTAAAGTGTTTAGCTGGATATGCATCCGAAGCGATTTTTGGTAATAATTTGCAAAATCCGAGTTTGAGAAAAGTCGCTTGGATAAAGTGCATAAGTTCTTTCACCGAAGTTTGTCCCTGGCGCTTCAGAGCAAAACAAAACATCGAGATTGATGGTGCGAATATGCCGAGTCGGTAGTTGTCGAGGGATTAATTCCCCACTAATATCCCAAGTGCCTTCATCGGCCTTTTGGTGCCGTGCCCTGCCCCGAGATCCCGGCTAAAAGCCTAGGGATGCTAATTATCCTATCTTCAATAGGATAATACTTGCGACTATCCTTGGCGAGGATGTAACACTTCCTTGGACAGCTACAAAAGTTGTGTTTGTATCGTTGTTGTCCTGGAGCACCCCGTGAATGTGTCGAGCCTTGGCGAGTGCTTCATCCTGAAATTCACCCTAAATCAATATTTATGAACATTCCTTTCGACTACTATTTTCATGCCAAACACTTGCCAACACGCCCTGAGGACAATTTTCCCGATTTATATCTGTGATTAACTTCGCAAGATCACATTTTCCTGAAAGTGCGTTGACTGGTTGCAAACATATTTTGGCAAAGAAATGCAATCAGGGGTACGCACGAAAAAAAGTTGTAAAATACTCTCAAATGATGTGACCAATTATCTAAATTGAGAAGATGACTCGGATGACGTATTCGCCGAGTCACACCACCTACTGACCCGAATATTG
Source organism: Hetaerina americana (assembly GCF_022747635.1). Classification (NCBI taxonomy): domain Eukaryota; kingdom Metazoa; phylum Arthropoda; class Insecta; order Odonata; family Calopterygidae; genus Hetaerina; species Hetaerina americana. The sequence goes on along the minus strand of NW_027286986.1, from coordinate 2,727,673 downwards.
TTCATGCAAATTGTTATGATGCCATGGAGTTCGTTAAGCCAACGGAGAGCTAACATTTTTTAAACTTGGCCTAAGTACTCTTCACGAAATCCAGGTTAAAGAGAAAGAGCTAGAAAATCAGAGGCAACGAATGGTGCCACTAGTTGGTTGGATTGGATTTAAAGAGTATTTATACGGATTAAAAAAATTATAATCGCCGATAAATGCTTTGAGAATTTTACTACTCGGGCCGATTGTATTTTTTATGCAAACAGAAATTCTACATAATTGATGGGCAGTGATTTTTTTGTTACAATTATGGTTGACAAAAAACTTTGAAATCCAAAGTGGAATTTGAAAAAAATTTGAAGTTCATTCCCATTGATACTTTTCCATTGGTTGTCGCAAATAAAAAAAATCCAAAATTTTCAGCACCTAGAGCTTCTGAAAATAATAATAATACATAATAGAATAATAATAAAATAATATTATATATATATAAACCCCTCCCCGGACTACAACCTTGTGTGGTGGAAGGGCTTGTGCGTTCCGATGACCCCTAGAGCTGTGCTGGCGGGAATAATAATAATTGCTCCTGGTAGGGTCACTCATGACAGATAGGTCGAAGGTTAGGTGCCAGACGAAAGGTAGTCCACGCAGCGTCTGTTCCTCAGTGAGGCGGCTGCAATGGCGTCTGACCCCAGTGGGGCGGCCAGTAAGTGATGGTGTCGCGCTAAAAACACTATTGAGGAAGGCAACGGGAAACCACCTCAATTATTATTCCCAAGATTAACATGATGGACAAAACAGAGATTTTGAGTCCTGGCAACTACGGAGCTCGGCCCAATCGGCCGTGTATCGTGCCCGGCATCGGGGGAGGCAAGGCTTCCGGGGTCGTCATCCCACGAAACCCTTGCAAGGGAAAACCAGCAGCAGAAGGGCAGAAGACGCAGGAGAAGAAGACGAAATTAGTTAGAATAGGAACGGGGAATGTTTGGACAATGATGAGGAAAGGGAAATTGGAGAACGTTCAGCGAGAGATGGAAAGGGGAAATATAGATATTTTAGGTCTACGGAGGTGAAATGGAAGGATAGCGGGGATTACTGGAGCGATAAGTGTAGAATAATATACAGCGGGGGGACAAGAGCGAACGAGGGTTTGCTAGGGTATTAAATGAAGAGGTAGGAAGAAGCGTAGTCAATATAGAGCTAGTAACGGATAGATTACAGGTATTACTAGCAGAGATTAAAGTATTACTAGTAGAGATTAAAGCAGAACCGACGAACTTGGTTATTATTCAGGTATACATGCCACCAAACAACCATAAGGAAGAAGAGGTCGATAGGATATACGATCAGTTAGAGGACATAATCGCGGGTGTTCTTGCAGGGAAACATTTGATAGTGATTAGGGATTGGAATGCGACGGTAGGCGAAGGAAGAGATACATAGAAATGCCAGGGGACTTAGAAATATATCAGCTAGATTATATTTTGGTTAGACACAAGTTTAGGAACAGTGTGATAAATTCCCACAGCTTCCCGGGAGCGGATGCTGACTCTGACCACAATTTAGTTGTTATGAAATGTAGCGTCCGTTTCATAAAGATAAGACGGACGGCGAGTTAGAAAATGGAATGTAGAAGCATTAAATGGTTTGAAAAGGAAGGAATACAAACAGGTGGTAGAGGAAATCATGGAGGATGGCAAAGAGCTAAGTACTATCGAAGAAAATTGGGAAAGTTTCAAGAAAGGGTTGTCTGAAGCCACAAAAGACACTATTGGAGCCGTAAACGCTAGAAGGACAGGGAAACCATGGATCACGGATGAGTTGATTTCAAAGATGGATGAGTGGAGAAAATGGTAGAATGTAAATACAGAGTTAGGGAAGATGAAGTTCAAAGAATTAAACAATAAATTGAGGAGGGCAACAAATAAAGCGAAAGAAGGATGGTGGAAGACCCAGTGTGAGGATAGGAAAAGTTTGCAGAGGAAGGGTGAAATTGGTGCGCTGTACAGGAAAGTTATATCTTTACCGGAGTTAGTTCTTTTGTTAGGATGATGAAGTTAGGTCTGAAGTTAGCTCTTTACCATCCCCCCTGATTTCCTCTACCGCCGGTTTGTAGTCCTTCCTTTTCAAACCATTTAAAGCTTCTACATTCCATTTTCTAACCCGCCGCCCCTGCCTTATCTTTTTGAAACGGACTCCCTCTATGTCTAACCTTGTTGGCCTAAGTTAATTACTACACAATTCTTCTGTATATTTCTTCCATTTCTAAGATCTTTTCTGTTTCAGCTATTGTCCTACTCGACTCATCTCTCTACCACAAAGATTTTGCCTTCTTACCTCCCGAGTGCGTCTTAACTTAACTTCTTATAGCACACCATTTTCACCCTTCCTTCGCAAACTCTCCATATCCTCTCACCGCGTTTTCCGCCATGCAACTTTTAATTTATTTTTTACCCGTATCAATATCTTATTTATGTCTTTGTACTTCATTTTGCTTAACCCTGCATATATATTCTTCCATTTCCTTCTCTCATCTATCTTTGTAATCATCGCATCCGTGATCCACTGCGTCTCAGTCCTTTCCCTATTTATGGTTGCTATAGTTTATTTTGTGGCTTTTGATATCGCATATACATATTTATTTTACTATATATACGCAATGTATAAATATATATATATATATATATATATATATATATATATATACACACACATATATTTACATATATATATATACATATATAAATACATAAATATTTATATATATAAAAACATATATATGGTTATATGGTTATTCTGGCCTTAAGTGCCGCCTGCTAGCTGAAAAAAGCGCACGGCTCCTGGGATCAAAGATCATTTGAAATGATTTGAAAAATTTTCCTGCTCGGATTCTATTTTTTGGAGAACATTGGAAAGAATAGTGCTCGATTTAATGCGTGGTAACGGTTAATTTTTCCTAGAAAATCTATCCACCATGAGTCTTCCGCACGGGATTTTTGGAATTTTGAGCACACTCAGTTGGTTATTTCGTGGAATTTTCAGCGGGATGGAAAACGCTCTGTGAAAAGGAGAAGTATTACAAGTAAGAATTGAAAATAACTCTTAATGATTAACTGGCAAGGTAGCGCCATCATCACATAGTTTTCCCCCAGTTAAAAATTCCATAATGCAGAGGGAAAATCTTGCTGATTGGCCCGTTTGCTATTTGGGTGGGCTCGAAACCCAGGGTCCTAAATATGTTTTTGAAGGTATCCCGACCTTTAATTTGGTTGTCGAATACAGAGAATACTTCAATCGTGGTGCGACGTCCCTCATATGAGGTCTTCAATTGTCTACCCCGGCTTACCTTTTGCTTAGAGTAGTTTTGTTACGAAACCGGATTTGTCTCAATTTTTCTACCATTCCCTGAAAATTTGAACTCAATTTGAATTTCCCACCAATCTTCTATTGGGGTTTTAAGACTTTGACTTTTGGTCACCTTCACTGATAACTGTTACAACCACAGGTGAAATTGACCAAATTCGTCATCATGAGAATAAATGCGGAGGCAATGTTAATTTCTGCTGAGTCAAAGAGTGTAGATTGGAGGCATATGGAGAATGAGAGAGATAAGAAGTTGGACGATTAGAAAGACAAACGGTGAAGTTTTTAAGAGGGCATGAGAGGGGAGTTATTTGCAAGGTGAAATTCCAAAATGACGGAAAAGGAGGGTGAAGAAATACGGTGTGTCAGTGGGAGGGTGAAGGAAGAATGACTAAGTGAGGAGCGAAGCAGAGAGGACATACAGTGAGTGGCACGAGTGCAGGTGGATTGCATTGATGGCAAACGAGGGCATGTTCAATCGATGCGAAAGAAATGCCCATTGGGTGTCGACTATCATCCGTAAAAACATACCCTCCAACAAGTAAGCAGATTACATGCAATGATGAGTAGTTCCGCACTGTGCTTGTTGGCAAAAAACAAACCCCAGAGCAAATGATTCAGGAGGTCTCGTCTCGGCATTGAACTGGGTCACGCACACACAGAGGGGATGACGGGTGAAGGGGTTAGGGGGACATTCTCACTTTTTGTGCGGATGTACACGAGGCGACCCCCGTTCCCCCCTTCTGCCCCCTCTTCCCTTGTCGGCCGCGCCGGTAGGTGTGGCGGGGGCGGTGAGGGGGGTGAGGAAGGAACGGGGGTGGGGGGTCGGGTTCCTTCTCGAGTCAGGAGGGATGACATCCCCCCTCACCCACCCTCTTCGGTTGATATATGTCCTAGGGAGAGAGAGCCCTTGCGAAGGGTGGGCACCGCGAGGGCATGATGGGGGGGGGGCGCCGTCGAATGCTTCTTTGAATGGAGTTTGGCGGATGTGACGTGGAAAATGGAGCAGTGGGAGATATATATATATATATATATATATATATATATATATATATATATATATATATATATATATATATAGAAGAGCAGTAGGTCGAGGAGAGCTGTGGCTGGACTGGGGTGGGAAGGAGGGTTCTTTAACGGAAGGAAAGGGGATGAAACGGGGCGCTCCCTCTGTCTGCCAGGGACGGGTGACGGGGGGAGGGAAAGATTTTTCAGCGAGCAGGCCATTGAAGTGAAGAGGGAGAAGGGTGGATATTGAGGGAGGAGGTGCGAGGAGGGGGACTTTCTTTTGCCTGTCACATAATGGTGTGTGTGTGTGGTCTCGGATTTCTTGCCATCTATCATAAACGAAATTTTTAGCATCATATTTGGCTGCCCGCAAAAGATTCTCTCATGTCTTTTTCCCTTTTTTACCATCCGTCTTAATTATCTCACCTGGTGGGAGACATGTCGTAGGAAATATTATATGCATTTTTACATGTGTTCCGGTAGTTTTTTAAAGCAGCGACAGAGATTTTGGTGCAAAGATAATAATTGGCAAATAAGTCTCGCCATTTATTCGTAGTTCGTGTCGCTGGAGAATAAATAAACTTTTCTCGCTATCGCACTTTTAATTGCCCATGGAAAAGAGACTCATTTCCATTAAAGTGAGTTAACTGTGAAATTGCGCATGAATGATTATATTGCCAAGATGGTGGACATTCCAAGAGAAAGGTGACGAATTTTCATCGACAAATAACTTGATAAATATAAAATTTATTCCAGATTTTTTACTTAAGCCACTTTTTTGCCTATGAATAATGTTATCATACTCCGTACGCATAGAATGAAAACATTGTTTCGTACCTCACAGAGAATGTTAAAAATATTTATTAAGAAAAAATCATAAGTGCATGATTCCCATCATTAAACATTCTAAGCGTGTCTGGAATTATCAAATTCCCTTTTCAGTTTATAACGCTTTGTGACCAGTGTGCCCCGTGAGTTTTATTTATTTCAAGACTTATTGAAAATAGACTGCTCTTCTTGTTTGCTGGAGTTCGACTCTGGTGCATTTCAATGAACAAGAAGAAATTAAAACGATTGAAACGAAACTAAAGAAAATATTAAAACGTATGCGCAGTAACCATCGTTACAACAAATTTAGGAGTGAAATTTGACATGTTTTTCGTCTTTGTCTTTATATGATGGATTACACTGGACGTGGCTGCGAGACGGATGCCGTGAAAATGGCACGCGAGACATTAATCGGCGTCTCGAGGGAGAAGTTTGGCGGGGAGGGGGGAGGGGTGAAGGGGGATGTGCCTCCCTCTGGGAGCCATACCGTATTTATAAAAAATCTTTGGATATGAAATGCGCTAACAAAAATGCAGAGTGTAAAACTTGTTGATGAAGAACTACGATATTTTATAGAGATACTTGGTTTGCCCAAAAAATAGAATGATTTTTCCGCCTCCATGGACGGCTAGAATGGGACGATTTTTGGCGGAATGGGTGGTGGGAGGTCTTGGGAAAGCAACGCGACCCGTCTGTGGGCCGTTACAGGGTGCTGATTACTACCAAACCGGACCCCTGTTCGAGGGTCGCGTCACGTATACACGATACCGCTTTTCATTGAGCAACGAGACCCGATAAAATTTTGTATTAAGCTCGCAAAATTGGGTTCGGGAGACACTGCAAAGTCTCGAGGAATGGTTTTCCACTGGCACAAGATGTCCCGGGAGAAAAAAATGACACAGTTTAAGGCGTAAAATAGTGGAAATACTTCATGGAGAAGAAGACACTTTGCTTTTCCACATATGATATTTGTATTGCGACTTAGGTTTCGTCAGAGCGGAGAACCTGAATATGTTCTGCTGTAAATAAATCTAGGTCGAGATAAAAAAATTGTGTTTGTGGTTTGTCGAATGTGGAAAAGCGAAGTGTCTTCTTTGACCATGTCGCGGGAGGGTAGAGAGGGGGTTGACGATGAGGAATGCCCTGGACATCCATCCGTCAACAACACAGTGTGCCGGAAACTTGCAAAAAGTGAGACACGTGCTCAATTCCGATAGACCCCCAAGTGTCAGGCATTTAGCAGAAGAGTGCAATAATCAAAAACTCAAGAGTGCATTTCATTCTTGCAGAATATTTAACCATGAGAAAGGTGTGCGAAGATTGTCTCCAATGTGGTGCTGTCGGAAGACTGCTTGTGTGACAATCTTGCCTTGGACCTTGCTTTGGGGCACCATGAAGGTGACCCGAATTGTACAGAATCCTTGGTTACTGGTGACGAGACATGGGTCTGTGAGTACGACCCAAGCATAACCCCTTTGAGTATCATCTTGGACCACTGAATAATGTCAAAGGGGCCATGACGAGGTGCCTGAATGATGGTCCTGTTGATGTTCTACAGGAAGCATACCGCAACTGGCGGAGGTGCTGGCATTGGTGTGTCACTACATTAAGGGGCTCTTATCTAGAATTTTAGCAATTCGTACTTTGATCTGCAATAAACTTTTCCTCCAGATTAATCTACTTATTTTTGGGACATATCTTGTATATATTGAGAAAAAAATACCACGCTCGCGGCGGATTAAAATCACATAATCACGTGGAATATGTCGAGGTCGGGGTCAAGGTAACCACGGAATGTTGAAGCAGGGCTTCCACGATGAGATATTTTGGAGGGGGTATTTGGTGAAAAATATTGCAATAATATCATTTCAAAAATGATGGAAATTAATATTTAAATTTGAGTAATATGGATTAAACGAGCAAATATTTCAAGGAAAATCATACGTCGATATCAACTCCTAGGAAGTTTTAAGGAAGGATATAAAGAACCGAGGGCTAATGCGGCATATGACCGTAAAAATGTGACGTAGAAACGCGTGCATAGAATGCTATAATTTAGTTTAAGAATGAGTTACAACATGAGCAAGTAAAATACTGATGGAAGGAGACACTGTGCTGTCAACAAAGAATATTTCTATTACGAAACCAAAGGTCTTAATAAACATGTTTTATGTGAAAAAGTTAATTGTGTTCTTTCATCATGGAGGATTTCCACTATGTTTCGCCTGAAACTGTGTAATTTGCAAAGTATTATTTCTGCCAAGTTTTAATACGTGCTTACAAATGTTTGCGTTAAACATCGTGCAAATTTTAAGGGAAGTTCTTGGGTAACATGCATAATGTTGGCTTGCGTGAGTGTGTGGTTAAGATTCCACAAAGAGGAGGGAATTGATGGCAGAGGCGTTGAGTAAGGATGTTATATCATCGTTAGTGAAAACTTTGATCGGGAGCCTGGTTTTGCGAGTGCCGGAAACTTGGTCACCAAGCTGGGTCATGAGTGCAGATTGGAGTCTTATGAGATAATGGGTGTGGAGATTGGTTGGAAAAGGTAAAATGAACGGAAATTGAAAAAAACGAAGTACTAGGGGGGGGGGTTGAGATTGTTAGGAGATATCCCGGTAAGCCAGTGAAGGCGGTTCCACAGCATTTCCAATGACGATGGAGCATTAAGGAGAGGCAAGAGAAGGTGAGGCAAACGAGGCAGGGGGAGGAAAAGGATGGGAATGTTGGGCGGATCGAAGGGAGGAAGAAAGCTATACTTGGCAGGGGAATTGCTTATTGCCTCGTAGTCTAGTGCACGTATTAGAATATTAGTAATGCTAGTGTTAGAATATGCCTTGCTAGATGATATTAAGAAATATAGGCGTGCTGAGTCCTATGTCCATCCAAAATCTACGTCACATGATTTGTTCCAACATCATTAAAAAACATCTGTGAGTGCGTGTGCATGTCGATTCATTGATGAATTTACAACCATATGCATGACTTAAGTTCGAGAAGTGAATTCAATGCATGCGTTCGAGCCGAAGGGGGAACTGAGAAGAGACGGAGGGTGTGTGTGGATAAGGGGAGGTACGGGAGAGAGAGAGAAGACAACCCCCGGAGGAGCCATGGGAGAGGAAGAAGGTGGGGGTGGGGTTCAAGGACTGACTGCAGGGGTTTGCGGGGATGAAGGGTCGAGGACGGGTGTCAGGGATTGCGGAGGGGGGTGTGCGGAGAGGGTTTGTATATACGCGATTTTTACAGGATGTGACCTCCCTTTCTCCTCCAGAGGGGCGGCGGTGACTCCATGAAGCGGAAGGAGATAGCGAGCGGCGTATCCTACGCTCCTAGTAATGTCCACCCACCCCAGCACCACCCCGGGGTCGGGGTCTGCCGCCCCCCCGTTTTATTTATTACCCTCCGTACAATGAACTCCTGCGCGCCGTCCTGCGCCGTCTAAAGAGGTTTTATTGCGGTCGTAAGTCCGGTTCAGTTTCAAAATCTGTGAGATCCTAAGTTTAGCCAATAAAAGATTCAAGAAAAGTTCCGGGCCTGCACGGGTCCGCCGCCAGGAGAAGGAAGGGGCGAGTGGTGGAGAGAGGGGGGTGGAAAAATAATATTAGGGCTGTTAAAACGAGATTTATGGTCTTGCAAGAGGGGAGGGAGGGTGGGTGGGTGGGGGGAGGAAAGGAAAGGGTTGTGGCGTTGTTGTTTTTTTCCATACCGAAAGGAATGGAAGCGCAGTTTCAGGCTTTTGAGAGCTGCATGACTTGGTTAGCAAAAGGAAGAAATTGAAAGAGATTTCGCTTCGGTGAACACTCCAACTGGCTATAAATTGGAATAAAAAAATAGGTCGACAGCGCACACTGTACAATAAACATTTACATTGTTAAAATTTATTGCTCCGGATAAAAAATACCTCATATTTGTCGGTAATGCCTTGTGTTTTTATGATGCTCGCTCGCGGTGTGGGTGAACGGCTCACGTTTTAAGGCCAAGTGTACGCATGCCAGGCCGCTTTTGTTCCTCGCGCTGGGGTTCTCTTTTTTTGGCTCTCGAGAAAAGCCTTTCTTTGGAATTCCCTTCCGCGTCGATCGATTCCAAATGAAAGGAAGCCCCACGCCTCGAGTTGGACGCATTGCGAGGATAAACTGAGGAATGAATGCTTAACTAAAGTCATTCTTTTTCTATAATCTAAGCTTTTTCAAAAGTCAAAAGAGAAATCAGTTATGGACTTTGAAATAGCTATTATTTATAAATAAAAGTACTTGGGCTGGTTGTACCGAGCCCAACTTATGTAAACTATTTGATGGGGTCAGGTGTGGGGGAGGGATTGCCAATAATTTTCCAGCATCAAAAAATAATAAAAAAAAACATCGACTCAAAGAGTTTTTAGAGGCAATGGCTTCTAGGAATACATTTCCCTGTAAATTCAATAATTTGGCTATCGCGGTGACCAGAATATAATTTTTAAGAGATAATAGCTTGAAACAATATAACCAAACCTTAAATTCTAAATATCATTATTTTTATTAAAATTTGATGATTCTCGTCACATTATTCGATAATAGTGACGTAATAAAGAGGTGTATATCGGTGGGTATGGGTTCGATTTCCTGGAACTATGTGTACATACCACGAGGGGGGTATGTTTGATTTCCCGGGTGTGCGGTCTCTCTGGGAAATCACAGTTGAAACTGCGTACGGAATTACATCTCCCACCTCCTTAATATGTTACGCGTGAATTTACCACGACGCAGATTTCGTGCGAGTTGAACTCTAATATCAATAACCGATCCAACCTTTGGACTATTTAGCATGTTTTGGTGACGTGAATATAAGTACATACAACGCAGAGTACCAATTTTTGTAATGTTTCGATCTTAAGTCTGTTTTCACCAATTCAAGTGTAGTCAATCCTCCTTCTTTCTTTGCAGGAATATACATTTAAAAATATACCCATCTGTCTACTTCAACGGTAAGGAGCGCTGGCATACCCACCGTAGGGCCCTGATTCGATTCCGAGTGGCGCCTCTGGATACCATCCGCTTTATCCGAGGTGTATAATATTTCAAGTACCAGATCTTCCAGAGAAACAACAGGCGGCACAAGGGAATGAACTGCCCGACCCCCTATATACGCTGGTGCGTGAATTTTACGCACCCTATAGGGATTGGTACTAGGAGTATCTCTACCCTAACCTGTCAAACCAACCTTAGGGGTTGATAACTTCCATTACCAATCCAACATGGTCCTTGCACCCCCTGCCACGCACCTTTTCGGCGGTTCACGGGGTGTCTATGTAGGTATGATATTTGTGCTTTTTATCCTCCTAAATCATCGTTATTCCATACATTAACTCTTTAAGTGAATAATAAATTTTCTAATTTAACCACACGTTTTGTTGTAAATAATTCAACTACATTACATCAGCTGACCAATGTAACATGAATTAAGATTTCATCGCAACGATGGGATAGGATGGAAGCAACAACTTCAGGATATAGTTGTTTATTATTATTCACGTTCGATGATTACTGGAAACATACTTGACATTACTTAGCCATTCCGACTGTTGTAATAAATCAATAATACCCAACGAGAACTACTTTTTATTTGAAAAAGGAATTTTGTCTTAATATTACCTTTATTATCTCATATTTATTACTATCTCATTAATAATGTATTTTGTTGGTTAAGATATGTAGACGATGTCTTCTGTGTGTGGACAGGTTCTGATAGGCAACTAGATCAGTTTCTAGCACATCTAAATTCTATCAATTCTAATGTACAATTCACGTGTGAAAAAGAGGAAAAAGGTTCCCTGAATTTCCTCGACCTATCCATTTCTAAAGACAAAGATGGGTTACAGTATTCCATTTTTAGGAAAGAAATGTATACAGACCAATTAATTAATTCCTCTTCAAGGCATTGCTTCACCCAAAAGCTTTCGGCATTTCATGCAATTGTCGTAAAGACATGGGAAGGACGACCCGACTTTGGGTAAGAGTGAAGCCAGCAAGACACTCTGCGATCCTCAGCCGTTTATTAGAGGGGTCAGATTGGTAATGTTGACTCGATCAAGCACCGGAACGGGTAAGGCAGGGAACTTACAGGGGAAAGGAAGTATTCGGGCGGGAATCATCCGCAGACGTGCTGGCAGCCGACTGATGAACGCGGGGCTTCGTCGATGGCGGTGGCCTAGCGGGGAGTCCGATGTCGGTGGTCTAGCGGGGAGTCCCTCGGATACTCCGATGCGGCGGCGACCAACGGGCGAACACAGGGTCTCGGCAGCAGGTTATATCAGTAGACTGACCCTCTATCGCGTCGGTCCGGATCGCCTCCCTGGTCTTCTCTTTCTCCGCCCCCGCACCACACTGCCGACCCAAGCTGGTCCGCGCGCGGCGGCACCCCTCCCTAGGGCCTTCCCCGTGACGTTGGTCACTGGCCCGGTAGCCCCTCCTCCCACCTGGGATTCCCTCCCTGGAGGCGTAGGAAGGATCATTGCCCCCGAGGCCCTTTGGCGGTGCCCAAGAAACCGCTAGGGTTATAGAAACCCTTCCTACGACCTCGCCGAGGCTTTCCCGCTTTAGGTCTTCCGGGCCTTTCCCGTGACGTCAAAGAGTCCGTCGCCTATCACAGGCATTGTCTGGTCATGCCCCAAAAGCTTACAACGGCGAGAACAGAGCCCTCACCACATCACCCTCGCGGAAAAATAAACCCCCAGGTATTAGGGGTTGGCGCCAGCCCCTCTCTTTGCGGTCTGGCCACGACCCTGCTGTTTATAGGTGTCCAGGTGCCCGAAACCACACAACACGTGGCGGAGTAATAGGGAAGGGGGAAGGGAAGAGAGGGAGTTTGGTGCACTGACCTACCAACATTTCCAAAGGTTACAATACAATACAACTTACAAACAAATAAATAAGTACACTTGGTGAATTCAAGGCAGGTAGTTCACATAGCAAGATACGAAATTCTCATGGTTCATGAATGTTTAACACGAATGTCTGAAATCTATATACAATTCTAAATATTGTCTTAATAACTAAAAGAGGAAATTTTACATTTTCTTACATATAGGGATGCTTGTCGACTCTGAAAAATATCTTACACACTAAAACAGAATTTTTACATTTTCAGATATTTGACCAACCTTAAAAATGTCTTAATTATTGTAAACAGAATTTTTCACATCCCGACACTCAAATACTATTTCACGCCTTGAAAATGGACACCCTTATTAAATACAGAAATATCACCTTCGTTCACCCGTATTTCAATTCACAATCACAAAAAGGAAGAGGTCACCTTTTCGTTCACACGTTTTAAGTTCACATCACAGATCACTAAAACAGAAGTCACTTCATCGTTCCCGCAGTCTTGTCCTGCGCGGGGTCTTCCCTGAGATGCCCCGGGCGCGGTCGTAGGTTGTACCGGTGTCGGGGAAGGGAATGCTTCTCTAATTGGGCGGTCGACGTAGGCGTCTTCGGATCGTTAGGGTTTGGCGAAAGGGATGAGGGACAAGGTTCTTGCAGATCTGGGGTATGATGTGATATGTGGGTATCGTTCGCAGGTGTTCCCTCGAGGAACCTTGGTGGAGTACTGGGTACGGGATCTGGGGGTAAGGGAAGAATATTGCGCAGATGTGCAATGAATCTACGACCACTCTGGAGATTTTCGATGTCTAGCGTCACCGGGCTTCTCACTCTAGTGACTTTGTACGGCCCGATCCACCTGGATTCCAACTTCCTAGATTTTCCGGGGGATGGAGCCATATTCCGTAACAGGACTAACTGGCCTACAGAAATTGCTGGCAAGGACAAGCCTTCATTATGGCGAGTATATTCTTTGTTCTTATTTTGTCTATTAAACTCAGTTGCTTGTCCGTGCGCCACGCGTAAGCGTTGGATTAATTCACTAGGGTAATCGGACTCCGATTCGGCATGTGCTAGCGTCGGCGAGAGGACGTCATCCCAGGGCATCATTAACTCACGGCCGTATAGTAAGTATGCTGGAGAATAGCCAGTCATCCTATTTTTCGTGTTCCGGTAAACAAACAAAGCAAAATTTAGGTGTTCATCCCAGTCGCTGTGGTCTTGCTCCACGTAATGCGAAATTATGTTTGAAAATGACTGATGAGCTCGTTCTAGCCTCCCATTAGCCGACGGGTTATAGGGGGAAGTGAATATAGCGGTTATCTTTAAAACCTGGCACACGTTTTTCATTAAATTGGATGTGAAATTCGCCCCTCTGTCCGTGAGAAGATACTGAGGAACGCCATGGCGACAAATGATATTTTCCGCAAACGCGCGGGCTATGGTTTTGGCTGATTGATCCGGTATCGCAACTGCTTCGGCGTATCGAGTGAAATGGTCCTGACAAGTTAAAATGTACCTATTTCCTCGATGAGATTTAGGAAGTGGGCCCACTATGTCAATCGCTACTTTTTCCCAAGGGCGAGTGGCTTCCGAAACCGGTTGCAATGGAATATGCTGGATCGGAGCCTTACGCTTTTTACATTCCAAGCAATTGTTTACATAGGTGCGTACGTCGGAGTAACAACCCTCCCAGAAGAAGTGTCTTCGTACGAGGTCTAGTGTTTTGTCAACGCCGCAGTGGCCGGCTAGCGGCGACTCATGGCACCGCTCTAAAATATGTTTCCTCATTGACTGTGGAGCGCATAAAACTAGAGATGGACCCAGGAGTTCAACAGTCACCTTATACAGAAGGGCACGCTCGTCGTAGAAATAATTTAAATCGTTCCGACGAGCAAGAACATGGAGGGCAACGAGCGATGGACAATCGGCTTGCTCTCTAAGTATTTTTTCTTTGTCCCAATTTATATTACAGTCACGGGCATCGAGAGAATTTACGTTGGTCGGTACCCTAGACAAGGCGTCGCTGTGAGATATTTCTTTCCCTCGGCGATACTTAACGTCGAAGGAATACTCGCTCAATTCCATTACCCATCTGGCGAGGCGCGGCTTCGGCTCCTTAAGTGACAATAACCATTTCAGAGGCTTGTGGTCAGTGCAGAGAGTAAAGCGTCGACCCAACAAGTACACACGAAATTTTTTTACCATCTCGACCACCGCCAAGCATTCTAATTCGGTGGCTGAATACGATTTTTGGGCTTTGTGTAATTGGCGGCTGGCGTACGCAACGGGATGTTCTCCATCCTCCAACTCCTGTGACAATATACCCCCTAGGGCGTAGCTGGACGCATCCGTGGTGAGAATAAACTGTTTGGAAAAGTCGGGGAATTTTAGAACAGGATGAGTTGCTAGGCAATTCCTTAAATGTTCGAAAGCACTTTGTTGCTCCTCTCCCCAAATAAAATGCACCTCCTTACGGATTAACTTCGTGAGAGCACTAGATATTTTGGCAAAATTAGGGATGAACTTTCTATAATATCCCGCGAGTCCAAGAAAAGATTGGACGGTTTTCACATTCGTCGGTGTCGGAAATGTTTGTAGACATTCAATCTTTTCGTCGTCCGGCTGTATTCCTTCTGCCGAAATGAAGTGTCCAACGAATTTGACTTTCTGTCGGAAAAAGTGGCATTTTTTTGGTTTGAGTTTTAAATTTGCGTTACGAAGCCTGCTAAATATTGCACTTAAGCCGGCGATGTGACCTTCCCACGCCTGATCATATCGCAAAATATCGTCTAAATAACAAATGCATCCGTTCAGGAGAAGCCCTTCCAGTACCTTCGTCATAAGGCGAGAAAACGTGGAGGGAGCGTTCGCCAGGCCAAAACTCATTCGATTACATTGGAAATGCCCGTCAGGTGTGCTGAAGGCTGTATATTCTTTACTCTGCTCGTGCATTTCTACTTGCCAATAACCACTGCACAAATCCATCGTGGAAAAATAGCGTGCGCCTCCTAAGTGATCAAATATTTCCTCTAGGTTAGGCAACGGGAATACTTCTTTTTTAGTAACGCTATTTAGCGCACGATAGTCTATGTAAGGACGGTACTGGATGGGCTCTCCGAGCGGCGATTTTTTCTTTACCAAAATAATTGGAGAGGACCAAGGGCTCGTTGATGGTGAAATTATGCCCTGTTCAAGCATCTCTGAAATGCAATTATTCAGAGTAGTCCGCTGTGAATGAGGAACGCGGTACGGTGGTTTCTTTACAGGTATTGCATTTCCCACATCGATCACGTGCTTGACCATATTTGTACAGCCTAAAGCATTTCTGCTGTGAACAAAAATATCAGAATAACTCGATATGAGTATCCTCAATGAATCTAAGGCTTCCGGTGGGACGTGACTGAAATCAAATAGTGTTAAAAATGGTTCTTCCGACTGTTCTTCAGGCCAAAATTCGTTCCCTTCACAAGAGAGTTCGTTTACGGTGGATGTTATTTCCTCTTCCACAAACGGTTCTGCTGGAATATTCGCCCCTTTATGGAAGATTAGATCATTAGCTTCGGGATTAACAAGTAATATGGGAGCGAGACCTTCATTCGAAACTTTAGCAACTACTGATAGCACGCTAGCATTCTCATTGCTCCCTCCAAGGAGAACATTTTTTCCGACCAACTTTTCGTTTCTAGCCCAAAATAATACGACTGACCTGGGGGGTACTCTAACGCTTTCCTCAATACAAAAATCCTCAAAGCCATTTTCAGTGCCCGGAAAATCTCTCTCTATTAATGACCGTGCGATATGCCCAGTGGCCGCATCCGAGACCAAACACACAGACTTAGGGGTCTCAAATGGCCTAGCGTATTCATCGCCTGTCTCCTCACTCTCTATTTCACCTTCCGTTGCAATGGTGGCTTTCCTTTCTGAATGCGTTTGGGTTCCCTTCCACTCGCGTGGGTTATCTTGCACCTCCACGTGCTTGGGAGAAAAATCGATCTTCTCGGATCTCTCCATGTTCCTTAAAATTCCCAAATCCAAGCAAGAAGCTGAATGCGGTTTGTAAATATCCTCTTGAGCCGTCAGCGACGGATTGTCGGAACTCAAAGGACACTGAAAATTGTCTTCTTTGATGGGCCCAGTACCTTTCGGGGAACCAACCTCCGAGTCAATCTCGAAATCTCCTGAAGGTGGGTCATCATCAAATGAAATTAAGTCAATGTCAACTCGTTTGGTGATGCTGGATGTCAATGGTATTTGGTGCTCCCTATTAACCGTTAATATTGAGAGGTCTAAATTTATGGTGCAGCTGTAAGTTACCATGAAATCTAACCCAAGAATTCCATCATAGGGCGTATTTCCTAGATCTATTATCAGGACATCATGAGGATATGCCTTACTGTCAATCACAAATGGGACGAAGCACTGACCGCTAACCGTTAAAGTATGTCCAGAAGCACTTTTAATGGGAGTGTAATACGGAACAAGTTCTAATTTTGTTGAGGCTAAATTCCGTCTATGAAAAATAGTGATTGCTGCACCGGTGTCCACGAGGAATTTATACCTTCGCCCAAGGATATTTATTTGTATTGTCATACCAGCCTCCGGTATCACGGACAAGATTAATGGGTCCCCGACCTCGTGGTCGGGGTTGGCCAGTTTCCCTGATTCTTTATGCTTTGGCAATCAATCGGGCGGTGCCCAGACTTGTGACACAGTCCACAAAGTAGTAGTGGGCATTCTCTTGAAATGTGCGTAGTTTCACCGCACTGAAAGCAACTTCGTGAATTAGCGAGGCATTGCCGGGAAATGTGTCCTAAGCGGCCGCACCTGTAGCACTTGCGTGGAGGTGGTGGGGAAAAGGGACGGCTGTTTGAATGCGTAGAGCGGTGATTCTCACGGGAAGAATATTTTGTGCCTGTGACAATAGAGTGGATATTCTCTGCTTGCTGGGCGAAAAGAGGATCAACTGATGAGCGACAGGCAGGGGAGAATGGGATTGGAAGGGTATGTGGGGGTGAGAGGTAATTAATTCGGGATTGAGGCAAGTAATGACTGGGAACGTCTGCCACTCTAACTGCATAATTCCTGACATGCGCTTCCTCAATCCGTGCCAGTTCTTCAGCCTCTAAAATGGTCTTTGGGTTCCGTACGACAACAAATCTACCCAATTCTTCTCTTAGTCCCAGTAAAAACTGTGTCAAAAGCCTATGACTAAGAATGGAATTTGTGGAGTCTGATTTCGGATCAGGAAATGTTTCCTTTAACTGTCGCGAGAGTGTGCGTAGCCGGGTGGAAAAGTCGTTAACAGACTCGAGGGGGCGTTGTATACACGAGTTAAACATCCGTTCAATTGCAATTGGTGAAGTCCTTAAGGAGAATCTGCGCTTAAGATTTAATGAAAAATTTTGGAAACTGTCTAAGATGTGAGGGTTCGCCTCAACATATTCGGCTGCGGAGCCACTCAGCCTTAACCGTGCAATACATAGGGTTTGTACTTCCGTCCAGGCACTGATATGACTGACTATCTCCAAGCATTCTAAGAATTTACTAATGGAGGTATCATCGTCTCCATTAAAGTTTGGGACAAGATACGCCTGACTACCTATCGCGGCAGGCGGCTGGGGGAGGGTTGTACTAGCAGTTGGAATCCTCGGGTCAACGGACGGCACATCAGCTGATAATGTATTTACAAAGGGGTTGAAATTTGAACTCCGATCAGCTGAGTAGGAATATGGGATTTCGGGAGATACAGAAATAAAAGGATTGGTAGAATAAGAGAGGAAAGGATTGTACGAATACATGACTGTAGATAAATTATGTAACATTCAAAATGTAAGAAATAAATCAAATGAAAATGCACTAAGCCTTAAATATGGATACCGGCACAATGATCTGTTTAGGGGAACAGGGAGCGGATTCTTCCTCTTATACACCTGACACCAAATTATGTCGTAAAGACATGGGAAGGACGACCCGACTTTGGGTAAGAGTGAAGCCAGCAAGACACTCTGCGATCCTCAGCCGTTTATTAGAGGGGTCAGATTGGTAATGTTGACTCGATCAAGCACCGGAACGGGTAAGGCAGGGAACTTACAGGGGAAAGGAAGTATTCGGGCGGGAATCATCCGCAGACGTGCTGGCAGCCGACTGATGAACGCGGGGCTTCGTCGATGGCGGTGGCCTAGCGGGGAGTCCGATGTCGGTGGTCTAGCGGGGAGTCCCTCGGATACTCCGATGCGGCGGCGACCAACGGGCGAACACAGGGTCTCGGCAGCAGGTTATATCAGTAGACTGACCCTCTATCGCGTCGGTCCGGATCGCCTCCCTGGTCCTCTCTTTCTCCGCCCCCGCACCACACTGCCGACCCAAGCTGGTCCGCGCGCGGCGGCACCCCTCCCTAGGGCCTTCCCCGTGACGTTGGTCACTGGCCCGGTAGCCCCTCCTCCCACCTGGGATTCCCTCCCTGGAGGCGTAGGAAGGATCATTGCCCCCGAGGCCCTTTGGCGGTGCCCAAGAAACCGCTAGGGTTATAGAAACCCTTCCTACGACCTCGCCGAGGCTTTCCCGCTTTAGGTCTTCCGGGCCTTTCCCGTGACGTCAAAGAGTCCGTCGCCTATCACAGGCATTGTCTGGTCATGCCCCAAAAGCTTACAACGGCGAGAACAGAGCCCTCACCACACAATGATCCACCGTTTGACCGCTATCCCTATGTCAAAATTCAATGTAAATAAGGAACTTAATGTAATTAAAACGTTAGCAGTAAGCAATGGGTATTCAGAAGATCTAATAAATAAACTTTACCGGAATAAACTTACAAAAATAGCCTTAAGCCACATTTACAACCCCGAACATGTAAAAGATCCCACTGCCAAATGGCGGAGAATACTATATCTTGGGACTATTTCTCAAAAAGTAATTAAAAGTTTACCTAAAGAAAAAATTAAATGTGCCTTTTACAGTCGTTCATGCCTTAAGAACCTGATCTCTCACACTAAAGACAAAGTCCCCGAAAACGAGAGGAGTGGAGTGTATGAGTTAAAGTGCTCGGATTGTAGCACAAAGTATATTGGACAAACAGGACGGAAATTTAAAGAAAGGATTAAAGAACACCAAACATGTGTAAAAAATAAGAACATAACATCCCTCTTTGCAAAACACCTCATCGAAAGTGATCACAAAAGTGACTTTGTGACAAAAATTATTCATTTTGAAGAAAAAGGTCAAAGGCTCGATGCTTTGGAGCAGTTAGAAATTTTGAAATGTGTCCGTTGGAAAGATGATCTTGCCAACGAAATTTTGTATCCCTCCCACTCCCCACTCCTAGACCTACCACTCTTCTAAATCAAAAATGTAATTCTCTTTTCTTCCCAGCTACATTGTAACCTTTTTTACCCCTCCGACCTCCCTCTCTGACCAACCCCCCCTCCTATGATCAGAAGGTATATATAGCCAGCGTGCTTCTATGAGGACCACCTGACCTGGATTCGGAACGTTGGAGACGGAGGATAGACCATCAGACCTGGATATACCTACAGAAATTTCGACGTACGCCTCCCTTGGAATATTCTACTGGATACTTCTAACCCTGGTTGCTGACATCATTAAATAATCGAGGGACAGCGAAGCAAGGCGCCGGTGGCGCCCAATATGGACATCGTGCCGCTGCCAGCGGACACTATAAGGACTCCTCTCGACCAGCAGCTGGAAAATACTTCTTCAAACCCTGTTCATACTGCCGGCGCTCTAAATATGGACGTTTCCATGCATCAGAACGGGCCGTCTGCCCCTGCCGCGAAATTCAACGACAACTGGCGACACGTCAAGGATCCCAGAGGAGCCGGGAAGCGTAGCGCACCATTCCTTTCCATTGAAGAAGCAACTAATAAGCGCCCGGTAAGTACGAGTAATAAATTCTCACCGCTCGTCACGGATCCGGACACGGACAACTCTTCTGCTCCCGTGGCGATGGAGGCTGAAAATTCATCTGCACCATCTGGATCCCCGGCAAGCCGAAAAAAGGAACCACGCCCCCCGGCACTCATCATATACGATGTAGTAGACCACGCGGCCTTGCTGAAACTTGTCCGATCCAAGGCAACGGACAAGTCCTTTACTGCAATCCATACAACCGACTCGACGAGACTTCAACTAAAGACTGCGGCTGATTATGCGGCCATAAAGCAGCTGTTGGTGCAGTCAAATGCACAATTCTCGACCTGGGGCCCGAAATCCCTACGAGCCAAATTCTACGCGGTTCGTGGACTTCCGTGCACCTACCCAGTTGAGCTACTGAAAGAAGATATGGACGCCATGGGGATTCCGGTGGAACGAGTGCATCTGGTGCGGCAGGGAACCTTCTTCCTTGTCGTTGTCAAGGAAAACCCTGAATGGCAAACAAAAGAAATGCTTGCCATAAGATACATGGGCAATTCCCGTGTCAGGGTGGCAAAATATCAGCACAGGGAGCCACAAATGTGTTACCGGTGCACCCGATTCGGACACGCATCTTCCAACTGCACGGCAGCCCCGCGATGCTACAAGTGTGCTGGTGCACATGAAGGCATCCAATGTCCGGATACGGAAAGGAAGAAGACTTGTTGCTGTAACTGCGGAGGAAACCATCCTGCATTTTTCAGGACCTGCCCTGTCTACGCCAAACAGAAGGAGATGAAGATGGCTAGCCTCCGGAGGAAAGGCGCACCAACCCAGGGGGCGAAGAACACCGCCGCTGAAACAGAGCTGCCTTCTCCTCAACAGAAGACGCTTGGTACCTTCAACGCGTCGAAGCCGGGAGACCCAACCAACGCAACCCAACGTCTGACCATGTGCAAGCATCTTGACTTTCCTCCACTCTCGACGCCGGCTCCGGTCGCCAGGGAGACAGCAGAAGAAATAAAAATTCCTCTTCTCCAGAAGAGGCGGGCTGCAGACTCGCAGATGCCGACTCCAACTTTGGCTACATCCCTCTCTTCCATCCTGGAAGCATTGACGTCCTCTGCTGCGCTATTGCAACAACAGCTGCAAGCTTTAACTGTCGCCTTTACCACTATTTTCCCAAACCAAAATGGACCATAGGCGAGAATTAAATAAATCTATCATCCTAGCCACATGGAATGTCGGCGGCGCATTGAAGCGAAAGACCCCTGAATTGCTTGCCTTTCTACGGAAGGCAAGAATCTCAATCGTCTGTCTGCAAGAGACTCATCTCCGTCCTGGAACTTCATACGGCGTTCCAGGCTATGCAGTTTACCGGGATTACCGGCAAACAAGAGGAGGGGGCACGGCGGTCCTCGTTTCGCTTGACCTGGCTGCGAGAAAAATTGACCTACCAGCTCGACTGCATCTTGAGGCGACAGCCATTGAAGTAGATACTTCGATCGGCTCTCTCACAGTGGGGTCACTCTATCTCCCCCCAAAACGACCTCTAGGAACACAGGATTTCGAAGTCATCTTCTCCGGGTCACGGCCGTCGCTTTTTCTCGGGGATCTAAATGCAAAGAATGCTGCATGGCATTCAATTACACCGAACCCTCGGGGTGAAGCGCTACTCACATGGGCTCAGAACAACGGAGTACGCGTCGCGGGTCCACATGGGCCAACGCATCAGCATCACGGCAGGAGCGAAGACGTCTTAGATATTGCGCTGCACCGTAGGCTCACGAGTTCGCTTTCTCTCGTGGCGACACCGACGTTGGACAGCGACCACTACCCAGTCTGCGCCTATCTGGGATGCTGCCCAACGTTACTTCCCCCACGGCCGGTGCGATGCCTGGACAAAACAGACTGGACAGGGTACAGGCAGATCCTGTCCGACATTTTACCGGAACAGCCGCCATCACTGACGTCACAAGCTATGCTGGACGAATATGCTTCTGTCATAACAGCTGGCGTGGACCAAGCATTACAGAACACCGTGCCAATAAAACTGATCCGCCCTTCTGGACATCTGACGCTGCCTCATTCCATCCTTCGCCGCATCCGCGAAAGAAATCGGCTTCGACGACGATTTCAAAGAACCAAATGTCCCGCGGATGGGGCACGGTTTAGAAGAAAACGAGCCGAAGTGAGGCAGCTCATCCAGGACTACAGGCAGACGACGTGGGAAAGGAAGGTTGCTTCCCTCCGAACCGAAGATGGGAGCATCTGGAGAATGGCAGCTTCTCTTCGCCACAGCATTCGGATCGACCCACCGATCGACTCACCTGGTGGCCCTCTTATCACGGAAGACGAAAAGGCTGAATTTGCAGCAACTACGCTGGAGGCCACTTTCACGTCGACTCCGGATCCACTGGTACCGGATGATCCTAGCGACTTTCCTGAAGAGGATGAAACAACGGAGGAGGGCACCATGACGGTAACGAAGGTTACCGAAAACGACCTGAGAGCAGCCCTTGGACGACTACGCTGCAAGAAAGCACCAGGAGAGGACAACATCCCGAACGAGGCCCTTCGACAGATGCCTGTCTCGCTCGCAACTCACCTGATTACGCTCTTTACGGCCTGCTTCTCCATGGGACATTTTCCGGCCATCTGGAAATCGGCAAAAGTCATCCTATTGCCGAAGCCGCCGAAGTCCGCTAGGAACGTAGAGAACTACCGCCCGATCGCCCTGCTAGCGACCCTGGGAAAGCTGCTTGAGAGGGTACTGCTGCCACATCTCCTGAAGCACATCGCGGCCTACTAAATCTTGCCGGCATCACAGTACGGTTTTCGAGAGGAACACTCCACCACACACCAGCTCGTCCGTCTCGTGGAACAGGTGACGGCCGGATTCAATCGGCGATGCTGCTCAACGGCGGCGTTCTTTGACATCAGGAAAGCCTTCGACCGGGTATGGCACGCTGGTCTCAGGCGAAAACTTGCAATACAGCGGTTTCCAAATTGGCAGCGCCGCTTGCTAACATCATACCTGACAGGAAGGACTTTCCGTGTCGCCTGGGGACGCGCGCTGTCACAGCCGAAACAGGTCCACGCAGGCGTGCCGCAAGGATCGGTGCTCGGACCGATACTTTTTAATCTATATACGGCGGACCTCCCGGTAGACCTTGGACGACATACCATGGTTGCCCTGTATGCGGATGACGCAGCAATAGTGACCACTTCGCGGAGAGCACACATGGCGGCAACATACCTACAGCGAGCAGTAGACAAACTGCTGGAGTGGTACGCCCTGTGGCGAATCAGCGTCAACAGCGCAAAGACACAGACGATTCTTTTTTCACCTGGAGGACTGCGAGAACCAGGAGAAATCCTCGTGGGCACCGAGGAGGCGCCATGGAAGGAAGAGGTGACCTATCTAGGCGTGATACTGGATAAAAGACTGACATTCAAAAGTCACGCCCTCGCTGCCACCAGGAAGGCAAGAGGAAGACGACTACAACTCTCGCCGCTGCTGCGTTCACCGTCCCTCTCTATCAAGACAAAGACGTATCTGTACGTGGCGGCAATTCGCCCAATCTTGATGTACGCTTCACCGGCATGGAGTGGCAGAATGACTCAGACGGCCTTCCACCACTTGGAGGTAACGGAAAGAGGGGCACTCAACAGTGTACTTGGGCTTGGCTGGAACTATGCCGCAGAAATTCTCCACGCCTTAACTGAAACTGCGCCCATTGGAGATGTCATCAAGACTCGCGCGACGGCCTTTTACGAGGAGCTTGAAGGCAAAAAAGAAGAGCACTTGCGGTCGATCGGCGGCTTAAAACCTGTCTCCTGGGAAAGGCACAAACGCCCAAGAGCAGCAACGGGACGGGACGACGACCAACCACCATTGAAAAGGAAAAGGAGTTGATTGGACCTTCCTTCATCGACGGGCTAAGAAGCCGCAAACACAGCAGCTGAATGATTAAATCATCGGGCAGCTGCAAGCCAAGCGTCAAGAGGGAACGTTTTGGCAAAAAAGAAGACGAGGACCACCTGATGATGACGTTCAACGTCGAAACCTGGGTCGTGTGTTTTTTAAATAAAGTGTGTGGAATTACAAAGTCAATTATTTCATTACATTTCAATATGTTATGCAAATTCCACAAAGTTACGCCTGAGACAACAAATTTTAATATTACCTTATTGTATTTTATTCTTCACACTTTTGTACCCAAAATATTTCTTCGTTGTATTTTTCCTTTAACAATCATTAGTTATCTCATTAATTGCAAAATGGTTTCATCAGAAACCTCTTGGATAATGATGAGACGTTTCAGTTATAAATGCGTGGATGAGAGGATTGTCTTGAAAAATCAATTTTTGCTGTAAATGAGAATTCGTGGATTAATTTGGAAATGGGCGGGTATCGTTCGTAAATCTTCTCAAAAAAAGGTTTATTTGCATTTTCGACTCATTTAAGAAAGCTGGTTTACACAAATTTTCTGCGACGTTGTCTAATTTTGTATGTAATGTCTTGTGGCATCGGAATTGTCCCGCTGAATCAAGGCCATTCCTTGATCAAAACAATGCCGACAGAGATAATTAGAACTGCATCAATTTAATTATTGAAATGGCATTGATTTGCTCCAGAGTTTTAATTACGATAACGTTCACTGGACTGTATACGGGAAGAGGTCTTCATGTTCATTTTGGAAAGTGAATATTCAGAGTCCCTTTATAATCTCATGCATGGGTCTGATATTTTATGAGGTGAACATTTTGAAACTCTTTTCAAAAGTCTATTATGGTAGTTCCCGTTTGAATTAAATTTCTGTAGGTTTGTTGGACCCCCTTACCAATGTTTAGTTTTATTTTCTTTTATCTGCACCGTGGATACACAAGAATAAGAGGCAGAAGATTAATTAACTGGTCCTGTGGACGACGTTTTGAGTGACGGAAATATGGGATCCGAAATTCTCCTTGGGGACGTTTGAATTCCTTCTGAGATCCATACTTTTGTCTTTTTTATTTTCTCTGTCTTACGCCATCTCAGAAAGAGTCGTCCCATTATTTTTATTTCTGGCGAATCGAGGTCGAAGCTGTTCGGTAATTTTCCTCGACTGGAAGCGCACTCCTACGAACGGGAAGATGAGGGGAAATAAAACTTGCGACGGAGGGACCCCTTGCATACTTGCCATCCCTGGGAAAAAAACCTTTTGCTGAGAACATTTACCCTTTCGCGTGGACTCAATATTCCGAAAACAGTCAAATGTCGAGCATGTGCGCCGCATTTCCGAGATTCCTGGGACTCTCCCGATGCAGAGGGGAACCCTTAATTTCTCTCCTCTTCCGCGAACGTACTGGCTTATTACGAGGTCTTGCATCTGCCTTCCCCTTGAAGAGGCTTTAAGGCCCTCTTCTCTCCAGCCTAATAATACCCTGCCCGAATTTTTTCTGAATTCCCTTGGCTTTTTTAAAGATTTTTTTACCATCCGATGTCGTTGGATGGTCAAAGTTTCTCTGCTGTTCGCCGATGACCATTCAAGTAGTCTACACGTTCCCTCTAAACAGTGGTAACCTGAAAACCGCCTCGTGCTTAACACAGCGCCATCGGATATCCTCCGCGGTTTTACATTTATGTCGTCAACTAAGTGCGGTACGTTTGGGAATGGAAATTTAGGAGAAAATTCTAGAATTTTGCTTTTTTTCATTTGGTAAAATTCAAAACTATAAAGAGAGCATATAAGGAAATTCTATATATTTGAAAAAAAAACTTGACTTTCCAGATAGTGGATCCTTATTTAGAGACCTCTCGCCCCTGTGGGTGCATGTATCTGTACGTGTACAGCAGTGGGGTATCCCCGTCTACTTTGACCATTATGGTCCAGAATACTTGCGAGAGAAGTAACCTCTTTCAATCTCTCCAGTTCCACCTAATATCTTGTTTTCCTTTCGGACCATTTCACCTCATCTCCATTCCCGTCCACACCCACCTTTAAAAAGCCTCCAATCTACGTCTGTCGTTCTGCTTCAATGGCCATATTTCCACGCGGTCAAAATACCCGCTCCATTTCAAAGTTTTAATAAGTCTTTTCTTAACAGTCTTATTCAATGCCGCTATAATTTATTATGAAATCTGCTTTGCCTGGAGAAAATCTTTTTCTTATTCCCTCCTACTTCGACAATTTTGGCCAAGAACACTTCCAAGATAGGTAAATTATCCAAGCTACTCTAGCCTTTGTCCTCCTAATTTTGTTTTTAATTTACTTCCTTTTCGAAAACCACACACAATCTTTGTTTTATTTAAATTTATTCATATCTCATTAATATAGAACCCATTTTCCAAGGCGCTCAGGACACACACAAACATTTCGGAATTTTCGGTGGCGCGACCTCATTCCTCTGCGGACAAAAGGAACGGTGACGCCAACGCCTTCACTCGCTCGAACGCTTCGAACGCTCGCGCCTTCGTTTGACTTATTAGGGAAATTAGGGATATAAGGAAAGAATACTACATTAAAGGAGGCTATGGTGACAGTGCTGGAAAAGATGACGGAGTTGTAAAAAAATCATGTTTATACAAATTTATCTTAATTTTCGATATCATAAACATTTGTATGCAAGAATAACATGTTCCATCTTTAGTTATATTTTAGACCAAATTCCATTTCCTCCAATTCAGTCGGGGATCGAGATGGTGCGGTGGCCATCGTACTGGCTTTCCACCCAGAGGGCGCGGGTTCAAATCCCGGCGGAGTTGAATATTTTTCTGAGGCATCTCGATTCCTACTTGAGGTGCTTTGTGGAGGGCACTTTGAGTGAGTACGCCGTCCGTCGGATGGGACGTTAAACTGCGGACCCCTTGGCGACTTTCGTAAAGAGTAGGCTAATGCTGACGCCGGGTTTCTCTCCACCCTTCATCCTTTCCTGACCATCCCCTATGGCGCAAATGACCTCAGCTGTCGGTCACAGCCTCCCCTCAAAACTACTACCACTCCAATTCAATTATTTCATTTATTTAAATGCATAAACAAGCATAATTTGACATTCAAAGGCATTCAACATTGATGCAACATTACTCTCTTCGGAGCCTAATCCGGGCCACTTTCCAAGAAAGTTTTTAGATTTTTTCGAGCAATTTCCGACACTGGTAGTTATGTATTAATAAATACATAATTTATGTATCTTCACGTACGTACGTATACTTCAATCTAATATAGCAGCGTATAAATAGACCGCCATAAATATATAATTAAAAGCTTCAAAACGCACACTCACAAAATCGACCGAAAATATCGCACAAAAGGACTTGGAGCATCATCAGTATAAACGATCAAACATAAACCCTGTATTAATGTCTGTCCAAAATTGGCAGTCTTAGGTGCTCACGTGTAGAGGAGAGCATAAACGGATAAAAGAAGAAAGACAACACAAAGTTTTTCTCAACAAAGCGAGGATGAAGACAATACTACATTTTAATTAATTCCTTTAAACAGTGAATGAGCATCCGAAATTTTGCTGAAAGTAATTCGTAATTACAACAGATATGGGATGAGAATCAATATTATTAAAACACAGGTTGTGCGATTTTCCAGAAAGAAAAAGGCTAAGCTAAACATTAAAATAGGAGGGCAAATACTAGAGCTGCTAGAACCGTTTACGTATCTCGGTAGTATTTTGGACCCTCACGGTCAAAGTAATAGGGACGTAAGTAGAAGAATTGCGCTTGGCAAAGAGGCTTTCACAAGGACGACGGAGTTAATGACGGGGATGTTGAGTAAGGATATTAAGAAAAGACTCGTAAAAACTTTGATATGGAGCGTAGCTATGTACGGCGCGGAAACGTGGTCGTTGAAACAGGAGGATAGACGTAGACGTGAGGCTTTTGAAATGTGGGTGTGGAGAAGAATGGAGAAAGTGAAATGGACAGAGAAGAAAACAAATGAGGAAGTACTTGGTATGGTGGGCGAAGAGAGGGGTTTGTTGGGAGAAATCCTGTGGAGGCAGGAAAAGTGGATGAAGGGTGTATTGATCAGCAGTGGGATGTTAAAGACTGTAATAGAGGGGAGAATGTTAGGCAAACGAGGAAAGGGAAGGAACAGGATAGGAATGTTGGACGGGATGAAGGGAGGAAGGAAGTACTCAAGAGATGAAGAGGGACCTGATGTAAAGTAGGCTGCTGGATTTTGTTTTCTTTGTTAGGAGTCCCAAAATATTTATTTGGTACTTGTGTCCATCCAAAAACCTACCTCAACCGTTAGATAACCTCATAATAATTCGTTATTATCAATTTCCTGATCTCTAAAAACTTGATTTAGATTTAATTCAGTGGAACAACATTTCGCCAATTTCGTAAAAAACATAAAGAGTAAGTAATAAGTGAAAATTGGCGATTTGCTAACTGAAAGTTTTTGAAAAAACCTCATAGCCCTTGGCGTTTTACAATTATCGACTGCTTATTGGCAAGTGCCGCTACAAATTTATATTATTTTGGTTGTCGTGTCATTATGAGTGTTATTATTAGTGATATGTCATCTCCCGGGGTTCAAATATCGAATTACAGAGGTAAATCAACTCCTCTTTTGCAACTAATATTAAATTCGGATGATATTAGTGGTTTTTTGAACTATCCTCCCATGATATGCGTAGCTAATCGGTTTTAAAGCCATCATATCCGTTGTGCTGGGTAGGTAGACGTTATCGTACTCCGTGAGCATTCGAAATTTCTTTTATTTAAAACATAGTCCTTAAGAATATATTAAAAGTTAGGTCTATTGAAAAATTCATCATATTCTATAATGTTCCCAGAGATAGCAATCATTTTTTGTAGCATTACTGCGGGGATAGTCACTTGGATAAGTATTTTATGACAACATTCTTGCATGCAAAGGCTAATATTCCCTTTTGAAAATAGGACATCTTAAAGCATGAACATCTTCATGAAATAACAGGCTACGTGTATTATTTAAACTTTAAAATTTCAGAAAATAAGAGAGGCTAAAATATATGTGAAAAATTATTGTGATGGTCGAAATATGCTGAAATTAGGGAAATCCCACTGCATTTATTACTGCCGATTTTAACCTTGAATTCAAACCTTAATATTGAAATGATTTTCATCCAGGCAGATAATTGAACCACCACATGATTTCGGAAAATTAATAATAATGCCGTTTTACCCAAGTCAAGTGTTAGCGGATGTTGTATTCAGGGTAAACTATTTCTTTATTTCGGCGGGAAGCCGGCTAATAAATAGGCTTTGTGGTTGTTCAGGCTCAGCGAAATTCAATTCGCCATAGAGAGTAGTTAACTAGCGAGTTCATTAGACAAGGGATCGTGCTTTAATATCCCGCTTGGTCTGTCATTTACTCCTGGACTTACTGGAAAAAATAGCTCTTTAAAAAGTAATGGCTGTAATTCAAGTGATTCCTGAATTAGCGCAAGATTAATCACTCGTGAATTATTTTTAGTATTCATTCCTCGAACGAATTTGATATTCTTTCAGAAAATGTAGAAATAAATATGGAATGATATGAGAATACAACGAAAAGCAACAAATAAAGTAGAAACTAAATTACAACTTGTTTGCATATGATTCCCACAACTATTTTTAAACAGAATGGGATCTTATCGATTTTTTTAATTTACAAGGATCCATTATAATGCATAAAGCTAGATTACTGCTACAGTTAATTTAAGTTATTAATGAACGATAAGGCGAATTTTTGATGAGCGATCTGATTCTCTGTGTGTATATATATATAAATATATATATATATATATATATATATATATATATATATATATATATATATATATATATATATATATACATACATATATATATACATATATATATACATATATATATATATATATATATATATATATATATATATATATGCTTTCGTAGACGTAACACGGAAGTGCCGAATAGTACAAAACACAGTAACACACAATATAGAAACACAAAAAAAGAAGAAAACTCACACGTTATTTCTTGATATTTCGACGGAAAAATTTCCGTCGAAATATCAAGAAATAACGTGTGAGTTTTCTTCTTTTTTTGTGTTTCTATATTGTGTGTTACTGTGTATTGTACTATATATATATATATATATATATATATATATATATATATATATATATATATATATATATATATATATATATATATATATATATATATATATATATATATATATAAACACAGTGATCAACCCGAAGATCGGTTTGGTAGGTGATGGTAGAGTTCACCCAGTACTAAGCCCGACAGCGTGTGAAATTCACACATCAGGGTAGGGGGCACAGTTCCTTTCCCTGCGCCGGTTATGGTTTCCCAGGAAGACCTGGTACCCGAAAAATCACAGCGCAGCAAAGGGTACCCTGGGACGCTTTCCCGGGAATGAACCCGGGCCCTCCGCTTAGTAGTCAAACGCTATATATAATATAAAAACTTAAGAAAAGCGAACAAAAGGTTAAGGGGGAAGAAGTAAATACGTGTTTGCTATATTCTAGGTAAAATTTAACTAATACCCAGGAATTAATTCATAGTTCTTGCATTAAACGAATATTATGATCTCCAGAGTGGATGAGTAGTGTGAAATGTTTTGTTACTTCGGTATCACGCGTCAACTCCCACAAACCCCTATTAAGTGCTGGAGTTCGTCTTTTTTTGCCTATGGAAAAAATCTGCTGGTAAAAGTTTAATAATTAAATAATTAGATCGTTAATTACGGTGAAGAACAAATTGAGACATATGGGCGAAAGAGTGAATGAATTTCCATGGTAAAATTAGCGTTTATTATTTCCCATAAATATACATAGAATAATTTCATTTAAAACCAATGTGATATCGTTATGAGTGGTTATTCATCTCTGTAAAGTCCAGCCTACGCCATACATTACTTATTCTACTATATTATGCTAATAGTCTATAGTATTTACTTTTCACTTAGTTAATTAATGACTGCATCAGAATAAAGACAAAGTTGTATCAACATTTTAAATACATATCCAATTCTTCTGGAACTGAGCAGTGACAACGCTCATAGGATGGAAAAGAGTGGATTATCGCCAGGTTTAACTCTTTCAGCAAACATATATTCCGCGTTCTTATGCATCCCTGACTATATGCGATCCTATTCGGTGTATTGCTATCACTGAATGAATTTTATCTTATTTGATTCAACCACAGGACAAAGTTCAAAGCTACGCTGTGGCGTGCAGTGCTATTTCCCAAAGGAAAAGATTGCTCGTGGGCAAGGGGTATGACAAATAATGACGTAAAGGTACTGATCATAGGTGATCACTGGCCTGCCTTGATCATTTCGATGCAATATTTCAGTCGAATTTATTGATGGATACACATTAATAGTTTATTTTTTGTGGCTCACACATTGTTCGTTGAGGAAAATCACAAATGTTATAATTTCGAAATTGTTAAATTACACAAGTTAAGAGTCTGGTTGTACCTGTACATTGTCTGCTCACTCGCATCTTCAAGTACTTCAATTATTATTTGGCCTTAATATACATTTTATTTTCATTATTTCATCAATTTGAGCCTTCTTGTGGCGATTATATCGGTGGAATGCTGGTGTATTAGCAGGCGTAGTAGATATTTTCAGATAAATCCTGAAGCCAATGTGGAAAGCCCTTGGAGTTGAGAATGCCGGCCGTCGGAAGGAAATAAATTGCGCGAATCCGTATCACCTTTCTTAAATAGGTGGCTGATATCCCGACGCTTCCTTCCACGCTTTCCCCTTGTACTTAAACTACGTGCCACCATTGAACTTCACAAATATATCGAACGTCTCAGCCGGTGCTCGATCGCACTCGGTCGCATCCAACAACAATTATAACTAAGCATCTACTTCGCACCTGCGATCGTATTTGCTATGATCTCTCATCGTACGAGGAAAAAGGGACATTTCATATCAATCCGTTCTACAATCTGAACGATACGTGACCTTATCTACCATAATAAAACGGGTCCTGTTATACAGTAACATCCTCAGATTAGGGATCTACCTCAAATCTACGCGTATATTTAACCTATATTTCCACCTACGATAAACTAGTGGCTCCTATCCTTATTCTTCCAACAGTGTCGTGACAATGTTCTTAGTTCATAACAACTTTTCACAAACCTAGCTACTCTATGCTGCATTCGATCTAGCTCCAAAATTAAACCTACCTCGTGAAGATCCCACGCACACGCTGCATACGTCTTAGGTAGCGCCTAGTTGACGTAGCATAATAGAGATCTTTAACCCTATCATTACAGTCCCCAAGTACATGCATCCTTCTTACGGATCCCGACTTTTTATTTGCTATTCCTCAAATTTCGCAAATGGGTTTTCCCCAGGATGTAACCAAATATTTTCCCGATTATACGTTTGTAATATTGATTTCTATGGACTGCAAATGCTTACGGGTCAAACACTCATCCTCCACGAATTCATCGAAAGATTTATTCAAATAATATTGTCGCTTCAGGCAATATTAATCATTTCTCTATGACCCGCAATGGCATAGTTTCGATTAGTACGTTTAATGAATACGTTTACATGACATTATGAGGATATATCTGCAAAGAGATGGTAAATATTTAATTAATAATTTTCGAGGCTATATATTTTGTTTTCATACTCATAGGTTATGATTTTTCTTCTCTTGTTTACATGGTAATTGCCTTTTTGCCGCTATGAAAGTTTAGGGATTTAAAGTAACACATTAATTGAATCGATTGCATTTTTGAACATCAATATTTCTATAGAAATCTATAGAATGGTTGAGTCTTTTAAGATGAATTGAGTAAATGCACTGCTAAAATGAAAAATTTACATCTATGGGGGACGGTATAAATATTTAAATTTTTTAACTGAAAATAAAAAGTCCATTTATCAAAACTGCCTTTAAATTCGTTTTTAAATTTTTAGAGAACTAAAAATCTCTCAACTACAAAATTGACAGCAAATTAAATTTCATTTGCAATGATAATATTTCAGTGTAGATGTCTCACCGTAAAGTGGGTTCTTTGGGACATCAATTTTGAACGTGGAATTGGCAATTATCCTGCATGCCGTTTTTCCCTCAACCGTGGTCAGACTGGGTGGCGCTGCCAAGGCCAACATAAGAATCTCAAATGTGACTGTGTTTGTTATTCACAGGGAACAGAAGAATGTCGGGTAACCAAGGGGGGGATGGGAAAGATTTGGAGAGAATAAAGCTAGGCGGAAATTATGTAGAGTTGAAGAGAGTTCAGTTATACGTGTTTTTTCCCTTCTTTTCGCATTCAACAGGACTAGGAAGCTAAGTAGTTACTCGTTTCAGGATCCATAAAATACCTTACTTTACCTTTACGGTTCTGTTGATTGTAATTATTCGTGAAATATATTTTCAGTATTTCTTTGATTCAATCGCGAGAAAGTGAAAGGTTATAATACTGTTTCCACTGTACTGATCAATATCACGTCAACAGTTGTTGATATCGTGATAAACCATTGACATTTAAATCCATAAATACAAACAAGATTTAATCGATGGTGATAGGGATGAAATTTATTCAAAGAATATTATAAACAAAAGCCATTGATTCATCTTACATTAAAGTTTAATAATTCGTTTATGTCTTTGGTTTGTTCAGAAAATCATCCTGTGTAGTCATAAATAATTCGCATTTGTTCTTCGCAGGGAAAGTGTCAACTGGTCAGAAACAGACAGCAATACATAAAAGGTATTTAAAAGGATAAGATGTAAACAAGAGACGTTTCGACTTTTAAATCTTGAAATTTCTGACAAATTAAATTTAACATACCGCAAGTGCATAATATACAAAGTTGAATAATAAATCGAGATGGGTAAAACATAAAGCAAATGAGGCATGGTGGAAGACGCAGTGCGCGAATATAGAAAGTTTGTAGAGGAAGGGTGAAATTGGTGCGCTATACCTTTAGGTCAAAACACTATAGAAAAGTTAGAAGGGAAAATATGGGCAAACAGTTAGAGAGAGGTCGGCTAAGATAATAGTTGAAATTGAAAAGATCTAAGAGAGATGGAAGGAATATATACAAAAATTGTTTTATAAATAATTAGAACAAGAAGGTTACACATAGACGGAGAACATAACGTAGAAGATGATAACTTAAGTCCAGGTCTAGATGATGAGATAGAAAGGGCATTAAGAGAGATTAACCAATAAGGCCGTGGTGGTGGATAACATTCCTGCGGAACTACTAAAGGTTTAGGAAAATTTGGGAAGAAGAATGATTCGTAGCTTCTATGAGGAAGGATAGAGGATGTTAGTTCCTATTCCGAAAAAGATTAAATCTACATCATGTAAGGACTACAGATTAAATTCATAAAATGAAATAAGTTTGATATCCCACGCAGTTAAAGTTGTTCTCAGGATCATAAACAGAAGGATAGAGAGTAGGGTAAATGATTACTTAGGGGATGACCAGTTTGGGTTTAGGAAGGGGAGAGGTACGCGAGATGCCATTGCAATAATGAGATTATTAATAGAAAAGAATATAGAGTACAACCAGGAGGTATTTGCCTGTTTCGCAGATTTCGAAAAGGCGTTTGATAGAGTGAAGTGAGGTATGGGAAGATAGAAATGATGCTCCGACTAGTTACCAAGTTCTGTTTTGTTAGTCAGCCAAGGGGTTGCAGGCAAAGCTAAGTGAATTGAAAATTCAATGCGATAGAGGGGGATTGAGAATTAATGCAAATAAATGCCCTTCTCCAGAAAGAGAAAAGCCAAGGTTAACATTAAAATAGGAAGGCCGAAAATGGAATAGGTGGATCAGTTAAGCAAGCTAGGCGAAGAGAATTTCACAAGGAGGAGGGGGTAGATGAGAGGGACGTTGGGTAGGAATATTAAGAAAAGACTCGTAAAAACTTTGATATGGAGCGTAGTAATGTACGGTGCGGAAACGTGGTCATTGAAGCAGGAGGATAGACGTAGATTGGAGGCTTTTGAAATGTGGGAGTGGAGAAGATTGAAGAAGGTGAAATAGACAGAGAAGAAAGCAAATGAGGAAGTACTTGGTAAGGTGGGCGAAGAGAGGGGTTTGTTGGGAGAAATCCTATGGAGGCAGGAAAAGTGGATGAAGGGGGTATTTACCGGCAGCTGGATGTTGAAGTCTGTAATTGAGGGGAGAAAGTTAGGCAAACGAGGAAAGGGAAGGAACAGGATAGGAATGTTGGACGGGATGAAGGGAGGAAGAATATACTCATAGATGAAGAGGGACCTGATGTAGAGTAAGATGTTTCTTTTTGCTATGAGTCACAAAATATTTATTTAGGATCTGTGTCCATCCAAAAACCTACCTTAACCGGTAGATTATTCATTTACAGGGAAATATATATAAGGAAAATGGAGAGGAACATTCATAAAATTCCAACATTGGAGAGGTGGGGAAGGCGGAATCAGTCAAACCACGAACGTATAATATTTTCTTGACCGGGACTGGTCATGGAAATTGGGAGGGGTTAATGTCCATAGACGGAAGTCACGGGCTGAGAGGGAGAAGGGGACGGAGCGCTTTGTATCAGGTGGATGGCAGTTGTCGAAATGAAGACACTGATGATCAATGGTTGGTTTAATGTGGACTCAGGTGTAAAATGTATTGTTTTGGAGGTGAATGTCGATATCTAGGAAAGTGATATTCGAGTTGGATATAGAAGAAGTGAAAGATACTGAGGAGGAGGAGTTGAGAGAGGAAATAAAAGAGGATAAAGTTTCGCGTCCGTGGGACCAAAGGAGGAAAATATCATCGATGTAGCGGGCCCAGAAGAATGGTTTGAGGGTTTGTTGTTGCAATAAGTCATGTTCAAGTTTACCCATAAAAAGATTGCCTTAAGGAGGAGCCTTACGTGTGGCCATTGCAGTGCCTTTTATTTGCAAATATCTTTTGTTTTTGAATTGAAAAGCATTTTTGGTGAGGACGACTTTGCGCAGTTCGACGGGGAAATGTTCAGGGATTAGTTCATGCATGTACATTTATTTATCCAAAGGTGTATGCATTGCAAGTATTTAAATTCAATGTGCTCTCTAATGATTTTCAACAAGCAGGCGCATTGAAACATTTATAGGCTCTGAATTGTGTGGAATGGAACCATTGTGATATTCGCACCAACCAAAAGCCCAATTATTATGCCTACCGATTTATCAGACTCTTTTCAAATTTGGAATATCCCTCTTGAATTGTATCACCATGTCGTTTAGGCCACGCTCCGCGAGACGCCTCTTCCGTAGCTACGTAGTATGTTTTTTCGCGATTCAAGAAGAAATTCCACTTTTTTTCGTTATATGAAAGGCTTCTCCTTCTTTTTCTCCAACCCTTCATTTGTGCGCTCGGGAGCAGTTGGGGGGTGCTTTGATAGTGAGGAGCGGGGAAGGAGGAGGAGGGGGCGGGGGGGGGTGCGAGAGACTGATGATCTCAATTACCCCTGGAATATTTTCTCCCGGGCCGTCATCCAGACTCACAGCGGACGTAAACGCCCCCCTCTCCCGCGCATCAACGCCGTCGGATTCACCACTCGCTCAAGTCAGTGAGTGAGTGCATCAGCGGTTCAATGAAACGCCCTTCTGGGGCGCCGGGAGCCAGGCGGATGGTGGCGCAGGGGGTGATCGCACCCCCCTTCTCGCGGCACCCACTCTTTGAAGCGATCCAGCGGACGGGCTTCTTATCCGCTCCTCCACCCTAATGAGCGCGCCAGGGGGGCGGGGGGAAGGGGCGAGAATCAACGCCCCCGTTCATGGCCCCGCTTTGACCGTCGGCGAACTCACTGACTGCTTTTTCCACACACGTCGGTCACCTCCACCCCGCCATCCCCGCCGACACCTGCCCCCCCCCGCCTTTCGTCCACTCGGCTACCCTCGAGGCGACTGATGTTTAGACAGGTGACGAGGGAGACGCGCTCCCCTGCTAAGCCGGGTGGAATGTGAGTGAAGAGAGTCAAGAGCAAATAATCCAGCCGGAGTGACCGCTGTTTCAATACTCTCTTTTTCATCAATTACGACTGCATCAAATGAACATTTTAAAGCTTTATTTTTTTAGTACAAAGGATAGCGTGGGTACGCAGAGAGGAATATGATCTAAATTTAAGCATTTAAAATGCCACAGTGACGGGCGTCGCACGATGGAAATCCTTCATGATGAAAGAAGACACTTTGCTTTTCCGCATAGGATTTTTTTATTACGACCATTGCTGCGTTACGGCGTAACGTATTCAGATACTAGAAGATTTTACTCTGTAGCGAAACCTAGGTTGTAATAAAAAAATTATATGTGCAAAAGCAAAGTACCTTCTTTCATCATTTAAAATGCATCAGTTACAAAGAGCCAATGACCTGGACCGGGATTTGAACCCATTCCCTTCGTTATTTGGTGGAGTGCTGTTGCCAATTAAGCTACTGAAATATCCTCTTAAAAACAAAAGCACTCGACCGGACACTGAAGACTTTGCGTTCCAATCTAAGGCGAATGATTTTTGCACACATGAAAAGATGCACTTTAATGCGAAGTAGTGGATGACTCGATTAAAGTTCCTGTGTACGGCAGTTCTTTGAATTTGAGAATTGTACGTGACTGAATAAGTTATTTGCCTGATTTCGTTTTAAAACTTTGTTTTCATTCTTTGGAGTAATAACAATAATACTCTAATGACTGTACCATATATTAGATTACTTCATTTCGTTTTTAGCGTAGCTCTACTCGTTTCATGTTGGGGTATTACGAGAATAAATCCCATTCAATTATAACAAGACATGCGTACTCATTCTGTTTGCTATGGGAGCAATTTTTACGGAATATCTTTCTCCTGTAATCCGCTAAAGCTGCTCACCATTTCAATCGCCCACCTCTCTCTCTGTGCGCCTTGTTCCTATCTGAATGAGTATAAGTTCCACGAAACGAATTCTGCTTTGACAAAAGGCGAATGCACGCCCCTACTTCCATCAAGGTAAGCTGCTGGGATAGTAGTGAGCGAGTGTTTGTTTAAAATTCAAGGCCGACGTTAAATAGGCATCAGATCGTTAAGTCTTGCTCGAAATCCCCGAGATTTCAATGGAATTCCGCGAATCCGGGTATAAATCATCGCATGTATAGGTTAGAAGTGATCCACGGCGAAAAAAAATTAATGGACAAAGATTTGAACTCCATATCCCTCCTTTTATCCGGCTCGACGGGAAACCAATCACTCCACCAACCTTCGTAATGAATTTTCACAGCGAAGAGGAATCTTATGAACTAGGAGATCGCTTCACTGGGTCACGAAGAGAGCAGGTAAATCGACTGACGATCACGCAAAATTCACGCCACGTGCAGTCCGATGTGATTCGAAACTCCGTGGAGCAATCGACGATGAAAACTTCCAGGGAAAGGGATAATTAAATACGATTCATTTCATTACATTTTTCGTTACTTATTCCTAGACACTATCACATATCTAAACTTGGATATTTATTCTATAACATTTTTCCTCGTATTCCTTATGACCATCGTGCATTTCTCATTGTTTTGTGAGACGGAATACTTTAAACCAGTTTTTTAATTGATTCTTTTAGCATCATATTCACGCGAGCGTGAGTCAAGTGAATGCCTTCAAACTACATGCATACGTAGTGCCAATGCCAATTTTCTTTTCCCCCACGTTGCTCTTATGAGTGGACCACGACTGGCAGCATGACACCAGAACGCAACTACCATTGTAAGTATGACCGCTCCACACGCAACGTGCACCACAGAGAAACAACGATCTCTCATTCGTTTAGTCGGTGGTAAGGAAACGAAACATAACTGAATTCATCGACGAATTAAAGTTCAGAATGGCGATGCACACGTATTCCACTTGGGCAATCGAGTCGTACCATTTTTGTTATTTCCGCAACGGACTCCCAGGTCAACCAGGTCAGGCACACACGCCTTTCTGCGAAGGCAGTGGTTTTTAGAGCAGTTAAGGCTATGGTTATTTTAGATGCATCCGTGAACTTTCGAAGCGCTGAAATACTTTAATTACACAAAAAGGGGACTACACATTAAAATTGCACGAGTGAAACCTTTAGTATTCAAGAAATTACGAGATCAAAAATATTTAAATTTTAAGGGCTTTTTAATTTGTTTTACCCACGCACAAGCGACTCCTTCTCCTGGTGGGCAAGTGGAATTATCTTGTTTTTAATTATTTCAGGAAACATACTCCCTTTTACTTACTGATTCACTGATTTCTTCCATCATGCTCACTCCTTCATATTCTACCTTGGCCTCTATCACGGTCTCGCGTCACTGTTCATGCATTCTCTCCTGCTCCCGTAACTCCTAATACTCCCCCCCCCCGAGTTTCCTCGGCCATATCCACCAGTGACTTTTTCTGCATAAGTGTACCTCTGAATTTTTTAAAGGCGTTCACTTTCCTCTCTTCTATGCTCATTTTGATGCAGATTTAATTTACTCTCTCTCGGTACATCACTAAGCAACATTCTTGCATCCAACTTTCTTACTTCTCTAATACATATTCTTTCAAATTCCACTACCTTTTCACCGTTTATTTTTCTTATGTTTGCCCCAGGCCCTCTTCAAGTAAGTACTCCCCGCCCACCGCCGCATTTGACCGACATGCACGCTCAGGTACACGGCCAAAACCCAGTTCCGCTTCCGTGCCAGAGTGTGGCGGGTGGTGCCGTGTGGTGCTCTACCATATTCACCGCCTCATTAAACTGCCTTCCTTTTCATTTGCTCCACATTGCCTTTCTGCGCGAATACGCACGCCGCTAAAATGCTTTCATGAATGCCATCAAATTTTGTAAAACATTATGCCAAGAGCCCGAAAATATCCACATTTTTGCTTATTTTGCCACTTTCCTTCATTAGCCAATCATTTATCCAGTTCTCCTTTTTTCCAACAGAAGTACTCTCAGTTTTCTCTCTCTCGCGGAAGACGCTCAGATGTCTCCGCAGACAGGACGTCCTCTCAGAATAGCCTCGTGCATGGAAATGTGTGATGCCGATGGATATTATTTGTTAATATCACCTGTAAAATATTCCAATCTCTTGGAACCAAAGCCAGTAGTTTCCCCATCTGTTCACATTGGGAGGCGTGCCCGAGAGGGGCGGTGGCGGGCAGGAGAGCGAAACTGAATCCTCAGCAAGAGGTGGAGGAATTTAATCCGCGAGGTGACCCGCCGCTCCATCGCAATCTCAAAAGGTGTTTGTTTTAAGATTTTTTGCGAAAGTGAAAAGAGTTGAAAAGTAATAATAGAAACAATAAAATAAGATGTTGATGCAATTAATAAGGGAAAATGAGGATACTTAGACTAAAATAACACTGTACGTATCTTATCACGTTCGTTTTCAGTTATTCTAATCCCTATCGCACATCGAAATGCGTCGTTAGTTGACAACGACATGTGGTGACGTGTGGTGCAAGGGATGTTGAAATAGGACGTGCGCTCGTGGGTGCGAGATGTCGAGGAAGGACGGACGTTGTGTGAAAACGAACCCAAGAGGAAGCCTCTTGGCTACCGACCAGCAGCGATTTTGGAGTTGGGAAAAGGAACACTTAAAGGAGTGGCCATAGAATTATGGCCAAGACGTAAAAAAAGCATTTGTACCCGAGAGAATTATGCTGAGAAGTAACCGAGGTTTTAAACTTTCAGGCATGAGTCACGGCTTTAAAGAAAAAAGTACCGCGAGATACCTTCATGTATTGAAGTTTCCATGGGAAACCTCAAAACTTAAAGGTACCTCGTAATCATGTTTTGGTTAATTCGGGTATTAGTAATATTTTTAAATTATCTCTGGAGTCCAAATCAACAAATATCTGCCTCATACGTAAAATATTCAAATGCAATCTTAGGAGAAATAAGAATATTAATTAAGGGGCCATCGTCAACAATGACTTTCAATCATTATAATCATCCTTTTTGGGACCCTGGTCTCCCATTTTACTGCCCTCCAGTCTTTTCGGCTCTCTGCTCTTATCATCCCAAGTCCCGCCTCCTTTCTATTATATCCCACCACTTTTTCCCTTTTGGTCTCCCCTTCGACATGGATTGCGAATCAGAAACTTCATTGTCATACTGATGCAGCTCACCCCCAATGCGCGCATTCCATCCTCCTTATTCATCGACATTTTCTCTCTCTTACTACTACATATAGTTCAGCGAGTATTTCCTGATTCGTTCACATTCCCCAGGCCGTTGCCTATTGCGCCGCGCCATGATATATTCTTCTAAATATTTTCCTTAGCCACCTTTCAAGTAATTTCTCATCTATTATGACGCGTATCCACCCTTCCACTCTTAGCATAACTATCGCGCGTTTAACCGTTCTATAAGTAATGAGTTCAGCATTCATTCTCCATATTCTGTTTAAGAAAAACACTCTTTGCCATCCACGACTCTCCCATTACTAATGCTATCTCCACCCCTTCAGGAGCCGGCATATTCCTCCTCCCCCCCCCATGGAAAAGAGGAGTGGCAGGAAGCAGAGATCCAGTTAATTGCATCTGGGAATGCTCCATTCCTCCCCCTCCAGTCTCCCCCTTCACACCCCTCCTTAGACCCCACCCTCAGCCCCCTCAATCCCGTCTCCTTTCTTTCCTCCCTTCCCGATGCCACGCCCACCCTTTGCTTCCTTTCAGAGCGCTTTCGAAGGGGGAAGAGTGGCTTTTGTAGTGGGGGGGGGAGATGGAAAACGGACCATGCGGTTTGGTTTGATGGTGCAGGTAAGGACCCAAACACACACGCACACTCGGACGACGTGCGGAGCACACAATTACGAGTCACTCGATGGTGTGTTTGGTGCTTATGCGTGGTATCGACCCTCAAACACAGCCCCTGAACAGCATCATAGTACGATCGGGTCCTGGAAGCTGTGTGCGTGCCAGAGATGAAGGGAGGGAGTGAGTGACCTACTTCTATTCGCGCACCTGCCCGCCGTCGAATGCGGTGCCTACACCTGTCTGGAAGAGTGCTAAATTATCGGCGGCATTAGTCTGAATAATTCCGAGCAGCGGTTACTGAGTGTGGGCAGGGCGTTTGGGGAGGGAATGCGGGTGGTAGAATTGGATAGCTCGGGATCCTCGAGGTGATTCAATTCCTCTCAACCCCTGGGAGGAGCCACTCCCTCTCCTCACTCCACCAAATGCCACCGGAATATTAGGTTAAGGACTCGAAATTGTCCAACACACTCACACGAGTTTGCCACGGCACGGTCTCGGAATTCCCGAAAATTCTCGATACTTATAGCACACAAATATTGCCTGCAATAAGTATCTAGATTAGCTATCTCTCCCATTAAACGAAAACGCGCCAGACATTATTCACCGCTAATAAAAATTACTATTTGAGGCACCCACCCCAAAATTTTGGACTTCATCTCATTTATGACCATGAATTATGTACTTTTAGATCATCTCCGCTAACTCTTACAGCAGAGGATTTCAATTATTTTAAAAGAGATCATTTTATATATATATACAAATATATATATATATATACAAATATATATATATATATATATATATATATATATATATATATATATATATATATATATATATATATATCCCTCCCCAGACTACAACCTTGACGTGGTGGAAGGGCTTAGGTGACCCCTAGAGCTGTGCTGGCGGGAATAATAATAATTGCTCCTGGTAGGGTCACCCATGCCAGATAGGTCGAAGGTTAGGTGACAGACGAAAGGTAGTCCAGCAGCGTCTGTTCCTCAGTGAGGCGGCTGCAATGGCGTCTGACCCCAGTGGGATGGCCAGTAAGTGATGGTGTCACGTTAAAAACACTATTGAGGAAGGCAACGGGAAACCACCTCAATTATCATTCCCAAGATTTAAATGATGGAAAAAACAGAGATTTTGAGTCCTGGCAACTATGGGGCTCGGCCCAATAGGCCGTGTGTCGTGCCCGGCAGCTTTGGAGGCAAAGCTTCCGCGGTCGTCATCCCACGAAACCCTTACAGGGAAAAAACAGCAGCAGAAGGCCAGAAGACGCAGGAAAAGAAGAGCAAATTAGTTAGAATAGGAACGTGGAATGTTAGGACAATGATGAGGACAGAGAAATTGGAGAATGTTAAGCGAGAGATGGAAAGGGGAAAAATAGATATTTTAGGTCTATGCGAGGTGAGATGGAAAGATAGCGGGGATTACTGGAGTGATAAGTATAGAATAATATACAGCGGTGGGGACGAGAGCCAACGAGGGGTTGCCATAGTATTAAATGAAGAGGTAGGAAGAAGCGTAGTCAACATAGAGCAGGTAACGGATAGAATACTACAAGTGGAGATAAAAGCTGAACCGACGAACTTAGTTATTATTCAGGTATACATACCTTAATATATATATATATATATATATATATATATATATATATATATATATATATATATATATATATATATATATATATATATATATATACGCAAGCTATAGTGATTTTTCGGGTACCAGGTCTACCTGGGAAACCCTAACCGGCACAGGGAAAGGAACTGGCCCCCCTAATGTGTGAATTTCACACGCCGTATATAGGGTTAGTACTGGGTGATCTCTACCATCACCAACTAAAACCGACCTTCGGGTTGATTACTGTGTTTCTATTTGCGTAAGACTCCAAGTCTTACTTTAAGGCAACGATCTACAATGTGAGTTTTCTTTTATTTGTTATCTTTTTATTTGTCAATTTTCAAAGAAACTGTGGGAGATGCCGCAACAGTAACTTTTAACGGAGTCATCCGCCGCAATTTAGTGAAATGCTTTACACACTTTTTGCAATTCGTCTATGTTGCTGTGATCATACGAGTTATTGTTTTTATTTTATCTTCTTAAGGTGGAAGTTTTCTTTGGTGACTCCGCTACAGAAAAATAATGAAATCATATGAATATTGTGTTTTGTCGAGGAGGTGATGATGTTGGCTCCTCTTTTACTAGGGTGGAAAAAAATGGAAAAATGAACTTGAGACTAGGATAATTAATTGCTAATGGCCAGGTAATAGAGGGGAAATTCAGTCATCTTTGAAATTTAATAATAATCGGCGGAAAGAGGTAAATTATAATAAGAATATATAAGAAAGCAATAGCCTTATATAGTTGAATTTTAAACGTATCAATGGGTTTAAACTTAAACCAAAGAAGAAATTTTCTATCGACTTTGATTAGGAGGATTTTTTCTAATGGACTAAAAACTGTAATGATAATGGACTTTGTTTAGAATAACGGTATAATTGCAATCGTGGTGACGTAGAACACTGAGTTAAATGGAAAGATAAGGTAAAGAGCATGAAGATCCTACGAAATATGGAGAGACCAGCTAATATCACGAAAATCACGACTGTGAGAAAGAGATGTGTGCATAGGGAACATGCGGGTAGCCTGAGAACCACTTACGGGCCATAATAGAAGGAATAATAAACGGAAATTCCGTAATATGAATATATTAAGCAGACGGTGGAGTGTCTTCGTGGGGTGAAGTTCATATATGAGTGGAGATTAAGAGATTCGCTGAATAGAGACACCGTCGCCAAAGTGCAATTACCGCAAATCAGTCGACAGATCGCTAGCCAAGGGAGAGGAAGACAGAATGGACCCCGTGAACCCTGACTGAAAGGAGCCATTGCACCTCCTAGCCCACCGCGGACCCTCCAGGCCCTCTCTTGCTCCACTCCCCCCTTTACCCCCTCCCCATCCGAAGAGGAGGAATGGAGGGGTGATCCAGGGCCGGACCTCCGGGGTCGGACGTTCGCCGCTTTACCCGGGAAAGGAGGGAGAGAGAAGGCGGGATGGAATTTCAATTTTAAGAAGTCTCGCGCGACTCAGATTAATTAAAAACATACCATATAACCTACCTGCTGGGATCAACTCGTGGAGGAGAGAGGAGAAGGGGTCCCCGGGGACGGCACCCAGAAGAGGAAAGGTCAAAGGAGGCAGGGGGCCAACGACACGGTCCGGGGACAACAAGAGGGCGAAAGAGAGAATGGGTTTCATTTGGGACTTTTGTGGCATTAGCACTCCTGGTTCTCGGAACTGAAATGATATCGCTGCTGGCTGAATTACTGCAGCT
This sequence comes from Hetaerina americana, assembly GCF_022747635.1. Taxonomy (NCBI): domain Eukaryota; kingdom Metazoa; phylum Arthropoda; class Insecta; order Odonata; family Calopterygidae; genus Hetaerina; species Hetaerina americana. Next base: position 2,682,682 of record NW_027286986.1, on the reverse strand, counting down.
AGTTTCTTGAGCTCCGAATAAAAACGGGCTAAGGGGTCGAAGGACGGATATCAGTACGCGGCCCTTAAGTATTAAGGGATGACTATCCGGGAATTTCTAATGGAACAGAGGAAACCAATGGAAGAATGAATTAGTTGAATGAGAAGGAATTCTGTTCTCACAGTGCGAGGCGTATGCATTTTTATTGGTTGCTAAGATTAAACCAACTGTTTAATCATTTATGTATTAAAAAAACTGTTTTAACTCATCAAATTATTTTTACTCAAGATGTTACAACAACTGCTGTAAAAAAGCAAAGAATTGCATGTGTGGAGAAGGGAGGAGTTAACCTTACGCAAAGCCCAAGTCAAAAGTGAAATTCATAAATTTTCAGGGTACCAGATCATTTGTTTTCCTTGTCTCCTACGTAATTCTGTGACCCGTGTCTCTAACAAATATAATTATCAGCAGTTTCCTCCGATTATAGATTCCAAATAGTTGTAGAGATGATAAGCATTTATTTCCTGCGATCGCCGGGAAGTATTTAAGGAAGTACTTTTACCTTTTCTTACTACCGATTTCGTAGGGCGTGTACTATGCCTTATGGACTACTATGTCTCACATGGGTCCCTGGCAGACCTTTCGCAGCATCGCATAGATTTTAGCCAGGGTACGCTAGTAATGATCATTAGGGGAGAGGGGGGCTGACAGGTGAGGCCATTTGTGACATGGGTGTGTCATTTGGTGGATATAGGAGTTAGAGGAAATAGGGTAATAAGGGTGAAGAGATATCCAGGCATTAGCTGGCCCTTAATAACGAAAGGCGCCACGGGTTCACAGTTCAATATACAATATGAAGGACGGCGTACTTAACTTGAAGTGCTATTCACATGAGGTCCAAGTAGAGATGGGAATACCACTGATAAATCCCGCCACTGCATCAATCCTGGACTCTCAGCGTGGGAAGCTAGTACACTCCTCAACTCGCCACCCTTATTCCCCGTTATATAGGAGCATCATCAGGGCTTTAAACCAGAGACCTTCCCTTAGCTTCCGAATTGTTTTCGTTAAATCATATTATGCATTAAAGCGATGTCTTCTTTTGACTTTCATTTTGGAAACTGACCTTTGGTTTTCTAATGTTTGCGGTTAGAGGGGGCGATATCTGGCTCGGTTTCGATTTTTCGAAAAGCTCTCACTGTTAGGCATAGCGAAAATAATATTTACTTCTTTTTTGCTTAAAGCTTAATAGTCACTTAACTTCTTTTTAAGTCAAGTGATTCGAGTGACTAGTTTCCGTTCAGAGTATCAATGAAAGAACTGAAAACAATAAAATTTAAAAAATAAGTGATTCCGCTTTGATATATCCATAGATTTTGATGAACGCCGGTGAACGGAAATTTTTCGGGTACAAGAGAGTGAGTGATTTCTCCGCGTCTAAACGTTGTAAGAAATCATTAAATTAGGGCGCCCTGCATTTTCGATGAGAATGGTTGCATTGATTTGCAAATGTACCCATTCATAGAGTAATTTTATTTTTGGGCCACTGAATTGTGAGTGATTAGCGTTTTGAATTCGGAAAAAAACAGAAAATGTTGTTTTCGTCGTTCCCCCATTCGTGCAAACAAAATAAAAATGATCCATCATTTGTTTTAATACTCAAGCATAATTTGTCTCGATCCGATCCATATTCTAAATCTAAACGACATCGAGAAATTAATTGAAATCTTAAGGAATGTTATGATAAACTAAAAACATTATTTGGTCAGTAAATTTAACACCCGGCTCCTCTTTACCAAACATAACTCAATTTACGTACATGATGCATGAAACTAAAAAGTAAGGTAGACAAAAAATTACCCCAAAACTTACGCCAATAACTTATTTATTCGTGTATTGTGCCGTATGTTGAATCCTCTTTTATCTGTCAACGACTAATTGTTCCGCATGCTTACGTTAGCTAATTCAATTAAGTTTCTTATCTGATCATTAGCTCTTGAAAACCTGGCTATAAATTGTCCTTTATTCAAAGTATGAATTCATTCATTTTATTTCCTGCATAATTTGATTTGCACTCTAATCGCTCGTCCCGCCAGAAAAATGAAGTAGACCAAAGGTTAAGAATATCTGCACTGTTCCCGGCAGCAACCGCTACTTTGTGTTCCCAGGAGTGATTCTGCAGCGTATTAATAATAAAATTAAAAGGAATTTAATAACTAGTGCGGAAGTTACATTATCGAAAGCCGGAAGTAACTGTGGTTTTCGAAAATAGTTTTAAGTACAGCACAGCATCACTGATATGACGTTTTAATAGCAGTGTTATCAATGTGAGACCCAGAATATTGATGTCAATGTTATGAATGATAACGCCAAAATTCAATGCCGTGAATTTTTTTTAAAAGAGATGGTCAGTCATACGCCGAATGCAAAGTATTTTATTTCAAAAGGCTGCTTATTTATTGGAATTAAAATGTTTTGCCTTGGAACATAATTTAGCTCGTGTTTGAAATAATTTATCAGTAACGGTAACAAACGCCCTTGCATCATGTTTTATTAAGATCAGAATATGACATTCAGAAAATCTTGGTTTTGATACACAGGATAAATAATCATCGCGCCTCGTGCAATCCCTCCTCCCCGTCTGCGGGTCTCTCCATTCCAAACTCTGCCTCCCATCATAACACCCCCTTCAACCATTTCTACAGTGTTTCCGGTCTAGTGTCCCTTCACCCATTTGTGATGACCCTCTAGAATTAAAAACTTTTGAAATGGCAAATATATACGTATGGCTTTGCTCGGCCAATCAATATGCGGGACTCAACGTCGTTCACTAATAAGAATGGCTGAAGTGTTACTTGGTGGAAGCGATTCATATCGGAAGGAAAATACTTTGTTCTTCCGCATGTGTTTTGTCTTTCGCGGCCTGGGTCTCGACTTACAAAGTCCTGATCACGACTTTTTAAGTTGAACCCTGGATCTTGGATGTTGCAGTGTGTATGATACTAGAATCCTAGACAAAATATGGCTTCAAACTTTACTGGACACTTACAAATAATCCTGTGAAACTTCGCGTAGAGCGGTTTTTTACCGTTATGGGGCAAAATTACATTGTTGACCTAATTTAATATTCTTCCTCTTTCATTCACAAATGAAGAGAAAGGGGATCAAGATGGTGCGGGGGCTAATGTACTGGCTTCCCACCCAGAGGGCGCGGCTGCAAATCCCGGCGGTGTTGAATATTTTTCAGAGGTATCTCGATCCTTACTTGAGGTGCTTTGTGGAGGGCACTTTGAGTGAGTACGCCGTCCGTCGGATGGGACGTTAAACTGCGGACCCCTTGGCGCCTTTTGTAAAGAGTAGGCTAATGCCGACGCCGGGTTTCTCTCCACCCTTCATCCTTTCCTGACCATCCCCTATGGCGCAAATGACCTCAGCTGTCGGTCACAGCCTCCCCTCAAAACTACTACTATGAAGAGAAAGCACCGTAACTGTGTGATTGTCAAGGTTACAGACGCGAGACGGAAGATGGTTAGGGGTGGAAGGACATGAGTTGGAAGGCCATCTGATCTATCATGTGAATTTCATAAACAATACATAAGGCCCTGAAATAAACTACTCACATATTAAGTGAGCTCTACCTTCAACTATCAAGTAATATTCAAGTAATTGCATACTCGGGTTGTTTGGTTTTACTCTGATATTACATATACGCACCAACCTGCTTACCACGCGGTTAGTGGGCATCTTAATGCGTCTTCAATGAGGAGTTCTATATCAATTTTAAGCAGCACATTTAGCTTTAATTTCTAAATACCATTTTCTATCTAATCCTTCTTACAATCTGGTCTCACCCAGTTTGATATAACCCCTGCATGGACATCACGCCACTCTTTCTCGTACACAGTATACTTACACCAGTATAAATATAAGTCCACCTCACATTTTTTGTTCAGGTTTGCCACTTTTACCCCTTGTTTCTATCACTGAATGCGTAGACTACAAGGGTGCCAGTAGTGTAATGGCTTTTGGCCTCGGATATCAACGAGAGAGTCGCTTAGAATTCATACACAAGGAATTTCATCCAATCTTAGAGGCGCGATTTAGAGCCACTAACGTACTTACACCACTACGAAAGAAATCAAATGTTGGCACAGAGAAACAAACTATCGTCCCCTGACCTCTTAATGAGTGAATTTATTGCGCTGTCGTGAGAGTAGCGTAGAGAGAGAGGGTTTCACTTGTCATATCAATCCGCGATTTCATTCCTGTGGGAAGGAATTCGTGATACAAATATTTATAGAATTATAATTTTCTCATACCTTAGAGAGTTAAACGGGTAATTTGTTGTTTGCATTTTCAAATATTTTGTTAAAATCCTATCCATACTGCCTTTCACTTCGATTCGCGTCCGTTTGACCTAGACTCAATTAACAGTTTTTAACAGAAAGTTCCTTATTAATCTTGCATTGCTTACTTGGGAATCAAACGAAATATTAATATTATTTTAATATCGTATTATAATGGAAAGAAATATTATTCACATTACGATGTTACAAAAAAATATATACATATGTAAGGCATTTTAAGTTAATTTCGAATGTAGTTATATCGGTTTTTTCTGGAATTATAACGAATTCTGAAGGTTCAAGTCTCTAATTGTTTACGGAACTCGTGAAAAATAATTACCTTACAAGTAACTTTTCTGTTTGCAACTAAAATTTTTTATTATCATGTATTAGGTTTGCAGGTAGTGTTTGCCCATGTAAATTGTATATTTGTTCCCAAAGCTATGGATCGCAAAGAATTTGAGGTTATTAGCTAATTAAAATAAACCTTCAGGAGATAACTCGTGACTTTGATTTATTTGGTTTCGCCTGAAAACGAAAAGGCAAATGAAAAATAAATGCCAATAACCAAATTATTCATGGATCCAATATATAATTGGAAATAAAATCTATTCGTACCCGCGAGTATGAATCGTTTGATTGCTAATACTTAACATGCTAACATTTCTCTTGAATACTTCGTAACAGCTCAAGAAATGTCCTATCAATACTTTAAAAAAATTCTTTCCCTGATTGCTGCTGCTCATAATGCTTCAAATCATCTTCATGGGGACGAAGTTATTTTAATTCTTTCTCAAAAATTGCAAAAGGGAACCGTGAGTGCTTTGCCGCTGGACCGAGAAAGATTAGCGAGTAAATTGGGTCTGCGCTCCCCGAAAACTCAGAAAGCACATGTTTTGACTCATTACGGAAATGTCTGACGATGGCCAGTGATTGGCAACCGACCAAGATCATCGAACCGACATAGCTGCACCATGCCGTCGTTTACTCAACTAACCGCTGAATTCATCGCCTACTTCCTGCTGACCAACGGTCCCAGGGAGAGGCGCCTATTTTCATTCATTTAAAGGAAAAAACGGAAACTTGGTCCCAGTTTCAAAGCCATATGAAGTGGGCAGGTAATCTTTCTTTTTCCAGGAAGTGAAGTCGGAGGGAGTGCATGTGCGATGCCTCCTGCTTTCTTATTTGCTCTTATTACTTTTCGTGTAATCTTTTTATGTACATGTGTATTCCTTCGCTCTCGCCAAGTTACTCTTCGTTTTACAACAGCCTCCTGCTCATTCCTCGACTTTTCGTTCCCTGTATTCCTTCAATAGGACGCTTGCATTCTTCCCCTTTCTTTCTTATTCTTTCTATCGTAGCGTTCGTGTGGAACGTCGCACGTATTAATCAGAGGCAATAAAATTTGAATAGCAAGCCAAAGAAGAATTATGTCCTCCGTCATATGGCCCCGTTTGACGGATGCATGCGATTACTATATGTGGTCGAATAAAATTTGAAACGAACTCAGGATACCATTTATGTAGAAAAGAGAAACATTTCATGCAAGATTTTTCCCAAATATAAGTAGAATAAACCTGGGGAAAAAATATTTTTCAAATCAATTCAAAAATTGCTAAAATTCTTCATAAGAGCACCCGACACACACCAATGCCAGTGCCTCCGCCAGTTGTGGTACGTGTACTTCCTGTCAGTCATCAACAGGACCCGCGTTCAGGCACCTCATGGAATCTTTGATATAATCCAGTGGTCCAAAATGGAACTCAAAGGGGGTGTACTTGAATCGTACTCAAAGACACTTATCTCGTCACCAGTAACCACCTATTCTCAAAAATGTAGGTATCTTTCACAGTGGACCAAGGCAAGAATGTCACACTGGTAGTCTTCCGACAGCACTTTGGAGACCATTTTGGTATTTCATTCTCACGGCTAAATCTTCTGTAAGAACGCAATGCACTGTGGATTTCTGAATATTGAATTTTTCTGCTAACATTTTGAAACTTGGAGGTCAGTCAAAATTGAGCCTGTGTCTCACTTTTTGCTGTTTCCATCACACTGTTTCGTTGAGGGATGTCCAAAGCTTTCCTCACAGTCAACCTCCTCGTTACCCTTCCAGAACATCCCGTACAAGCCGAAAACAATCACTTGGGACATTTATCTATCTCTAAAAGCATCCGCGATCATGGTTGTTGTGTCTGAACCCAATTTACCCAGCCTATAGCACAAATTTATTGCATTGAAAGTGGCATCGCGAAATCCTGAAATTCGACCCTCGAACAGGGTCTAGCTGCAATCCGCACACTTTTAATGTCCACAGGTAACTAAGGTGGGTCGCACTGCTTTCCCAAGATCCACCTATACATTTCCCTTCACAAATCACCACACCCCAGCCAGCTGTATCGGTGGCAAAAAATCATTCTGCTTATTTTTGGCACAGCGCCTGTATAACTGCACGTTTTTTAGGGATGTGTTCCCTAGCGCCGACTAGTGGACTATTTTTTACGTGTAAAAGTGAGCCCCAAATAAAAAAAGGCTTTAGGCATAAAGGTAGCCAGTTCATTAGAGGACGGAATAAAGTGATGTAGTGCACTGAAATTTCCATTGAAAGACTAATGATAATGACGATGTCCTAATGCGTCTTTACCATTGCCGTTAGAAAACACATGCGCGATTTATTTGATTTATAAATGACAGAAGAGCTTCTCACACGATCACAAAATGCCATGCTTTTGAATCACACCTCAACAATAGATATTTTTACTCGCGCCGTACATTCCGTTTGGTTTAATATATGCCGCGATCTTATCTCGGCCCAAAAGCTGCAAACATTTAATGCTTTTATTTCTGATCCTGCTCTTGCGAAAGTTTTTTTATATCCTCAAGCTATCACTTAGATGGCTCCTGCTTTAAATTTCCAGGAGACCTTGATGGAAGGCTAAAAACCGCGATTCAGAGATAGGTGGTCACGTCAATTCGCGCGAAATTCCGCCTAAGCTTGCGTTGGATAATGGAGAGGGCCCTGTCCGCGAATGCATATATCTTTCGGAAATGGAAAGAGAATGCTGCCCCGTGACTAGCTTTCACTGGAGCGTAAATCGAAACCTACTTTTTCCCCATTACCAAAATGAGTTTGGTATTTTCAGATATCGCGAAAATCCGTTGTGACTTATCTCCTCATAAAACACGGTGAATTCACCGTAGCGGGTGAATTTTTTCGCATAAGGAGATTTTTGTCATCGCTCCAGCCGTGAATCAGTGAGCGAGGGTTTTTACTTGCTTTATAACATGATTCACGATGCCATTCACCAAATGGATTGGGATGAACTAGTTAGCATTTATACGAATCCCCTCGACCATTATAAGGGGTAATATCCTATGGTTCAAGAGCGCTAATCATAAAGTTAACAACTTTGTGATAGTTTTAGAAATTTCATCCCCTTTATTTCTTCGTAAGTTATATACTCAAAAATGTTTAGGAAAATATAATTCTTAGTATTTTTTTGGGGTCACTTCATTGACGGCCATAATGCGTACGTTTATTCCCTTGTGACATCTGCCGCAAACTTTTATGAACGTATGGTGAATGCAATATTATAGAGCGAATTTTGCGGATAGTTGCCACAATTTTAATGTAAATTGCTATTTATCACACAGTGCATAATAAATATAATAATGGAAAATCACTGGTAAGGTATTATTAGTTACTAGTTTGAATTATTGTTGAAAGTACTTTTAAGAAATTGATTTCCAGAGTATTTTATTAAATTATATGCTGCTCAACTTATACGATACATGTCTCTCGATTGACAAGCATGAAACTGGGCAAATATATTTTGGGACTGATGGAATGAAGTTTTTAATTAATCATAGAAGTTTTTACTTCCAAAGTAACAACACTAACATAAAGGCCTTCCGTATTCCTATTCGAAATATTTTTTTGGGGCACTTTGACAGGTTTTCAAAATGCGATCCGCTCACTTCCATGTGGGATGCGTATGTCCGCGGGGAAAAGGTTAATTAGAGAGTTGATGAAGGTTCAGAGGAAATCCGCTAATTTCGTAATTTAACCCGAACTAAGCAATCGTGAAGGGTGTATTGCAGGATTTAGATTTCAAACCCATTCATTCACGAAGAGAGTAAGCAAAGACTGAAAGAAATTCCAAAACACTGCGGGAGTTCCCGCGACAATAACTTTTTAACGAAGTTATCCGCTAAATGTGCATTACATGGCAGCATTTTCTGGGTGTGAAAGTTATTCGCCTTGACTGGAATTCAAACCCAGATCCCTCGATGTCTGACCCAGTGCTTAGGTCAGTGAACCTAACGAGACGTCCTGTTACACTCCGAGAAATAGGTGAGGCCCCCTAAATTTTATTTCCACTGGGAGCACATTATTAAACCCCATATCATATATAGATCCCATCACCGAAGTAAAATAAGAGATTCTTATATTGTAAGTAACGCATTCATAAAAATTACGAACACATGCCGGAAAATGTTACCTCAAAGACTACTATTTAATGAATTAGTCAAACTTCATTAAATAGTAAAAATTCATTGAATAGTATATATATATATATATATATATATATATATATATATATATATATATATATATATATATATATGTTCGTGGGTCGCGGTAGTCCAGGGGGTAGAACGTTGGACTACTGATCACCTACAGCTCGACCCAAGCTATGTGATTTTTCGGGTACCGGATCTCCCTGGGAAACCATAACTGGCACAGGGAAAGGAACTGGCCCTGATGTGTGAATTTTCACACGCCGTCGGGCTTAGTACTGGGTGAACTCTACCATCACCTACTAAACCGACATTCGGGTTGATTACCGTGTTCATGGCTTATATACGTTTTCAAAATGCAAAATACCTGTCATAAATGGTGTTCTAATGCCCTCCACGGCACAGTATTGCTGTGACATGCAGGGCTTTGTTTAGATGTAGATGCACCGTCGGAGACTTAACGGTGAAAAAACAATTAAAGATAAACCCTTTCGAATTTTCGTCAATGCGAAATTATTTCATTTTTTATTCCAAATTTTTTCGATTAAGGTTCCTGGCACATCACGTCAATTCGCGTCATGCACATATTTGATTTGTATGGAAGATTTATGAGATTCACGCGTGAAAAAAATCACGGTAAACTCGTATTTTCAGCACCAAACTTATGCCTGTTTTTATGGAGCCAACATAAAATGAATTCATGATAAATGATATCAAATGAGTGCTTCAATGTTAGCATCAGGTCTACAAGGTGAGAGTGCCCGGAAATGTCACCCAAATGTAAATAGAACTCTACATAACGAATGGGCATACAGTTTATTCACAAAGGAAAAATTATATTCATGTCTTTACTAGAGAAATGTTAGAAACTGATGCAATAGGACTTTGACGGTCGTCTTGGGAAATTTTAAATTGAATATTTGTAGTGCGAATGGACGCTTCAAGATTAGTTGCAAGCAAGTTGAATCGTATATTTTCTGGGACGAAATATATGGATTTTTTCCCCATGTACGCTCTATCAAAGGTTACAGTGCGCTTCAAAATATTGTGCATGAATCATATCACGTAGATTACTGGCAATTAGTGAATCTAGAATAAATATGGGTCCATAAAAATTATTAATCTTGTTGGTATAATTTCCTTCTAGATTACTATAATTCAGAATAATTCCTTAAGCCTTTTCATATTCAAATCAGGAGCTGTTGTGATTATGGACATATTGGTAAAAAGAGAAAATAACAGTTTCTGTCGTGACTTTGTGGAAACCCTTCATCATGACACTCTTCTTTTCCACATAAAACTTTTTCAGTGGAAATGCTAAATGTTTTCTTCCAACATTTAAAAAAAATTGAAATATGTATATAGAATTAATATATGATAAAGCTTGAAATATTTTAGATTGTAAAACTCCAAAGAAAAATGTTATGTTACATTTGAAATAATAGCATGGGTGCCTTTTATCTTTGACACATTTGAGGCCGTGTGGGAAGAGGGTCAGCTTCAGTTGTCATACGCGTACTATGATAGAAGTAGCCTAAACAAAAATATAATGGCGTCCCTCAACACCTCAAATAAAAAGTATAAATTATTGATCAAAGTTATTCGTGTTTAATTCTTGATTAAAAATACCTTCACAGCGCTCACCCAAAGAGCCATTACGGCAATGAAAAGAGGAGAGATACTTGACTATTTTTAGACGAAAACGTGCAGAAATCATTTTTCATGTGAGTGGTTATATACTCTAAGAATAAAAATAATAATATTCAATATTAGACTGAGGTTTTGAAAATTGGTTTTGGCAGATTTTTTTATATTTTTTATTGAATTATCAGAATCATTTTCTCCATTTTGCCAATTGTTGTAACAAATAATTTGAAATCAAGTAATAGAGAAATGTTTCCATAATTCAATATAATCTAAGATATTTTTAAATAGGTTGAATATGGGAGTATATAATCTCTATCTGGGCCAAATAAATATGTGCTTGAAGCTGGTGATCATCGTAAACATGTCGTATCTTCGTTCAAAAGAGGAATGGCATTGGAATGTGAAACGGTGACAATTTATAGACTCCGCATACCTCCTAATCTAGGAGCTGGATCTCGCCGATACTTTGTTCGATCTTGGCTCATCACTTCCTCGCTAACAAGACTTCCAGATTTGAAAAATTAATTTCTTTCTAGAGGTCGTTCGATTCTTGTTCGTCACTTATCCAAAATGATGTAATTGCGATTTATATTATTTCAAAGTTTAAAGAGATGACTGATTACTTTTCATATTTTATTATTAATAATTTTTTCAGACAAAAGATAAAGAGCGCGGCTTTCATTCTGTTTTATACGATACTGTGAGTCACCGTAAAAACTCCAGGCAAGCCTCATATGCAGCAGCGCTAGGAATATAACTTCCACCTTATGCATTCTTTCTCTCAAACGCCCCTTCTACGTTACGACTGCATAGGAGAGTGTATGGGAAGGGAGACTTTGTGAGGGTATCAAACATTGGGTAAAACTTTGTGTGGGTAAACTTGAATTATTCTCAAAAAGGAATGGGAGACAGTCGGTCGCTCGCAGGCTATGTGATTGCATTAGTTGGAGTGCTTGTATCTAAATTTTTTTCCCATAGAAACCATATGAAGGAATGACAGGGCTTTTAATTATAATGGCATTAGACTCATAATGAATGCTAAACGACGAGAGCGTGATTGGAGACCAAAAGAGTTCCTCTCCTTATTGAAGTCAAGTTAGAGCGTTCAAGACCCTTTTGGAAGTTTCGCACTCGAAGCGTCTATTCGTTTTCGTGGAGTGAACGGTGGCCGCGGTGTCTTCAATAATCTGGCTAAAAATATACTTCCTTTCGTTCTATTTTTAACGCATTGCATAATAATGAACAATTATGCTCTCTTAGTGACAGGTTTCTCCGTTGAATCTCAATTAATTGGCTGAACATTCCGAATGTGGCCGATTAGATGCAAAATAACACTTCTGGGATGCCTTCACATTACGCACAATGTTCTAAAAAATATATCTGAATAGAAATCAAGCGTAGACAAGTGAATATTTATAAAAAAGAGAAAAAACTATGGAATAATCCGCAATGAATCATTTTTTATTCAGTAAATCGCTTCCTAGTCTAAAGCTCCTTGATAACCCGCACGTTGACGCAAGAGCGTGTGTTGGAAATGCGAGAGAACCAGTAATGCATGCCCAAATATACATATTTGAGATTTGCGGGTCCTCTTTATTTTTCGGGTACAAGATCTTCCCGGGAAACCATAACCGGCACAGGGAAAGGAACTGGCCCCCCTACCCTGATGTGTGAATTTCACACGCCGTATAGGGTTTAGTACTGGGTGAGCTCTACCATCACCTACTAAACCGACCTTCGGGTTGATTACTGTGTTCATATGTGAATATATTTAGTATTTTTCTTTATTACACACACACACACACTTATAAATAACAATGGTGTTTTTGTACGAGTGAATCTTACAGTTTTGCCTTTAGATTTAAAAAGATAGAGGTTTATGGTAAGATATTGCTACCAATGCTCAACATGCGAGGGTAGCAAGGGTAACAAGTACTTAAATCTGCCAGCGCCAGTGCTGTCCCTCTTATTTTTTCCTGGTGGTCCAATCTTCTTTGTTATCTCAGGCGTTCGGTGTCTCTGAAAAAAGGTGAAATGGACCTCGCGCATTCTGTGTCTTGCCTCTTATCTTAGTAATTCACTGACCCTCCATTCTGTTTCTTCCAGCTCATCAATCACGCTTACTCTTTTCCTGTACGAAATTCTGACGTGCTCTTGCGTTTTTTAGTTCCTTCGCGGTTTCCACAAGTCGTAGTTAAACTTGACTTAATTGGTAATTAAATATGAAATTAACTTTGAATTAAAAAGAAGTAATTTCCATGATATAAAAACGGATTTGATAAAGCCAAAATTAAAGAATGCTTTCCCGCAGATGATACTGATGTGAGTTGCGAAGAGCAATAAATATCATTTCGGGACGTGAAACGCATTTAAGCGGCAAAACTAGGAAAAAAAGGACGGTGTTCCCCATGAGCGGGTTCGTGAATTTAACTCTATAATCCAAACGGAAACTTCTGGTAGATCACTGCGGCTGTCGGGTGGGAAATTATGGATTGGAGCGATATTCAATCCCGGTTGTAGGCTCGATAATGAATCGAGGAGACGTGAGTCATGTGTCCCTGTGGCGTCACTAAATCCATTGCTGCTACTCCCCAAGACGGTGGCCCTATGCCTATGGCTCTGGCCCTGGCGCGCACACAAGTCCCCAGATATCCGTCCCTCTGTCGGAGAAACCGCACACCCGCTCACACTGAACACCCCGACTGCCCTTCGAGGGAGAGTGCGCTCACGCCAGGCATTGAGGGGGGCGTCTGCTAGTTGTGGGTCAACGGATTCCAGGGGCTGTCTGTCCCCGAATGGCTACAGTGTATACGATGGGAATGTTTTATTCCACGTTGCAGCGACCTTAGATCGATACCGGTTTCAATTAATCGAATGCGAATCAATTATTTATATAATTTAGACCTGCAATCGGTGCTGGCTCCTACGTACCTTGAAACACCGTGGATTCCTTCCTTAGTTACCGGTTAACTAAGATTGTTTCCAGAGGTACTGATATTTAGGATGCCGGTACCTAGGATACCTGACCTGGATACTTAGGTCTTCAGGTGTACGTTTCATATGGTTTTCGCTCTCATTGCAAAATACTCTTGATTAATACATATATCGTCCGTAGATGTCACTATTGGTGATCTTCAGCTCAACATCCTCCACATCCAAAGTTATTGCCTTACCCTATTGAATAATATCATCACCAGCACGGGAGAAGACCCCAATATTTACACACACACACACACACACACACACCACACACACACACACACACACACACACACACACACACACACACACACACACACACACACACACACACACACACACACACACACACACACACACACACACACACACACACACACACACACACACACACACACACACACACACACACACACACACACACACACACACACACACACACACACACACACACACACACACACACACACACACACACACACACACACACACACACACACACACACACACACACACACACACACACACACACACACACACACACACACACACACACACACACACACACACACACACACACACACACACACACACACACACACACACACACACACACACACACACACACACACACACACACACACACACACACACACACACACACACACACACACACACACACACACACACACACACACACACACACACACACACACACACACACACACACACACACACACACACACACACACACACACACACACACACACACACACACACACACACACACACACACACACACACACACACACACACACACACACACACACACACACACACACACACACACACACACACACACACACACACACACACACACACACACACACACACACACACACACACACACACACACACACACACACACACACACACACACACACACACACACACACACACACACACACACACACACACACACACACACACACACACACACACACACACACACACACACACACACACACACACACACACACACACACACACACACACACACACACACACACACACACACACACACACACACACACACACACACACACACACACACACACACACACACACACACACACACACACACACACACACACACACACACACACACACACACACACACACACACACACACACACACACACACACACACACACACACACACACACACACACACACACACACACACACACACACACACACACACACACACACACACACACACACACACACACACACACACACACACACACACACACACACACACACACACACACACACACACACACACACACACACACACACACACACACACACACACACACACACACACACACACACACACACACACACACACACACACACACACACACACACACCACACACACACACACACACACACACACACACACACACACACACACACACACACACACACACACACACACACACACACACACACACACACACACACACACACACACACACACACACACACACACACACACACACACACACACACACACACACACACACACACACACACACACACACACACACACACACACACACACACACACACACACACACACACACACACACACACACACACACACACACACACACACACACACACACACACACACACACACACACACACACACACACACACACACACACACACACACACACACACACACACACACACACACACACACACACACACACACACACACACACACACACACACACACACACACACACACACACACACACACACACACACACACACACACACACACACACACACACACACACACACACACACACACACACACACACACACACACACACACACACACACACACACACACACACACACACACACACACACACACACACACACACACACACACACACACACACACACACACACACACACACACACACACACACACACACACACACACACACACACACACACACACACACACACACACACACACACACACACACACACACACACACACACACACACACACACACACACACACACACACACACACACACACACACACACACACACACACACACACACACACACACACACACACACACACACACACACACACACACACACACACACACACACACACACACACACACACACACACACACACACACACACACACACACACACACACACACACACACACACACACACACACACACACACACACACACACACACACACACACACACACACACACACACACACACACACACACACACACACACACACACACACACACACACACACACACACACACACACACACACACACACACACACACACACACACACACACACACACACACACACACACACACACACACACACACACACACACACACACACACACACACACACACACACACACACACACACACACACACACACACACACACACACACACACACACACACACACACACACACACACACACACACACACACACACACACACACACACACACACACACACACACACACACACACACACACACACACACACACACACACACACACACACACACACACACACACACACACACACACACACACACACACACACACACACACACACACACACACACACACACACACACACACACACACACACACACACACACACACACACACACACACACACACACACACACACACACACACACACACACACACACACACACACACACACACACACACACACACACACACACACACACACACACACACACACACACACACACACACACACACACACACACACACACACACACACACACACACACACACACACACACACACACACACACACACACACACACACACACACACACACACACACACACACACACACACACACACACACACACACACACACACACACACACACACACACACACACACACACACACACACACACACACACACACACACACACACACACACACACACACACACACACACACACACACACACACACACACACACACACACACACACACACACACACACACACACACACACACACACACACACACACACACACACACACACACACACACACACACACACACACACACACACACACACACACACACACACACACACACACACACACACACACACACACACACACACACACACACACACACACACACACACACACACACACACACACACACACACACACACACACACACACACACACACACACACACACACACACACACACACACACACACACACACACACACACACACACACACACACACACACACACACACACACACACACACACACACACACACACACACACACACACACACACACACACACACACACACACACACACACACACACACACACACACACACACACACACACACACACACACACACACACACACACACACACACACACACACACACACACACACACACACACACACACACACACACACACACACACACACACACACACACACACACACACACACACACACACACACACACACACACACACACACACACACACACACACACACACACACACACACACACACACACACACACACACACACACACACACACACACACACACACACACACACACACACACACACACACACACACACACACACACACACACACACACACACACACACACACACACACACACACACACACACACACACACACACACACACACACACACACACACACACACACACACACACACACACACACACACACACACACACACACACACACACACACACACACACACACACACACACACACACACACACACACACACACACACACACACACACACACACACACACACACACACACACACACACACACACACACACACACACACACACACACACACACACACACACACACACACACACACACACACACACACACACACACACACACACACACACACACACACACACACACACACACACACACACACACACACACACACACACACACACACACACACACACACACACACACACACACACACACACACACACACACACACACACACACACACACACACACACACACACACACACACACACACACACACACACACACACACACACACACACACACACACACACACACACACACACACACACACACACACACACACACACACACACACACACACACACACACACACACACACACACACACACACACACACACACACACACACACACACACACACACACACACACACACACACACACACACACACACACACACACACACACACACACACACACACACACACACACACACACACACACACACACACACACACACACACACACACACACACACACACACACACACACACACACACACACACACACACACACACACACACACACACACACACACACACACACACACACACACACACACACACACACACACACACACACACACACACACACACACACACACACACACACACACACACACACACACACACACACACACACACACACACACACACACACACACACACACACACACACACACACACACACACACACACACACACACACACACACACACACACACACACACACACACACACACACACACACACACACACACACACACACACACACACACACACACACACACACACACACACACACACACACACACACACACACACACACACACACACACACACACACACACACACACACACACACACACACACACACACACACACACACACACACACACACACACACACACACACACACACACACACACACACACACACACACACACACACACACACACACACACACACACACACACACACACACACACACACACACACACACACACACACACACACACACACACACACACACACACACACACACACACACACACACACACACACACACACACACACACACACACACACACACACACACACACACACACACACACACACACACACACACACACACACACACACACACACACACACACACACACACACACACACACACACACACACACACACACACACACACACACACACACACACACACACACACACACACACACACACACACACACACACACACACACACACACACACACACACACACACACACACACACACACACACACACACACACACACACACACACACACACACACACACACACACACACACACACACACACACACACACACACACACACACACACACACACACACACACACACACACACACACACACACACACACACACACACACACACACACACACACACACACACACACACACACACACACACACACACACACACACACACACACACACACACACACACACACACACACACACACACACACACACACACACACACACACACACACACACACACACACACACACACACACACACACACACACACACACACACACACACACACACACACACACACACACACACACACACACACACACACACACACACACACACACACACACACACACACACACACACACACACACACACACACACACACACACACACACACACACACACACACACACACACACACACACACACACACACACACACACACACACACACACACACACACACACACACACACACACACACACACACACACACACACACACACACACACACACACACACACACACACACACACACACACACACACACACACACACACACACACACACACACACACACACACACACACACACACACACACACACACACACACACACACACACACACACACACACACACACACACACACACACACACACACACACACACACACACACACACACACACACACACACACACACACACACACACACACACACACACACACACACACACACACACACACACACACACACACACACACACACACACACACACACACACACACACACACACACACACACACACACACACACACACACACACACACACACACACACACACACACACACACACACACACACACACACACACACACACACACACACACACACACACACACACACACACACACACACACACACACACACACACACACACACACACACACACACACACACACACACACACACACACACACACACACACACACACACACACACACACACACACACACACACACACACACACACACACACACACACACACACACACACACACACACACACACACACACACACACACACACACACACACACACACACACACACACACACACACACACACACACACACACACACACACACACACACACACACACACACACACACACACACACACACACACACACACACACACACACACACACACACACACACACACACACACACACACACACACACACACACACACACACACACACACACACACACACACACACACACACACACACACACACACACACACACACACACACACACACACACACACACACACACACACACACACACACACACACACACACACACACACACACACACACACACACACACACACACACACACACACACACACACACACACACACACACACACACACACACACACACACACACACACACACACACACACACACACACACACACACACACACACACACACACACACACACACACACACACACACACACACACACACACACACACACACACACACACACACACACACACACACACACACACACACACACACACACACACACACACACACACACACACACACACACACACACACACACACACACACACACACACACACACACACACACACACACACACACACACACACACACACACACACACACACACACACACACACACACACACACACACACACACACACACACACACACACACACACACACACACACACACACACACACACACACACACACACACACACACACACACACACACACACACACACACACACACACACACACACACACACACACACACACACACACACACACACACACACACACACACACACACACACACACACACACACACACACACACACACACACACACACACACACACACACACACACACACACACACACACACACACACACACACACACACACACACACACACACACACACACACACACACACACACACACACACACACACACACACACACACACACACACACACACACACACACACACACACACACAACCCCTGCAACACTGCGGTCGTTGGATGACGACGCCTGGGAGCCCGCTTGCTCACTCCCTAACAGCGCCGGTACTGGGGTGTTGCAGGGGTTGGTCACTCGGCCCCTGTAGCATCTAATGCTACAAGTGACACCAAGGTGAACAAATATAGTGAACTATCACTTGAAGGGGCTGAACACCTTGTTCTGCATATGACAAGTGAGGAGGAGGAGAAACAGCAGCTGCAGAACTTGTTGGAATTACATGGCGGCTTGCTGCAGGAATTGGGTGAGTTTATTAGAGGAAAGTCCAATGTCCATAAAGCCATCCACAGTAAGGTGGCGAGTCTGACATCCAGTTGGCATCGGATTGCGGAGCTCGGCGGAACAACGAAAGTTGTCGAACAGAAGCCGATAAGGTCTGCAGCAGGTACACGTTCCACTTCATCGCAGACCAAGAATGTGGAAGACAAGGCTACAAATACGACATCTACCCAGACCCGGCGCGAGAAACGTGGTGCGCGGGAGAGCAATAAAGGTTCTGTGGAGCCAGGGGGATCTGAAAAGGGTCTGCGCGTAATTGCAGCGGGAAACGGGAGAACTCCGCTGATGCCGCAGTTGGCGGGTCAGGTGGAAGTGAGGGAAAAACAACCAGAGGAGTATCCGCTACTTGTATCACCGGAGGAAAGAGAAGGTGAATGGCAGGTACAGAATAAGAAGAGGAGGCCTCAAAAGAAGGACAAGCTAAATAATCCGCAATGGCCGGCCAAACAGCGCAGAAGGGCCATGCCGAATGCGCTCATTGTTGAGGCGAAAGCCGAAATGAGCTACGCGGAAATCCTGAGCCATATGAAAAAAGACCAAGCGCTGAATGATGTAAGCACCTCAGTGCATAGGATTCGTAGGACAAAGGGCGGTGGTTTGCTCTTTGTTCTTACGAAGGAGAGCACCGAAAAGGCGTCTGAACTGCGTTCTGTCATGGAGAAGGCTCTGGGTGGGAATGCCACCATCAAGTGTAAAACGCAAGAGCTGGATGTGGAAATTAAGGACATGGACGAAGTTACTACAAAGGAAGAAGTTTTGGAGGCCATCCAGCGCGACCTTGGCGAAGACTGTGGCATAACGTTGGCATCGGTTAAATCACTCAGGTTCACGTACGACAGAACCCAGACTGCGGTCGTAAGACTGTCAGCACTGGTGGCCAAGAAGCTCTTGGAGCGTGAGCACATCCGCATTGGATGGACCTCTTGCCGTATAAGAGAGATAGTGAGGCCCCTGAAGTGCTTCAAGTGCTGGGGCTTTGGCCATCTGTCTAGAAACTGCAAAAGTGAAGTTGACAGGTCAAGGTGCTGCATCAAATGCGGCAAAGAAGGTCACAAAATCGCGGAGTGCAAGGCGGATGCGCACTGTGCACTATGTGATGGCAAATGTGACATGGAGCTTGCTAGCCATATAGCAGGCAGTCGTCGATGCCCGGTGTATGTGCGGGCACTCCAGGTTGCTGTTAAGCTCAGGAAATGAGGGTACTGCAGCTCAACCTCCAACATTGCAGGGTAGCACAGGATCTGCTCATGCAGACGGTGCGGGAGCTGAAGCCGGACCTGGCCATCCTCTCGGAACCCTACAGGCATCTGGGTAACCAACCTTGGGTGTTCGATGGAACTGGAAAGGCTGTGATCTGGTCTTGCGGGAGGTCTCCATTTCAGGATTCTGGCTGCCAGACGGTCCAAGGTTTTGTGAGAGTAAAGGTCCAGGGTGTACATTTTTACAGCTGCTATGCACCACCCAGTTGGACTCTGGACGAGTTCCAGGATTTCCTTACCATGCTGGTATCAGATGCGAAGGATCGCTTCCCGGTAGCCATTGCCGGCGATTTCAACGCATGGGCGATAGACTGGGGCAGCAGGAAGACGAATGCAAGGGGGCAAGCCCTGCTTGAGGCTTGGTCGGCTCTAGATGTGGTCCTACTCAACACAGGTAGCGAGCCCACCTTCGTCAAGGGAGAGTCCTCATCTATAGTTGACCTCACCTTTGTGAGCAGTAGTCTAGTGAAGGGAGATCGTTTCTCGTGGAAGGTGCAGGACATTTACACCCACAGTGATCATCAGGCCATACTGTGGGAGATAAACGAGGATGCGAAGCGAGGGGCGAAACCACCAAGATCGAACTCAAGGGGCTGGAGAGCCAAGCTGTTCGAAGCTGATCTCTTTTGCGAGGCATTGAACACTAGTCCTGTGAATTATGGAGACGCGACGGAAAAGGTGGAGGAGGTCATGCGAAGGGTTACTGAAGCTTGTGATGTAACTATGCCGCGGAAGAACTATAATGACAGTCGACCTCCGGTACACTGGTGGAGCGAAGGGATTGCAAGTCTTCGAAGTAAGTGTCACCGGGCCCGCAGACTAGCTCAACGGGCCCGAGGGAAACCCACGTTTGCCACAATGGAGGAAAAGTTCAAGGACGCTAGAAGAGAACTCAAAAAGGCCATCAAGGAAGCCAAAACCGAGAGCTGGAAAGAGCTTATCAGTGAGGTTGACAGCGACCCGTGGGGCAGGCCATATAAGGTTGTCATGAGTCGATTGAAGAGCCAGCCCATGCCATCGCCTACCTGTCCAGTGCTACTCGGGAAAATTGTATCAACTCTGTTCCCAGAACAGAAAGAGGAGAGTTATGATATCGAGGAGAAGGCAGACGGGGAAATTCCAGCCATCACGGAAGAGGAGATGCTCACTGCAACAGCAAGGGTGAAAAACAACAAAGCTCCTGGCATTGACGGAATCCCAAACGTGGCCCTGAAGATAGCCATCAAGGCTGCACCTGCGATGTTCCTCGATATGTATAATGCATGTCTCAAGGAAGGAACATTCCCGGATAAATGGAAATGGCAGAGACTAGTTCTACTGCCTAAAGGAAAAAAGCCTCCGGACGAACCATCATCGTATCGTCCGCTCTGTATGTTGGACACGGTTGGAAAGGTCTTTGAAAGGATCATTTATAATAGGATCGAGGAAGTCGTGGATCCCTTGCTGGCGGAAACCCAGTATGGGTTTAGAAAATCCCGCTCTACGTTGGATGCCATAAGCGAGGTGGTCAGTACTGCAAAGGACGCAATATCAGGGAAAAGGTATGCAAGAGGCTCCAAGCAGTACTGCTTGATTGCCACACTTGATATCAAAAATGCCTTTAATTCAGCGAGTTGGAAGTGTGTCATGGAGGCTCTAAAGGAGTTTAATGTTCCATGGTGTCTTCGGAGGATGGTGGCGAGTTACCTGAATAACAGGTTTCTAGTGTACAACACAGAAGACGGACCGAAGACGTATAGAGTGACTGGAGGGGTTCCTCAGGGCTCAGTACTGGGGCCACTCCTGTGGAACATCCTCTACAATTCGGTACTGCTGCTGAGGCTACCGCGCGAGGTGCGCCTCGTGGCATTCGCTGATGACTTGGCGGTGGTAATTACCGCTAAACTTGTGGAGCAAGTCACCGCTATATTCGGGGAGGTTTTCTTGGCGATCAGGAAATGGATGTTTTCTGTCGGATTGGAATTGGCAGATCATAAAACTGAAGCGGTTCTCGTTTCAAGCAGAAGGCGGTGCGAAAAAGTGACACTTTACGCCGGCAATACCGAGATCAAATCGCGGCCGTTCATTCGGTATCTGGGGGTGACCCTGGACGCCAGGCTAAATTTCAAGGAGCAGGTGGGGCAAGTCAGTGGCAAAGCTTCTTTAGTGGCTTCCACACTGCAACGGCTTATGCCCAATGTTGGTGGCCCCAAGCAGAAAAGAAGACAACTGCTGGCATCGGTTATAACCTCAGTGCTAACCTATGGGATTCCCATATGGGCTGATGCACTGCTGAGGAAGTGGTATCGAAGGAAGTTAGCAGCGCCATACCGGATTAGTGCTTTGCGGGTGGCAAGCGCTTTTCGGACAGTTTCCGATGACGCCATAAACGTCATTTCGAGTATGTTACCAGTGGAGCTCCTGGCAAAGGAAAGGAAGAACTGGTATCGACAGGAGAACCCGGGTGAGACCAGGAAAGAAATAAGAGAAGAGAGTGTTAATGAATGGCAGAGATTGTGGGACACATCAATGAAGGGAAGATGGACGCACCGGCTTATCCCAAACGTGGCGAAATGGATAAACCGTTCCCACGGGGAGCTCAATTACTACCTCACGCAGGTGCTATCAGGACATGGGTGTTATCGTGCGTATTTGCACAAATACAAGCATGAGGATTCGCCGTACTGTCCAACGTGCCAAGGAGTCGAGGAGAATCCTGAACACGTGATCTTTGAGTGCCCACGGTTCAGTGCATCTCGAGATGCACTTGTGTTAAAGTTAAACACTCAACTTACGCCAGAGACCTTGGTGGAACATATGATCACGTCGGAAGTCACCTGGAGCGTGATTTGCGACTACATTACAGCCATCATGAAGGAGCTACGACGAGCAGAGCGCGCCAGGAGCGCAACAATGGAAACGGAAGCATAAAAACTATAGGAAAAGCTACGGCTAATGGTCTCTCCTGCGAAGTAATAAGCCACCAGCAGTACCGCAGGAGAAAATAAAGACCACAGAGGAAGAGACGAGGGGTTTTAGTCGGTGGGAGTCCGACACGAGGGACAGGAAACATGAGGGTTTCATGTCTATCAGTGCATAAAGCATTTCCCCTGAACTCTTTATTTAAAAAAAAAAAAAAAAAAAAAAAAAACACACACACACACACACACACACACACACACACACACACACACACACACACACACACACACACACACACACACACACACACACACACACACACACACACACACACACACACACACACACACACACACACACACACACACACACACACACACACACACACACACACACACACACACACACACACACACACACACACACACACACACACACACACACACACACACACACACACACACACACATATATATATACATATACATACAGGGCAATTGGAGAATGTTAAGCGTGAGATGGAAAGGGGAAATATAGATATTTTAGGTCTATGCGAGGTGAGATGGAAAGATAGCGGGGATTACTGGAGTGATAAGTATAGAATAATATACAGCGGTGGGGACAAGAGCCAACGAGGGGTTGCCATAGTATTAAATGAAGAGGTAGGAAGAAGCGTAGTCAACATAGAGCAGGTAACGGATAGAATACTACTAGTGGAGATAAAAGCAGAACCGACGAACTTGTTATTATTCAGGTATACATGCCACCAAGCAACCATAAGGAAGAAGAGGTCGATAGGATATACGATCAGTTAGAGGACATGATCGCGTGTGTTCCTGCAGGGAAACATTTGATAGTGATGGGGGATTGGAATGCGACGGTAGGCGAAGGAAGAGATGGTGATGAGGTGGGGGACTACGGTTTAGGCACGAGGAATGACCGCTGGGAGAAAGCAGTTGAGTTCTGCAGGACACAGGGGTTAGTCATCACCAACACTTCGTTTAGACACCACAAAAGACGCAAGTATAGATGGAAAATGCCAGGTGACTCAGAAAACTATCAGCTAGATTATATCCTGGTTATACATAGGTTTAGGAACAGTGTGATAAATTCGCACAGCTTCCCGAGAGCGGAAGCGGAATCTGACTACAATTTAGTGGTCATGAAATGTAGCGTCCGTTTCAAAAAGATAAGGCAGGGACGGCGAGTCAGAAAATGGGATGTAGAAGCATTAAATGGTTTGAAAAGGAAGGAATACAAACAGGCGGTAGAGAAAATCATGGAGGATGGTAAAGGGCTTAGTACTATCGAAGAAAAATGGGAAAGGATCAAGAAAGGGTTGTCTAAAGCCGCAAAAGACACTATTGGAACCGTTAACGTTAAAGGACTAGGAAACCATGGATCACGGATGAGATGATTACAAAGATGGATGAGCGGCGAAAATGGAAGAATATAAGTACAGAATGAGGCAAAATGAAGTACAAAGAATTGAACAATACATTGAGGCGGGCAACAAATAAAGCAAAAGAAGCATGGTGGAAGACGCCGTGCGAAGATATGGAAGGTTTGCAGAGGAAGGGTGAAATTGAAGCTTTTACAGCAAAGTTAAATATTTATCGGGAAGAGAGAAAGGAAGATCTATGCTAACAGTTAGAGATAAGGCGAGTAAGGTAATAGTTCACGCAGGAAAGATCCAAGAGAGATGGAAGGAGTATATAGAAGAACTGTATAGTAAAGAACTTAGACCAACAAAGTTAGACCTTGAAAAAGAATATGACGTAGAGGAAGACAGCTTAGGTCCAGGCATACTAGACGATGAGATAGAAAGGGCATTAAGGGAGATGAAACTAAATAAGGCCGTGGGGGTAGATAACATTCCCGTGGAACTTTTAAAATGCTTAGGAAAATGTGGGAGGAAGAGGCTATATGGGCTGATCCGTAGTATTTATAAGGAGGGAATCTGGCCGGAAGACTTTGTGAGATCAGTTTTAGTTCCTATTCCGAAAAAGGTAAAGGCCACGTCATCTGAGGACTATAGGACAATTAGTTTGATATCCCACGCAGCTAAAGTTGTTCCTAGGATCATAAACAAAATGATAAAGAGTAGGGCAAATGATTACTTTGGGGATGATCAGTTTGGGTTTAGGAAGGGAAGAGGGACGCGTGATGCCATTGCAGTAATGAGATTATTAATCGAGAGGAATATAGAACACAACCAGGAGGTATTTCCCTGTTTCGTAGATTTCGAAAAAGCGTTTGATAGAGTAAATTGGGAAAAACTAATGAGTGTATTGCAGAGAATAGGAATAGATTGGAGGGAAAGAAGGCTAATCCGCAACCTGTACATGTCTCAGACTGCTCAGGTGCGAGTGAGGAACGGGGAGTCCGGTTGGGCAGTGTTAGGAAGAGGTGTAAGGCAGGGTTGCCCATTATCACCGTTGCTGTTCAACCTGTATGCAGAGGAAATGATTAAAGAGGCATGGGAAGAACTGGATGTAGGAATGAAGGTGGACGGGGAATTCATAAAATCAGTTAGGTTTGCTGATGACCAAGCTTTAGTTTGTCAGTTAGCCAAGGGGCTGCAAGCATTGCTGAGTAAATTGGAAATTCAGTGTGACAGGTATGGGATGAGAATCAACATTAATAAAACAAAGGTTATGCGATTTTCTAGAAAGAAAAAGGCCAAGCTTAACATTAAAATAGGTGGGGAAAAACTAGAGCAGGTATAACAGTTTACGTATCTCAGTAGTGCTTTGGACCAACACGGTCAAAGTAGTAGGGACGTAAGGAGAAGAATTGCACTAGGCAAAGAGGCTTTCACAAGGAGGAGGGAGTTGATGACGGGGACTTTGAGTAAGGATGTTAAGAAAAGACTCGTAAAAACTTTGATATGGAGTGTAGCTTTGTACGGCGCGGAAACGTGGTCGTTGAAGCAGGAGGATAGACGTAGACTGGAGGCTTTTGAAATGTGGGTGTGGAGAAGAATGGAAAAGGGGAAATGGATAGAATAGAAAACAAATGAGGAAGTACTTGGTATGGTGGGTGAAGAGAGGGGTTTGTTGGGAGCAATCCTGTGGAGGCAGGAAAAGTGGATGAAGGGGGTGTTGACCGGCAGTGGGATGTTGAAGACTGTGATAGAGGGTAGAATGTTGGGCAAAGTAGGAAAGGGAAGAAACAGGATAGGGATGTTAGAC
Organism: Hetaerina americana; assembly: GCF_022747635.1. Taxonomy (NCBI): domain Eukaryota; kingdom Metazoa; phylum Arthropoda; class Insecta; order Odonata; family Calopterygidae; genus Hetaerina; species Hetaerina americana. The sequence continues at coordinate 2,654,144 of NW_027286986.1, read as the reverse complement.
GGGATGAAGGGAGGAAGAAAGTACTCAGAGATGCTCCCCAAGCTTCAAGGACCACGTTTCTGCGCCGTACATAGCTACACTCCATATCAAAGTTTTTACGAGTCTTTTCTTAACATCCTTACTCAACGTCCCTGTCATCAACTCCCTTCTCCTTGTGAAAGCCTCTTTGCCTAGCGCAATTCTTCTCCTTTACGTCCCTACTACTTCGACCGTATTGGTCGAAAACACTTCCGAGATACGTAAACTTTTCTATCTGCTCCAGTTTTTGCCCTCCTACTTTAATGCTTAGCTTAGCCTTTTTCCTTCTAGGAAATCGCATAACCTTTGTTTCATCAATATTGATTCTCATCCCATACCTGTCGCACTGAATTTCCAATTCACTCAGCAATGCTTGAAGCCCCTTGGCTAACGGACAAAATAAAGCTCCGTCATCAGCAAACCTAACTGATTTTAGGAATTCCCAGCCCACTCTCATGCCTACCTCCAGTTCTTCCCATGCCTCTTTAATCATTTCCTCTGCATACAGGTTGAACAACAACGGTGATAATGGGCAACCCTGCCTCACACGCCTTCCTAACATTGCCCATCCGGACTCCCCGTTTCCCGCCCGCACCTGAGCAGTCTGAGACATATACAGGCTGCGGTTTAGCCTTCTTTCCCTCTTCTCCCCAATTCACTCTATCAAACGCTTTTTCGAAATCTACTAAAAAGGCAAATACCCCCTGGTTGTATTCAGTATTTCTCTCGATTAATAATCTTAGTACTGCAATGGCATTACGCGTACCTCTCCTCTTCCTAAATCCAAAGTGATCATCCCATAAGTAATCATTTGCCTTACACTCTATCCTTTTGTTTATGATCGTGAGAACAACTTTAGCTGGGTGGGATATCATACTTATCGCCCTGTAGTCCTCCCATGATGTAGGCTTTACCTTTTTCGGAATAGGAAGTAACACTGATTTCACAAAGTCTTTCGGCCAGATTCCTTCCTCATAGATACTACGAATCAGCCCATATAGCCTCTTCCTCCTACATATTCCTAAATATTTCAGTAGTTCAGCGAGCGGAATGATTTCCACCTCCACGGCCTTGTTTAGTTTCATCTCCCTTAATGCCCTTTCTATCTCATTGTCTAGTATGCCTGGACCTAAGCTTTCTTCCTTTACGTCATTTTCTTTTTCAATGTCTAACTTTGTTGGTCTGAGTTCCTTACTATACAGTTCTTCTATATACTCCTTCCATCTCTCTTGGATCTACCCTGCGTCAACTATTACCTTACTCGCCTTATCTCTAACTGTTAGCATAGATCTTCCTTTCTCTCTTCCCGATAAATATTTAACTTTGCTGTAAAAGCTTCAATTTCACCCTTCCTCTGCAAACCTTCCATATCTTCGCACGGCGTCTTCCACCATGCTTCTTTTGCTTTATTTGTGCCCCGCCTAAATTAACTGTTTATTCTTTGTGCTTCATTTTGCCTAACCCTGTATTAACATTCTTCCATTTTCGATGCTCTTCCATCTTTGTAATCATCTCATCCGTGATCCATGGTTTCCTAGTCCTTTTGGCGTAAACTGTTCCAGTAGTGTCTTTCGCGGCTTTAGACCACTCTTTCTTGATACTTTCTCAATTTTCTTTGATATTATTTAGCTCTTTACCATTATCCATGATTTCCTGTACCGACTATTTGTATTGCTTCCTTTTCAAACCACATAAAGCTTTTACATTCCATTTTCTAACCTGCCGTCCCTGCCTTATCTTTTTGAAACGGACGCTACATTTCATAGTAACTAAATTGTGGTCAGAGTTCGCATCCGCTCCTAACAAGTCGTTGGAATTTTTCTCACTGTTCCTAAACCTGTGTCTAACCATAATATAATCTAGTTGATATCTTAAACCTAGCTGTTCCTAAACCTGTGTCTAACCAGGACCAAATCTAGCTGATACCTCACAGAGTCACCTTGCATTTTTCATGTATACCTGCATCTTTTGCGGTGTCTAAACCAAGTGTTAGTGATGGCTAGCCCATGTGTCTTGCAAAACTCTACTGTTTTTTCCCCTCGGTCAATCCTCGTGCCTAAACTGTAGTCCCCAAAATCATCACCCTCTCTTCCTTCGCCTACTGTTGCATTCCAATCGCCCATCGCTATCAAATGTTTCCCTGCTGGAACACACACGATTATGACCTCTAACTGATCGAATGTCCTATCGATCTCTTTTTCCTCATGGTTGCTCGGTGGCTTGTATACTTGAGTTATAACCAAGTTCGTCGGTTCTGCTTTTATCTCCACTAGTAGTATTCTATCCGTTACCTGCTCTATGCTGACTACGTTTCTTACTAGCCTTTTTTTAATACTATGGCAACCCCTCGTTGGCTCTCATCCCCGCCACTGTACATTATTCCATTATTATCACTCCAGTAATCCCCGCTATCTTTCCATCTCACCTCGCATAGACCCAAAATATCTTTATTTCCCCTTTCCATCTTTCGCCTAACGTTCTCTAATTTCCCTGTCCTCATCATTGTCATAAACTTCCACGTTCCTATTTCAACTAATGTTGTCTTCATCTCCTGCGTCTTACCTGTATGTGCTTCTGCTGCCGGTGTTCCCTTGCAAGGGTTTCGTGGGATGACGACCGCGGAAGACTTGCCTCCCCCGCTGCCGGGCAGAACACACGGCCGATTGGGCCGAGTCCCGTAGTTGCCAGGACTCAAAATCCCTGTATTTTCCATCATTTTAATCTTGGGAATGATAAGTGAGGTGGTTTCTTGTTGCCTTCCTCAATAGTGTCTTTAACGAGACACCATCACTTACTGGCCGCCCCACTGGGTTCAGACGCCATTGCAGCCGCCTCACTGAGGAACAGACGCTGCGTGGACTACCTTTCGACTGACTCCTAACCTTCAACCTATCTGGCATGGGTGACCGTACCAGGAGCAATTGTTATTACTCCCGCCAGCACAGCTCTCGGGGTCATCGGAACGCACAGGCCCTTCCACCACGTCAAGGTTGTAGTCCGGTATATATATATATATATATATATATATATATATATATATATATATATATATATATATATATATATATATATATATATATATAGGGCTGACACAATATAACACAAATAGAAAAGAATAGACACATTTAAAAGAACACTCACACGGTAAATTGTTCGAGCTTTCGGCCCTCTCAGAGGCCTTCTTCAAGAGAGCTCTCTTGAAGAAGGCCTCTGAGAGGGCCGAAAGCTCGAACATTTTACCGTGTGAGTGTTCTTTTAAATGTGTCTAATCTTTTCTATTTGTGTTATATTGTGTCAGCCCATTATTGTGCCGCTCGTGTGAGTTTTTCAGTACAATCCGGAAAGTAGTACCCGTTCGTGCCGCATGAAGTGCTGACGACGCGAGTAGCCGCTGGACGAGGTCAGATAGCTTCAGTGGCTTGTCTGCCTTCTCTGAGCCAAGTTGCGTGACGCTAGCATTGCCTGTGTTGTTTCTGTGATTGTTTACAATGTTTAAAAAAATTGAGAACGCCGCCAGTTGTGAAGTGAGGGCAGTGATTAAATTCCTCAATGCAAGAAACGTTCGCCCATGTGATATTCATCGCCAATTAAAGGAGGTGTATGGAGACAATGTAATGGACGAGTCGTCTGTTCGGCGGTGGTGTCGCAACTTCAACATGGGGAGGGGGAACACACACGACGATGAGCGTTCGGAGAGACCGTCTGTCATTACAGACCAACTGGTGAGCTCAGTTGACGAATTCGTGAGGAACGATCGGCGCGTCACAATTGATGACATCTGTGAGCATTTTCCCAATGTTTCTCGAACAATTGTTCATGAAATTGTTAAACATTATCTGCATTATGCAAAAATTTGTGCAAGATGGGTCCCTCGCGTATCTCAATGAGCTGGCGGCGAAGGACTATGCAGCAGGAATACAGAAACTTGTCACACGTTATGACAAATGCCTTAATTTGCTTGGAGATTATGTTGAGAAGTAGTTTAAAGTATCCTCTTTCAAATCAAATTTTTTATGTTTGTTAATATTTACTTTTGTGTCTTTATTTCACGAACGGGTACTACTTTCCGGATGACCCTCGTACCTTGCATACATTTCTCATGACGGAATAAATTTCCTCTTATTTCCGAAATTCATTGAATTGATTCATCCAGGTAAAACAAAGCGATAAAATTGAATAATCATCCCGTACGTAGAGATGTTTGAAGAGCCACATTTGCCTTACCACGTATTTTACTTTGTCGACGAAGTTGTGAGCGTAACTAGACATGGTCGTACTTGCTCTCACTATGAAACACAGCCGTTCGTCTCTCCGATTCGTGATTCTACCCGTGTGGGACTTTTACTACGCCCCTCGACCGAGTTTGTGCAGTTGAACATACTTGCGTTCCGGATCGAGCGTTGATGTGCGTCGGGCAGTAGTTTTGCTCCCTCGAAAAGCCCCCAGGAAATGAAATATTCAATGCCATACAGGGCGGAGAACACTATTTTAAGCGGAGAGGGGGCGGGGGGAAGAGGTCCGTACGAGGCACGAAACCGCATTCGAGGCCATCGTTCAAATAGGAGACATGGACACAACATTCCACTTTGGCCATGCTATCGTTCAGAGAATTCATCCTCTTCACTCATTTCAATTGCAGATTAATCGCTTTCCAATCTGCGCGTTCCGTTCTCGAATCAGTTTTCGGAAACCGTGTTTCAAGCGAACCGAGTCACACAGGGCTCCGAATTCCCTCCCTTCCTGCCTGCTTACTTCATTAATGCTCTCCAAAGACTGCGCGGTTCATTTTTCCCACGTGCGTCCCACTCTTCTGTTTTGTTTGTGTCTCTCTCTCCCTCTGTCTCTGTCCAAGAATCACGCCTCTTTATTTCTCTGATCTGACGCGTGGAGGCCTATCACTGTGTATTGTGTGACCTCCTTATCCTATTGTCGTGGAGCAACAAGGACATGGCTCCTATGAGAGGAGGTTAAGTGCTTAATGCCAAAGCTTCTTCATCTTACTCCCACTGCAACGAGACTTCAAAGCATTTCATTCTACAGAGATTCCTTCCCAAATGACAACGTGAATGTTATTTCTTCATATCCGTCATAGGTACCCGTTTCTAAAAAAGCAGTTTCTCATGTATTCCCTTTTCCTTATATCTATTTCCATGCGAATAAATATATGTCCAGATATCCAGAGTTTTCTTTATTTAATGTATATTTCACACACATAAATATATAATTTATGTATATACATATAAAGAAATTCATAAACAGAGTAATCAGCCCGGCTTGGCAGGTGATGATAGATCACCCAGTGCTAAGGCTGACGGTGGGCGAAATTCACACTATAGGGTAGGGGGGGAGGGACTTACCTAATCGGCCGTGTGCAGTGCCCGGCAGCGGGGGAAGCAAGGCTTCCGCGGTCGTCATCTCACGAAACCCTCGCAAGGGAAAAACAGCAGCAGGAGAGAAGACGCGGAAGAAGAAGACCAATTAAGTCAGAATAAGAACTTAGAATGTTTGGACAATGTTGAAGACAGAAATATCAGAGAATATGAAGCAAGAGATGGAAAGAGGATATATAATTATTATAGGTCTATGCGAGGTGAGATGGAGGGATAGCGGAGATTGCAGGATTGATACTTATAGAATAATATACAGCGGTGGGGACTAAAAAAACGAGAGGTTGCCATAGTATTAAATAAAGAGGTAGGAAGAAGTGTAGTCAACATAGAACAAGCAGCGGATAGAATATTACCCGTAGAGATAAAAGCAGAATCCACGAACTTGGTTATTATTAAGGTATAAATGCCACCAAGCGATACGGAGGAAGAGGTCGATAGGATATTCGATCAATTAGAGGACATGATCGCGTGTGTTCCTGCAGGGAAACATTTGATAGTGATGGGGGATTGGAATGCGACGGTAGGTGAAGGAAGAGATGGTGATGAGGTGGGGGACTACGGTTTAGGCACGAGGAATGACCGCGGGGAGAAAGCAGTTGATTTCTGCAGGACACAGGGGTTAGTCATCACCAACACTTCGTTTAGACACCACAAAAGACGGAGGTATACATGGCAAATGCCAGGTGACTCTGGAAGGTATCAGCTAGATTATATCCTGGTTAGACACCGATTTAGGAACAGTGTGATAAATTCGCACAGCTTCCCGGGAGCGGATGCGGACTCTGACCACAATTTAGTTGTTTTGAAATGTAGCGTCCGTTTTAAAAAGATAAGGCAGGGGCGGCGAGTTAGAAAATGGAATGTAGAAGCATTAAATGGGTTGAAAAGGAAGGAATACAAACAGGCGGTAGAGAAAATCATGGAGGATGGTAAAGGGCTTAGTACTATCGAAGAAAAATGGGAAAGGATCAAGAAAGGGTTCTCTAAAGCCGCAAAAGACACTATTGGAACCGTTGACGCTAAAAGAACTAGGAAACCATGGATCACGGATGAGATGATTATAAAGATGGATGAGCGGAGAAAATGGAGAATGTGAACACATAGTCAGGCGAAATGTAGCACAAAGACAAAAATAATAAATAGAGACGGGCAACAAATAAAGCAAAAGAAGCATGATGGAAGACGTAGTGCGAGGATTTGGAAAGTTTGCAGAGGAAGGGTGAAATTGATGCGCTGTACAGCAAAGTTAAATCTTTATCGGGAAGTAAGAAAGGGAGATCTATGCTAACAGTTAGAGAACAGGCGGGTAAGATAAAAATTGACACAGGAAAGATCCAAGAGAGATGAAAGGAATATAGAGAAGCACTGTATAGTAAAGAACTTCGACCAAAAAAGTTAGATATCGAAAAACAATATGACGTAGCAAAAAATAGCTTAGGTCCAGGCCTACTAGACGATGAGATACAAAGAGCATTCAGGGAGATGAAACTAAATAAGGCCGTGGGGGTGGATAACATTCCCGCGGAACTATTGAAATGTTTCGGAAAATGTGGGAGGATGAGGGTATATAGGCTGATTCGTAGTATTTATGAGGAAGGAATCTGAACGGAAAGGAACGGAAAGGATAGAACGCAGGGCAAACGATTACTTAGGGGATGATCAGTTTGGGTTTAGGAAGGGGAGAGGTACGCGTGATGCCATTGCAGTAATGAGATTATGAATCGCGAGGAATTTAGAATACAACAAGGAGGTATTTGCCTGTGTCGTAGATTTAGAAAAAGCGTTTGATAGATTGTATTGGGAAAAACTAATGAGTGTATTGAAGAAAATAGGAATTTACAGTTTACGTATTTTGGTAGTTTTTTGAACCAACACGGTCAAAGTAGGACGTAAGGAAAAGAATTGCGATAGGCAAAGAGGCTTTTACAAGAAGGAGGGAGTTGATGACAGGGACGTTGAGCAAGGATATTAAGAAAAGACTCGTTAAAATTTTTATATGGAGTGTAGCTATGTACGGCGCGGAAACATTGTCATTGAAGCAAGAGGATAGACTGGAGGATTTTTTTAAATGTGGGTGTGGAGAAGAATGGAGAAGGTACAATGGACACAGAAGAAAACAAATGAGGAAGTACTTGGTATGGTGGGCGAAGAGAGGGGTTTGTTGGGAGAAATCCTATGGAGGCAGGAAAAGTGGATGAACGTGGTTTTTGCTGGCAGTGGGATGTTGAAGACTGCAATTGAGTGGAGAATGCTAGGCAAACGAGGAAAGGGAAGGAACAGGATAGGGATGTTGGATGGGATGAAGGGAGGAAGAAAGTACTCAGAGCTGAAGAGGGATCTGATATAGAGTAGGATGATGTGTTTTGTGTTTTTTTAGGAGTCACAAAATATTCATTTAGGACCTGGGTCCATCCAAAAACCTACCTCAACCGGTATATTACCTAATAATAATATATATATATATATATATATATATATATATATATATATATATATATATATATATATATATATATGATTTAGGGCCAATGAATGCATTTCATACGAAAAATTTCAATAGCTTTCGCAGTTCAAAGTTTCAGTAGTAGCAGAATGGATGTCATGTACAATTTCTAAAAAGATTAGTGTAGATTTTAGAGGGCTTAGAGCTATTAAACCTGCGAGATACTGTGCGAATTTGGTTATAGAAATATTCATGCATCATTTGTTATAGTTCAGTTTGTGTAGCACTGTTGTGACATGAAAACCAATTGACGCATATATCAACATAATTGAGTGCTAATGATTGGTATAAAATTGTTAACTTTAATAGTTATTTTCTAATTTTTTAATGCGGGGTTTAATACTTTCTTGCATTTTGTGGATGTTATCCATCACCGTGGGGTTCACCAGGCTTTTCGTTTTTCAGAGCCAGGGAATCGTAACAGATATTTAATAAAACCCCTCTAGTCAAGCCGTTTTACTGTGAGATCTTCATAAATGGAATATCGTGACTGAAATTTAAATTAAGAAAAGTTTCCTAGAAGTCTGGTGCCTAAGATGCATTCCTGTTCCAAATACTCGTATAAAAATTACTGTTCGTAAAAGAATCTTTTCATCTTATCTCATCTTATCTCATCTCATCTCATATTTTCTCATCCATTGGCACAGTAGAAATATTTTTCATAGTAATTAATTGGATGATTATGTAAATTATAAATTATGTAAATAAATATATAAAAATAAATGTGGACGCATGTTGTTTTTCATGCGTATCGAAAGCAAGAATCGATTGTGGAATTCTTCCGATTCCATGCCTGAACCGAAATGACATGGTGGTTTTCCGGGTCGAACCTGTTCACGTGGCTTTGTTTTCTCCTTGTTGAACTCAGTCTCTCGATTTCCGCTCTCGAAAGCTCTTTGATTTGGATATAGCGAATTTCGTCCGACTTGGGAGCCCTTATTCCCGTGGCCAATGTACATATGAATTTGTGATCGATATTGGTAGTAAAAATGTCGATGTTGGCGTCTAAAAATAACACGATCACTTCTCCATTTTGTCGTGATGTCAACACAGTCATTGGGAAGGGCGGGGCAGCCATTATATTGTTGTCCAGGTAGCCTCTTAAAGTACACGGTGTCGCACAGTCACATGCTTCGTTTGAATTCATTTTCATTTTTAAAACTCATTTTTTCACCAGCGTTAATTGGTGCCCGGTAAAGTGCCGAATTCGGGCGTTTTAGGATGGCAAATATTATCGATGGATTAGAATATCTAAATGAAATTAGAGAAATTATTTTGAGGGTAGTTAGTCTTAATTAGACTGTACCCGACCACAATGAGTATCCAGGGGGAGTTTTATTTCAAGGTTCTTTTTATCCCACTATGAAAGCATTCCGAGAATTAGGGGCCCTGCAGAGCTTACATCGGAAATTAAAATGATAAAGGGAAACGCGGTCATTGAGGGAGGAGTTATAGCATCAATTGGGTGACATTTAGACGAAGGTTGGTAGGAGGTTAAAGAGAGTGAAATTCCCTGAAATTAAAGAGTAAGACCGGGTAAGTAAGGAGGGGAAAGAAAGCTGTTAGGAGACATAAAAAGAAGGCAGATAACGGGACTTAAAGAGAATTTGAGTGATCAGTGATGAGTGATCCCCTCTTATCGCTTCAAGATTCAAAACTTCCAGTTTATGATTAAGGGTAAAATGTTGGTTAGGCAAAGTGCAGGAGGAAATTTTTAATTTTGACCGTGATGGCGGAAGCTAGTAAGTGTTTGGTGTCAATAAATCTCATTATTTTGTTATGTGGAGAAGTACGGCATTAAGTTCCGCGATTAGACGATGACGCATAGATCTTTAGCAGTTCGTAGCTTCTGTGGATTTTACAAACCTAACGTAGACTCTAAAGTATCATACTAAAACTGACATTCCTGATGTAACCGTCAATGCATATTGAGGAAGGAATCTTTACTTAAGCCTCTCGGGCAGAGATTCCAAAAAACTTCGTATAAATTCAACATCAGTTTTATGTGAAAGGGAATCCTTTTTGTCCGATGACTTCATGAAAATTGTACGAATTTATTGGCGGACCACGCAAATTGACTAACTGGGTGTTGTTGAATCGGACATTGCAGTTCCGCCCTTCTCCATCAGGAGTGGCTGGAGGGAATATGTCCTCATGACACTGTCGTGAATAGGGCACTCTGCCCACTAATGCAACTTAAGAGGGGATTAGAAGACGACGCATTCAAGTACGTAGGTACTAGCATGTCAGACAAGTCAATGTGCGACTACCCTCTCGCCGCCGGACATCCTGACTGAATGCAATGAATTCCGGGGTCATTGGGAGAGTCAGAGCAACAGGGAAGACCATGCAGGAAATTCCAGGCCCTGACGGTCAAATTGGAGTGAACTCTCTTTAAAAAAAAAGTGACTGGGCTCTTCGAAGTCCTTCTAAGTTTAATGTTGAATTCATCTTATTCTAATAATAAAAAGAAAGTATTATTTATCCAAATCATTCACTACTTGTTATTACTTCATCGTGCGGGCTAATTTAGGATGAGCTTGGTGCGAATGAGCGCAGGCGTCGACTTAGTCATTTTATCGTGCTACAACTACAGCGAGTAAGACCCTTTACTTACACGAAGTATGGTGTCAATGATAACAAAAATGGCATGATCATGAGTGACTCATGCTTTTTTTTTGAAAAGTTATCCATTGCGGTTTATTCAGGATTTCCTTCTGATAATGACGAAAGATTTGTTCATTTGGTCACAATTTTCATCGACCAACACGTGAATCGTGCCATTATAAATATATGGATGACTGCGACTGTTCCACGCCCTTTCCTCGGAAGTCTTCTAATATTGCTTGAAATTATTGAAATTTGGGTTTGTAGAATATGCTGGCTTGACATGTTGGTGAGGAATGTTGACGTAAATACTCGAGTGAATGAGAAAAATAAAACAAATCTCGAGTAAAATCGAACGGCGCCAGCTCATTTTTTTGCATTTCACGCAGCACCAAAAGAAACCAGCATCCGGCACGTCATTATGAGAAACGAGTTCGCAGATTTAGGGAGGTCCTGGTTAAAGGCAAACACATTGGATCCAGTTTGGGTTAGTTTCTCAAATCTATCTTCGAAATATTACAAACTGTTGAGGGGGAAAATGTGATCGCTAACATGATCGTCACCAATTACTTAGTGATTATATTCACGAGAATAAAAAGAAGAATGATTTATTTGAAGATATCACATCTTTTCCTTCTTCATCCACCATTTTAATTAACTTTCCTTTTATCTTTTTACAGGGATCTCTCCTTTACTAAACTCTCTTCACTCCAAAGAGTATGGCAAACGCCTCCCTTCGTCAATCTTCCGCGTGCCGCGTCATTCAGCTCTCGCGGAGGAGGACGCCGTCATCACGCGGTGCCTTCATTCGACGCACATCCATTCATACTCGCCATAACTGGTCTTCGATCGTATTGAACTTGTTTGACCCAGCTTTGACCCTCACAGTTCTGCTATTGGCTTACCTCTTTGTGTCTTCATATTTCTTCCCTGCGACGCCTGCCACCGTGCGTTTCCCCTCTCCCATACGGGTCTTCCCCATCGGGTTTGCCGTTCATTTTTCACCCCGCAAACGAGTCGTCATGCTATAAAGTGTGGTCACTAAGTTAATGACTTGATTTTTTTTTTTTAAGTTTTCGTTATACTTCTTATAGATCTGACTTCCACCTATACCTCCTCTGTTATGAGTTATTTATTTTCTAGCCTCTTGTGGGTTCTGCAGCGCTGTCTCGCGTTATCATTAATTAAGTTTTCCTTTTACTGTGAGCATGTATGTCTCCCCTTTTCTACGACTCTTGCCCACTGCAGTGAACTGTACTCAATTTCAGTTCTAATCATTGAGAAACAAGCATTTTGTAATAGAATATCAAAACAGCCTGTAGCTATTTCTAAAGAACTTTGAACAAGGTTTTGTAATTATTAGGTTTTGTCCACATAATATTTTTCTGGGTCGAAGAAAATCCACACGGTCCCTTACTAACTCTCTTCCACCGCCTCTCGCTCGCTCAGCTGTACTTCAAGTAAGGGAGAAGTTGTATTGGGGGAACTGAATTGAATGGGATAGGAAAATGGCTGAATGTTTTCATTTTTTCAATAGTTCAGACAAAAGTCTTTTCCCGAGCAGTATCGCGCATAGTGCCTCCCTCCCTCATCAGCCAGAGTTGAAGGGTCAATGAATTTATAAGGGTTCAACCCAAACGTCGACGATAAAATATCAAGTGACCAGAAGCTTCATGTTCAAGCATAACTGTCCATTGTGAAGAGGGATTAAGGGGATCTTACGGCGACAAGAAAAACCCCGTGCCTTTTGAATTCCAATCCACCTCCATTGTCAAATTTCGGTTGAAACTGAATAAAATGCATATGTTTGAATATTTTTGCTACATTTCTCATCATCTCTTTATACCAACCATCGAACTCTTCTCGCGATTGCAAACAATGCCGAAATATTTTAAATCCTAAAAAATAAACAAGCTACCATTAAATTACCCTGAATTGCATTAAAACATTGGGCCGATTCCATTGGCGGATGAGACTCGTGACGTCATCGGTCACCAATTCGCTGGTATTGGGCACATTTTGATATGGAGTTCGGTAGATATTGCGTCATGGAGCGCCTTCTCTATTTATTTAGGGCTTGGAAAATCAAACTAATGACATTTGACTGATTAAAATAATTTGAGGCGGAATCGCAAACAATGACCTGATTTGATGTCCTTCCAAAAAATAATACGTATAGAAGCAATACAGGAAACATAGACGGAATATATAATTCTAGGATGTAATGTTTGCCCTAAAATGCAGTTACTAAGTTTTTTCACGGACGATCCACCAAAAAAATAAAATTTATAATTTAATAGAAATTGTTTAACTTGGTCTGTTGATTGTGGGCAGTATGCCACAACTCTTTGATGCTAATTGACTTTTCGCAAGGAAACCACAAAAATCTGTACAAATTGGCATCATTAACTGCTAGTGTATTATTATATGTGGGATCAAATGAGGAAGAGTGTGAGATGAAATTGCGTTCCTATTATAAAGATGGCAATGTTGGACAAACATCTTTTTTCAAAGTAACTGCGGGAGATGCCGCAACAGTAACTTTTAACGGAGTCATCCGCTAATATGCATTTCAATGCAATAATTTCAGAGTGTCAAAATCATTCCCGGTCAAGTCGAATGCTTTTCACTCCCTGAAACTTTTTCATTGTACTTTTTTTTGTCTATTGATGTGAGCTTCCCTTCTAAAAAATAGATCTGGTTCTACATGATATTGCTTGTCTTCTTCGAGTCTCTCGGATTTGTTAGGTAACGAATGAAAAGTTAAAAAAAGTTTATTTTTTCCATTATACGCGGAAACATTGTTGCTCTGCACTTTGGCCAGAGAATCAGACGGCCATGTACGCCTTTCCACAGGCGAAACAAAGACTTGAAGCTTCCCAGAAGAGGTCGGAACTATTTTCCTTCTCTCGGTGCATAAATGAGTCGACTTTTGTCCAGAAACCTCTCCTCCGTGCACCGACGCCCCCTTTGGACCGTTTTATTCCACCTCGCTAATGCTACATCCGCGACGGCCACATAGATACAGGACAGCCAGGGAGAAAGAGCATCATCCTCTTCCATTTCTTATTTATCGCGCTTCATACTTTCTCCAAGTTTGATCACTCACATTAGCTCTTCCTTCTAAGAGTTGGGAATCATTCTTCAGCTTGTCCCAAGTCATTCCAATTTCCCTCGGAATAGGCGGCATTATGTCCCAGTCCTCGTCGTAAACTGCCTTCTCTGAATCCGACGTTCGGATCGATGAAGGCAGGTCGGTCTTCCTCCATTGTCTACACCGTGAGAAGTGTGAGAGCCGGTTCCCACAATGCTCACACAACACTTCCTATTTACTTATTCCTCCTTCTCTTCTCAACATTCGCCTGGAGACATTTCCCTCTACACTATGGATGTGTTTACCGTCAAGTTTACGAATATTTCAGATGTATACAAAGTATTTTAAAGCCTTTTACGAAGCATTTTCAAAGTTCACTGCTACGAATACATTTTAATAAATTTGGACTAAAAAAATGGAACGTGTACCACGAAACTAGGGTATCGTCTGCATTCATTTTTTCATGGGTGTCAAAGTTATGCCGCCAAGCTAACGCATCATGCTGTTTTTTTTATATTCACGCTTCGCTCGCGGGGTTTGGCTTACGAAAAGAAAATAAGACTGTTACGTATGCACATACTTCCAAATTGCAAAGTTATCCTGGAGTTAAGTAATAGAAATGGATCTAGAGTGGACTATTCTAGTCGATTTCCTGGAGGCGCTTCTATTCCAACACCATTGAAATGTCTACTACACCTTGCACTCGACACTGTCCTCCCTCCCTCTCCCTCCCTCTCCCTCCCTCCCCCTCCCTCCCTTCCCCTCTGCGTCATCTCCCCTCCTCCGCTCTTCACCAGGCAATTTTTTTCTCCTCTCGCACGCCTGCGGACAGCATCAAAACTACTCCAACGCGGAATGCACCCGAAGGGAAATCGTCTCGCGTTCAAACGTGCAGATTTTCTCAAATTAGGGCGCCCTCTTCCATAAACAAACGCGAAGAAGCATTATGCATGCATATGCGTCATGTATACCCAAATATATGTATACCCGTAGCCCCGTTCTCTTTCGTAATGAACGAAGGCGAAGAGTCTGTAGTAAATGATTTTGGAATACTCATTAATTTCTATCTTCGGTTTCCAATCCCTTTCATTTATATTCTGTTAAATAACTCATCGTATTTCTATCAAATTCATGATTTCTCTCACACTGCCCGTTCCTTGCATATTTCTTCACTTCTTCCGTCTGCGTCACAGTCATGACACTGTTTCTTACTATATTCTCCTCTGTTCCTGACGGTTCTAATAATCCTAGTCGTGTCGACTGAATTCACCCATCTCCGCCATCCATTATGCCGAGTTCTCTTTTGCCAGTTTAATTGGTTGGAGGGTAGCATCCTCACCTAAAGGTCGCAGGCTCCATTCCCGTCTAGGTTTGGTTTTCATTCTTCCCCGAGGTATTAGTGTCCATACTTGATTTTGTTTCCATAATACTTGTAGCCCAATAAATGTAAGAGAATGACAAATGGCGTCAATATCACCGCAGAAAAATACATAAGATGATGTTTTTAAAAGATATTTGGGTAAGGATCGCGATTATGTGCTAGAGTTGGGGGAATAGAAGGGGGAAGGAAAGGGGGAGAAGATTGAAGGTCACCTTGGAAATGAAAAGCCTTAGCGAATTGACGTAGCAACTGAAAGATTGAATGCAAATACGAACGTAAATATCCTGTTCTTAATTTAAAAACTTCATTTCACCTCATCCTTTCAAGAAAATTTCTTGGCTATTTGAAAGGATGTAATATTGATAAGACTTTGAATATACCGTACACTCAGATAATATATACCTACAAAGATAAAGCTATAAACGCATTCTGTGGTATATTTTCTACAAGTTCTTTCCACTTCCCGATTTCATGATTCCTGATTTGAATTGACTTTCAATATAATAACTCTAGATCCCAATAGAGAGAATTAATTTCTTATAACAATACACAATGGGGACCAAGAGCAATTGAAAAAATAATTTTAATACGGTGTTTTACTCGGAATTATCAACCTTTTTCATGACAACGGCGCTCATGTGATCACGCCCCCGCTTCACGTGTGTGTGTGTGTAAGAGAGGTGTGATATCATGTGATCTGTGAGTCAGCGGGGGGAGGATAATCGGAGCAAATTCCCCATTTCGACACACGCCACCTTCGCATTCTCCCCCGCTGCATGCGAACACCCATATCCTCCCAAAGGACATAAAACACGACCAGCCATTTGTCTATTCAACGGCGGAGGAGGAAGGAGTCTTGCCCGCCCGCACGGTCGTCTTAGTGTGTGTATCCCGCACGGTGAGGAGTGGATGCCCCCAGATAAGGAGAATGTATCTGCCCCCCCGCCACTTCCCGGGTGTAGAGGCTGGGCGGAGGGGCGGCCAGGTTCTGGGTGAGAGGGGAACAGGAGGGGTGGAAGGGTGTCAGACGGGCGGGAGAGGGGAGTGGAAGCGAGGGAGATTTACACCAGGAGCGGAAAGCAGACGCAGCGCAGAGGTACGCATCTGTGTAAAATATAGTGAGGGCCGTCGTAAGTGGGGAGAGGGGGGTGGAGGAGGAGGGGAGGGAGGGGGTGGGGGGATCGGAGAGTGGAGAAGTGAAGGGTGCGTGGGAGAATTTTCGAGGAGGGTGTTGGGTGGGTGTTTATAAGGGTCTCGGAGGAAGGGAAGGAACGCGCGCGCGTGTGAGGGCACGTGTTGGATAAGGCGCGTGTTGGAGGCAGAGGGAAGGAAAGGGTGCGTCGGAAGGGGTCTTAGGGGGAAGGGTGCGGAAGGCGATTTCGGCGGCCCATTTCGCGGAGAAATAGGCAGGGAGTGGTTTCAACAGAGGGTGCAGGGGGGGTGGAAATGAAAGGAAAGCGAGATATTCGCTGGCGAGAGGGTCTGGATGGGGGAGGGGGGGTGAGAGAGGCGGGAGAGTAATAGGGACGAGGAGGACTGGATGGGAAGTATAAATGCCATTGTGTCTGGGGGTTGAGGAGGCTGTTTATAAGCTCTTAACACATCCTGCTCTGATCCTTGAAAGCAGGAAAGGGAATGAATGCTAGGGGGTTGGAGGACTTGGAGGAGACGGTTGGAAGGGGATGAGGGAAGATGAGGCAAGGGGTTAAATGGGGCGAAGGTGACACTCGTGCAATAGCAGGGAGGGCGTCGGTTGGCGCATGGGGGGGCGGTGGCCTCCTTAAAGGGAGACTCCCTTCCATTCCGCGGGTTCCTCCTCTCACCCGCCCCCTCCCCTCGGAGGAAGGAAGCCCAGGGAAGTGGAAATTGGGGAGGGGGTGGAGGTAGAGGGGAAACCCGGCGAACGCTCGGCTTGTGGGGTGTGAGAATGGAAATTCAATGAAACTAAATATTTCGAGGTGCCACTCACTCAAGAATTCCGTGGATGGAGGCGTAATTTGGGAAATATGTGGACAGGCTCAAGGAAATCTAGGATATATTGAAAGGGCACCCTCTTTAAGATGAGAAAGTGAAGGAGCGATACAATCTTTCTCTATACATGTCCTTGCTAAGAATTAAGATATTATACATGTATATATATGTATATATATATATATATATATATATATATATATATATATATATATATATATATATATATATGTATAGTACAATGCACAGTAACACACAATGTAGAAACACAAAAAAAAGAACACTCACACGTATTTTCTTGATATTTCGACGGAAACAATCCGTCTTCATCTGAAGATATAGTATAGAAGTAATGTAGTAGAACATTACTTCTATATCTTCAGATGAAGACGGATTGTTTCCGTCGAAATATCAAGGAAATACGTGTGAGAGTTCTTCTTTTTTTTGTGTTTCTATATTGTGTGTTACTGTGCATTGTACTATATATATATATATATATATATATATATATATATATATATATATATATATATATGTGTGTGTGTGTGTGTGTGTGTGTGTGTGTATTTAATTTTGTTAAAAAAAATATCAAAAAGATTAGCGCAAACTCAACTCACTTCGACATTCAGGAGATCCCAGCCACTCTCATTCAACTTATGATAGATATAAATGGAACAGTTAAATATAAATAAGGGTTTACATATAGTTTTAGTAAATATAACCTGAAGATAAACCTATTAATTATAATGCATGTGTGTCTATGTTTGCGTGGATTCCGCCAATATATCTCATTCCATTTTTCTGGCTAGGCTTGCCTTTAAAACTGTCATTGTAAATATCTTTTATGAAGTTTTACGAATGCCATTCCTACTATTCTTTCCTATTGTCTGTTCGTCGTTTCCATGCTGTTGGGTGGCACAGCTCCCGAGCGCCATCTCTTGGCCGAACAATCGAGGTACTTGTTTGCATAAATCCCCACGGATTGCTGCGGTAATTACGTTTTTTCGATAGCTTTAATGTAGGAGTGCGACGGAAGAGCAAGGTAAGTCCGTGGTTGAAGTCACAATCATAGGATATTTTCGGTCGGAATCCGCATCCTTCCACCGTTCCCACAAACGTCTTTTTCTGTTTTTCGTTATACAATATTTGCATAAAATGAATCGGGAAAACTTTCAAAAAATTGATTCATTTCAGTTATTGCTACTATGCCTCTCAAAATTCTTCCAAGTACAGCCCTTGAGCTTCGACACACTTTTTCCAGCGGCTTTTTCACAGCTCTAAGACTCCATGGTAGGCGAATTCCGGAAGGTCCTTCAAGGCACGCGTGCTAGCTTCTTTGATGGCACTTAGGGACCTATGGCGGTGCCCTTTGAGGGAGGATTTCACTTTTGGGAATAGGAAATAGTAGTCTGCTGATGCCAAGTAGGGGGAACTGTAAGGGGTCGGGGAATCGTCGCGATGCCGTTACATAAGGTCTTTGCAAGCAAACACTCGACTCTGCTTTTTTCGTCCGCCAAGACCTTCGGGATAACTTTTGCGCATATCTTTCGAATCTTCAAAATTTTAGTGATAATGGTCTGTCTTATCATCTTATCATTAGGATATGCCATTAGAATCTGCGGCCCCGCGCACTCTTAACCGACGCTCTGAATGCGTTACTTCACGCACACGTCAGGAAAAAATGGGTAACGATACTTTTTATGAAGAAACCATGTTTGTGTTTCTATCCCTCTTCCTTTTAGCTATACTTGTGCGAAGGAGATTTCGCTATAATTCGCTAATTAAATACGTATAATTCAAAATTGGTAATATTCATTGGTTTAAGCATATGTCTAAGTTGTTCAGTTCATGATTTTCCGTTAGCTAGTCGGAAAGAAAAGAATACCGTATTTGCATTGCATTCACTTCAAACCACGCTGCACAAAAGAATAAGTATGTTCAAGCTCATCATGCCGATGCATTGGGCAAAGCGGTACACGGTGCCAGGGAAAGCACTGTATTTCAAGTGCTCAGCAACCTAAAATATGGGAAGCACTTCTGAATTTGTGTCTTTGCGAATGATAATCGTGTCAATCCTCCGATTGACAATGGGTTTTAAGATTTTCAAAGGCCGTGTTAGAGCAAGCTATTTTATCTGAGTTGGCGATTTAGTTCAAGTGCCCATTGACAGAAGGCAGTTTTATGCGGGGTTAATGAGAGACGACTCACCGCTTGCAAAAATAAATTCTGAAGGTGCAAACGACGGCTTCGAATTTGTGACATATCTCCTCTTCTGCAGGCGCTGACCTGGAAACCATTTGTCGGTTCAAACCCTTCTCCCTGGAATCGAATCGTCATACTTTATCCTTTCCATACCCCTGGTTCTTTAGGACTAAATTTGTATTTAACCTCTTCCAACTGCTCTTCGTAAATATTGGACATAGCTTTTTTCATGAGAGATTATTCAGCTATTTTAAGGGCATTCTGTGCGTATTATTCCTCATTATTAAATCCTTAATCCACGTTGAAGATTAAAACAAAGCTTATAAGTTGCTTTAGAACACTTCTATGAGAAAACTGAAGCCCTGCATTAATTTTTGCTTGACTCCACAATGTCTAAAGTCAAAGTTTTCGCCTCGGGCTATTCTACAATCCATTACCTGTTTTCACAAGTAGGCTCTGTAACGAATTTTTATGCATGCGACATGAAATTGCCTAGTTTTACTAAGCTTAGTATCTGCCTTTCTTATTAGTTTTTTGGAAGTTCATTGGCTTTTCGTGATCTTGTAAATGCTCATACATAAATGAGTTATACACGATCAATCCACCATAGAGTTCACAAATTGACATAATTTCTCTCTCTCTCTCATAAAAAGTTCATTACATGCAGAAAATACCGTTTAAAATGGTAAATGGGAATAATTAGCATTCCTATTAGATAGAGAGGCATTCAATAAGCTTGGGTTGTGGATGACCAAGCTATAATAAGTCAGTCGGCCAAGGGATGACAATCAATGCTGAGGGCATTATGAAATCAGGGAGATACGTTTAAGATGAGAATCAATTTAAACAAAACAAATTTCATGCGGTTTTATAGAAAGAGAATAGCTTAGTTAAATACTGGAGCAGGTGGAACCGTTTACCAACCTTGGAAATGTGTGGAACGAATATAGTCAAAGTAGTAATGACATAAGAAGGGAAATTGCGTTTCGCGATGGAGCTTTCACGAGAAGGAAAGAATTTATGGCAAGGACGTTGAATAAGGATATTAAGAATAGGCTCGTTGAAACTTTGATATGGAGCGCGGTTTCGTACGGTGCAGTAACATTGTTATTGAAGGAAGACTGTAGTCGTAGATTGGCGGCTTTTTATGTGTGACCGAGGAGACGGAAGATAAAGGTGGAATGGACATTGAAGAAAAAAACAAAGCGAAAGGCATTGGGAGAAGAGGGAGGATTATTGGTAGACATAAAAAGGAGGCAGGAGAGATGGCGGCAGAGAATTTTGATTGGCGAAGGTCGAGGGCTGAAGTCCTTTCTTCATTTGAGGACTATGGTGGAGGGGAGGAAATTAGGCGGACTAGACAGGGGAGGGAAAAGGATACGCATTTTGGACGGAATGGAGGAAGAAAAAAATTGGGTGGAATTAAAAAATGGTCCATTGTAGTTTCCGGTGCCAGGTTGGGTTTCGTTAGGATGGAAAAAAGTAATGCATCGCTCTTCAGTCTGGTTCGATTCAAAACTTAACTTAAATGGTAGGCTACCTAATGATAATAACAATTGTTTGAGGTTTCAGATTTAAAATATGTTTATTTTTTGATTTGGCAAGTGAGTTTCAAAGATTCCGAGTGAAAGTTTGTTGGATATAGAAATAATATGCGAGGGAGAATAGCCATTCAAAGCGTAGTTGATGTTCCGAGATCTACAGGAATCCTGTATGTGTCGAATTTTCTGTCTTACGCAGTTATTAGATTCCATTCATCTACAACAAATCGAAAGAATATCCAATTGCCTGCATTCATTGCAGATTTTGCTACACTGTGCACCAATCTAATCGGTAGAGTTATCGTACATATTTGTCCTCCGCAAAAAAACTCCTAAGTTCGTAGACCTAATGGCACAATTTCCTGTATCATTTTACGCTTAGTCCTCCGCTTATAAAAAGGTAGAAAAGATTGGGCTGATATTCTTCTCTTTGCGAATGTACACATACTTTTGGGGGTGACTTCACATTCGCTTTTGGCCTTTTTCTTTCCTTTACATCACATTTTGCCAAACTTTAGTCAACGCCCTCATCTCTCCCCCTCCCCAGTCGGGCATGACGCAATTGACTCTCGGCATTTCAGTGGAGTCCGTGGCGATTTGCCAAGGATATGAAATATGGTGAGCCGAAACTAAAATGCGCGTCCCAAATCTTTATGGCTTGATACGAAATCCAGCGGCTCAAATCAGTAATCCGAGATCACAAGATAAGATAAGTTTTGGTTCGCGAAATACTCAATTCAATCGTTGATCCCGTGAAAGGTAAGCATTCGCTCTCGTTTTAAATATTTTTGAGCACACTTCTCGTTTTGAAAACATAGATGAGCATATTTTCACATAGTTTACCCCGTTCCCAATCAAAATGCGAAGGCAGCCAAAAAGAATAGCGACATAGTTCATAACTTAGGTGACTAACTCCAATCTATTAGTTGTTCCTTGGATACCACCATGCATATTCTTCTAAGACTGCATTTTGCAGAGTAATTTGGCCTCTTTCACTCTCATTATTATTTGGCGATCTTAAATTCCTTGTGACCTAAATTATTTCTAATTACGAGAGTCCCTTTAGACTAAATTCAACCTAAATTTCTTGATTGAACTTCCCCATAAGTCTCCAACTACTTTACTCATTTTTATGGTTTTGTTCTTTTGGAGATTTGAGTGGGATGGATAACTTGAGCTTTGTATGCATATCGGATTTTCAATATGTTTGTTGACTTGGACAGACGACAGATTCGCCAGCATTCCAACTGGTGTTCACATGCCAAAGGTCTTTCATTTATATGTTGGGCGTTTCGGTCCTCAACAAGTTTCTCAGACGTGTGATCAAGCCAACAAATGGGATTTGCTTCTCGCCTTTTACCGATTCCTCCCAATCACTGTCACAGGCCATTGAAATTTCAACCCCATTCAGAAGGGTTATGTTCACTAAACTTTTAGGTACCCTTATTTTTAATTAAGATAAAAAAACCTATTTCTAAACAGGCCGCAAGTGGTGGTAAGTTTTCAATTGACTCCACGTTCACTAAAAGAGTTCCCTTACAGTAATTGCTGTCAATTAAATCTTTTAATCAGTTACATAATTTTCCACGAGAATTCGCCTGATTCGGGGTGAAATATCAATTAGTTTTCAAAAACGCACCATTAAAATTTTTAAAGCTATTTCAGGTTTTACATGCGATAAGTATCCATCTTTCTATTATCCCAATGAAAAATTATTACTAAGGCACGGACTCATTTCTATTCCATACTTTTCTCTCCCCTGTTGCATATTCGCGAGGAAGTTGAGAAATTATCAGTTTTTTAAACATATCTTCCTGTTATAATGTAGTTTGTTGTGTGTATGTATCTCGGCTGCAATAATGAAGCCATTATTACATTGCAGTCATTTCTTACATTCCATAGAGTGCAAACTCATTATGATAATGCGAACATAATACTATTGAATTCGTGCCACAGTGGAATGGACGTGCTTCTCTGCTGAAATTCCCACGTGGAATGATCGGCACGCAGTCCTTTGATGAACTTCCATGGCGAAAACAATCTTTTTATATTGTTTCGTTTTACCCCATATCAAATCCGCCATCGTAATGAGAAAGGGAGACATTATTCAGTTGATTTAGATGAGAACTACAACTGCCTACGGCCTGAAAAATAAATTTTAGCTTTGAATATCACGCACCATTTAAATTTATCAAACAAAACATTTTCATCAGTGGTATTAACAATTTAAATCGGTGCAACGAGCAAAATTCCTACATAAATGGGAATTCCATTGAAATTATTTGAATAAATAAATTTACCACGATTTTTTTAGTTTTGAACTATTTTGAAACTTGCCTGTGATAACATTTCCAGAAATTTATCGTAATCCTTGAATTCTAAAGCACAAAATGCCGCGATGAAGGGAAATTGTTGGCAAATTGTATTTATAATATGATAATATTAATTTCTTTTCAATAAAATTCGGTTCACTTTCATCTGTATATTTTATCTCAGTTCGAACACTTTGGGGATGGTTATCGGCGTATAAAAATTATTGCATAAAAAATTGGTGAAATAAACCGGATATTAATTCCATTAATTGTATGCACCTAAGAGACCTAGGGAAAGATTCGGACTCTTCAGTTCAAGGGAAAGATTCGGGCTCACAGTGAATTGAACTTCCACAGCTTACTTCATGAAGGGCATTGGTCTGTCACGCTTGAGTGAATTTTGGATATCGGTAGTATAGTTTAAGGGGAGGCGACCGACAGCTAAGGTCATCCGTGTCGATAGGTATGAATGGAAAAGAAAGGCTGGAGAGAAACTTGGCGTCGTCATCAGCCTACTCTTACTGAAAGGCGCCGAGGGGTCACACTGCTTAACGTCCCACCCGACGGTCGGCGTACTCATTCAAAGTGCTCTCGACAAAGAACCTCAAATAGGGCTCGGGACACCGCAGAAAAATATTTACCATCTGCAGGATCCGAACTCGGGCCCTCTGGGTGGGAAGCCAGTACGTTAGCCACCGCTCCATCAGAATCCCTTTGGATATCAGCCAGTGCGAATGCGTTCCTCTATATGGGGTAGAAATGGAATTTCTATGGCTACCATTGGCATCTCCTATGAGGGTGAGACGCCTTTTTTATCATGAAATTGCTAGGTTCGACAATCGGGATGAAATAAGAGAGAGTTCCTCTTTCAATACGCGGCAATAACAAAATTGAACCCAAGTGCCCGAAAGTATTTAATCAAAGACTAAGACTTGACGTTTTGTTCAACCGTGACAATTATTACCATTTGTATTAAGCATTGGTGTGCATGGGTGTTTTTTTATTTTAGCTAATTTATATTGAAATAGAGGCCTGGACCAACGGTAGTGCATGCATGACCGATGCCCGAACAACCCCGCCACATGCTCTTGCGGTGGTCTGCGGATCTGTTGTACAACATTTGGAATTGGAGAATGGAAATATGGACAATTAGATTTGATTGTCGAATTAGATCGTGTGAAACGTGCAGGAGGTATATTTGTAGAATGTTGTAACGAGAAACTTCGCAGAGCATTTACATTAATAGAGTAATTCGGTTGGAATTAATGACTAAGTAAACGTTAACCTACGGATTGAACCTCTCGTACAAACTAGAAGGAGTTCTCTTTAGCGATGATGTTGAAAACATATTATCATCCCATTTTTCTTACGGTAAGAGAGAGCATGAAAATAGTACCATTAAAGAAATCAAGAGCAAGGCCGACAAAACTAAGAAGTTGTTTGTTATTCAGAAGAAATTATACCTCTATTGGACTACCCCCTGCCACCCACCCCATCGGCGGCTGGCAGGATACCGTGAGACATATCTCCGGCGGTCGTCTCTCTTCCCTCCAGCACGACATCATTATCAGACATATATTAGAGACATATTATCAGAGTCGACTACTCATGCAAAATGTAAAACTACAATGCAAATATGTCTCAGCAGTCGGATTCTCGCGCAACGTAAACTCTTCTGTAATCACTGCGCCGTCGATTGGGTCAAGTTTGATGCACAACGTCGAAGCATAAAAATAGCACCAGGCTGTCGAGCCGAATGCAATCTTCCAATTTCCCTACTCCGATTCCGTCTCCATTACGCGCTGGTCGCTTTCTTTCCTTATTACGCAATAGTAACTCTCCTTCGTATCCCTACTGTTTATTTATTTTTTCACAATGTAATGGGAAAACGACCATGGTAGGCTTGCAAAATGATGTTATCATAAATGCGAGGTGAATAAAATATTAAATATGGGAAAAAAAGGGAAATACGGACCACAAAATAAATTTGTCGTTCAAAACATTCGCATGGAAGAACTAGAAACACCGAAGATGGCTAAATACTAAAATAATCCATTACGCATCCTGAGGTAACGTGCCGCTGAAGGAGTCAGACCATGTCGAACAAGGCGGTGAAAGAACAAATTTTTAACGCGATATCTCTTTCGATGGAGAGCGATGACACTGGAATTGGGGGTGAGGGTAATGGGAATGGGTTTATATTTGAAGGGAAGGGGAAGGCTTGGTGAAGTGAAACAGAATGCTGGGTTTCTGCGGAAAAGGGTGACGCAAAGAGAGAAATTTGGGAGCAGATCCTAACGCCTATTTGCCGCTATACCTCCTTTCCATGGGCAATTTTAGTTAATACACGTGAGTCGCAGTTTCAAGGAGGAAATTCCAAGTTCAGAGAGTAGTTCTCCATTATTATAATTCAGGCGAGTGTTTCTCCCAGGTCTCCCATGCTGGACTGGGCTCTTCTTTTTCTCTTTTCATCTCCAAAGCAGTGGGATTTCGCGCCAATATCATTATCCACAGTTTTTAGTTTATGATTCTCATTGCCCTTCATGCGCCATTAATGCGATCGATTTCTTCATTTCAATTTAAGTAACACAAATATAAGCATTATATGTGAAAAATAATCTTTACAATGTATAGGAATCCTTTCTCTGATTCATCGCAGGTTTTTTATACCCCCATTCTTTTCGTGGGTGTTTTTCTGCGTACTAGGTAAGCAACGCCACTCTCTCCCTAGCTTATCCCACTAAACTCATTCAATGCTTAGACTTTGCTTATTTTGTTTCCTTTCTTCACTTTAATTTTTTTTTTTTTAATTCAGTATTAGTCCGAAAACAGCGCATTTTGGCCTTTACATCGAACTGTTAACAACGATAACAATGGTCACATTCACAAACACCCAAGCCCTAGATGGAGGGAAACTCGCCCAGGCGGGAATCGAACCCGCGACCCTTGGAATGGCAGACGAGGACGTTACCCCGCCGCCACAGGGGTCGGCAATTTACTTCGTGTATTTGTTGGGGACTATTCAATTACACTTGTACCTATATGTACCCGTATATATATATGGGTATATTTTCTGGATATGTATATCTATGCGTAATATATGCCTGTCTGTCTAGATTAATTTAAGTGTAAGCAGGTGTATAGGTACAGGGCACGTTGCAAAAGAAAATGCCATTGAATTTCCCGCGCCGCTCCTATTGGTCGGGGCGGGATAAAATTACCTGAAATACATGGGGAAGACGTTTAACTTTCCCGCGAAGTCGGTCTCAGTGCTCTCCAAGCTGTGAAAGCGGCAGGACGTCAGTTGTTGTAAACCTCTGCGCGCTGACCGTGCTACGAAAGACCAACCGAGCAGAAATTTCAAGTGAACTTTCGAGACGTATTGAAAATGAACCTGATTATTTGGACAAAGTCATCACTAGTGATGAAACCTGGGTTTTTGAATGCAACCCAGAAAAAAACGTTAAAGTTCTGAGTGGCATACCAACCAGTCCCCCAAGCCCAAAAAGGCAAGTATGAGCAAATCCAAAGTGAAAACAATGCTCATTGTCTTTTTAGACAGGTAAGGACTTTGCCCATAAGGACTTTGTTCCTCAAAGACAGACAGCTAACGCTGTCTACTACGTGGATGTGTAGGAAAGACTCCAAAAAAGGGTCATCAGGACAAGAAAAGACATCTCCGCTACCTGGCAACGCCATCACGACAACGCGCTATGAGTCGCGAGTTCCTGGCCCAAAACCAGTGCCAACGCCGCCCCAGCCCCCGTATAGTCCTGATGTCGCCTCAGCAGACTTCTTTTTGTTCACTCAGATTACGATAGCTCTGAAAGGAACCCGTTATCCGTCCATAGAAGAGAACCAATCAGCTGTGACGAATACCTTGCGAGATGTCCCCGAAGACGCCTTCCAGGGCGCAAACCGATCATGGCAGAGTCACCGGACAAAATGCGTAGAGGCCCAAGGACAGTACTTTGAAGAATTTTAAATGTTTGTGCAAATCTTTTCAACAAATTAGTTTTAAAAAGATGTGTTACCTTTGGAACGCATCCCGACTTGTGCATGCATTGACTTGTACCTTTTATGGCTATTATCATATGTAGCTGATGATTAAATGGAAGAAGAGACCATTTGGTCCAATATCGTCCAAATTAAGGCCTCCATCCATCTGGAACGGCCTTCCCTTCCATTGTCATCCGAACACATGGCCCGTCCCTAAATGTGTACCCCAGTAAATGTGTATGACTCTTCCGCGTAATATTCCGTTTCCCCTTTTCCTCTTCTCTATCCTTCCGCGTTTCAGTTTTTACGCATCGATACGATCAGTATTCGTCGGCGGCACCAGATTTCGAAGGAAATTTTTCCATCTCCCTTCTCATATCGCTAATCCATACCTTTGCTCTCTCTGCACGCGAATTATTTATAAGCCTTTTTGCGTAAACCCTATTTCTTATTCCCCTGGTAACCTCTTTATCTGAGCTTGACCGGATTTCAGTTATTTAGTTCGCCGTTCCGACATTATCGCGAAGTGCCAATTATGCGGAAGGCTAAATCGTAGGTTTTGAAAGTTGAATACGAGTTTTAACGCGGCCACTTTTTTGAACACGCGTAGTATACGGATGGATTGTCAAAGGCTCCAAGGGAGCGCAATAACGGCCAATCGAAGTGATCTAATAAATATTTCGGCCTCTATTATTGTTTCATTTGGTCACTTCGAGAAGGGAAAGTGAAGTGGCGCTGTGTGTGAGGGGGAAGGGTGGTGCCTCCTCGAAGGAGTTTCTCCCCTAGCGGAGTAGAGGAGAACCACAAGGACAGGCCGACGTGAACACGCGTCTAGTTTCGTCTCGCCGGAGATGAGTTCGCCCCCTCTCGCCCTGCGGCCGAATATTGCGGAGTGGCTGAGGACGGCCCTGATTTCTAGAACGGAATTTTTCGTTTCCATCATCCTTCCTCTCCACCATTTCTCCCTCCCTCTCCTAATCCTCCCTCCGCCCTCTCCCCCACCCCTCCTCCACTCCACACCTCCCGTTTACGAGCGCTGTCGTCCATTTTTCTGCTTCGCCGACCTCCTCCTCCAAGACCTTCGATTCCGCCTCCCCACCCCTTCATCACCCTCCGCCCCCTCCTCTCTCTCTCTCTCTCACCGCCTCAAGCAAAACAAGGAACATTTTTTTTATATCTCCCTTTTTTTCTCTCGCTCAGTTTTAATTTGTTGTCCCTAGTTCTTTATGGCGTCCTTAGCCCTCCCTCATCCCCTTTCCTCAACGGACTCACGTTTCCTTCACTCTCTCTCTCTCCCTCGTCCTCCATACTTTCCCCCTTCCCATTCTCCCCGCCCCATTTTCATCCCTTCCGGTTTATTACTCTCAAATATTGCGCGCGGCCCTTATTCGGCGGGGGACGGGGATGAGCCCGCAAGGGAGAGGCCTCCTCCCCCTCGCCCCACCCCCCTCCGCCTCAGTAATTCTTTTAAATCGCTAAAATTGGCCCAAGAGTCACACCATCGGTGGGAAGTTAATCTTTTCACTTCGCGCTCCTTCTGGAAGCGCATGGAAGATCGTATAATACTTGCAGATCCCTCAACGCTTCACGAATATTAATTACTAGTTCACGTCCATCACTGGAACTTTCATAGAGAGACTGACTCTGCAAAATGGATAACTACATGAATCGGTTTCTTTCGCTGAATCGGTTCTTCTTCTCTTGCTTCTAGGTTCCGAGGTCTCCGTGATTTCTTTCATTTCTCAGTAGCATTTTATTGATTTTACTCGCCATGAAATTAAGCATGAATATATGACGATGCTAGTGTAATTTGGTGAGCGAATGCCTAAAGTAAGAGTCAGTCAGGGTTCAGTTGCCACGTGGGTGTCGTTCTATATTTTAATGAGAGAAATTCCTTGAATCCTCGCAAACTGCTCCGTAGTACTAGCAGCGAGAGTGAGTGGCGATCGACAGCTGAGGTCATTTGCGCCATTAGGAATGGATGGGAAAGGAGGAAGGGTGGAGAGAAACCCGGCGTCGGCATTAGCCTACTCTAATAATAAAAGGCGCCAAAGGGTCAGCAGTTTAACGTCCCCTCCAACTGACTACCTACTCCCTCAAAGTGCTCTCTAGAAAGAACCTCAAGTGTGGACCGGAATGCCACTGAAAATTATCTACCGGTTCCAAGATTCTAAACCGAGTCCTCTCGGTGGGAAGTCAGTACGCTAGCCACCGCACTACCTAGATCCCCAAAAATGTTCCGCTAAGCAACTTAATCCGTATGATTGATACATGTTGGAAATTATCATCCCTACTCCTCGCATTCCTCTCTGTATGTACTTGCTGCTAACGCCAGACAAATTCATGTTCGAGCAGACCGAATCGGATGTGTTTTCAGTTACACATGTATAATGGGAAAGAGACTAGACCCAATGCCTTGAAATGTGAATTTCACACGCCGCTGGGCTTTATGCATTAGGTGAGCCTCACGATGAGGATGGGAGGTCGTCAAACAGCGATCAAATATACGGATCAAGTGACCTGACGGAATCGTTTTGCGAAGATTAAATGAAGAGATAAGCTTTTGGCAAACTGTATAATGTAATGGTGGAAACTCATCCGGGATATTTTGAGATGGAGCACCTATATTGAACGACCTGGTTAGCTTGCTGGCTCTGCACTCCCGCCTAACCTAAATGTCGTCACTTTGAGCCCCACCCGAGGCATGAGTGGTGTGTTTCATGAGTCTGGGTTTACTCCTTGTCACGACTGTCGGAGAGAGACAACGTGGACCCGGGGAAGCACTTAAAAGTCAATACGACCACTTCACGAGGACAAAAATGAGGCATGAGGTATACCTAGAGGTAAAAACTCCACTGTAGGAAACCACTGATGAAATAGACACGTAAACTCGTGAAATTGAAATAATCGGAGTTTTTTTAAGAAAAAGTTGTTAAAATTCATATTATTGCCCTGGAGTCTTGGTATGACACTGCGAAGTAAAAATAATGGACGAAAATAAATTAAATCTTGAATCACTGGTCCTGATAATGAATGCTGGTATTGAGGATGTAATTACTATTACTCGTTTAAAATGCTAAGATGGCTTTCCTGAAGAAAATCTCCAAATATTTATTTTTTGGCTGAAGTATTATTCAGGTATTATTCCTAAAATACCCTTCAGAAAAGAGAGAGCAAAAAGAAAGAGCTAGAATGCTAACAAGAGGAAGTTTTCTTTGCCTAATGTGTGCAAATATAGCAATAAATAAACATATTTCTTCTCTCATAAAGTTATTTCCAAAATTTAGTTTAGTTTTCACCCTCAAACAATTGAATTTATTACAAATTTTCACCATTCTCCTGTTTACTAAGTATTTTCACCATTCTCCTGTAAGCTTAACGCACACCTTGCTTATAATCTGGTGAACAGGTACTGAAAATTCGTTAGAATGTACTAACTCAGAGATTACTCGCCTTACAATTGCAAGCATTCTCTTTTCCCAATCGCATCGCAGTGACAAGATTGCAAATGCAGTTCGCGTCGCATAAAGTGGTGTTAAATTGAGCTTATGTCAAACAGTAGAATGTAAACATCCAAGGAGTTGTGAAGGCGTGAATTTAACGAGAAAAAATCCTTCTTTAAATTAGCAAGTCCTAAAAAAATAGCTAAATTAATCTATGCCTATGCCTCTAGCCGTGCCCTAGTTCACGGCTAACGTACGCATAAGGAAAGTCAGTAGATCTTAGATTTCTCAATAGATTGTTTAAGGAGAGTCATTATTTCAGGATTTTTATGCACCAGTGAATGCAAAACTGACAGCTTCAACTATGAGTAAGGTAGAAATTTAACAGAATAATTGAATAAAAATGTAACCTTTATGAGATAATAATAATAAAAAAGATGCCAAGAATTATTAATGGCAGCTTCAATGTTTTGAAGTGATCCCTCTTGATGAAAGATAAAGTCATTTCGTGATCATTCGGGGTATTTTAACGCGTAAACCATGTGTATGCTAATTGGAAACACATTATTCATCTCCCTATACATAGTTTAGAAATGTCACCATTCATTGGCATAAAAAAAGGAGTGAAATCATTACTGATTTCATCGCAAGCGATGCGATAACGAGGGGGTTAGCAAGGGATGAGAGAGCAGCGAGCGATGAGTGAGCATAGATCAGACTACGGTTGGGGTGGCATTCAAAGTTCATCTTGGGAAGCGTTGAGAGCAAAGGCGATGGAGATATAGAACGCAGATGAGCTTTGCTCGACTCAGGTGTCATGGGCTGAATACATCGAATGGAAAGCTGAAGTGAGCGATCCTTGGTGGAGTTTCGGCAGAATGCAGAAAAAGGCCCAAGTGAGAAAAAAAGTCGAATGCATAAATATTGAAGCCGGAAATAAGGAAAGAGAAGCAGTGGGAATAAGCAGGAATAATAAAGATTAACTTTGCAAAAATATGAGAAAACATAATGTAAATGGGAGGAGATAATAGTGAGAAGAGACAGGAAAGGGATTTATGGGATAATGAACTTGATATTGACTGCAATTGAAGCGGAGTTAGTTAGCAGTCACGTGCGATGGGCACCGACCGACCCGTTCACTGAGGATGCCCGACTCGGAACTCTCGTTGAGGAGAAACTTTTGTTTATAGCTGCTAGAGGGAGGTAATTAATGACTAATGTGATGGAAGCATACATAGATTATAAAAATGAGGACATGACTTATGTGATCAAAACGGCCGTTACAAACGAAATGGTAAAGTTACCGCATCTAATTTAGTAAAATAGAGTAAAATTTGAAGAGCGAATTGTATGGTTTATTGAGCTAAATATTGATCTGAGTGGAAATGTCTAGATATTCCTTTTTGTGCATTGCCATATACCCATTTTTTTAATCAAAAGTATTCTTAAGAGCGTGTTTAAGGTATTAATAAAATCATTCATTATGTGTCAAAAGTAATTAATTTTCATGTGTTCGGGTGAATTGTTTCCCCGTTAATCCCAGGACAATGATTCAGTGCAGCTTTCGCGAGGATCTCAAAGACGAGGAACGTGTTTGAAGTGAAGGGGAGACTGGATAATGGGAGGCGGATGGATGCGGGGGGGTGCGGGAGGGAGATGGGGAGAATGGATGGGAGACGGGGTGAGGGAGATGCCATCGGAGGGGAGGACGTGCTGTGAAGGGTGAGGAGGAGAGGGCAACAGGGGAGATGGGAGTATAAGGGATAGACTCACCCGGGGAAGGGATTGGCCGAATTTGTCATTTTCAGGGGAGACTGGGTATCGATGGAGCGGCGAATCAACTGCCGCTACGAATGCGGTTAAGCTAGGCTTTGGCACGGTCGTCCGAAGGAGGAATTACGGCGAGCAGACTTGCTTATGGTCTTCATCATAGTGGATGTTATCACTGCACATTAAGGAGATATAATGCCCTAACTTCTGTCCACAGAGCATTTTCTCACAACTAAATATTATAACATACTTCGCATTGATGGGGAATCAATGAGAGTGATAGTCGATTTTAAGTGACCGTCAACTGAACAGATGGAACATTCAAGTCTACCGTGTAAAGTGTTGTGTAGTATCCTAGTTAATGATAAAATTAAATTAACCATGTTAAGTTTACTCGTTGTTTCTATTCTCAAGTTCTTTTTATTTCCGTGGACTCTTTCTCAAACATATTTGTCACTTTAAAACTATATGGACAACTACTATGAGTACGGTCTTAAATTAAACATAATGTATTCAGATTCAATTTTTTTTTTAAATTAGTTGTGGTGCCGTTTTTAAATTACAGGTAGGTTCACCTTCCACATTTTCCCCACCCTTCTAATGCGGCCCCTACAAAACCGTCCCTTCGGAATTCTCTCCCCACCTTCCCCTCCATCCATCGCTTCAGCCCTCGTATTCCCTTCAGTTCTGTCCCTCTCT
Source organism: Hetaerina americana (assembly GCF_022747635.1). Classification (NCBI taxonomy): domain Eukaryota; kingdom Metazoa; phylum Arthropoda; class Insecta; order Odonata; family Calopterygidae; genus Hetaerina; species Hetaerina americana. The sequence goes on along the minus strand of NW_027286986.1, from coordinate 2,621,214 downwards.
TCCTTGATAAAGGTGGCAACGACCACCGAAAATTCGAAAAATAGTGAGTCTCTTTTTTGTGTGATTCTGTGTTTTTGTCTGTGTCCACTAGTGCTAAGTGTTATACATTATTATTCACGTCCGTGAGACTTTCAAAAAGTGTTATATATATACACATAGAAAATAAAACAGAAATTTGCCATCTTACATATTGATTGTAAAATGTTTTGCTAAAAATGAAAATTTTCAATTTATGTGTGAACAATACCATTTCTTTCTTCCCGGTTTCTACTCCCATGATTCCTGCGTGTCATATAATTGACGCGAGTCGGATCCGATTCATATGTACAATTCAGTGGAGGAAAAGTGGCACTAAAAAAGGGCGTTACTTTCCGCCTGAAAATGACAGAGCCAATCAAAAGTGGCATTGCTTGGGAAATTTCCTGAACGGATTCGATGTTAGAGAGAGAGAGGGGGGAGCAGTCGTATTGACCTCTTCTCTAAGTACTCTAGAGGGGGGGCGGTGCGCAATGATAGTGGCAGCAGACATGACGGATTTCAGTGGCATAATTTCGAATGCGGACGCGCCTGCCCTTCATCTCATTCATCTCTTTCCCTATTTCTCTCTCTTAACCCTCCCTCTCTTTCCCTCCCTCCAACTAAAGCACTTCACCCTTTCCGAACCTCCCGGACGATATGCAATGCAAATTTATCGAAGTCGGAGCTCGAACCAACTTTCGGTTGCAATAAAACATCGGAATTCATAGGCTGCGGGTATTTGCTAAATGGAGGAATGGTTGGAAGTTAGATGTTTGGTGGCGGAGGCGATCGGAGGCATTAATTACCCTGCTCCTAACATATTTTTATCCCCCCTCCTTCCCCATCACCTTCTACATTTTCGCCAAACTTCTAACGCGGCCTATCCATACCCTTCCCTTCCAGATTCTCTCCCCCCCTTCCCCTTCCATCTATCACTCCAGCACTCATATTCCATTCAGTTATATCCCTCTGTCCCTTGATGAAGGTGGCTAGGACCGCCAAAAATTCGAAAAAAGTGAGTCTCTTTTTTGTGTGTTTCTGTGTTTTTGTCTGTGTCCACTAGTGCTAAGTGTTATACATTATATATATATATGTATGTATAATTATATATATATAGTATATATATATATATATATATATATATATATATATATATACTATTATTTATTATTAGGTAATCTACCTGTTAAGGTAGGTTTTTGGATGGACCTATTTAATAATTAAATAATTTTTGACTCCTAGCAAAACACAGAATCCTACTCTACATCAGGTCCCTCTTCAGCTCTGAGTGCCTTCTTCCTCCCTTCATCCCGTCCAACATCCGTATCCTGTTCCTTCCCTTTCCTCGTTTGCCTAACATTCTCCCCTCTATTTCAGTCTTCAACATCCCAATGCCGGTCAATACCCCCTTCATCCACTTTTCCTTCTTCTATATATTCCTTCCATCTCTCTTGGATCTTTCCTGCGTCAACTATTACCTTACCCGCCTTATCTACCTGTATATTACGTACACACACAATAATAATGTCTTTTAGATAATTGTATGACGTTTCTTAATAGACTAAAACATAGTTTCACCCTATAATTTCTGGCACTAACTTTTTTTGATGTCTAATACATATCGTTCCTTGGATTATATAATGGGCGTCAATGCTTGGCGACGTAGGCTACGCATTGCTGCCCGCTTCCCTGTTAATATAGGCTTAAGTGTTAAATTGGTCTTTAAGCAGTATCTTCTATTTTTTTCCATGTCGTAGATTAAATGAATCGTATCTTTTTTGTTGAATTCAATTTACGTTCCTTATTAATGTGTACATATTCCATTTGATTGTATTACGGAATAATTGAGTAGGTATTCGAATAATATAAAGTAAAAAACATTTTAAGTGTTTATTTGAAGAGTTAGATTTCTTATAACATGAAGTATTTGAGGTATAAATACAGGTTATTTTGAAATAGAAATTGGTTTGTTCATTTAAAAGAGATCGCCACGCAATTTACGGCACATTGTGCTAAGCGTTGCCAAAGGATTTCCATTGAACGTAGCAGAAAGGGTCAAGACGTTTTCTCATGTATTGAATAATTTAAATGAAAAATCAGCAAGGTGATATCAAACAGATATTCATCGTGAAATATGCATTAATGAAAAAAGTGCCATTTAAAGGGCAAAAAAAGAATCATCCTGAAAGTTCACAATTCGAATGAATTAAAGTATTTTCGGTATTTCATTTATTGGAAAAGACGGAGCATTGTTGTTTAATTTACGTCTCCTTCCCTCCTCCAATGCCCTCCTCCGCGTTTTCGAATGCTCCATTAGTTTTCTCATTTCAGTGATCGAAGCAGAAATAGGTCACGAGATGTCAGATGGAACATAAAATGGTTTGACGGGTGTGTATCTAAGAACTCGCCGTTTTTTTGCAAAAGAAGGATTAAAAAGCTTCGTACTTCGCCGTCTGTTTCCCTTTTCTCGTTAATGGGCGAATTTCTCGGATTCGCTCTGAATAGAGTCCTCTCTCGTTTTTCGAACAAGAAAGAGATTATATAAGATATTGAATGTGAAGTGTATCGATTATATTGATTCGATTTACAAAATTGTCATTATTTAAGCGCTATTATGAACTGCCAAAATACCAAAAAAATCTGTTGTCATTTTCTTCGATGTAAGGGCGGGATGAATTTATATATAGTTAATTCTAGAAACAACGAAGTAAATTAACCTTCAGTGCTGTCAATGCTTAAACATTTTTTAAATCCGTAGTTCTCTCAAATATCATTTATTCTGTTAAAAATATGCATACATTCATGGTTCCATTTTAGGTGATATCCTCTTTAATTAAAAGAGCTCAAAGGAAACCAGGTTAACCAGCTAATGAGCTCTTTTAAGTTTCAATATGCAAAATTCTGAGAAACATCTATTGCAACATTGCATCGTTTAGTTTCATTATTATCTTAATTTAAGAGTTTAAAATATTGTTAATATTATATTAATTATAACTATGCTTTATGTTTGTACGTCGCTGGAAGAGGATGTCTTTTCTTCTATAGATTCCTACGACAGTCAATTTTACTAAAATTAATGTCTACTGTCACCCACTCAAGTAACGCGTAGTTGAAATTCCTACACACAAGTCCCGAAATTAAGGCACATATGTGCTTCGATGAATTAAGCTACGACGTAAACTTCGTACCCCCTGTGCTTGTCGTTCGGGGTATCCCAATATCATTTATGTCAAGCTCATGACAATTCTAACTAATGGAGCGGGTTTCCTTTGCCTTCTGTTTGAATAAAAAATGAAACACTTCGTCCCAGAAGGCCTACTTTTGCTCAAAAGTAGGTCTAACTAGGCTAGAGTTCTCCTTATCTTTTTCTATAGATAAACATATCCCATTCATGAAAGGTAAACACAGCACTTGAGTGGAACATGAAAGTTTTGGATGAGATATAATAAAATATTTGCCATGACAATCGGCATATTTCAACAAAATATTTTCCTCATATTTGATCACATTCACCGTATTTACCTTCTAGTCATTCCCTTCAAATTCAAACGGAAATTATAATTTCTTTATAAGCTGATTTACCACCGCATTAAGTTATTACTCTCGTCCTCACGTGTTTCCTTTCATTTGCGCATAGGCACCAGCTGATATGCAGGTTAGGAGGTAAACAACCATTACTTTTTTTGTGGGCCGAAAATAATGTCCGGCCCAAGGCTCGTTTTTAACGGGAGTGGTCCATTGGGCCATCCTTGAAGGCGAGCATCCTTGGTAACAGACCCTGAGTCATCCTGTTGCCAGCATCTACAACTTTGATCTGCGACTTGGTAATTGCTCTGCCTTCTAATCCCTACCGGAATTTCTCGTTGCGGTTAATGATTGTTAATTGATGATCTTAATTATTGCTCCGTGTGGCGTTGCTTACTCATCGCCGTTATATGTACCGTTGGCGTGTCTCACTTACGGAGTCGCTGGGGGCATCTTTGATCATCAATCAATTCGCGTATGCGTTGACGAGCATAGAATTGAAACGTAGCATACGCAGTTCATTGCAATTGTGCCATTAACAAAATTTCATCTTAATTATCATGATCGCCATTCATTGTGGAATGGACAACATTGAAAGTAACATTCACTTTCAACTTTTTCTCTAATAGATAGGGAGGGAGGGAGGGAGGAGGGAGAGGTTTTATGCGACTTCACTCACTAAGTTAGGTCGCTGAATATATTTTTGCAACTTAAAAATTATTTGCTTATTCATTGGGTAATCTACCGGTTAAGGTAGGTTTTTGGATGGACCTATTTAATAATTAAATAATTTGTGACTCCTAGCAACACACAGCATCGTACTCTACATCAGGTCCCTCTTCAGCTCTGAGTTCTTTCTTCCTCCCTTCATCCCGTCCAACATCCCTTTCCTGTTCCTTCCCTTTCCTCGTTTGCCTAACATTCTCCCCTCTATTTCAGTCTTCAACATCCCGCTACCGTTCAATACCCCCGTCATCCACTTTTCCTGCCTCCAAAGGATTTCTCCCAACAAACCCCTCTCTTCGCCCACCATACCAAGTACTTCCTCATTTGTTTTCTTCTCTGTCCATTTCACTTTCTCCATTCTTCTCCACACCCGCATTTCAAAAGCCTCAAGTCCACGTCTATCCTACAGCTTCAATGACCACGTTTCCGCACCGTACATAGCTACGCTCCATATCAAAGTTTTTACGAGTCTTTTCTTAACATCCTTACTCAACGTCCCTGTCATCAACTCCCTCCTCCTTGTGAAAGCCTCTTTGCCTAGCGCAATTTTTCTCCTGACGTCCCTACTACCTTGACCGTGTTGGTCCAAAACACTACTGAGATACGGAAACTGTTCTACCTGCTCTAGTCTTTGTTCTCCTATTTTAATGTTCAGCTCAGCCTTTTTCCTTATAAAAAATCGCATAACCTTTGTTTTATTAATATTGATTTTCATCCCATACCTGTCGCACTGAATTTCCAATTCACTCAGCAATGTTTGCAGCCCCTTGGCTGACAGACAAACTAAAGCTCCGTCATCAGCAAACCTAGCTGATTTTAGGAATTCCCAGCCCACTCTCATTCCTACCTCCAGTTCTTCCCATGAATCTTTAATAATTTCCTCTGCATACAGGTTGAACAGCAACGGTGATAATGGGCAACCCTTTCTTACACCCCTTCCTAACACTGCCCATCAGGACTCCCCGTGCCCCACCCGCACCTGAGCAGTCTGAGACATGTACAGGTTGAGGATTAGCCTCCTTTCCCTTTACTGCAATGGCATCACGTATACCTCTCCCCTTCCTAAACCCAAACTGATCATCCCCTGAGTAATCATTTGCCCTACTCTCTTTCATTTTGTTTATGATCCTGAGAACAACTTTAGCTGCGTGGGATATCAAACTTATTGTCCTGTAGTCCTCACATGATGTAGGCTTTACCTTCTTCGGAATGGGAACTAAAACTGATCTCACAAAGTCTTCCGGCCAGATTCCTTCCTCATAGATACTACGGATCAGCCCATGTAGCCTCTTCCTCCCATATTTTCCTAATAAAAATTATGAACTACAAATTCAAAGAAACTGCTCGAGATGCCGCAGTAGTTAATGTGGTCATCTGCTACGTAATATGAATGCGCGAAAATGAATTTCTTTGTCCGGGATTTGAACTCGGATCCCTCGATCTCCGGCATTTCAAGTGCTTAAGGCAGACAATCTACCGCAATGTTATGACCAAATAACATGCACAGCATGCCACGGGTATACGTGGTCGTGAACGATGTGCTACAGTTCACGAGGTTAAAGTCAACTTTCAAACAATTTGTTTTTTCACCTTTGATAAATTCAAAGATACCACGGTAGATGCCGTGGCAGTAACTTTTGACTGATTCATTCGCTTATTCGCATTACAATGCAACAATTTCAAAATGTAGAAATCATTCGTCTTTACCTTAAAGTGAATAAAATGTCCGAGTACCGGAAAACGTTTCGTTAGTTTAAAATGATAAAGCAGTTGGACATCGTGGTGTCAGGTTTCCCGGAGAAGAGGGATGATTTCTAAACTTGTAAACCGGGACTCGAACATTATCTAGTTATTATTAGCCCCCTAATTTGAATGTGTGGCAAATGGTCTCCCTTGCCATCTCGGGAATCCTGCCCAAAGGAAAATAAATCTGCAACAGCCATAATTAAGTATTTCAAACGAGTTCTTCTTTTTTTGCTGATTTTTTAAAAGTCCAATCTTTGGAAAAATTACATTTGAAGTGAGACGGGGCAAACAGGAAAACTGCGGGCTTGGACTTTTCGGAAATCGTTTATTAAAAGTCGCTCCAGGATATTCTACAAGCTGCAACAGCTGTGAGGTATGAGGATAGGATTTCGTTGTAAATAAAAGGAATGAAATTTAAAGCAACTTTCTGTGATATTTCCATGAGAAAATTCAAGTGAAACATAAAAATTTGCATCTGCAGTAAAAATAAAAGATTTACCTGTCAATAGATGTAAACCACGCCCCGTGGATGTACAAGGCCCCTCCCGGGAGCATGGAGGTATTCATTTTTTGCCTTTGAGCATATTTCAATGATTTTATCTTTCTCAAAATATTTTTAAAGGTAGAACCTGAAATGCTAGTTTCGGAGAGACCATGTTGAAGATATTTGAGAAACACGTATGCATATTAATCGCTGACTCTATTCAAGGTTTAGACCACCCCGATGAATTTAAGTAAATGGATTTCTCAGAGCACAAAACATGATTTCCCAACTTTCCCCTGGGCACACATGAGTGGCATGCGATAATGGAGGCAAATATTGAACTTTCCTTTACCACCAAATATACAAAATGCTGAGAGATGAGAAACCTGAAACCAATATTTTTTCGAGAGGATTTAAAACTGATTTTAATTCCTCGACCAGCATAAGAAATCTGACGGCTTGAATTATTATTGAATACGAGATATATAATTAAAAAATAAAAGATCCAGATGCAAATATTAATGCTTAGTGAGTACTCAACATTGCGTACAAGGAAGGAAGAAAAGTTAATTCAGGAGGAGTTTAGAGATATGGGAATGTTGTACGATCGAAAAGAATACTGGATGAGCTTTGAAGACAGGTATAGTTCACGAATGTATATGAGAGATTAACCAATTCTTTAATGGATTGAAAGAAGACGTGTAAGTTATTGGCTGTAAACTTTAAGTTAGGTGAATTCCTATCGTCAATAATGAGAAACTTGGGAAGCTACAATACGTTATTTGGTCAGGCGGTGAGCATGAGTTCGTTGTCTTGACATTCGTTGTACTGACGACTTCTCGCTGTCAGGCCCTTGCCTCTTCCCATTGATCGTCTCCGGCTGACTGAAAGAACGTATTGGAGCTTTCTAGGTTCCTTATAATTAAAATGGCTTTAAGAATTTACCTTACCTTACATTTAATCGATTGCACGAATAAACTGATATTATTGATTGTGCTGGTACCATAATAACCCCTGTCACACGCACTTTTGGTGAATCGAAAAGTATTGTGTAGTTTCGTAATGTGAGTGCGTAGTATTTTCCCTGTACCATCATTCTATTCCTCACGAAATTCTGGTGTAAACAGAAAGTCGCACTTCTTGTATGACCCTTAGTTGGATGGTGTTATCCTAGGGAAAATTAGGTAACTGTGACTCAAATTCCTCTGATTCAAGATTTTCACCACGAAGTCTGTCACGGGACAGTCTACAGGCTAAGATGTCTCTAGAATCTTTCATATCTGTGTCTCAAACATCTATACTAGTCGCTCGGCGTCCTCAGATAGCAAACGTTGCCAAACTCCTGTCCCTGGTGGGTCATCCTTGAATAAACATTGTATTACCGTCAATATTTACCTAAATTTAATCTCAGGGGAACGGTGGTCAGCCTGATAAGTCAGGAAAAAAATGAAATAAAGTAAAATCTTCGTTCTCCCCCAGTTACAAACATAAACTATAAAATTGGTCTCGAAATAACGCAAATGAGTTAATGAAACTGAATAAAAAATTTAATTTATTAACAAGGATCGATGATCATTTAGCAGTCAACGGTTAGCACGTCACTAGGTAAATATCTAGATTAATGAACCTAAGTTGAAATCCGTTATTGGCTGCCCAAAGCGTAATTAAATTACATTTCTGAGAATTCCGTTAATACTGCTATTCGTAACATATTTGTTTTAACTTATTGACATTTAATTATTTCATAATGTGAAATTGGTACTTTTGTTGACTATTTTAAATGTTGCTTGCTTAATATTTTTCAATTCAAATACTGAAACTTTAGCAATTGAAATTATTTCTCCAGAAAGTATCCGAAAGGAAGGCTCAAACGAAAGAATTTTATATTACAATATATTTCTCTTCGAAATGCGTCACTAAACCGTTAGATGCACTGAGCCGCACCCGTCATTTCTAAGACTCATTGAACCCTAAGATTGGTCCTGGGCGTTGTTAACCACGCAAAATAGCTGTTTACCAGAGAAATAGCGCATGTCATTTCCAAGCGATAGGGATACAGAGAGAATATTGAAGGGATCGTGAAGGAAAGATAAAATAATTTGTTTAATAATGGCAGATTAATAATGAACTGAACACATTTCATCACTGGCTTTATTTATATAAAATTTAAATTTATCAAATTAAAGAAAATGGGTATTTTTAATCAACTAAAAAAAACCCTTCGTGCCATTTTCCCAAGAAAAAATCGTGACAATGACTCATCTGACAATACTGTAATCATATAGTATAAGCGTTACAACCAAAAGTATTTAATCGAACAATTACTTCCTAAAATCATCCCGGGGGTCCATTATCTTCACTTTCCTAACTATAATCTCTCAATAAGCGATGCAATATTTTTTCAGCCCCAGGAATTATTTTTACGGTATACCTCGTTTTTCTCAAATAAGTAATGCATGCAAAGGAAAGAAGGATGATATTCTGCGGCCTATTTCTGAGCTGAGGCATTTTCTGAGTAAAACCATTGCGCTACGGTAAAGTCTGCCGGATTCTCCCAGCCAATTCTCCTCTGCGACAAATAAGATACACGTCGCACCAAGGTATTCGCATTGAGATAAAAAAAAGTGTTGCGAACCTTCGGAACGGGAAAACGGTTCTCGCACGTCGTACTGGGCAGGCTTGCGCCACCAACCGAACTGGGGATCTTATTTCTTCTTCATTTTTTTCACCCCCTTTCCCTTCATTCATTCTTTGAAGATCGAGCCTCCCCTTCGAGGGAGGAAGAGTTTCACAGAGTATCTCCTCCTCCCCCAACTTTTTCTTTTCTTCCCTCTCCCCCCAACGGCAGAAAAACGGAGTCTCTCCCGGAGACTCACGTCTTCCGGGAGACGATCTTCGCAGGATATCGAAGGGAAAGGGAGCAGCGTATCCCAACCCCAACACACCCCTTTCTCCTCTTTCCTCTAACCCACATCCCTCAAGTCAAGCCCTCGAAGAAACTCCCAAAGCCACCCTCTTCTTTCTTCCCCTCCACCGCCCCAACCCTTATCGCCGGCTGTGGTTCACGGGGGATTTATCCTTTGGATGAGATTCGAAATGCCTTCGCTCTCCCCGCCATCCGAAAAGATGAGAACACCGAGAGTGGCTCTGTATGAGGTCGGGGGGAGGAAGTAGACGCAATGGGCGCGGTGAAAGCGGAGCGTCTTCCCGGCAGCCCTTCTCCCACGACGGAACGGGCGAGCATGAATGGAAAACGCATAAAAAAGTGTCTTCTTTCGCTCGAGACGTACGAGAACTCCCACTAAGGACCATTCAGGGAAAGGTAAAGCGATGCAGGTGATCTTTTGCGTGTGGAAACGTATTTCCATCGTGTGCAAGGCTAACGCCTCAAATAACACTCAGGAAAAAAAGACAGTGATATTAATGACTGATTAGTTCAGTGTTCATTAATTCTTAAAAGATACAATACGAGATACGCAACTATTGGGAGGAAGTTAAGAAATGAAAGAATGAAAAAAATTTCATTCATTCATTCAAATATTAGGGTGGGTTAGAGATTCAGGGAAGAAATGTTTAACGGGGATGGCTCCGATTTAAAAGATGGAAGAGGGTTAGCTATTGAGGGTTCAGGAGGATCGAAAATTTTCTGCTACCTGTATATCATAGGAATGGATTAGTTAGAAACATAATGACAGGAGTAATTGAATGTTAGATCCACCCAACGAGGAAATTCAGGAGTCATGTATGTTTGTACAGGGCCCGTAAAATAAGTATCGGGACTGCCTCCAAAAATCAAAATTTACTGCAGTTATCATTAAAAATACTTATAAATCCTCAAAATGCATTCCTTTTGCATCGATACACTTAGTTCGGCGTGTCTGCTACTCGTCAAGAGCCCGCTGGAAGCCGGTTTCCGGAATAATATTTAGAGCCTTTGTCGTCGCCGCTTGACTCGCCTCGATTGAGTCAAATCTATATTCTTTGAGCTCCCTTTTTAATCGTGGAAATAAAAAAAATGTCAGGTGGAGAAAATCTTCATCTTCCTGGACGCAGTCCAACATTTCTTGCGAAATTTCCACCCGCGACGGTTTTTGTTCCTCGCTCATGACTTTCGGCACAAGCTTCGCGCACACTTTCCTCATTGCAAGGTCCTCTGTTACAATGGTGTGGACGGTTTCGACTGAGAGGCCGGTCTCCTCACTGATAAGGGCGATGATTAAACGCCCGTCAGAGCCCAAAATGTTTTTCACTTTGGCCACCTGAGCATCGGTTCGAGCGGCCGTCGGGCGTCCGACGTGGTGCTCGTATTCGACCAGCTCCCGGCCTTCCTGAAACATTTTGTGCTACCCAAAAACTCTTGTGCTCGGTAAGGCTTATAATCCTGTTTAATGAGTTCAGGGGTCTCAGAGGCGGATTTCCCAAGTTTAACGCAAAACTTCACAGCGTAGTGTTGCTCGACGGTGCGCTCCATACTGGCGCAACGACACCAGAAACAATCACACGTCACGAAAATCCACCTCCTGTCTCTACGCATGCCCGGAGGCGACTGAACTGGAGTGCGCCTGAGTGGTGGGGGACCCCTCTACCGAGCTAACCGGTCGCACCCCCATCCACCGCTCCGTTGAGGCTATAGCGAACCAGTCACGATACTTATTGTGTGGACCTTGAACATTGGATTGGATACAAGGATTGTTAAACAAGCTCTACGAGGGAGCAAAAGAATTAATACTGAAGTGAGTAAATGGAAGAGAAGAGTGGAATGCTGGAGATACTAGTTCGGGAATCTATTACTTCAGGCCTGCCCTTGAAACAGAAAAAGTAATTTTCCAGGTAGAAAATGAGCAATTATTGTAGAAATTATGTCAGAGTTCTCACCAATTTTGACTAGACCCCTTCCATTGGAAATATTTGGGGTAGATGACATACCCAATGAGGTAACCTTTCAATTTTAAGAGGAGGGAGGTGGGCGTGGCCTGGGGTGGTTGCGTGTTTGCTAATTGCAAATACGCGAGATAGCACGAATCGCTCGGCAGCAGCGTGCCTGGGCAAACGAACGTACCTCTCCCCAACTGCCATTCTCCATACCTAGCCCCCCCCCCTCCCCCTTTTACACACCCTCCCCCCTCTAGTTCCCTCGGCCTTCCTGCTGCCAGCCTTTCTTCGAACAGGTGAACTGGAAATCCCTTTGTCCCCGGCAATGAATCCTGCGCTTTGATGCTCGGGGTGCCTTTGCGAGACTTTCACGCAGAATACACGCTGCACCACTCGGAATGCAGTCGCTTCGTGTTCCCCCAAAAATGCGCGCGGGTGGCGTTTCAGGGAGATTTCACGGAACACGAATTGCGGAACAAAAATGGTTCAGGTTAAAAGAGAGCCGAAAGCTATCAGATAACAAGGAAGTAACCATAGATTTGCGTCTGCGCGTTACAGATTAGAGACATAAGTGCTGATTTCTCTGATGGTAGCGTGTGTGCATGTGTTGGTGAGAGGGAGAACGAGGAAATGAGCGGGTGTAGTTGGACGACGAGATTCGAACAAGAGGGTCACGATTAATTGAAGCAGAAATTTGGGAACGACTGACTACTCGGAAAGATAAGTGAATGATGAACACAAAATATCAAACCCTATATTTAAAAAATTAAAGAGATCCACCTCATTGCCTTTCGCAAACCTTTTCATCGTATCGTGTGACAAAATGGCAAAGATGTGGTGTGGTGAGCTTAATTTCTTAACGAAATGCTATTAGAATATTTTCTTGTTGAATTATCGCCTTTAGATTGATAATACACATTCGTTTTTTGGTGATTTTCTCATTTCGGGTTTGCTTTTGCGGACTGTTAGTCGACCCCTCCTCTGCCTGGCAACCGATGCAATCATTCCGCTGGTGCAGAACTCTCTTTTGATTATAATTTCGCCTCTAGGCTGCACAATTTTACATTAACAGACTGAAATTTCATGACTTGCTGAACAGCCTGCCATTCATTGGCACCGTCTTGGAAGTATTGCTAAAATATGGATGCATTGATTTCGTAGTGAAATTTCTAGGTTAATGCATTTCCGAATTGCTCGTGCCACTCCTTAATACTTCATTTTATTTTGCTTAATTGTGCGGTGAATTAACATTTACACATTTATTTTCCCTGCACTATTCGAGAAACTACGAGAAGGCATCTCAAAAAATCACACCCATCGTCGTCTCTTTGAGAGAGAGATTATTAATAATAAAAATGAAAGTTTGGAAATTAAATAGATTACGCAAATTTCAATTACATGCCTGAATATTTCTGTGGGACTTATGATGATGGCATTAAGTGTAAAATATCTGCAATTTATTTACGGTTAAAATGTTGCTAAACTTTGGGAAAAAATAATTGAGACACCGTCAGTGATAACGATATAATAGTCGTAAAAATCATTCGCCTTGACTGGGACTCGAACCCAGATCCCTCAATATCCGGTCGAGGGCTTTAGCCACTTAAGCTACCGAGGCGTCCTTTTAAACTCTGAAATTTTGGGGCTTTTACAGGAACTAGATGTTATGACGAAATACCGTACATACAATGTCACATGCATTCGTAGTCGTGCGCGAGGCGCCACTTATCACGAGGTTAAAGCCAATTTTAAACACGTATGGTGTTTTCCCTTTGACAAATTCCAAAGAAACTGCGGGAGATGCCGCAACAGTAACTTTTAACGTATATATAATATATATAATATATATATATATATATATATATATATATATATATATATATATATATATATAATAGTCATTATTTAAGGGGAAGTGACCGACACATGAGATTATTTGTAAAGATTATGGATGGGCGGGTAATTTGGTAGAGGTTGTGTGTTCAGGGAATCGGAGTGGTGAAGGGAAACCCGGCGTCGGCATTGGCCGGCTCTAAATGAAAGGCGCCAAGGGACGCCCCACCCGTCGCACGGTCAACAGACCACTTCAAGTGCTCTCCACGTAGCACCCCTCGAAGGGATTCGTGATACCAGTGAAAAATACTTCATCCGGCTCTGGGATTCAAACCCGGGCCCTCGTGGAGGAGGGGAGCCAGTATAGTAGTCATCACATCGCATTGGCGTCCAAAATAATGGCTTCCACTCAGGCGATACGCATTTGAGAATGGCAGGACTTTTCAGGGGTGTGCAAATCTTCACTGGGGCTACCATGTGGAGAGTACTACAAGGGGAGTACTCCGTCCGTCGGATTGGGTGTAAACTGTGGGTTTCTTGGCACCTTTCGTTAAGAGTAGGCAAACGCCGACACCTGGTTTCTCTCCACCCTTCCCTGAACCCCTATCAAGTTACCCAACCATCCCCAAGGGCGCACATGACCTCAGCTACCCTCAGCTGCAGGTGCCCAGAGACGCTTGCCCGGGAATCCAACCAGGGTCCTCCGGTCAGTAGTCCTTAGCGCTCTACCCCTGAACTTCCGCATGTGTGTGTGTGTGTATATATATATATATATATATATATATATATATATATATATATATATATATATATATATATATATATATATATATATATATATGGCGGTTAAGGGTGGGAATTTTAAAGGAACGGAAGGATAGAATGTAGGCGGATTCACGAGTTCTCACCTCAATGTTGGTAGCTGAATCAGGTAGGGATTCTAGGATGCTGAGGGAAAAACACTGGTCGAATGAAAGGTTGTGGGAATTGGCGTGTGAAGGGATAGGAAGAGATGAGAGTGAGGCAGAATTACAGGAGTACCGGTGATTATTCATTCGGATGGATAAGGGGGTAATGCATTCACCTATGTAGAAGGAAGTGCAGTGTTTGCATGATAAAAGATAAATAATATTTTTTGAGAGGCAATTAGCGTGGGAACGAGGTGGGGGGGCTATGAGGGGACGTAGGGAGAGGGGAGTAGGCATAATAAGAGGACAGGTTTTACATCGGGGGCGGTTGCAAGTTGGGGAAATATTGGGAAATTTGTCACGGGGGGGCGCCAAAGGGTTGGTGGATCTCAGAAGGTTTTATGAGATTGGCGGGTCGTCTGTATGCGATAGATGGGCATTGGGGTAGTAAGGATGAGGTCGCGTCATTGTCATGTAAAATTGGAAACAGTTCTTTAAGGAGGGTTTTCAGTCTGTGTGATCCGGGGTAATAGGTGGTGCAAAGGTTGAGTCCTGCGTCAGATGTGGGCTTGTTATTGTGTGGTGTCTGTGGTCGGGTGGAACGGTGGATTTTATTTCGTAGCAACTTTTCTGGGTAACCGCGTTTGAGGAGTGCAAGGTGTAGATTGGCAAGGTATTTGTTGAGAGTGGCTGTGGTGTTGCAAATTCGGTGTCCGCGGATAGAGAGAGAGTTAGGAATCGAGCGTTTCGTGTGTTGAGGATGACAGCTTGTGTGGTGTAGGTATTGCTGATGGTTAGTGCATCTCTTCCTATCCCTTCACACGCCAATTCCCACAACCTTTCATTCGACCAGTGTTTTTCCCTCAGCATCCTAGAATCCCTACCTGATTCAGCTACCAACATAGAGGTGAGAACTCGTGAATCCGCCTACATTCTATCCTTCCGTTCCTTTAAAATTCCCACCCTTAACCGCCATATTTAATTTTCCTCCCAGCATTCCCTCCACACCTCCCCTCCACGCCCATAACTCTTTCCCCTCTCCTGATCCATAGCATATTTTCAGTCTCTCTTGAAGAAGGCCCCTGAGAGGGCCGAAAGCTCGAACAATTTACCGTGTAAGTGTTCTTTTATATGTGTCTATTCTTTTCTATTTGTGTTATGTTGTGTCAGCCCATTATTGTGCCGCTCGTATGAGTTTTTCCGGACAATCGTGGTATATATATATATATATATATATATATATATATATATATATATATATATATATATATATATATATTGCACTTGTCAATTTTTATTAGCTATATTTAAAGGAGTTCCACAAGTTTATTACACTTTATCCTTATGGCGATTGTCTTTGACTGACGGATAATTCTGGCTCTTATGATGTGTTCAATTTAGTTTACGAGGGCATGAGAAGCCACAAATGGGGTGGAAGGGAGGGGAAAGGGAGGGGAGAAGAAGGAAAGCAGTGAAATAAAATGTTTTGGGTTGAGTTCCCAACCTCCCCCCATCTCTCCCCACCGAGACCAATCTGAGCTCCTACTCCCAGAGATGAGGCAAGGAAGGAAGGAGGAGATTCGTTTCAATTTCACAGCACACGAGTAGTCCGATTACACGTTAGAACTAGCTGACCCCTTTACGGGGTCCCCTCTACATCCCCACACCGCCGAGCAACGCCCCCCTAACTCACGGCCCTGCCACGATCCGGGATGAGGCTAGGAGGGGGGAGGGGCGGGGGCAGGAGGGGGAGGGAGTGAGAGGGTGGGTTTTGGGCGGAAGGGGCCAGGACGCCAGGAGAGGTCTTGGGAGGAGTTTCCAGGCATTATATGCCCCAGAAACCCACCCCTTCATCCCTTCACCCTCTCCCCAACCACATTTGCCCTTTCAACCCCTCTCCTCTACACACACACACACACACACACAGGCAGGCGCGGGAGCAAGAGTGGTGTTGAGTTAATCCCGTTTCCGCCACCCTACTCCACTAGAGAAAACCTCTTAAAAGGACACATCATCATCCTCCATGAAATTTGACCTCATGAGAATGAAGAACGGTGAGGTTGGGAGAGAAGGAAGGGCACTGGGGTCATTCAGGTCAAAGGAAATCGGGTAGCGTGGGGGCGGGATGGTGTGGGGAGGGGGGCGACCGCCGGGCAATCCTTGTAAAACGTTTTGTGCGTGGATTGTGATGCGAAAGGACTGCACGGATGCCGCTGCCATTCCCGAGAGAACTTCCCCTCTTTTGCAGTAGCTTTCGCGTGGGAGAGTCACCCGCCATCCTTGTCTCGCGCAGTTATGCAATAGTGGGGAGGAGCTTTGTTTTTAGAAGTGGGGGGTGGAAAAGAGAAAGAGGCAAACGGAAGGAAAATGTGCAAAAGAAATGAAGAGTAACGCAATAATGGCAGAAAATCAGGAAGGCCTTGGGATACTTCATTCTGTACAAAAGACCAGGTATTTTAGATAGAGAATTTGAAAATTAAAAAACGAAAATACCAGCATTTGGACGTGATGGAATAGATGAAAATTTTGCATTTCATGTCTGTCGGTGTGTGTGTGTGTGTGTGTGAGGGAATGAGATAAATGGGGTGGGCCGAGCCACGGAGAAGGAAAAATCATTCTCCTATCCTGGAAGTTATCACATGACGTGAGATAGAGGTAGTGGGATTTCAAGTGGAAATGGCAATAAAGGAAGCATATAACGAGGGATCAAACAGCGTGTTCGGAAATAAGATACTATTACAAATAACGAAGTATTAGTGAAAGAATTCTTTTCAAAGGTATCGGGCTCAAACTTGAGAACTTTCATCTTGAGAAATAAGACAAACTTCGTAAAATTCACGAAAAATATTTCTAAGGTCGTGAATCACCCCTCACCTCTTCCCCCCCTCCCCATTCTTTCTCCCGTAGCCTCCACTCATATATAGTGACACATGTCCTTTTTGGGAAATTGTACTGCTGCAGCAGAGATCATGAAGAGAGCGACAACGGATCAAAATAACTTTGTCTGGCCGTGGTAGGGGTGAAAATATAAGGGTAAACATAGCTCTGATCTTTATTCACCCCCTACCACACACCCTAGCGGTGGCTTGAAGAGTACTCAAAATAAAAATTTAATTGCTCATCACTAGTTCACGAGCGCTATTTCAAAATAAACGGGCAAAAATCATTTATCAGAAGAACGTTAATCATCAGTAATGATTAACGTTCTTCTGATAAATGGTCTCCTGTAGTGAATGAATGAATGACCTGATGCCGTTTGGTTTTGGTCTAGGATCTCGGATCTAGGATCCCGCTCCGGTGCCTCCCTACCCGCCAGCATCGAGGGCTTTCGGCGGGGCGATCAACTACTGTATGTCGTGCATGTACAGGATACATACTGTATTCTCAAAGAAAAGAAATGTGCTCTGGGTCTGCGGGTATTTTGAGAGGGCGGGGAAACCCACGTGGAACGAGGATTTCACAATGGCGGTGGTCAGGGGCGGCGTGTGCACTGGGGGTATTTGCGCCCGGCGAGCACGGAAGCCGAGGCTTTGAGACGGTGTGCGCTCGGTCGCAAATCCTTGAGCGTGTGCTTCGACGGCTTTCGAGGAACGCCCCGGCGGAGGAGGAGGGATGCCGGCCGGTGCGCTTTATTGAAGGGGCGAGTGGCGCCTTTAAGCTCCGTAATGAATGAACTCAAATGTATGGGCGGGGCGATAGAAATGGCCGAGAGGTCACTCCTAAATTTCACCATCAGTCTCCAGGAATAGCATGCAAGGGAGCGACTTCCTTCCAGTCCATATAAGGGGTCCCTCGGGTGGAGATGGGAGAAGAAGAAATATCAAAATGGAAACGAGGAGTCTTAGTTGGCCCCTATTTTAATCACATACGTTCAATCACTCGTTGAAATTTCAATGAACGACACGGAAGTAGGTTCATTCAATTATCGGCGAAGCCGAAATTGGTAAATTATACATCAATTCTCATATTTTAATCACTAATTTATGATTATGTTATCGAATTAGTTTCTGCGGTTTATGAATTAGAGAAACGAATCTATATGCTCTGGTTCATTTGACTGAATTGGGAGAAACACGGACTTTACGTTTCCATATAATAATTTATTCTGTGAAAATGCAAAGACTCTTTCGTGGCTTTTCCTTACGTGTAAAATGGAGTTCCACAAAGTATCAAGTTCAATTATCCCTCCAATTAATTTTATTGCTTGAAATTAATAATTGTATTATTATTTAACTTTCAAGTATTGTTAAATATCCTGGGTTTATCCTCTCTGCGGTTGTTTCTCGCGACTATTAGAGTTTTTTAAGGCTGCACCAAATAAGCACTTTGCAACTTAAACAATTGGTTTTGCATATCAAGCACAATCAAGACTCTCTCACTGAATAGAGGGGCTTAACATCGCAGACTAGTTCATAAACCTAAAACCGCAAGAGCGCAGTATTAATAACCGAATTCATTGTGAAAATGTTCATGCATTCATTTTTTCATAAAGTTTCTTTATTACGAGGGATCAAAAAGGATCGAGGAGTGTGTAGAATTATAATCGGCGAACTGGTACAGGCGGGAAGGCAGTTTTTCTGGATTTTGGGTGAATAAAATTGCGTGCCATTACAGTTAATAACAGGGGATTTTAGATTTGTTACGTTGAGAGTCGAAATAGGCGATTGAGGTGTCTTCAGGTACGAAAATGAGCGCCGTTTGTGCACCGAAAGATGTCATGGAAGGTGAATAAAAGTCTACGCCACTACGCTGAACTGCGGTAGTTCCAGAGAAGATGATATTCGGTAAAGATTTTCACTTTTTCATCAAAAATGTATTGCCCAACGTGACGTAATTCCTCCTTTTTATTTAATATACGTGTTTTTTAATAATTTGTTTGACATCCAATGTGCATTAGTGCATGGATCATGGATGAGTTCGTGAATGGGAGCACTCATCGGAATGGGAAAATTCATCGGCCACCATACTCGTGTCTTTCCCCAATGCCTCTGGGAGATTTGCTCAAAACAAGATCTATCACTATTTCAAATCCATTGCAATATATATCCATCTTGCTTTGCAATAAGAATGAATTTTATCAAATATTTGCAACGATGTAATTTGATTTTTGTGATATGTCAATGAATTAACGTCCGAATTCAATAAACAGATGGGCCGAAGTAATCGAAAATATGCCGATTAATTCTGAGACCTGGTGTTCCTAGTAAAGGGAGTAAATATAGATTGAATGTTTATCAGATGAGAGCATGGAAAGGAATGGAGAAAATTAGTTAGAAAAGGAAGGAGGCAAAGGCTGGGATTATAATGGGTTATTTTCGGGGAAGAGGGTTAAGTTACTGCTGAGAAAATTCGTAAAAAGGAATTAAAAATGAGCGAAGGAAGTATTAAAAGGAAGCGCGATACTAAAGGACGTAATGGAGGTGAGAGTATTAGGTAAGTGGCGCAGAGGAATGTAAAGAAGAGGTTTTTCAGACACGTGGAGGCAGATGGCTGCGAATAATAACGAATTATAGGCTGAAAAAGGGAACAAGAGGAAGGTACCTCGCCGGTAATAGTCTTGGAGTCGCGACAAAAGCGATCCGTAAGAGGGGAAATGCAACAATAAATAGGGACCTCCTGTGGGATGGGAGGAAATGGGCAGCTCTGCGTCATACGACACGGTCTGGTTAATCAGAGTCTTTTAATAGAATGATTAGTACCCCTACAGACTTATCGTGTCTCATAAAATAATTGATAGCTCAAGGTATCAAAAGTAATATATAACTTTTATGCCGGGTCAATTCACTATTTTATACGAGAAGCTACGATGCTTTTATTTTTTTAAATAAAAAAATTTGAATTTCTCAGACACTGATAAAGGTTACAGGGCTTACCAAACTACTGATGGAATCTTTTTTTAGCTGCCTTCCTTTGAGTTTGATATCTCTATTATAGATGTTCATTTGCGAAAAATCATTCCAAAGTTTGATTTTTCTTCTTTTCTCGTCAATTATTGGTTTTTCCAAACGCTGCTAAATTCATTGATCTTTAATGTACACCGAATCATTTCTACAGTGTATTCGAACCAATGTATGATTTGAGCTCTGCCTATCGTTGAAATTAATTCTACAACTTATATTTATATAGCTCCTCTCATCTTATCATAAAGTTTTGCTTAACCCAATAAATTTCTGAGTTTTGATAGCCCGTTGATGACCAACACAGATCATACCATAACTTCGCATTATCCATTTGGGCAATTATTTTAAATATCGACAGGGAATGCATTCTGGAAAGAATGTAAGAAAGGATGAAAGAAAGGATGAAAATAATTTATATGTCCTCTCAAGAGGAAAAAATAAACCAGAAAATATTTATAAAATGTTAACTATGGATAATGCGTGCTAGCAAATAATAATATTTCCATTTTTTATGAATTATATAAATTAATTTTGTTAGAAGACATGAAATATCCTGATACCGAAATCATTTTCAGATTAAGTAATATTTTCTTGAAGAATGCGAATCCTATTATAAACAAGAGTGTAGAATCCTCTTTCCTCCTCAGGCTCCAGAATATTTTACCACAAGTGATTCGTCCTTAAAAATAATAATAGGCATGATCAGTAATCAATTTCCTATAATCATGGGTCACTCCTATCACGAGGTACTCCTTGATGCTTGCAAAAGTCAGGCATTAAAAAACGGCCTTACGGGGCCTGCCTATTTATCTATGTTGACATTTGGTATCTAACGAATATCAGGTGACCGGAAAGGATCCAAGAACGCCCGAAGGTATCCATCACGATTTTTACCCGGGAATATTTGGTCAATAGCTATGTCTCAGAGACTACCAGGGGATCGAAATTGTGCGGGGGCTAACGTACTGGCTTCCCACCCTGAGGGCGCGGGTTCAAATCCCGGCGGTGTTGAATATTTTTCAGAGGTATCTCGATCCCTACTTGAAGTGCTTTGTGGAGGGCACTTTGAGTGAGTACGCCGTCCGTCGGATGGGACGTTAAACTGCGGACCCCTTGGCGCCTTTCGTAAAGAGCAGGCTAATGCCGACGCCGGGTTTCTCTCCACCCTTCATCCTTTCCTGCCCATCCCCTATGGCGCAAATGACCTTAGCTGTCGGTCGCCTCCCCTTAAAACTACTACTACTACCAGAGACTACCATGATGCCCTTTTCGCTACCATAGTACTTCCTAAATGTTAAATTTTGAAATAATTTCTATCCTGTCCCGAAATCCCTTTCACTTGCAACTTGAAATTTTACCATGAGACTCAGTTGTCACGTGAAGTGGTGGAACCAAAATTCTATTCATTAGTTCATGCTGATTGCACAGAATCGCGCAATCAGCATGAACTAATGAATCGTAATGTTTACATAAAATGAAATAAGCAACATTGCAACTTCTGGCAACTTTTGACACAATTATTGCATCAGCAAAGAATTCCACATAGAAATTTAAAAGAATAACTAATAAAATTAAGGGGTTGAGAAAATATTAGAGATCAACACCATATGGAATAAGTTTTGGGCAAAAATCATTCATTTGCTTCCCAGGCCATGTGAAGCCATTACAGTCATCCTAATGTTAATTTATTAGGACTAAGAGAATTATTGCATGGAATTCATTATTAAAAAGAATAAAATTAGATAAAGGTCATTAGGGTACCTTTAATCCATCAAAACTTAGGTAAGGGTAAACATGTAGGCAATTCAGCTGTAAAATTAAAAATATTTCAGTATTAATATCAGTGAGGGAGGCTCGTATTGTTTTAGTTTGTAGTTATAGGTACATGGAATGATATAATGAACCACGATGGATAGATAAGTTCTAAGTCAACGATGAAGTAAAGTCAAATAGCCAAGCTCAGTAATAATTACTTTACTGCAATCAAAGGTATTGCAAAGAATGGAAATCCATCCCTAGGATATAATCTTAAGCTTGATGCCTGTTTTCCTCTGCGGGATGCAGTGTTGCCGTTACTGTGACCTCAAATGGTGGAACAATGCCCTTGCCTCATAGATTGAAGTAGCACAATATGAAAAGCTTAACTAAAAGGGCTCTATACCTTATTAATCGCCCCCTTCCCTTCATTGTTTCCCGAATGTCGCTAATATTTCCCAAGTGATTCCTCCTTAATGCGTCGCAAACAGCCCCAACTTTACTCTATAAACTTGCCCCCGGGGCTTATGAAAACCTTACAGTGATATTCGTAGCCCTAAGGACAAACTAGCGTTATTGCATGACCTTAATGAAGTACACAGCCTTAATGGGACACATGTAAATTGGAATTTAAATTAAATAAGTGTGTGGGGATGAATTTTTAAAATAAGAATTGTTTCCCCGAACAGTCTACTAAGCATATTAAATATAATGAGAAACCAAAAGTATAAGAAATCCCAAAATAGCAAGTTGATAATCAAAAAATATATCTAGTTCCGAGTAGGGGGAAAATGTTTGTCCTGGCGCAGGTTTGACCTTGACATTCCAACCCGGAACTATCGGTCGCAGAGAAAAACAAATGACGTCACGTGAAAGAGGGGGGCATTTGTCCTTCACAGGCAATATAATTGCATCACGTCAACCCAACCCACGCAGGAAAAATCATCCTGGCGCAAGTTTCACCTTGAAACTCAAACCCGGATACATCAACAACTATCGGTCGTAGAGAAAAACAAATAACGTCACGTGAAAGAGGGGGGAGGGAGCATTTTTCCTTCATATGCAATCTAGTTGTACGACGTCAACCCAACCCATGCAGGAAAAATCATGACCCAAGGCCATCGCCTCTTATATCTCCAGAACTATCGATTGTAGAGTACAACAAACGGTGCCAAGTGAAAGAAGAGGTAATTATACTTCAGATTAAAGCCTTAAAGTGTCCTCTTTATATTGGACAATATATAGATTTTATCAAATATCTCGTTTAATAATAACGATAACAACAAATAAACAAAAATAATGGAAAGACAACTTGATTATATGTAAAAAAGTTCCTCATCATTTTTTCGATAGCACTTTAAATAAGCCCGTAAAAATTAATTAAAGTTCTCAAGACCTAATTTTTTGAAATTCCCGCTATTTCTCTTCAATTCCGCTTTGCTATTCTCTCATTCTATACCTATTAATCAGTCTCCTTCTCCTATTCGGAAATTGACATTTAAAGCGGAGGGCATGAAGAGAGAGTAGAATTGCGTTAACCGGGAAACGCCCATCCCTCACCCCTTAGCTTTTTCCCTTTCCACTACACCTTCTACGCAGTATATAAAGGGGACGGATCGGCGTTAGGTCGCCAGCAGATCGGGAAATAGTCCCGATCTATAGGCCCACCTAATCATCGTGTAGGGTTCCAGATGAGATCTTCCTCCGTGGGGCTAACACCAAAAGCTGTGGGGGTAAGTATGACCCGTTAGCCAAATTGGCTTTCCGGATTTTTTTTCATTTTTTCTATACGCTCTAGAAGCGAGCAAATGTGAAGATGGGTCACTCTCAATGCCCGCCTTCGATTCCCGGCGAGAAAACCGGAGACCCTTTCCAGGGTATCCAAGGGTTTTCAGGGTACGGGAATATCATTGTCGAAAGGACACCCCCTATGTACCCCTTAGCGGGTTGAGCACCGTGGGGGTACTCAGTACTATCGTACTGAGTATTTTCCAGAACTTTCAGACCGATCGGACCAGTGGTTTTGGCCCTATGGCCAAAAAAGCCGAAATTTTCGGGAATTATGCTCAATAACTCCGTTGTTTGAAGAGATAAAAATATGATTTAAATTTGAATGTTTATCAGAAAACAGCTGGCTACCGATTCCGCGTGGAATTAATCGTAAAAATATTAGGGTTCACCCTAGGGTAATAAGGGTATAGTAAAATCTCCGACTGAAGTACCCTTTTCAAAATGCTATATGATACGGAGCATAAGTGTTTACTATTCCCAATTTCTAAAAGTTTGATATACCAAATAGGTAGGTCACTATTCCTAAAAGAAAGGATAAGAATTAGGCGGTGGCGTTTACAAAAAACCCTCTAGATAAAAATAAGGTTTAAATTTGAAAGTTTATCAGGGAAAATTTAGTTATCTATTCCGCATTGAATTACCCGTAAAATTATAAGTGTTTACCCTTGGAAAACTAAGGGTATGGAAAAATCCCTAATTGAGGTACCATTTTTAAAATTCTGTACGATACCAGACATAAGGGTATAACATTCCCAATTTCTAAAACTTTGATATACCAAATAGGTGGACCAAATATATAATGTTTTCTCTAAGGAATAGGGATACAAAATTGTGGAAATTCATATATATTAAAACGAACATTTTGTTTCAAATAATTTTTATTTGATTATTTTTTTTACATATAAAAAACTTTTCTTGGCTATAATTATAAATCATAACCTCCCCCACCGTCATTGTAAACATTCGGGGGAGAAAAAGTTTCTTCTCCCTCCCCCGAAAAAAGATTGTCGCCACCACCCCCTCCCCGAATCGGGTGGTCATCATCTCCACCTTCTCCACCCGGTAGCGGGTTTCCTCCTCCAAATCCTCCTTCTTCAGAAATGACCCCTCCTCCTGCAACCGAAAGAATCTTTCCCGGATGCTAGCCTGCCAGAATAAAAATAGGTACCGTCAGTAGATATTAATTACACTTCGAGCATTATTAAAATTTGATATAACCAGTTAAAAAAGCTACCACAGAAGTTGATGAAGAGGTCAACGCTTCGGGTGACGTTGAGGTGGAGGTGGTGACGCTGACAGTGGGGGTGCTGTTAAGCGTCGTGGTTGAGGGGGTGGACTCCATCCTACAAAGGTAAAAACGAAAACTTTGTATACAATAAATCATATGTTTATATATATATATATTAATCGTTACTCACATCAATTAACTGGAGGGTGATTAGAACTGCCAAAACCACCCTGTCCTCGGTTACTATTAGAGGTAACGTCATCAGACACTACAAATGAAACATCTGTAGCGATTCTTTCAAGGATGATTTGACATATTCTAGCTCCTCTTCTCACCAAAAAATCCTCATCACTATGGTTATAGAGGAGAACCTTAATTTCCCCCCTATAATCAGGATCAATTACACCCGCCCCAACTTCTATCCCATACCTCAGCGAAAGACTAGAGCGGGATGCGAGTCTCCCGTAAAATCCTTTGGGGATTTCAAGGGAGAATCCGCAAGGTATTAAAGCCCGCCCCCGCTTAGGAATTATATCCCACTGGACAGCACTAATATCATATCCAGCAGGGCATTCATAGCATGGCATAGGGGTACTTGCAAACGGGTGTAGTTTCCTAATGATGATGGAAATTCTGAAAATTTTAATATGATAAATATATATATTTAAGACCCCTCCTCAACCATATTCAAATAACATTTAAAATAATGTTAATTATCTCTAAGTCATAATTACCCAGAAGCAGAAGTAGTAGCCTCCATGATGATGATTTTTGGTGCAGGAGTGGTGACAAGACTGGAATATGGTGCAATTCGGCAATTCGGCAATGAGCGGCGATGATCAGAGGAGAGCGGATAATAGCGATGTTAGTAGATCTCTGCCAGGTGTTGAATGATGGAGACTCAAAGCTGAGGGTTTATATACAGGAACGCTTCTGTAGAGCATCATGCTACGTGCTAAAACTAGGAAGTTAGAGGAGGAGGTTGCATTAAGCAAGATCGGATAGTGGAGTGGGTTTTTTTCACTCCGCTGACCTCACTCGTTGAACATATCCCAACATCCTTGAGAGATTCCTCATCCTCCTAATCTCTTTCAATAACAACTCCTTGCATGTCCTCGGATGTTCGGCATTGAGCATTGCATTTTTCAGTAGAAGCTGCCAACTCCAAAGACCTTGGCACATGCTCAGGTTGCGTCGAAGGATAATTGAAAGGAAATACCTGAACTAGTCAATTCCATCCAAGCACATGCGTAGATGATGAAATTACTTGATTTCAACTAAGTAACCTTCTTGCGCGGATGTTCGGCATTGAGCATTGCATTTTTCAGTAGAAGCTGCCAACTCCAAAGACCTTGGCACATGCTCAGGTTGCGTCGAAGGATAATTGAAAGGAAATACCTGAACTAGTCAATTCCATCCAAGCACATGCGTAGATGATGAAATTACTTGATTTCAACTAAGTAACCTTCTTGCGCGGATGTTCGGCATTGAGCATTGCATTTTTCAGTAGAAGCTGCCAACTCCAAAGACCTTGGCACATGCTCAGGTTGCGTCGAAGGATAATTGAAAGGAAATACCTGAACTAGTCAATTCCATCCAAGCACATGCGTAGATGATGAAATTACTTGATTTCAACTAGGTAACCTTCTTGCGCGGATGTTCGGCATTGAGCATTGCATTTTTTCAGTAGAAGCTGCCAACTCCGCAAACCTTGGCACATGCTTAGGTCGGTGGATAATTCAAATGGTTGAACTAGCTAATTCCATCCACATCCAGACCAGCACATGCACAGATGATGACATTACTTGATTCTAACTAGGTGGCCTTCTTGCACGGGTGTTCCGCTGAGGGAATTAGCTTTTATTTCTATAAAACTCCACTTCTGAGAGTTAAGTTTCCATTTCCTCCAGAGCAGCTTAGAGAGCTATTACGGACCTATTTCACCTCCCGAATCATCAGCTGTATTCATTGACGTCAGGAGTAAGTACATATCATTAATAATCGCATTAATTTTTTAGGGTATATGCAATACCTAAAAGAAATTCATATATAATTGATTTTATCAATAGGATTGCATAGTTTGTTAACTAATCAGAAGTAGTAATATATATACAGCAATGTCTAACGTAAATTCACTATATAAAATATCATTATTAAAGTTATCAAAATATATTGTTCAAAGCGCATTCGTTAAGACGGAGAAGAGACAATCACCGGGTATCTCATTTAGACATTGTTTGCAGAGTAAAGTTGACATAATCTTGTACCATTTATCCGATTCAATACCTCGCACTGCGTTTAATCATATTGAGCAATATACTATTGCAGAAGAATACGAGTTTCTGTTCGAACGGGGTTATGAAGTAGATGATATTCGTTACGAGGTTTTTCTACCTCTAGATCCTGCACTTAATGTAATGAGATGAAAATGTATTTTTTCATACGTATCATTTTTTTATTTTATTTCAGCAACAGCTCAAAGAACCTTTAATCATGCCCTCTATCCAAGAAATTCTAGAAAATTACAATGCTGGTAGCTATTACAATTCGGAAGAATTAGAACAGGCATTAAGTGACATATATATGAAAATAGTGTTTGATGACGATAACATTTCTGATATGGGGACGTATAATCGAATGAAAAATGCGCTGGATAAGGCAAAGGGAAGAAAATTTTGCACTTACTGTGAAATCTTCTATGACATTGACGAGGCTATGCCTCATGAGAATACCAACGCGCACCGGATTAAAATCAACGAGCAAATAGGGAGAGGATTCAATGAAATTGAATCAGCTATTCGTTCCAGACTGAAAACATTTTGGATTACTCCCGTGGAAGATGGTGAACAGGACGTGATCTCATTTCTCAATAACATCAAAACTCAGTTGATCGAAAAGATAAATGATCAAATAGTGGAAAATAGTGCCATTAAATTCAATCTTGTTTTGATTTGCAAATTCAAAAAGGGTGAGAGGGATGAAATGAACGCTTCCTTCAAAACCAACAATCGCAGGTTATTGTTAGCAGATGAAATTGAGGAAGTAATCAATGAGACATTTTCTAAACTTTTAAAAGAAAAGTCCGAATTTCAAGCTAAAGGTTCAGGATGGGCCTTATCAAATGTGCTAGGTTTAGAACTGCGAATAAACAAGTACACGCCATTTCGAGGATCAACATTCATTGAGCTGCCTATAAAAATTAGGAATACTAAATCCGTTATCAATATCAGAAATGATGATCAATACTGCTTTAAGTATGCCATTTGGGCCAAAAATATCGATAAGGATCCTCAAAGAGTTTCCCAGTATAAGACACGAGCATGCCATATGGGTTACAATTGGGACTGCATCGCGTACCCGGTGGAGCTGAAAGATATTCCCAAATTCGAACGTGTCAATAATATTTCAATCAACGTTTTTGGTCTGACAGATAAGAACCTCGTGTACCCACTAAAAATTGTAGATCATGAGCTCGAGGATCATCGCGACCTCCTTTACATTAGCAACGAAACAACCGCTCACTATTGTTGGATTAGGAATTTTGATAAATTGATTCACTCCCAAATTACGAAGCATTCTAATA
The DNA here is from genome assembly GCF_022747635.1 of Hetaerina americana. NCBI lineage: Eukaryota > Metazoa > Arthropoda > Insecta > Odonata > Calopterygidae > Hetaerina > Hetaerina americana. The sequence goes on along the minus strand of NW_027286986.1, from coordinate 2,592,845 downwards.
GAATATTCACTTGCAAACGCTGCCTCACACATTACCGGAGTAAGCACAGGCTAGAAGAGCATCAACAGCTATGTAAAGGTACAGGCGAGCCGAGTAAAATCATTCTACCTGACGAGGACAATAAAAGTTTACAATTCACAAACTTAAATTATTCTTTTCGGGTACCTTTTGTCATTTACGCTGACTTTGAATGTCTTCTGGAAAATATTAGTACCTGCGAGCCTTATCCTTACTCATCTTATACTAATTTAATGCAGAGACATACCCCATTCAGCTTTAGTTACATCGTAGTGGGACCTGAGGGATGCGAGGACCCATACCTGTACCGAGGTCCCAATGCTGCTAGGGTATTCATTTTACGGATGAAAGAAGAGGCTGAAAAAGTTTGTAAACTTTACAAAAATATTATTCCAATGAATCCTCTCACTCCAGAGGAAGACTCAGATTTTGAAACTGCAAACGCATGTCACATTTGTGGTAAAGAATTGAAGGAGAATAAAGTTAGAGACCATGATCATTTGACAGGAAAGTATAGAGGACCTGCGCACTATTTTTGTAACATTCAATATAAAATGCCGAATTTCCTTCCAATCTTTATTCATAACCTCTCATCATATGATGGGCATTTCATCGTACGAGAGCTTAACTATGATGACAGGGAAATATTTATAATTCCAAATTCTGAAGAAAAATATATATCTTTTTCTAAGTCTATCACGGAAAATTTCAAAATTCGGTTTGTTGACACGTTTAGATTCATGCCTACCTCTCTAGCTTCATTGGTTGCCAATTTAACAGAGTTTAAATGCACAAGCACAATATTCGGTGAAAAGACAAATTTAGTTACACGAAAGGGGGTTTATCCCTATGATTACACTGATTCGTTGAATAAACTCGATGAAACCTTGCTCCCGGAAAAGGAGAATTTTTACAACAGACTGACCGATGAATATGTATCTGACGAAGATTATCAGCATGCAGAAAATGTTTGGGACGCATTTGAATGTGAAACACTCGGCGATTACAGCGATGTCTATCTGAAAAGCGACGTGACCCTTTTAGCTGATGTTTTTGAAAATTTTCGTGACGTATGCTACAGCGCGTATAAACTAGATCCTGCGTGGTATTATACTGCTCCAGGTTTAACTTTTGATGCAATGCTCAAATACACTGAAATAGAACTAGAGCTTTTGACTGACTACGACATGATACTAATGATTGAAAACGGCATCCGAGGAGGAATTTCACAATGCTGTAAAAGGTACTGCGAATCGAACAATAGATACATGTCAAGTCATGACCCAGATTCAGGTCCAACCTATTTGACATATCTAGACGCTAACAATCTCTATGGGTGGGCCCTTTCGAGACCCCTTCCCTACGGTAAATTTCGATGGTTAACACAGGCAGAAATTGATGATTTAAACGTTGAAAATGTTCCCGAAGACAGTGAAACTGGATATATTCTCGAAGTTGATCTTGAGTACCCACATAGGCTACACGATACACATTCAGATCTCCCTCTTTGCCCGGAAAACAAGACACCACCTGGCGGTAAACATAAAAAACTGCTAACAACTCTCGAAAATAAGAGTAAATATGTAATTCATTACGTAAACTTGAAACAAGCTTTAGAACTAGGACTGGTGCTGAAGAAGGTGCATAGAGTAATCAGGTTTAGTCAATCACCTTGGTTAAAGACCTATATTGATTTGAACACTGAGAAAAGAAAAATGGCAGTCAATGATTTTGAGAAGGATTTCTATAAACTGATGAACAATGCAGTATTTGGGAAAACAATGGAGAACGTGAGGAAACGTATGAATATGGAATTAGTGGTAAACGAAAAAAGACTACAAAAACTAATTAATAAGTCAACATTTCTGGATAGGACGATTTTTCACGAGTGTTTAGTTGCCATTCACATGCGGAAGGCAGTCATAAAAATGAATAAACCTATATATATAGGTTTCTGTGTCTTGGACTTGAGTAAGACTTTAATGTATGACTTGCATTATAGAACAATGCTTCCGAAATACGGGGAAAATATATCCCTCGCCTACACCGATACTGATAGCTTCATATATGAAATAAAAACGGATGATGTGTATAGGGATTTTCTGGGGAACCTAGATGCATTTGACACGTCGAATTATCCAAAGGATCACTTTTGCTTTTCTGAACAAAATAAAAAAGTAATTGGTAAATTCAAGGACGAATGCGATGGAAACCTAATGACACATTTTGTCGGATTACGTAGTAAACTTTATTCGTTCAAGGTAGAGGGAGGTAAAGAAAAGAAGAAAGCAAAAGGAATAACGAAAGTTGTTAAGGAAAAAGGTTTAAAATTTAACGACTATGTACAATGTCTCCGGGAGAACTCGGTGGTATTTCGAAAAATGAACGTGATACGGAGTAAAATGCATAATATTTACACCATGGAGATGAATAAAGTCACGCTGAATGCATCCGACGATAAGCGATACCTTTGTGAAGACGGGATAAAAACGTTTGCGTGGGGTCACTATAAAATTCCACGAAAACGAACGCATAATGATGCTTTTAACGGCGATTGAAATTATAAAAGAAAGATATTTTTAATCTAAATTTCAGTGTTAACCATGACGTTAGCCTGGAAGCATCCATTTACCTGTATTTGCGCGGGTCCCTCAGGCTGCGGGAAAACCACATTTGTCACGCAGTTTTTGGAAAATTTAGATTATATGGTGAATAGCCCGATACGTGAAATAGTATGGTGCTGTGCTCCTGGAAGTGAACCAAGCATTAGAATACCCGTTCAATTTCGAACCGAAATACCGCCTTTCGAAGAATTTGGTGGTGTGCCAACGTTGTACGTGATTGATGATTTAATGAGCGAAGGGGCCTATAGCAAAGACGTCTCTAAACTGTTCACTAGAGGAAGCCATCACTTTAACATTTCGGTTTTCCTAATTACGCAGAATATTTTTTATCAAAACCCGCAAGCGAGAAACATCTCGCTAAATTCCAAGTATATCGTTGTCTTTAAGAATCCTAGAGATAGGTCGCAATTTGGTCACTTGGCTAGGCAGGTGTATCCGGAAAAATCGGGGGAATTGGAGAGGGTATATAAACAAGTTACGCAACAACCATTCGGTTATTTGGTTCTGGATCTTGGTCAGGACTCAGACGAGAGGTTTCGTTTTAGAACGAAAATATTTCCTAAAGACGGGGCAACTGTAGTTTACATGTCCCTACACGATGAAAAGATTGAAGAACAATAAACATTTGCTCCACGTCTTAAAATCGGCAAAACCAAAACTTCGCACTGCGATTGTTAAAACCTCGGACGACGAGTTGATCAAAGCCATTTGCGATTGTTGTTTGAATACACTTAACGGGAACCATAAGATAGATAATAGGTTAAAACAAAAACTATCCAAGCATCGTAACACGTTGAGAAAGTTAGCTGTGCGGGGGGCGAGTGTGAAGAAGAAACGTGCGCTGCTCGTACAAAAAGGTGGTTTTTTACCATTATTGCTGGGATCAATTTTAAGCGGTGTCATCGGTAGCCTGCTGGGAAAATGAGCCTGCGTAAGATGCTAGTCGTGACTCCGGAAGTTTTTGATCGAAGTCGTGTAAAGGCTAGGTTGAGTACATTGGACAAGGAAATGAAAGGTGTGTTGGTTAAGAAAAGTATAAAGGATATTGATAAGTGGCATTTGTATAAAAGAATACTCGATAAATACCTTGACGCCGTCTCAGATATAAACTCCCCCGTACACGTTCCAATAGTCAAGTCCTTGGTAGAAACACCAACGAGGTCACGAGTTGCTGACGAGAGAGAGGAAATCCCCGCATTGAGAAAAACTCTGGCAGAAGTGAAAAGGTTGAATAAAGATTTAGACTCGACATGGGGACGCATACACGAAAGGCTAGGGGGAATGGAAAGCGTAACGTCAACGAGAAAAAAACGAAACCTATCGCGAGAAAGAAAACAACAGCTACCGTCTCCAAGAAAAATTCCGAGAAAAAGCGAGCGCGTAAGAAAACCGAAGACATACGGTCCGGATTGGGACACGACGTGATTGAGAACATATATAATAGCCCAGAGCACCCTGCCGGGTTTTCATCGGTTGAAAAATTATATAAAGCTACGGGAATAGGCCGAAAGGTGATTCGTGAGTGGTTAGAATCTCAAGAGGCATATACACGACACAAACCGGTGAGGAAAAGGTTCCCCAGAAATCACTATAACGTAACTTACATTGATGAGTGCTGGCAGTGCGATTTGAATGATTTGAGAAGATTGAAAAAATACAACAACGGGTGCTGTTACATTATGACTATAATAGACCTATTCTCCCGTTTTGCGTGGGCGAAAGCTTTGAGGACAAAGAGGCCGGAGGAGATAATTGAAGTATTTAAGGCTATATTTCGCGAACGCAAACCATTGAAAATTCAGAGCGATAAAGGGGGTGAATTTGTTAATAGTAAATTTAAAACTTTTCTCTCGAATCGAGGGGTAAAGTTTTACACCACAAATAATCCGGACATTAAGGCTAGCCTCGTTGAACGTTTCAATCGCACGCTAAAGTCTAAAATGTACAAGTATTTCACGAAATACACAACCTACAAATATGTCGATGTGCTCCCAAAACTCATTAGTAGTTATAACAATTGCGTTCATTCTAGCACAGGTATCGCACCCTCCAAAGTGAATGCAAAAAATGCATTTTCAATCGCTAGTCACATGAGGAAACCACTTACTAGCAAGGATTTTAAATTGAACGCGAATGATTATGTGAGAATCAGTAAGGAGCGACTTCCATTTACCAAAGGATACACTCCAAACTATACTAGTGAAATATTCAAAATCGCGGACGTGGATCGATCGAGGTCAATACCGACATATAAATTGAAGGACCTTAACGGTGAGGATATAAAGGGTAGTTTCTATGTGGAAGAACTAGTCAAGGTGAATGTGTCCTCCGAGACGGAATATAGGATAGAAAAAGTTTTGAGACGTAAAGGGAGTGGACCTAAATTGGAATACTTTGTCAAGTGGGAAGGATACCCATCCTCATTTAATTCTTGGATTCCTGCCTCCTCCGTGCGTACATTATGAACGAATTTTATCTTACACTACCTAGCGACAGTTCGAGGGATTTCTATCCGAGAAATACGATAGCTAACTACAAAACAAAATTGAGTCATCGTATCGATTTGATGAATGATGATTGGTACGTAGGTCTGGCGGAAATTTCCCTTCCATCTATTCATATTCTTTCTGGTGAAGTTAGAGAGGAAATTGGAGATGCTGGAACTTTGGAGGAAGAAGAAGCGTCTTCTAAAGATAATAGAACGCGAAATGAAAAGGGATTAGTTCGCGGAGAGATAGGAGGAGGACCGAGGTATGAATCTAGCGACGTTAAAATTACATTAAAAGATGGTTCGTTCTTTGTGGTACCTACTGGCGCATACGAATCACTAGGTAAGGCATTTGTCAAACCATTCCTCGAACTAGATAAAGCGAAACGTATAGCAGTACAAACGGAAATCTTTAATGCGAATAATGATGATCTTCCATTCGCTGAAAACGTATCAGGATTGAGTGAGCGTATAGAACCTGGCGTGTTAATTACTGCTAAAAACGTTACTTACACTTTACTTCCGGGCACGTATAATTCCTTTCGAGATTTATTTATTACTACTCTGTCAGATTTTAGTACGATTAGTAGAAATTACATTCGTGGAGACATATCAGGTATAATATCCATACTAGCAGCGAAGGAAGCACATGCAATAAACAAAAGCGATGTGGTAAAAGGAATCATAGCAAACTCCTCTTCCAACATATATGTCTACACAGATATAATCAAACCGCAATTTGTGGGTGATTCGCTCAGTCGATGCGTACGCATCTTGAATACTAAAATTGGTGAATATCAGACATTCAATCCGATATATTATTTCCCCGTTGAGAAGAACCATATCGAAAGCATCGAAATTCTACTGAGTGATAAACTCGGTGAGCCCATATCTTTTCGTAGTGGTGAGCAAAGCTCTATAATAGTGTTACACTTTATAAAAAAGAACTAATTCACGTTAGTTTATCATTCTGCGTCGAGATGGCATCGGTGGTGGACCGATATTACAGTTATTATGCGAAGCAGGTGGGGGGAGAGATTGGGCCATTGTATAGAGCTTCGTACAGGGTACAAAAGGGACGAGGTATTGGAAGTTTTCTCGCAGGTCTGTGGCGTTTTGCTAAGCCATTACTATTCAGCGGACTGAAAAGTGTGGGTAAGGAAGCAGCGAGTGCGGGAGCGGCGGCACTCGCGGACCTTGGGACTAAACCGGTAAAGGATATACTGCGCAGTAGAATAAACGAGGCGGGGCAGAACTTGAAACGCAAGGCCGAGGATAAGTTGAAAGGTATGACTGGTGGACGATTGAGGTTCGTGAAACGTCCAAGGCTAAATAAAATAAAACCCGTTGGTGGTAAGAAAAAACAGCATTCGAGTAGAAGGCGGAAACGAGGAAAGGTCGCGCTGAGTGATATTTTTTCATAATGAGTGAGCACATGCTGAGTTCGCTGGACATATTCCAACCCAATCCTCCGATACAGACGAACATTCTCTCGAAGCGACTTGTATCATATAAACCCATCTCTTCGTTGGATAATAGATCCGTTATCGAATTTCTAATAAAAGATTCTGGAGATGCGTACAAGGACTTGAATAGCGTTTATCTGAGACTTAAGGTGAAACTCTGTAAAAAGAATTTAACTGACTTTACCGATAGTGATACCAATCAGCCGGGAGTCGTCAACAATCTTCTCCATTCTCTCTTTGAACAGTGTAATGTATATTTCAATGGAACTCTTGTCACACCATCCGAGGATAATTACCACTATAGGAGCTTTTTCGAAAACGCGTTAAACTATGGGGTCGATGCGAGCAGAACGCACCTGCGTAATGTAGGCTGGGAATTAGATACGGGAAATGATATCGATAAGACGGATTCTTCCAATGCAGGGTACACGAAACGAAAATCATGGTTCAAGAATAGCACCGAGGTGGAACTATTTGGTAAATTGCACGTGGACGTGTTCAATCAGTCGCAACTATTGCTGGATCGAGTCGATGTTGGAATTAGGTTGATGCTTGCACCTCCCTCCTTCTATCTCATGGAGGGAGAAGAAGGAGTCTTGAAAATTCTCGACGCTACTCTTTCCGTGCAACAGTTTGAAATCAATCCGTCCATATTGGTGGCGCATAGTAAAATATTACAAAGTGGGAAAAATGCGAAATATCATTACAAAAGAACTGAACTAAAGACTTTTACTATACCTGCCGGAGGTCGAACCTTGAATATCGATAATGCTATTGTTGGACGGATACCTAACACAATCGTTTTTGCAATGGTAGATAATGAATCATATGCGGGCAGTGTGATGAGGAATCCGTTCGCCTTATCTCATTATTCATTGGAGAATTTTTCAATGTTTGTAAACGGTGTTCAGATTCCTTCGGAAGGTTTGGAGTGTAATTTCTACGGGAAAAAATATTGGGCACGTGCGTACGATACATTATTTTCGGGTACTGGAATAAAGCACGCTGACAGAGGTAATCAAATCACGTACGACATGTTCGGACACGGTTATTTCATGCTAGTCTTTGATCTAACCCCCGACAATTCTGGGAATGAGGATCATATAAGTTTAGGAGATAGAGGTGTTGTGAGAATAGAGGCTAAATTCGAGCGAGAGTTGACAAAAACAGTCACGTGTCTGCTTTTTGCAGAGTATGACGCTACATTGGAAATAGATAAGGACAGGAACATTATCGCAAACTTTTAGTCATGGATAGCGTGCAGATAGATACGTTATTAAGACAATTAAAAATATTCCGCGGAGTCTATGCATCTGATAGGTTACCAAAATCACCTCAAAATGGAGTTTACATAGTTAATTTAGATCCTTCTAATTTACCGGGTTCTCACTGGGTGGGGATATACTTGGACAATCATTCAGCCGAGTATTTTGATTCTTATGGTCTGCCTCCCTTCGTAGCGAACGTACGCCAATTTTTAAAACCATTCACAGTCACTCAAAATCGCGTACAAATTCAAAGCTTTCATTCGGATATTTGCGGTGAATACTGCTGTCTCTATACCGCGAGTAAATCTTTAGGACAAAAACTACACAAATTCCTCAACCAATTCCACCAAACCATCCCCCATCTCAACGACTGCCGAGCCTTGAAGCTGTTCCGTCTAACCTTCAACCAACTACGACGCGTCAGATGTCACCCTAGAGCTCAACGGTGCTGTTCCAGAATAAATAGGACGAATTGGTGAGGAAAACATCCATTGCGGAAGAGAAAGCCAAAGGATGCAGATCATCGTGGCCGTGTGCTTTTCAAAGGGGGGAGTTACGGAGATGGCAGCCGTCGATTTGGATAGCAATCGTCTCTTCTGGGGCAGCTTTCGTCGTCATGGAAAGCTCACAGCTGGAGGAAAGAAGCTTCGATTTCAAGATCCACTGCATTGCAACGAGGAGACCTCGTTTGAGCACGGCTTCATCTCACACATCGAGTTGGCCCCAGCTTTGGAAGCCATCATAGAGGGGGTCACGGGGCTTTACGCATTTAGCGAGGCAGAGTGCGAATTTCTCTCTGATCTCACGGGGCGCACGTTCATTTGCATGGAAAAGGAGCTGGCCTGCCCCCATCCCGAGAAATGTACCTTCCCCTCATTTTCCTGCCTGAATCCCTGTCATAAATTGCGCAGTAGCGTTTGTGCCCTCAGAAACGCGCACTCTCTGGCGCAGTGGTTCCAATACAACCGCCTCAAGGCTGAGGTTGAGCCCTGCCCAGATGACTGTTCCCCATCCCCTCTTCCATCGCCGATCTCTTAAGCAATTTTAATACACGCTAGACTTCAGTCGTGATGCAGCCGTCAGTGGATGCGGTTCTCCAGTCACCACCGGTGAAGAGAAAGAGACCTGCTGGACATTCGACTTGCTCTCCGCCTCGACTTTTGAACAATTTACTTCTTCAAACTGTGTATTATTTGAATGAGACAAAGACAAAGAGCGTGTGCATTGGTTACGGAAGTGACTTTGAATCAGTGGTTCAATTTAACGGTAAAAAAAGTGTAACATTTTCACAAAGTGAATGGGAAAGCATCTCAAATTCGATAGGGACTGTAAACGTGTACTTTTATAGGGGAGAAAAAGGTGTGTTAACGTCACCCTGCTTGGCATATGCAAATTACTTTGGGAAGAGACATTTGGTTTTGAAAAGCAATTTAACGAAAAACACCGTCAACTTGAATGGTGATGAGTGGGGGGCTCTAATACAACTCTTCAAACTGATAAATCTATTTCTCCAGAGGCTTTTGGATAGTCGTCAAAAAATAAAACAGTTTCTCGCGAATAAATTAGCAAATAATATTGCAAATTGTGATATACAGAGGCTTGAATTGGAGAAGGTACTCATTGCGTATGATTCGGCTGATGACTAAAAGTATTTGGCTTCCTGTGTGCGAATGTAAGACTTTTTAACCTCTGGCACGAATGAAAGTTCTGTAAGTTAAAAGGTCTTGATGTAAGTTCAACCCCTGGCATTGGGTGTAAAAACCTTGTAAGTTGGACATACATCGCGATGAGTGCCATTATCGAATTTCAAGGATTTATGACCAGCGATGGAAAATTTATTGTCAAGGAATTGGCAATCATCGCTGTCCAGAACAAATGTTGTAATACGTGGCTATTTAAATCGCCGGCGAGAATTCTTTATACTAAAGAGGCGACTTGGCTGCGTAACAATTATCACGGCTTGACGGAATATTCTGGAGACGTGGATTATTCTGATTTGGAGAGTGTATTATCCAATTATACGAGGCCATATAAATATTTATATACCAAGGGTGTACAAAAGGCATCTTTCTTAAACGGTCTTCTTCCCGAGGGAATTTGTGTTGCTAATCTCGAACTGTACGGCTGTCCCTCGCTCAAGAAATTAACTACACATGAGGGATGCTTATTACCTGCACACCAGAATACCACACAATGTGCAAGAAAAAACTGTTTCAAGTTGGCTGAATGGTGTATTCAAAATAAAATTTGTAAATAAAAAATGTAAAAATTATTATTGTTGTAATGAAAACCAGTAAAAAAATGTATGTATGCTTTAATAAATTGTGTAAAACCCGTATCCGTGTTTTATTTCTAACCTTATATCCCATAAAATGAGTAATAAAAAACAATGTTCAATAATAAACTTTTATTTACTTTAATATACAAACATTTCATCTTCAAATTTGAGTACAAATTTGATCACTCTCAGACGGGTGCCTCGGATATGGTCCGTGGTACAGTATCGCACTTTCGATTCTTTATGGTCTGTGTAGCAAACTGGCTTCACTCCGTCAACTTCCACGCGATCTCCTTTGCTAACAAATTGCGATCCACCGTCAAACTCAGTTCTTCCTCGACGCTCTAGAACATATCCTCCATTTACTCTCGATTGCGGGCGATGTGCTTCGTACACGTCCAGCCAAATGAAGGGAAGCTGCTCCTCGGCCTTTAGACGCTTCTCAGGATCGGAGATGTCAGATGCCTGGGTGATGTTGAATCTCACGACTCTCCCACTTCCATCTTGAAAGCCGGAAAATTTCACTTTTTGCCCGACGACATCAAACTCACGGTTCTGGTGTCGGAACACACAGTAGTACGTAGTTAGGAAAGAAACTGATAGCATAAAATCGGTATTTTCAATTCTTTCTCTCGGGATGCATATTGAGTACGCATCCTCATCTTCTATTCGCTCCATGCGCAGATATGCGTCACCCAAGCGAGCACATAAAAAGTCAATTTTCACGCTCATGTTGACGGAGAATGAGCTTCTTTTCGGAAGAGGTTAGTTATATACATAAGTGGGAGGAGTCACGTTGCAACCTCACTTGTTAAGATCTTGGTAACTGCCAATGGGATATGGCAGCATTAGGGTAGTAGAAGCCGTTCCTGAAACACGCCATCTTGGATTTTCTAGAAGGCGGGTCCTATACCGGATGCTGGGATGGTTATCGATAGGACAGAGGTGATGGCCTGTGTCCTATGTTTTTATCTGCCAATTCTATTTTACAGCACTAGGGTATTTGATAGGAAATTAACGAGATAATTGATGAAATCTATATATTGTTCAATTTAAAGGGGACACTTTAAGGCATTTATCTGAAGTATAATTGCCTCCCTTTTCACTTGGCACCGTTTGTTGTACTCTTCAATCGATAGTTCTGGAGATATAAGAGGCGATGGCCTTGGGTCATGATCGTACAACTAGATTGCATATGAAGGTAAAATGCTCCCTCCCCCCTCTTTCACGTGACGTTATTTGTTTTTCTCTACGACCGATAGTTGTTGATGTATCCGGGTTTGAGTTTCAAGGTGAAACTTGCGCCAGGATGATTTTTCCTGCGTGGGTTGGGTTGACGTGATGCAATTATATTGCCTGTGAAGGACAAATGCCCCCCTCTTTCACGTGACGTCATTTGTTTTTCTCTGCGACCGATAGTTCCGGGTTGGAATGTCAAGGTCAAACCTGCGCCAGGACAAACATTTTCCCCCTACTGTTCCGTACTAAAAGAACTCAGTTCTCAGCATTAGGGGAATTGCTTGTGAGGACAGGGAAACTATGGTCAAACCGAACAGATAAACTGTAATTTTTTACAATAAATTTATTTTGACAGAAATTTATGCAGATCAACTTGCTCTGAAAATGTTGTGCATAGTTTACTTATTCAGTGTTCTTGAATTTTTCCCCGAGTAGTGTAGATGGAGACCACCAAAGTCAAGCAAGCAGATAACTATGATTGTGATTTCCACATTTTTCGGGCTGCGTCCGCGTATGTCGTTTAAAAGTACAACAGTTTCGCCAGCTATCCTGCTGGCGTCCTCAGGTCAAGGATGAAAAGAAGCTTGTTGTCCCGTCTAATGCCCGGTGGAGCATTGCCTCCGCAATTCCTTCTTCCTATGGAATGGTGACCATTACGAGCAGATGGAAGGAGCTGCGATGGGCTCACCCCTCTCCCCGGTTGTGGCCAACCTCTACATGGAGAGCTTCGAAAAGAAAGCACTGGAATCCTGCGACAAGCGGCCCTCACTGTGGCTAAGATATGTCGACGACACTTTTGTCATTTGGTCACACGGAGAGGAAGAATTAAAAAAAAAAAAGTTCCTGAAACATCTGAACTCACAGCATCAAGCCATCCACTTCACTATGGAGGTGGAAAAGGATCATCAACTGCCCTTCTTGGACGTCATGGTGAAGAGAAATACAGGGAATGGGAGGCTTGGACACAGAGTATACAGGAAGCCTACTCACACCGACCGCTACCTTAATGCTGCATCGCACCACCATCCCAGTCAGAAGACCTCACTGGTAGACACACTTGTCAACCGAGCATATAAAATATGTGACTCCGATTCTATTGCCAACGAGAAGAAACACTTGACAAATGCCCTGCAAAGGAATGGATACAGCGCTCATATGATCCAAAAAAGGGCCGAGAAGGAAGAAAAGAAGAGACAAACCACCGCTGTTCCTGACAGAGAGGAAGACTCCAGACCACGTCCGAAGGCTTACGTCACCATCCCCTTCATCGCAGGGACTTCGGAAAGAATCGCGAGGGCTTTAAGGAAACATGATGTGGTGACCAGATTCAACTGCGTCACCAAGATAGCTGACACCCTACCCGGACCCAAGGATGGAATTTCACCGTTAATATCAGAAGGCGTGTACCAAGTGCCATGCTCCTGTGGCAAATGGTACATCGGTGAAACGTGCAGAGCGCTGAAAACACGCATGAGTGAACACCAGAGGGCAACCAAGGCCAAACAGTTTAGAGCATCGGCCATCGCTGAGCACGCCTGGAGTGAACCTGGACACTCTATTCTCTTCGACGACGCTAAAATAATAGCGAAAGAAGGAAAATACTTCCAGAGAATAATCAGAGAGGCCATTGAAATCGTTAAAAGGCCAAAAAATTTTAACAGAGAGGATGGATATCCACTCCACAGTGCGTGGAAACGAATAATCCCGCGCAAATATGAGGACGTTCCCTGATTGGCCAAGAAATTTCCCGGTATTGGCGCCGGATTTTTCCTATATAAGACGGGACAACAAGCTTCTTTTCATCCTTGACCTGAGGACGCCAGCAGGATAGCTGGCGAAACTGTTGTACTTTTAAACGACATACGCGGACGCAGCCCGAAAAATGTGGAAATCACCTACTCATCGCCGCGGAAACCTTCGAACGAGATAACTATGATTTATTGGGAGACATTTGGAAGAAAGCAATGGGAAGATTAATTAGAGACGCTGCCTTGTTTTCCATGTAGATCTCATTTAGAGTGTTTCCTGTGCGAGTGCTGAATTAGATTTTCTGTAGTAAAGAGAAGCTACATTTGTAGAAATTTTTTGAGATGAACTTATTTGCGTATATAGATTATTGGTGGGAATAAGTTGAGAATCACTCATCAAACAAAAGCTAAAATACAAAATTAACCTCTTGCATAAGTAAGAATCAGGTCCTTTTACGGTTAAGTTAAAATGAATTTTACTAGCCCCGTCATCCTGTGGCAGAAGAGTGAATGAAAATTAGGTTTGCAAACTAGTGGAGGGCGTACAAAGCAAAGATGCCGTTATTCCTTCGAACGATAAGGGACCTGGTTACTAACAAACGACAGCTTTGGTGAAAATATCATTTTATTCCAGTTGGTCTAGTACATTGCCATTTTTTATTGCTCTTCTCAATTGCAGTTTATCTCTCGTGCTTGGAGAGATATATTACACTATACTATACTTGTATTTAGCTGATTTTTCAAATGTATCTTTTTTTGACTGTTAAATATAGTTAGTGGTAGTACAGTACAAATCAAACGGCAATGAGATAACTTTGATGTCGGCAGCCTGGGGTGGAATCTTCCCTTGCTACACCCCTTGGCGACGGCATACACGGCATGCCTAGTAGATTCGTATGTCGCTAGTATGCCTATGCCGGTAGATGCGTATGAAATTTCAATGAATACATGATACTATAATGCACAGATAGATTATATGCACGCTATTGACGGGATTTACATTATTTTCCACAATGAATAAGAATACTTAAAATATTACAATAAGGACATAATACAATGGCGCACAGAGAGATTACATGCACGACATCTTCCCGCAACCAAGTGGCAAGGGCTCTTCTTTTTTCAGTCTTAGTGTTCATTCTCTTCAATGAAATTAAGAATACAAAGTAACTTTCCACTGTTCTTTATTAGCGTACAACCGGTGTCAACGCTCAAGCGTCATCATCAGGTGTTGGACCTGATGATGACGCTTGAGCGTTGAAACTGGTTGCACGTGAATAAAAGACAGGGGAAAGATACATTGTATTCTTCATTTAATTAAAATGAATTTCCACAAAGTTGAGCCAGAAACAATTGAATATTCATTCTCTTCCTTCGTGTTATTGTATTACTCGAATATGGTTAACCTTATCAGGTTTGGTTGACCTTATCAGGTTTGGTTGACCTTATCAGGTTTGGTTGACCTTATCAGTGTATTTCTTCATAACAAAGGTCCTAATGTCTCACTTTGGAATATCTTTTAAATGTTGTCTTCTTTAGGTTGAATGCACTACAATTTATTTCTGTTTCACAATGTTAACGTCTCAAGTCCCTTCCAGATAGTGAAGTTTCTGAATGATTCCCATGTGATTACTTTATTGCTCTTAGTCTTGGATTCCATGTTATGCCAGGTGTTATATCTTTGTACTTCAAATTTAAGGCAGGTCTCTATTCTGTTTGTGATTGTGTCCTCCAAGTCATTAGTTTCACTTTTTTCTGAGAGCGATTTGCCAATTTTCTCAAGGTAGGACTGAAAATTGCCATGTCCAGTTAATATCTGAGTTAGTTTTTGATTCTAGTTCATCCTGACATTTTGCCGGTCTAATTTGCATGGGATAATCTGGAAAGTGTACCTTCCATTAGGACTGGAGTTCCAGTCCCCTTGCAACTTTTTAATGGCAATCTCTCTCAGTTTTTTTATACATCCTCTTTGGTTAGGTTAGCGTGTTCCGTGATTACCTTATCGTAGAGTTTAGCCTGAAGGCCTTTACGATAATTAATGATGCAACTCTTTCCTCCATGATGTACTGAAGCGGATCCTGATAATCCTGTAATTCCGCACAGCGGATCTATACTTGCAGTGGAGTAGCTTCTTGCAATAGAGATTAGACACGCCCTTTGTATTTCCCTTAAATCCTTAAGAACTTGGAGTGGTTGACCTTATGGCCCCATATTTCACGGCCGTAGGTTAGGATTGGGGTCATAACTTCGGTGTACACTTGTTCCTTTGATTTTTGTCCATATGTAATGCAGCTCATTCCTTTTGCGGCCGGGTGTATATTTTTAATTTTCTTAGTTAAAATGTTAATATGGTTAACATATGATAGTTGGATAGCTTTTCATAGAGGCCATTCTCAGATATTTGAATATTTAGCTCTTTTTAGTTGAGTTCCATTTATTTTACATTTCGGATTGCACTTAACTTTCCCTAGTAGTATTAAGGTGAGAGGACAGCTGAGGTCATTTGCGCCATAGGGGATGGACAGGAAAGGATGAAGGGTGGGGAGAAACCCGGCGTCGGCATTAGCCTTCTCTTTGCGAACGGCGCCAAGGAGCCCACAGCTTAACGTCCCATCCGACGGACGGCGCACTCACTCCAAGTGCCCTCCACAAAGCACCTCAAGTAGGGATCGAGATACCATTGAATGATATTCGACGCCGCCGGGATTCTAACCCGGGCCCTCTGGGTGGGAAGCCAGTGCGATAGCCACCGCACCATCTGGATCCCTACTTGATTGCATCACTTCTAATAGGATTCACGGTACTGGGATTCACCTCGTGGGCTCCACGAGGTGAAGGTACGTCTAATATTTCTCCATCCTATAGCACCGCTTCACTTAACTCTGCAAAGTGGAGAAGCCCAGCATGGCGGATCTCATTAAATGTGTTACGCTCCAAAAAGTTTTCGATGCGAAGGAAGTGTATTTTTTTAGGTCAAGAGGAGCATCCCGGTTCTATTTTTAAGTAATATTCCTCTATCTCTCAATGAGAGATACACTCATGATTCGCGTCGCATAAAAATCTACTTGAACGAAAATTTGTTTCCCTGGATCATATTTGCACTCACTGATTCTTGGTTATTTCAGATACACACTTCATTCATTCTGAGCGGTTGGTGTACTCGGATATTTTTCATGAAGCACACCCATAATTGAATGAAACGACTCTCTTCAAGGCATTGATAGGAACTTTTCTTAACTGGCGAGATGTTTCCATTCCGGGGAAAGCTCTAAACTTTACGTGGAACGGCAACATATCAACCCCAGGAGGGCATCACCGATTTCCGCCTCCGTGGAACAACTAAAGGGGGAACTCGATAAGATATATAATCCAATTTTCACATTAGTTATCAGAGGATCATTGTGTGCATAAATACTGTTTGGATTTTGGCTTTTACGGAATACATTGGGGAATTATCGGAGAAAAAATTCATTATGGAATTACGTCGATTTCTAAGAGAGTCCGATATATTCGCTAAAAATATGTATTTCATGTCAAAGTGACGCGGTTATTGGGTGACCAGGATGAACATTCCTCTGCATGTAATGAAAGCAGAATAGACCAAGTCTCTTCCCCACTGCATTTTCCCTACCCTGGAAGACTCGAAGTGTTCTCCTTCATTTCCAAAAAGATATCCCAGCGCTGGGACTTCCTGAGGAGTTCCCTGGATCAAAATTCACGTGAGACATACGTGCGTGCATAGCATTCCCATTAGAACCTCCCAGAGCATGCACATGACTCTAAATACAGTTCAGGGCGTTATTGAAAAGGCACAGTACATTAAAAAAAAATAAATTGAAATGATGGAATTTCTAGGTACCTACATCGTATTGTGAAGTTAGATTACCATAAGGGTAACGAAAGAGAAATAGACACCTAAGAGGAAACTTACTCTTTCATCTGTCAAACAAGACGTGGTCACCACAAGAAAAAGTCCAAGTGCACCGAAATGTATTCTCTTATAGCCAAGTTGTACATATAGCCAACTTATACAAGATAAAGGATTGTTCCCTAACGTTATCTTTCGCCTTATAGGGTTCGAGGCTTTATAGGTTCTCTCTGGCGGAAATAGATCAATGATTGCTGTTGATATTTTGGAAATGGTTCATTTGAATTTGCGGTGGTGGAATAGTTGAGGGAATTTTTCTTATGTCGCTCCTTTCATTTTATAAGAGCGTATTTCCTGGATATGCGGGATCGGGAATGGGAAACCTTAGAAAAGGGGAAAACAACCAGACAATTCCTACCTAGCGTGAAGGAAAGAATGAAGATCAACTTTAAAAGTTATAAAGGAATTACGCAAATTAAAACAGGACATGGTGAGTTTAGACGATACCTCAAGAAAATAGGGGAAAAAAGGAGGGTGGGACGTGTGAATGCATGATGGAGGAAGACACGGCAACACACAAGAGTCCCTTATTGCCCAATTTATGCCGAGGAAAGACACGGACTGGAAGACATCGTTGGATATTTGCATAGTATCCAACAAATTGGGAAATATCTACACGAGGAAACGATAAGGAAAATATAGGATAGATTTATCAGCAAAAATAGAATGGGAACGGGGAGAACAACGGAAAGGAAGGACATGTAACTCATATTTTGTATTTTGTAAAATTAACGAAATTGTATTGGGGGTTTAAACATCAGGCACCCCAAAAAAAACTGAAATTGAAACAATAAATTGCCCGATTCTGCTCGAACGGGCCCAATTATTATTATTATTATTTCGATCCTTAAGATGTGGTTATCAGCTCAATCTGAAGGAGATTGTCTTGGACATGTATCCGAATAATTGTATTGCTTATCGCCTCGTGGAAGAAGCCTGCTCAACTATCGGAGATACAATTTTTTGATACCCAAAAGTGTTTCTCATTAGATTTTCTTGCAAATAACAATAATATAATCAAAGCTATTTTCCATGGATTTTCATGCAGAGGTTTAACCCTATTTTATTGTACTGAATTATTAATGGCAAAATAATATTTTTATTCCACAGCATATCATATACAAATATATTGAACATCAGTTCGTTTAATTTAAGAAAAATAATTCATATGTTACTTCAATCTTTCGCAGGCTGTCGGCTACACTGCTTCAATCAGGTATCTTGTCCTCGGGACCCATATAATTAGTGTGTTAGTCCATAAATAGTTCGATTTCCCAAATGGACTACAACCTTCACGTGGTGGAAGGGCTTGTGCATTCCGATGATCGCTAAAGCTGTGCTGGCGGGAGTAATAATAAATGGTCCTGGTAGGGTCAGCCATACCAGATGCACCGAAAGGTAGGAGCCAGATGAAATGAAGCCCACGCCGCATCTGATCCTGAATGAGGCCGCTGAATTTGTGTCTGACCCCAGTGGGGCGGTCATTGAGTGATGATGTCACGTTAAAAACACTATTGAGGAGAGCAACGGGGAACCATCTTAATTATTTCTTTCATAACAATAAATGCAATAAGCATGAGAAAAATTATAAGTAACACAGGAATCGGACTGGGTAGCGCGTCTTTAACGGCAGCGGGTGAACGGGGGCGCCATCACCACACGAATTACCTGCCCATTCGAGTCAGCAGAAGCATCAGGAAAGAAGACTCAAGAGACAGACACACGCACCTGTTAGAATAGGGTTATGGCATTATTATTATTAGGTAATATACCGGTTAAGGTAGGTTTTTGGATGGACACAGCCACTAAATAAAACATTTTGTGACTCCTAACAAAACAAAAATTCCAGAATCCTACTCTATATCAGGTCCCTCAACATCTCTGACTACTTTCTTCCTCCCTTCATCCCGTCCAGCATCCCTATCCTTTTCCTTCCCTTTCCTCGTTTGCCTAATATTCTCCCCTCAATTACAGCCTTCAACATCCCACTGCCGGTCAGCACCCCCTTCAGCCACTTTTCCTGCCTCCATAGGATTTCTCCCAACAAAGTCCTCTCTCCGCCCACCATACCAAGTACTTCCTCATTTATTTTCTTCTCTGTCCATTTCACCTTCTCCATTCTTCTCCACACCCACATTTCAAAAGCCTCCAATCTACATCTATCCTCCTGCTTCAATGAACACGTTTCCGCGCCGCACATAGCTACGCCCTATATCAAAGTTTTTACGAGTCTTTTCTTAATATCCTTGCTCAACGTCCCCGTCATCAACTCCCTCTTCTTGTGAAAGCCTCTATGCCTAGGGCAATTATTCTCCTCACGTCCCTACTACTTTGACCGTGTTGGTCCAAAACACTACCGAGATACGTAAACTGTTCTACCAGCTCTAGTTTTTGCCCTCCTATTTTAATGTTTAGCTTAGCCTTTTTCTTTCTAGAATTCTCATTCTATACCTGTCGCACTGAATTTCCAATTCACTCAGCAGTGGTTGCAAACACTTGGCTGACTAACAAACTTAAGCTTGGTCATCAGCGAACCTAATTGATTTTACCAATTCCCCGCCCACTTTCATTCCTACCTCGAGTTCTTCCCATGCCTCTTTGATCATTTCCTCTGCATACAGATTGAAAAGCAATGGTGATAATTGGCAACCCTACCTTATACCCCTTTCTAACACTGCCCATCCGGACTCCCCGTTCCCCACTCGCACCTGAACAGTCTGAGATATGCACAGGTTGCGGATTAGCCTCCTTTCCCTCCACTCTATTCCTATTTTCTGGAGAATGCTCATTAGTTTTTCCCAATACACTCTATCAAACGCTATTTCGAAATCTTCGAAGCAGGGAAATACCTCCTGGTTGTATTCTACATTCCTCTTGAATAATAATCTCATTACTGCAATGGCATCACGCTTACCTCTGCCCTTCCTAAACCCAAACTGATCATCCCCAAACAACTTTGGGTATCGACAACAACGATAACACGATAACAACGTGGGATATAAAACTGATTGTCCTGTAGTCCTCATAATATGTAGCCATTACGTTTTTTGGAATAGGGACCAAAACTGATCTCACAAAATCTTCCGGCCAGATTCCTTCCTCATAATTACTATGAATCAGCCCATATAGCCTCTTCTTCCCACATTTTCCTAAACATTTAAGGAGTTCCGCGGGAATGTTTTCCACCCCCATGGCCTTATTTAGTGTCATTTCTCTTAATGCCCTTTCTATTTCATCGTCGAGTTGGCCTGGACCTAAGCTATCTTCTTCTACGTCATGTTCCTTTTCTATACCTAACGTTTTTGGTCTAAGTTCATTACTATAGAGTTCTATATATTCCTTCCATCGCTCTTGGATCTTTCCTGCTTCAACTATTATCTTGCCCGCCTTATCTCTAGCTGCTCTCATAGATCTTCCTTTCTTACTTCCCGATAAAGATTTTACTTTTCTGTAGAGCGCACCAATATCACCCTTCCTCTGCAAAATTTCCGTATCCTCGCACTGCGTCTTCCACCATGCTTCTTTTGCTTTATTTGTTGCCCGCCTCAATTTATTGTTTAATTATTTGTACTTAATTTTGCCTTACTCTGTATTTACATTCTTCCATTTTCTCCGCTCATCCATCTCTGTAATCATCACATCCATGATCCATGGTTTCCTAGTCCTTTTAGCGTTAACGGTTCCAATGGTGTCTTCTGTGGCTTTCGGTAACCCTTACCGGATTACCGGATATGGCATGTTAAAGCGATGGGGAAGACAGTGATATTAGACTTATTCATAAGGAAACAATTATATGCGAAGAATATGTGAATATTGGAGGGGAAATATTGGGCGACGAGTATAGGAGCGATAATAACAGAGAAATGCACAGCGGTGGGGAAGATATTCAGAGGGGAGAAGCAGAAGTATTGAAGAATAGGGGAGGGAAATTCAGAGTAAATACATAGCAGGTGAGTGATTGAATATTTTTAGTACACATATAAGGTTAGACAACGAACTTTGTTCGAAACATTCATGTGCAAATGCCGACAAGTAATCATAGGGAGGAACAACTGGACATTAACAATCAACTAGATGAACTGGTTAAGCAGAGCCTATCAAGAAAGCACTTGAGACTGATGAGAGATGGGATAGCGGTTGCGGATGATGGGTGAGATTGGAGAGGGGTAGGAGAGCACAGATCAGGGATAAGGGATAAACACAGAAGAAGGCAATAGTTCTTCAGGAGGAATGTCATACTTTTAACTAACTCTTGGTTTAAATACCACAGGGGGCAAAGGTATGCATTAACCTGGGAGTTTTGAAATACATCAGTAGCATTAGGTAAGCTCAGCCAAAAATTAGGAACGGCATAATCAATTCGCACAGTTTTCCGGTAGCAGATGAGGTTACAGATCGGAATTCGGTACATACTATATGAACTATAACTTTAAATTCAAGTGTATGCCAATTATTTATGGATAATTAAATCGAAGGAGGAAGCCTTTGCTGGGAGGAAAAGGACGGAGTACCAGAATGAAACCAAAAACTTTCCGATTAAGAAGAAATGGAAAGATATAGTGGAATTAGAACTATGCCGGCCCTGATGGTATACGGGATAACGTTCTCGTCTGACGACGCATTCGACAGTTCGATTACCGCCAAGTTGGGCTTCATCCACTTAAGGCTGGGCTGTTTGTGATTGTATTTATTGTTATAAGTCCGATTTAAAGGCCAAAAAGTATTGTTTTCGGATATTATTATTAATACTATTGTTATTAATTAATGTAAAACTGTAAACGAAACAATAGGAGCAATAAATAGGGCTATGTGAGGAAATCTTAGCTTACCGAAGAGATGGATGGGAAAAGGTGCTTGACGAAAGACAACGCATAATTAGTTAAAGAAAGCATGAAGATATAAACTAAGATGAATTATAATAATTTTATAAGCATTGAAAACACTTAATTTATTTTAATTTCACAATACGGATTAAGCATTGCAAAGACATCAAGTATATTTCTAGGTGCATGTGTATGTTAGTTGGTAGTTTGTGTGTTTGCATGTGTGTTGGATGTAAGGGTTTTTAATAATTGCATTCCATATTTTGCTTGTGGACTGCATAAATTTGTGGCTTTTGCATGCGATTTTTTTCATAATTTCGGGTGTTGCCCTAACACCTCCTGCCACACGCCCTTTGCGGCCGTTTGCGGGGCATTAAGTATATGTAGATGAACATAATTAATCTAAGGCGAGAAATAAATAGGGCGGAAGTAACGTGTTGGAGGAAAAAGTGTCAGGATTTGCAGTTTACAGATATAGAGTGAATTACAGGGTCGCACCCAAAAGTGGTAGGACTGATTTTCTTACAAGATTTTTATTGACGATATACTTACATCGACTTAATAATCTTCAAAGCATGCTCCTTGAGCTGCTACACACTTAGTATAACGTTGCTCCCATTCCCCGTACGCCCGCTGGAAATTTTCTTTGGGGATGCCGTTGATGACCCTCGTCGAAGCCTCTTGAACGGCCTTTATCGAGTCAAAACGTCGTCCCTTGAGCTGTCTTTTCATCAGGGGGAAGAAGAAGAAGTCCGGTGCAGCCAGATCGGGAGAATAGGGCGGGTGCGGCAACGTGGCAACGCCGTATTTGGCCAGGAGCTGTCTGACGACGAGCGCGCCATGGCAGAATTTTCGGCACCATCTAGGCGCATACCTTGCGCATGGCCAAATCCTGTGAAATAATGCGTTAGACGTTGGATGCTGACAGACCCAACTGGTCTGCAATTTCTTCACTGGTTAAGCATCGGTCTGTGTTCAGCAGTGTCCTCACTCTGTCCACATTCGTGTCGGTTCTTGCCGTCGACGGCCGTCCGGAGCGATGGTCGTCTTCATCGAGCTCCCTACCCTCTTTAAACAACTTGTGCCACTCAAATACTTTGGAACGGCTTAAGGCAGTGTTCCCATAAGCCTGCTTGATCATATCGAGGGTATCAGTTGCTGTCTTCCTGAGTTTCGCACAAAACTTCACGGAATAACGTTGCTCTAAATTCAGATTCATTTTATTTTTCACAAAAAACTTGCTTCACTAAAAACGGCGTCCTCACTCAACGACAGCCCGAAGGTGACTGAGGTTTGTGTCGGTCTGTTGCTAAGAGCCCCCTGCACCTTACCATGCCAGGCAGACCCCCCTCCACCGCTCCGTTCGTGCCAGAGAAAATCAGTCCTACCACTTTTGGGTTCGTCCCTGTACTGGGGCGGTCCAGGAAGGAATAAGCACTGCCTGGTAGTAAAAAATGGAAAATACGATGGAAGAGATAATTATTGACGTTGAGAAGAATCGGGGAGGGAAGAAAATACCTGAAAAGTGTAAAAGAGCTAATTGGTGAGATATGATGCCATCAAATTTTGACAGGGGAGGAAAATTTGATGTTTTTGAGGATAGCTTTTGTCCTGGCATATTTAACTTCGAGGTTGAAAAGAAATTTCGAGAAATGGGATCGAACAAGGCTGCGGAAATGGAAACTGCCCAGAAAAACTAATTACGGAGTGATGGCAAACATGGAAGAAACAATTTCCATGGACTCATTCTTAGTAATTCTGAGGGAGAGTTTTACCGGACGGGTCTTCTTGTTAGTTTAGTATTTATTCCCATCACTAGAAGGGAAAAGCAGCCGTATGTGAGGAAAATACGTTTAGGATGGGGTAATACGTTTAATTTCACTCGCAGGTCACTGAAAGAAAGAATAAAGAATATGACAAGATTTTATATGTTTTCTTCGTGGATTTTGAGATGACTGTCAACAGAGTAAATTAGCAGGCGCTTATGAATGTATTGTGGATGAAATGCTTAGAATGGAAGAAAAAAAGACACTTAGAACCTGTGAATGTACATATTGGACCTAAACCTAAAGATGTATGTGACGAAGAGAGAATGTGGATGGGTGCTGTTAGGCTGAAAAGTAACAATGCATTGTTCAATTTCACCCCGTGATAGTGTAAAATGGTTAAAATGGATATTTAGACTTTACTTCAAGGATGTATTATCATATTATTATTATCAGGTAATAAACCGGCTAAGGTAGGTATTAATGGACACACCTACCAAAGATATGTCTTTTTTCTCTTAATAAAACAGCCCAAAATACCAATCTACAACAGATTCCTCTTCTTCTCTGAGCACTTTATTTCTCCCTTCAACCCGGCCAACATCCCTATCCTGTTCCTTCCCTCACCTCGTTTGCCTAACATTCTCTCCTCTATTACAGTCTTCAACATCCCACTGCCGATCAATACCCCCTTCAACCACTTCTCCTGCCTCCATAGGATTACTCCCAACAAACCCCTCTCTTCGCCCACCATACCAAGTACTTCCTCGTTTGTTTTCTGCTCTGTCCATTTCACCTTCTCCATTCTTCTCCACACCCACATTTCAAAAGCCTCCAGTCTACGTCTATCCTCCTGCTTCAATGACCACGTTTCCGCGCCGTACATAGCTACGCTCCATGTCAAAGTTTATACGAGTATTTTCTTAATATCCTTACTCAACGTCCCTGTCATCAACTTCCTCCTCCGTGAGAGAACCTTGGCCGGTGTAGTCATATACACTAAATAAAATGGTAAAATAGAAACATCTTAATAAAGAAATAAAATAATACGGGAGTACTATTGATTTTGATCAATATTGCACATGGTTTAGCCTTATCTTAACAAGTCACCCAAAGTGTTATTATCATTGCAAAGTGAACAAAACAATCAGTCTAGCATGGGATGGGAACGGACGTAAGATGCCAGGTAAGTAAAGGGATAAGCTTCCCAGGAAAAGTAGTCAAGCATTTATTCGAGAGGCCACACACTTGTACATGCGGAATAATTGACGTACTTCAGAAATATTTTGAACAAAGATGTTCAAAATAGGATACAGGTACATACACAGAGTTATTTCCAGCATCAAAACATGAACGTTATAAAGAAACATTAAAATGACTTGAAAAATGTTGAGGTATGCTTGTCGAGAGGAATGTTTCAAACAAAACGAACTTATGCATGACTGAGGAATTAAGAAGTAATGATGAGAATAGGTGATGGAAGAAAATACGCTCCAGAGAAATGAAAATGAGATTTGGTTGGGACCTGGATACATGTGGTTCGGCGAATGGAGACAAGTCATGGCGGGAATGATTCGAGGAAAGAATAGAAGGGGAAGGATAAGGATTTCGAATGCCTGAAATGACAAAAAAAGGCATAATTTTCAGGCAACTGAAAATAGATGCTTAAGGACCGAGTGCGATGGAAGGCGCCCAGATGAAATATGTTGGAAGCCAATTGCCCTTGCAATGAAAAGGAGGATTTTTGCAGACAAAGAAGCTGTAGCAATCTGATTAGCTAAGTGCTGAGACATTTCTTAACATATTCCTAAGCTTATGACGGGTAAGATTAAGTTAGTTCATAAAAAGAAGGGAGTTAATGACAAGGACTGAGGCAGTACTTAACATTATCATAGAACGAGAAGGCCCACGGAGGCAGGAAATGTTGATGCAGGCCATTTAGATTTGCAATAGATGGTTGATATAGAAGAGGGCAGGTTAGACAGGCGAGGGAGAGTAAAGAAAGAGATAGAAATATTGGACGAAATGGGATTGAATGTATACGTAATATAAGAAGGGTTGATTGAAATGTAATATTTTACGTTATTTTCATCAGTAGCTTAAACATGTAGTAGTTGTTAGTCGGCGTCTGTGACCATCCGTGGCACACCTAAAAAGTTATTCTATCTAAGTAATAAATTGTGAATAATGACGGAATTTTGACAAGACTGCTTAAAGATGAAACTGTGCCCCAAATTCCTTACATGTGAAACACAATAAAGGAACACGTCTTTGGAATGAGATAGATTTCATACCACAATAATCGACCTTGAGGTCGGTCTGATAGGTAATGGTAGAGTTCACCAGATGTTGAGTCCAACGACGCGTGAAATTCGCAAATTTTAGGATAGGAGGCCCCCTCTCCTTTCCCGGTGACGCCAACGGTTTTCCAGGAAGATCTGGTAACCGAAAAATTGTACAGCTTGGGGTGAGCTGAAGGTACCAAGAGGCGTCACCCAAAAATTGATCAGATTGATTAGAATTTATCAATAAATTAAATGAAATTAAAAAAAAACATAAAAACAGTAATCTGCCCGAAGGTCGGTTTGGCAGGTGATGGTAGAGTTCAACCGGTACTAAGCCCGATGACGCGTGAAAATCACACATTTTAGGGAAGGGGTTCCTTTCCCTGTGCCGGTTATGGTTTCCCAGGAAGATCTTGCACCCGAAAAATCACATAGCTTAGGTGGAGCTGAAGGTTCCCAGAGAGGCTTGCGCGGGTATCGCACCCAGGCCTTCCAGTTGATAGTTCAACACTCTACCCCTGGAATACCACGGCCATAAATGATATTATGACCGTAAAATGTGCCTGATAAATTGTTAAATTGCACTGTTACATTTGCTCTACCGTTTTTTGTGATCCATTATTTTTTCAACAGTCCTTTGAATTGAAATTAATACTTTCAACTATTACTATTACATTGTTTATTAGGTGTTTGGGAGTTACTAGTCACTCGTACTCATCCTCGTATGTCAAACTACAGATTTTTTACGGTCGATGAATTTAATTTTGTCCACAAGTAAGTGAAAGTTTTCCAACTAAAAATATTCATTGCGAATGGGCATGGACAGAATCTGATTACCGGATGGAGATAGTACGGTGAGGTACGCTTCGAGAAAGACCTTCTCCTAACAAACAACTATTTACTTCATTATACCGAGGTGCATTGTCAACTCTGTTATAACAATATATTTCGAAGTGTAATATTTGATTCACCTCTCCCGACGATAACCAAGTGAAAGCTCTCCAACCACAATGGGTACTTCCAGATGTGCGGTTTCAGTGAAATTTAAACTCCTGCTCACATCGAAATCAACGGATAGTGAGGGTCTAGGATGGCAGTAATCTTATGGGGTTAAGGGTTCGTAAATATTGACGTGGATATCTCCGTTTCCTGAGAGCGCCTGCGCACCCAACCACGACCCGAAGACACTATTCATTAGCGTCGTGTCGATCCGAAACGTTAACATGATTATATCACGGAAGGGAAGGGTGGATAAGTGACCGAGGTCATTTTGGGTTAAGGGTGTCTTATTATTGTGTCGGGGAGGGTATGCCGCGGGGTATTTATTTGCGACCGTCACCTTCGGAAGCGAATTGGGGTCTAGAAGCTGTCGAGGAGGATTAATGAAGATCATAGCCGACCTCGCCCGCGGCAGGGGGGGGGTCATGAGGGAGAGGGGGGAGGCGTCGGAACACGGACGCCCCCCAACGCCATAACTACGCGACGAATGAAAATTCAATAAGGCGCAAGACGGTCGCCTAGGAAACTAACTCCTGGGATGATTCCTTCTTTCATTCTCCATTTTGTTCTTCTTTCGCATACAATAGCAACCTGCGTCTCATTCTGTCGCGTTGCCAAGGAATCGACCCCTAGGTTCAAAATTATGCTTCCGTCGGAATTTCCTTTTGACCGTCCCGTTCGAGGATTCCTCACGACCCGAGCGTCATTTGATGGTGGGGGCGTTAGTCGTCCCTGGATCTTGGCCCCCCCGTCCTCACCTCTCGTTCGACTCTCGTGCGAGAGAGTGTCAAGGAATAGCGTCGGATATGGTTGAAGAAGGGAGAGGGGGAGATGTCGTTCTGTTGCCCATAACGCGAGAGGCACGATGTCGATTCGAGCGGGCGCGAGGTTATTACACGGTTCAAATTGGCTGGCTGCCTTGGGAGGGAGGAGAAAGGAAAGGGGCCGTTACTTTTAAAGACCTCGGATAAAAAAACCAGCCTCCAAAGTAAACTCATCGTTTGTCCCCAGAGACGTACTTTTATTAAACAAAAGTACGTTATTATTTAAGGGGAGTAAAATGTTGATTTAAATGTGTGATTGTTAAGCGTAACGATTTGGTAGACACACACACAAAGTAAAAGCCATCGCTCAGTCGAAAGCATCACTTTGTGACAACTTTTCAGGCCGTAAAAGTACAGAAATTCCCGCTTGCAATTTCCACTATGATTCTATTCAAACTACCTCGATTTTGACTCAACCTCCAAATTTCATTCAAGTAATTTCAAAAATTAATGTAGAAATAAGTATGCGGCATACATGCTTTCTTTCATAAAATTAAAAAAAAGCTATTTATTAAATTAAGAAGTATCAGCGAAATCTTTTTATACTGTTGATGTGTAACTTTGGCGCGGGAGAGAATATTTACTAGTATACCCTATTGAAACCTTGCGTAGTTCCATCGGATTCCAAAAGCGGATTGATTTTCGGATGCCATCTTCTCCATTACGCTCCGTTTATTTCTTGTTAACTTCGTGAAAATTTATTAGTTCACACTCTCAAAAAGCGAGATGCAATTAAATCAGAAACTCTATCCCTAACCCTAGGGAAAGGGAGGGGAAGTCCCCGAGAAAATTCACTTTGATGAAATTTTCCACGCGCTCCAAGTCCGGATCGCTCAGCATGCTAGAAGAAGGCGAATTCGTTTCCGCGATAGATTACAACTTTGCACGTCGCCACATTCCACGGATGGCCTGCGCGAGAATGAAGGCAAAAAACCGGCTAGAAAGTAGGGTTGAGGGGGAAGGGGGGGTCAATGTCGTGTACCGTATCCCTCAATTGATGCTTTCCTTCCTTCCTCTCCCCCAACTTGCATCCCTCACCGCTCCGGCAATAACGGGCGCAATATTGTTCATTTCAAAAGGGGGAAACAATGTTCTTCCCTCTCCTCCTCCAAGCGTAAGGAGCGAGGAGGGGTCTCCACTTCCTCCTCAACGGTTCGTTCCATTTCGTGCGTGTGTTCCGAGCGGCACTCCAGTCGGGTGGTTGGAACGCACAAACACGCATTAAAGGCAAGCGAGCAATACCACCGTCTCCGTCGGCGGGTGAGGCGTGGCGCAAGGAATCAACCACGTGGGCGGGGGTTGGGGAAGGGAGTGGATGTTCTGGGGGGGGGGGGGGGGTGGGAGGCAGGCCAATTCCTGGAGTCACCCTCTGCTACCGTTCCTTCTCCTCTTTATCGGCCCTTTCACGCTCATTACCGTCTGTCTTAAACTCGGCCTGTGGGGGAGGGGATGGGGGAGAGAGGATTCGCCTCCGCTTCCACCTCCCCCACTCCCAGGCGTGCCACTGCGACCGCATTCTTCCCTCCTCATATTCATCCCCCTCTCCCTTCCTTCCTCTTTCCCGTTTCACTCCCTTTTTATCCTCGTTCCCTCTTTATTTGGCACTGTGCGCAATAGCTATCATTTCCTCCGAGACGCATGCAATTCCCGCTCCGCTATCTCTCACCCCGGGGCGATTTTAAATGACTACCCGGTGACGCGGGAAGGAAACAAGGTGGCCCAAGGAACGAGCGTAAGTTATGCCTCGAAATAATGATACCCATGAGGCAAATCAATAATGGAGGCAAATAAGTGAAATCATATTGTTCCCATTCATATTCTTAATGCTATCTGACAGCTCCATTTGCCAATACCAGGCAATTATTCAAAATAGTTACGGAATAATATGTATGTATTTCCCTCGGGTTTATTATTCAAAGTAGTTAGTTTATGGAATACAATTGAGTTTTGATGAAAAATAAAATATTGATGTGCACTATTTTTGAAAGCTGCAATAATTATATAGTGGATAATATTCACAAAAATAGTCGTTCTTATTATATTATATTGTAAGTTTCGGTGTGTATTTTTTGCATGTGTATTTTGCGAGTATTTTAGTAATGCCTATTAATTGATAATAATCAGAATCAAGCTAGCTATTCGAAATGTTAGTGTTAGAATGTTTATCTATTCTGAAATAAATTATTTAAAATGCTTTAAAAATTAATGTAGGAAATTAATTATTCAAAAAATTCATTGCTCATATATCTAGACGCAGGCTAAGCTAAAAAAGAGGGCAAAAAATGGAGCAGGTGGAACAGTTTACTTATGTCGGAAGTGCTTTGGACCAAATTGGTCAAAAAAGTAGAGACTGAAGGAGAAGAATTGCACTGGGCAAAGAGGCTTTTACAAAGAGGAGGGAATTGATGATAGGGATATTGAGCAAAAAGGTTAACAAAAGGTTCGTCAAACATTTTATATGGAGCGTGATTATGTTGGGTACGTGGTCACTGAAGGAGGATGGTGAAAGTAGATCAGAGGCTTTTGAAATGTGGGTGTGGAGTAGAGAAGGTGAAATGGACTGAAAGGAAAACAAATAAGAAAGTACTAAAAATGGTGGGAGAGGAGATGGGTTCCTTGGGAGAAATCATAAGGAGGCAGGAAAAATGGATGAAGGGCGTATTGATCAGCATTGGGATGTTGAAAACTGTAATAGAGGGGTGAATGTTAGGCAAACGAGGAAAGGGAAGGAACAGGATAGGGATGTTGGTCGGAATGAAGGGAGGGAGAAGGTACACGGAGATGAAGACGGACCTGTTATATAGTGGGATTTTGGGCTGTGTTTTGTTAAGAGAAACAAGATATTTCTTTGGGTGTTGTGTCCATCCGAAAACCCACCTTAACCGGTAGATTACCTAACAATATCTCGGTGATAATGAGCAACTGCCTTCACTGAAGCAAGTGATTAACTTACACCTTTCGCTATTTTCCTGTTTTCACAATATCTGGCCTCTGGAATTGATTCCGTCATCCAGTTTTTTTATCTCCCCATTTGTACTGATTTGTTGCAGGAAAATGAACGTGAACTTAAATGCATCAGTCTTATTTATTGAGGAAGATACTTCGTCCAATCTTGGATATTTCGGCGTGTTTGACCTTTTCTTCGCCCTGCTCCGCTGTATCTCCAGTCCTGGATCACGGTTAAGATGCCCTCGGGAAGTTGCTTGCCTAGCGTTATTTCCGCGAGATGGGGTGGATTTGTTCTTCCGAGTTAGGCTCCGAGGTTGGCGCAAATAAGGAGAACCTCTGCAGGTTAAGGAACTGAAGCGTGGAGTGCCACTCGCGAGTTGACCAGGGCTCCTCCCTGGAGCGATTGGTGCGCCACTTGGCCCGGCGCGTTCTCTCTTCACGATTCCGATTCTTGGCCCGAGCGGGACTCAAGAGGACGTTATATCAAGACAATCACTCAGTTGTCTTACACTCCCATTTCCCGCCATATTCGCCCGAGATTAGCAAGTATTTAACCTAAGATCAAGTTTCGTCGCCGATTTAATTGTATTTCGTGCTTGTTTCAGCGAATCAATTTCCTTCTCAAATGTTACCATCAGGAAGTTTGGTTTGTTCATAACAATATATATTTCCTCAATTCGCTAAAAGTTTGTATAAGACTCTGCCCTAACTTTCACTCATATTTTTACCTCCACCAACTAATGCCATTGCTTTACAATATACATGCGACCTAAACTAAATAAAAATCATTGTGAAAGTAACTAATCGTGTGGTATGTAGTTTCGGCTCCTATATTTTCAATAAAAAACGAAAAGAATTTTAATTTTTCGTCAAACATTTTTCACTCCATCGCTTTCTGAGTTAGGTAGAACGCAGTGAATGATAGTATTCGCACATATTAATGAATCCAAAAACCAAATTATTGAGCCGAAGGTTTTTTTGAATAACCTATGCAGATTAAATGCAGATTTAAGTATTACTAGTTTTAAAAATCCTTCACTGAACCTGCACTTCCTACACTGTGGCTATCTTGGCTGGAAAGGATTCAATTGTTATTGGAAATTGCGGACATTTTTAGGGTGTTAAACGTTGCCTTTTCATGAATTCCCGAAAGGTACCTCAATATGTATAATAAAATATGATAATTACTTCTGTGATAATCCACATTATGTTCATAATTAGAATCCAACCAGTCTTTCACCTCTCATTTTCATCCATTTACATATATTAAGTAAGAAAATTTTATTGATGTTCATGCATGCCCTAATACGTAGGGTGGTGTTGAATGGAGATTCATGATCACTCTCTAGCAATACTACTTCGATCTTCACGGTTTCTTCAATTAACTTACCATTAATTAGTTGTTCAGCAATCTTGTTTCATCACATATATGTTACTTTCAACGAAATTTTCCCTAGTTCAGATGAAAACCATCTTGACTAAATATTAACTGTACAATTTTCACTTTCGTAGAGCAGAATTTTAGATTATTTTCCGTTGATTTTCATTCCATGACGTTGAAATACTTTGCTTAATGTCTTCAATGACACGTGCTGATATTTTATAAGTGAAAATTAGGGGCATAAAATCTTCAATAAATTATCACATCGTTATTGAAAAACCGGTGACGCTACCACTACAGAAACGCATTACTATGCATAATTTTAATTAAATACAAATCCAACATGCTTATTTCGCTATCAGGAATTAAAAATATGTAACCACACTTCCGTTGGAAACAAAAAGAAGGCTGTAAGGAGAATGACCTGCAATAAAATTCGATGCAATGATTTTTAAGAAATATTGCTGATTAAAATAGATTGCAAAGCATAAAATATTTATGTGGGTAGCGGTACTCCAGGGGTAGACCGTTGGACTGCTGACCGTAGGGCACGTCCCGGACCGTAGGGGAATTCCGTCGAAATGATCAAGAAATAAGGTGTGAGTGATATTTTTATGTGTTCTTATTTTGTTTGTTCTGTCTAAGTTTGTTATTCAACACTTCCGTGTTACTTCAAATTATTATATTATTATTAGGTAATCTACCGGTTAAGGTAGGTTTTTGGATAGACATAATTTATTATTATTAGGTAATCTACGGGTTAAGGTAGGTTTTTGGATGACATAATTACTAATTAAATAATTTGTGACCCCTAGCAAAACACAACATCCTACTTTACATCAGGTCCCTCTTCAGCTCTGAGTACTTTCTTCCTCCCTTCATCCCGTCCAACATCCCTATCCTGTTCCTTCCCTTTCCTCATTTGCCTAACATTCTCCCCTCTATTACAGTCTTCAACATCCCACTGCCGGTCAATCCCCCCTTCATCCATTTTTCCTGCCTCCATAGGATTTCTCCCAACAAACCCCTCTCTTCGCCCACCATACCAAGTACTTCCTCGTTTGTTTTCTTTTCTGTAAATTTCACCTTCTCCATCCTTCTCCACAACCACATTTCAAAAGCCTCCCGTCTACGTCTATCCTCCTGCTTCAATGACCACGTTTCCGCGCCGTACATAGCTACGCTCCAAATTAAAGTTTTTTCGAGTCTTTTCTTAACATCCTTACTCAACGTCCCCGTCATCAACTCCCCCCTCCTTGTGAAAGCCTCTTTGCCTAGCGCAACTCTTCTCCTTACGTCCCTACTACTTTGACCGTGTTTGTCGGAGATACATAAACTGTTCTACCTGCTCTAGTTTTTGCCCTTCTATTTAATGTTTATCTTGACCTTTTTCTTTCTAGAAAATCGCATAACCTTTGTTTTATTAATATTGATTCTCATCCCATACCTGTCGCACTTAATTTCTAATTCACTAAGCAATGCTTGCAGCCCCTTGGCTGACTGATAAACTAAAGCTTGATCATCAGCAAACCTAACTGATTTTACGAATTCCCCGCCCACTTTCATTCCTTTCTCCAGTTCTTCCCATGCCTCTTTAATCATTTCTTCGGCATTCAGTTGAACGGCAACGGTGATAATGGGTAACCCTGCCTTACACCTCTTCCTAACGCTGCCCAACCGGACTCCCCGTTCCCCACTCGCACCTGAGCAGTCTGAGACATGTACAGGTTGCGGATTAGCCTCCTTTCCCTCTAATCTATTCCTATTTTCTGCAGATTACTCATTAGTTTTTCCAAATTCACTCTATCAAACGCTTTTTCGAAATCTACGAAACAGGCAAATACCTTCTGGCTGTGTTCTATATTCCTCTCGATTAATGATCTCATTACTGCAATGGCATCACGCGTACCTATCCCCTTCCTAAAACCAAACTGAGCATCCCCTAAGTAATCATTTGCCCTACTCTCTATCCTTTTGTTTATGAACCTTAGAACAACTTTAGCTGCGTGGGATATCAAACTTATTGTCCTATAGTTCTCACATGATGTACCCTTTACTTTTTTCGGAATAGGAACTTAAACTGATCTCATAAAGTCTTCCGGCCAGATTCCGTCCTCATAAATACTACGGATTAGCCTATATAGCCTCTTCCTCTCACATTTTCCTAAGCAATTTAAAAGTTTCATGGGAATGTTATCCACCCCCACGGCCTTATTTAGTTTCATCTCCCTTAATGACCTTTCTATCTCATTGGATATACCAATTGTTGAGTATATTTGCGTGGATCTTTGTAAAATGCAAGAATTCTTAGATATCAATGCGGTTGAATAAGTTTTATTCATTTAAAAAAATATATTAATGTTCCCTGCTAGCCACCGCTAGGGTGTGTGGCAGGGAATGAATACACACTAGAATTACATTTACCCGAACATGACTCTACCGCGGTTGGTTTTACGTGATAAGTTTTCCGCGAGCAATCCTTTTTGATGGATGCTTAATGAAAATATCTTTGAAGGAGCGTCGTCATTCCATATTGATAGCGTAGAAAACATATGGCACTGGTGGAACTCACCCGGAATCATCTTTTCTTTCACCCTCCTCATCCTTTCCTCCCCTTCCTCAACGTTTTGAAACCTTT
The DNA here is from genome assembly GCF_022747635.1 of Hetaerina americana. Lineage (NCBI taxonomy): Eukaryota > Metazoa > Arthropoda > Insecta > Odonata > Calopterygidae > Hetaerina > Hetaerina americana. The sequence goes on along the minus strand of NW_027286986.1, from coordinate 2,558,123 downwards.
ATCTCTCAAAATCAACCCACCAAATCGTTACTCGCCCTTTTAAACAGACGTGTTCTTAGAGTTTGGTGAGCACCATAGCGGTCCTTTTCATTAACCCTTTCTTAAATATTTCTTTTTTTATCGTGTAGAAATGTGCGATTCTAGCATTCCCTCGAAAGACCGAATACCCCATCGGAGCTACCCTCTCCCGAGTCCCTAGACAGGCCGAGGCCACACCCCTCATTACGATCCGTCAAACGCTTTTAAATGATACTCGGGGAAAACCCTGAGGGGGAGATCGATGGGGCCTTTGAGGGCGCATCCGTCGTATCCGGGCTCACACGCTGGAGGGCCTCTCCCGGCTTCGATTCATTGCGGACGTGGGGCGGCGGAGATTCTTTTTTTTTGCGGATCTCTCTCTCGCCTGACCTTGAACTTGAGAGTTTCAGGGAGAGAGAACCCCTGGGAGTTCAAAATGCAGTCCCTCGCATGGAGTTCCTGAAACTACGGCATGAAAAATTCTGCGTACGCCGACCGCGAAACTTTTCCGTGTGCCTTCGGAGTACTTAAGTCAACGCTATACTTCCCATGCAATGCCTTTTTACTCGAGGGCTAGATCAGGGGGTGTGGGCATTATCTGCTCTAGGGAAGCATGGATTATTATTACCCTGATGTGCAGGGAGGGCTTCCGAGCTCCAACGAAGGTAACTAGAAGATAGACATATCTGGAAAAGGGAATTAATTGGGGCAATAAAGGAGGATTTCGTTCAACTTTCAGTTCATAATAATTGCCAGGGAGCTTCTAAAACGTAGTTTTTCGAAAAAGGACCACTTTTCCGACGCAATCACCTTGAGTTGATTTATTATACGAAAGACTGGTGAGGTCGGAAGCCATATTGGTTGACTCGATTGAGATGAAACGAATTTGTTATTTGGATCAATTTATTTGGCTTAATGCATGTTTAATCAGACTTTAATTATTTATAAATGCCTTTAGGACAAATAATATATTACTCTTAAGAAGAGATAAATTCACCAGCTAACATTCCCAATTTTATCTAGTCTTATATTAGACTAAATCCGCTCACACCTCTCTTCTTAAAAATCTATTCTTTGGATATTTATTACAATAATGCAATAAACAAATCACCCACTTTCTCCTCGTCATTCTTATACCGAAACAAAGAAAAAGGAATCGAAGAATCAGTCTGAAAAGAGTAAGAGGAAAGGTGGAAGTCGAATGCGAAAGAAGAGGTTGAAGCTTAAATTACTTCACTTGCAGCCATAGTTTAAAGTACCATCATACGTGTACGTTATTTGAGTAAAATGACATTTTAGGATTTAAAATCCCTCGTCATCTATTATTGAAATGGTTTTTATGCACACGAAATTATAAATTCATGTTTAAAGAAACTTTATCAGATTTATTTTGCGTACAAAAGCTATGAACGTGTCGTTCCGACGACGTGAGGAAATACTAGACATGAAAAATGTCTTTGCTAATAACGTAAATGTTAATTTACTTCATTAATAGAAATTATTAATATATAACTTGATAGCAAACTGTGAAAGTCATCCTACAATGGAGCATTTGTATCCAAGTATTTGTCAAATCTCGGAAACCATAAAGAGGAAGTGTGAAGAAACCAGTCTTTATTATGTAATTTCGAATGACTGCAGTAAATTCCAAAAATCGATAGTCAAGTGAACAAATAATGTAATAATTTAAACAATTGTAAATACATACTAATTTTAAAACAATATTTTGAGGAAATGACGTCAGGAAAAAGTCAAATGATCAACCTACTATAAGTATTTTACTCCCCGAGCACCATTAAGAACATAGAATGCCCTTCCGAAGAGGCACCAAATAGTCTGCTGTGGACGCACGAGGGAGGCAAAACGATAAGGCGGATGGGTAATGACGGATAATTTCCCATGGTTCGATAGTTTATATCGCGGTGAGACTTAAAGATGAGTAAGACGTGTCAGTAGTGCAAACCTATTTTGTAATCAGGAATTTCTCAATTTTCGTAAAATCATTTCTTAACCATCCCGATTAAAGAATATATCACTATCAGCAGGATTCCAACCCCCCCCCCCCCACCGTTTTCGGGAGGCAACAAACTCATCAGGAGACGCCGGCCGGCGACCACCGAGATGATCACTTGGGTGGGATCAACTGCTCGAGGCTGCGGGCGAGAGTGGGGTTCAAAGATTCAGACTAGGGGAACCGCGGTGCCATTCTCCACAGAGCACAAGGACAACATTAGCCAATATTACGCGGCTCTTTAATAATCCTCTTCACTCGCCCTACCTACGTGCTACTACCTCTTCGGCGGGTCCTTCCCTCCTCCCGGATCAACTCATCTCTTCTCCCTCTCATTCCCTCCCACTCTCATTTCACCCTTCATCTAATCCCAAAGAAGACACTCCTTCCCTTCTCTCTGCCCTCCTTCCCTCTTTTGGGCACTCGAATCGCCTCCTCCCGTTATCCACCCATTCATATTATCATTCGCCCCCTCTCCTCCATCCCGAATTCCTCCACACTCCCCTTCCACACTCTTACACTCCCCACTCCATTCCTCTACTCTCAACCCCCCCCCCCTTCCCCCCACGTCCCCAGCTCGCTCCTTACCCTCCCCATCCCCTTCTACATTTCGAATTTCCCCTGCACCATCAACCTACCACACGAGACCGCCACTCCTACACTCCCCAACGTCATCCTACCCTCCTCAATCCCATCCTCGCTCACATTCTGGTCAACCTCTCCTCGACTCCTCCATCCTCCCTCAGAGCCACTCTCCAGTTCCCACACACTCTCCAAACCCACCCTCCTTCAGCCATCCTAATAACCCTAATTTTCACTCTCTCTCTCTCTCTTCCCTAAAATCCTCCCTCCCTCTATCCTCTCCCACAAACCAATCCTTCCTCCTCATGATCATGATCCTCCATCCTCCAATTATCCAATCCTCCACTCCAATCCTCCACCTCTCCAATCCTCCAAATCTTCAATCCTCCGTTTCTTCAATCTCCTTCTTCTGATGCGCTCTCTCCTCCAAACCACCCCTCCTTCAATCCTCTGCTTCTGCAATCTTCCTCCCAAATATTTCCCACTTCTAATCTTTCCCTCCTCCAATCCACCACTTTTCTAATATTCCTTTCCCTGATCTCCCTCTTCTCCAATCCTCCTTTCCTTCAATCCTCTGCTTTTACAATCTTCCTTTCCTCAAATATTTCCCTCCTCCAATCCACCCCTTCTCCAAAATTCCCTCCCTCCGAACCACGCTCCTCAGAACCCTCGCGAAGCATGCCGTCGCATTCCCCTCCCTCCCCGAACATCCCTCCCTCCTCAATCCCTCTCCGCTTGAAGCACCCCCTCCCCCTCGTGGTGTCTCCTCCCCTTCTGCTCCACCACCCAACCAACCTCTCCCCCCGTCGCATCCCTCCCGTCACTGCTCCCAATTCTCGGATCTCTCCGCCCCACCGCCCACTTGCTATTTCAACCCTCGTATCACTCGCAGTCACTTCAATTCCCCTTTCTTTCCTCAAACACCCCCCTTCCCTCCATCCCCTGCTCCCCCTCCTTCCCATTCCACGCACACACGCACGCACGCACACACACGCACACTCGTTTTACAGAAAGAATGCCAACCCTTTTCTCGCTCCTCCTCTACTTTTATCGCTCCGAGGCGCCGCTCGCCTCCCAAGATTACCATCCTCGTTCTTTGTCTCTTCCCCCACCCTTATTATCTCTCTCACTTCCTCTGCATACGAATCCTGATCGCCTCTCTCCCCTTGCCTCCTCCGAGGGATCGGTTGTTCTCTGTTTCCGTGGCTCGCCTTCCGCCCATTGGCTCCGTCAATCAAGCACACCTTTGGTCTTGAGAAGCGAATGCCGACAGTGGGAAGGGGGTGGAGAGACATAGCGATGAGCTCTGCTTGAAAAAACTTCATCCCTAAGCTTCTTTTAATATTTCTTTAGATTTTTGTAAACAATGTTGAATTTTGAGATGTTACTGCATGGGTTTAAGCCGCGGGAGAATAATGACGTACATTACGTGTCGTTGTAAAAGATCGTTCGTCATCTAATTATTTCTCGTATCTGATGCATTATTTTCTCGGTTACCTCGCTGTTTTCCGTGTAAGTCATGAAATTATGTTTACGCATGGATGTGAAAAGATTTGTGTAGCTTGATTGATGACTATGGTTCCTTATTAGATAAACTATAATCATCTGGAAAATTTCCATTCTTATTCCATTGAACTGTCCATTCCACTGAACATTGGTCTTGCCTCTGTGCATCATCATGTAGATTTCTAATTTTAATTTATTATAGTAAGACGAAAATATTACCTCGTAGAAATTTTAAAAACCCATCTTCAAATACGAAAACATATTTAATAGGATTGTCTCTTTAAAATAGCAAAATGGTAATTAAATATTACGTTGCCTGGTCATGCAATTATAATATTTTGTCGTCTTCCTGCAGAAGTATGTAATAAGATTAACAATCACTCAACTCTCACAATAAAAGCTTTGCCTTTCTTGCATCATATTACTTCTAACAGAAACACCCATAAGAATTAATTTCTCATTCCGGACAATATAAAATATACGATGGAAGCGGAGTCATTAGAACATTTTCTTTTCAAAGTATTTCAAGAGAAAGAATAGTCCTATGAAGATTCATATTTTTTCACATCTTATTACGTTTGAATTTAATATTGAGATGGGAAAAGAGTAATAATAAATATTAATTTTCTTGAAACGATTCACATTGTATTTAGTTTCATGAGTCCTTTGAATTTGAAAAGTTTTCCGATAGTTGGCGAAATTATTGCAAAGATATATTTAAAGGCGAATTCAGCCTCATAATGGTTGTTATGTACTGAGGTTAATCGAATTTGATTTGCATAGCTAATTATTCTATCATTTTTGACTCTATAGTATTTTGTGCTGTGCGAAGCGTGTTCGTTGATAAATTGATATGAATCGCACTGCATTATTGATTCGCAGTCATTTTGAATTTAATATATTTTGTAAATCCCAAAAAATTAAATCTTGTCCATGGGTAACTAAAATACTAATGATTTAGTTTATTATTGTTAAACCTAATTTTCATCTTTGACTAATTGATAACTCAATGAAAAACCATTGGTTGGTGATTACAACCGTAGTATTTGGACAGTGACCAGAAAAGAATGTGGCCATGGCTTAGTTTTCGTCATTTATCGCGAGTTATCTTAAGTTTTGCGACAGTAGTACCCGCAGTTTACTTTTGTTAATGTTCACGGACTCTATTTTACAAAGAATTAATGAGTTCAAATATCTACATACCATGGTAAATACTTTACAAATATTAAAGTGTTTCATTTGACTCACCCTTGTATGAAGGGCATTTCACATTCTACCTGTATGCGTAAAGAATATCATTCAACTTAAGGAAAAAAATACAATGTACCTTTCCACCAATTTTTATCAGGTACATACAAAATTAAGGAAACTATACATCTTGTGTTTTATTTACTTCACTGATAATGAATTATCACAAATTGAAAACCTCAAAACTTAGAACAGTTCACTTTTCATAGTTTTCGACCCAACAATAGTAACTTTAGCCCTTCCAATTCCCTCTCTCCCTTTTCAAACAGCCTCCTTCCCTTTCCAATACCATAGAGTGTTAAATATTAGCACAGAATGCATGTAATTTCGAAAGCATAGATAGAGCTCGTGTATCTCCATGACCACCTTCCTCTCTACGACATTATGAGCACCTCCCCTAACTACTCACGCCGACCAAAACACTCCATGTCCCCCGCGTTAATACGGTACACCCCACACCTCTACCCTGCCCCTTTTGACCCCTCCCTCCCCATTCGCCATCTCGCCACGACTCCGTATGCAGTATTTCCACGCCCGCTCCCAAAGGGCCTTCTTCACTCGTCACTTTTCGACGCCTCCATTACCCCCTTTTCCTCCCCCCAAGCCCCTTCATCCCACCCATTCCCCTGCCTTCCCTCACCCACCTCAATTCCCCTTGATCAAGCGCCAATACCCGTCGCAGAAATGTCCTCTCTCCGAATTCCCCTTCCCCACCGCCACCCTTGAAAAACACCTTTCTTCCTTCCTCTTTTTCCTTTCCACCCCCCCCCCCTCCGCCCTCCTTCTCGCCCTTTCACCCCTTCCCCGTTGTCCGCCGTCCTACCACCGCAGTTGGTTACGGTGGTGGTGCCGGCGAAAATAAGAAAGCCCTTTCCCCTTCTTTTACCGCCTCCCCTGCTTCCCTTCACCCTCCCGACCCCACCCCCCCCCATGCCCGCGCAGTAATCGCATTCCCCCCTTTTATTTTCATTTGCGGGAATTCGATTCTTGTGGGGAAAATAAAAAGGCCCAAGCGGACTCCACCCCTCCCCCACCTCACTTCACTTCTCCATGTCCTCACCCCTCCCCCCTCCCCCACCTCACTTCTCTTCTATTCCCTTTTCCTTCCCGCCCTCTCACTCAGGGCTCACTCAATCACCTGCCTCGCCCCCTTTGACATCACGGCTATTTGTATCATTACTATTATTGATTTCTGTAATTTATTCCTCAAGAACTGAGATATCAGCAATTTGTATTTTGATTCATAATAAGCTTATTGAAATACTTTATCCTCATGGTGGCGGAAATGAGAAAAACAAGCGTCCAAATCATTTCTCCATTTTATCCTTTCGATTCGGAGCAAACTCCATCTTGAATCATTCTCGTGATACAAAAAAAGTTGAATTCTATCCGCTGCTGCATGCCTTTTCTTTCCCTGACCGATTGAGCTTATGCCATGAGGGTAATTTAATTCTATTCTTTTTATCGCGACGTAACCCAATCGTCAGGCATCCTTGGTCAAATGCGACGTTTCTTCTGGAATCCAACGTGCTTGCCAAGTTTAACGAAAAAACATTGCAGAGCAAGATAATTCAAAATAGCAGCTACACACATATCCTTCACGCTATTTCGTTTCGACTTGTCACCACACTGTCAAAAGGAGATCACGGCATCGGGCTATGAATGGATCGCTAGAAAGTTAACTAGATAGTATATCCGCACACATTCGTGCATATAATTTTGGCTATTTTTGAATGAAAATATATTTTTTGTTAATTTAAAATACATACGTATCGGCACAGTAAAAAAAAAATTAAAATAGATAACACGTAGAAGAGCACTCACATTTCAGAAAGTTAAACCTCCTGGCCTTCTATGAAACCCAGGCTTACACTTGCTGTAATGTGGGTTTTCTATTACGTGTTACCTATTTTATTTTTTACATTTCTTCTGCTGTCCAAATGTTATGATGCTCACGTGAGTGCTTTTATATCACATATATATATATATATATATATATATATATATATATATATATGATTTCGTAGACGTAACACTGAAGTGCCAAATAGTACATAACATAGAAACAAACAACATAGAAACACCAAAAAAGATCACTCACACGTTACTTCTTTCTCACGTGTGAGTGGTCTTTTTTTGTGTTTCTATATTTTTTGTTATTGTGTAATGTACTACACATATATATATATATATATATATATATATATATATATATATATATATATACTCATATATTCAGAAACAGATATAAGGAAAAGGGATAGGAACACACATAAAGGACGAACACAATAGAGGTGGGGAAGGCGGAATCGAACGGATCACAAGAGTAAAAATATTTCCTTGACCGGGACTCGAACCCTTTCCTATCCCTTTTCCTTATATCTGTTTCTGAATATATGAGTATTTATTCGCCGTTGGGCGGGATTTCGTGTTTGAATGTGTATATATAGTATATAACGGTTGTAAGGAAAAGCTCACACGAGCGGCACAATAATGGGCTGACACAATATAACACAAATAGAAAAGAATAGCAACTTTTAAAAGAACACTCACACCGTAAATTGTTCGAGCTTTCGGCCCTCTTAGAGGCCTTCTTCAACTGAGATTGAAAATATGCTGTTGCTAAGGAGATTGGAAAGGGGTATTGGCGGGGAGGGGAGGTGTGGAGGGAAAGCTGGGAGGGAAATTAAAGATGGCGGTTAAGGGTGGGAATTTTGAAAGAACAGAAAGCTAATATGTAGGCGGATTCACGATTTCTCACCTCTATGTTGGTGGCTGAATCAGGTAGGTATTCTAGGATGCTATGAGCAAAGCACTAATCGAATGAAAGGTTGTGGGAATTGGCGTTTGAAGGGATAGGAGGAGAAGAGAGTGAGGCAGAATTGCAGGAGTACCGATGATTATTCATTAGAATAGATTAGGGGGTAATGCATTCGCCTATGTAAAAGGAAGTGCAATGTTTGCATGACAAAAGGTAAATAATGTTTTTTGAGAGGCAATTAGCGTGGGAACGAGGTAAGTGGGCAATGAGGGGATGTAGGGAGAGGGGAGTAGACCTCTTAAGAAGCCAGGTTTTACATCGGGGGCGGTTGCTAGTAGGGGAAATATTAGGAAATTTGTCACGTGGAGGAGCCAATGGGTTGGTGGATCTCAGAAGTTTTTTGAGACTGGTGGGTCGTCTGTATGAGATAGATGGGCATTGGGGTAGCAAGGATGTGGTCGCGTCATTGTCATGTAAAATTGGAAACAGTTCTTTAGGGAAGGTTTTCAGTCTGTGTGATCCGGGGAAATAGGTGGTGCAAAGGTTGAGTCCTGCGTCAGATGTGGGCTTGTTTTTGTGTGGTGTGTGTGGTCGAGTGGAGCGATGTATATATATATATATATATATATATATATATATATATATATATATATATATATATATATATATATATATATATATATATATATATGTTTATATATATATATATCTATTTATACATATATATTTATATACATATATATTTATATACATATATATTTATATATTCACTCACACGAACAATAATCTGATGTCTTCAAATATTGCCAATAATTACTTACTCTCTTATTAAATCCATCTATGTTCGCAAGTTTTCCAAGGTATCGTTGCCAGCTAGGAATATTTTATGGGCGTGTTTTTATTTCGGCCGCCACGTCGCCTAGTTCCTAGGACTTTCGCAAACTCACTTATTTTTACCAGCCTCCTGTTTTTCCTCGGAATTTGTGCCCCTCCTAGAGTTATTTTTTATCACTATTCCTATTTTCTTGGAATTTATATGAATGTTTTGTCTCGTCTCAAATGGCCTTGTCTGCCTTGAGAGGATAGAGTAAATTTCTGCGGTACCTAGTCCTGCGCAGCTAAGTAAACCAGTTTCAGCCTCAACCTAAAAAATTACGTGTTCTCCGTTTTTGCATCTCCAAAATGTGAATTTCATAATATCCATAATAGTGGCACTGGTAAACGCTCTTGATGTCACAGATATAATTAAACCAATATTTACTTATCATTTACAGTATGAATTCATCTTTGAATATAGTCTTCTAATTCTATTTTCCCATTGAAAGGTTTTTAAGGCATTCCATGGCAAATAGATGTTTATTTATTTTAGATATTAATACGTATACTTAAAAATTTCTCTTCCGGATACAAAATGAAAACATGGTAGTCTGAATGCAAAAGCTGCCTCGTAGTAAATCTTTTCATGGACAATGTCGAATGGTAAACGATAACGCTTTCTTCTTCAACATTTTATGCATGTATCCTTTATGTTTGAGTCTAGCATTGTTTACCCAACTTAATGTACCTTTGACCCATTCCCACGCTTCTGTTTCTCTAGTTATTCATTATTTTTTAGTTTAGTTTGTCTGGAAAAAATGATTCTGACACGATAAGAAGTAGCAAATGGAAAAACAGTAGGGAAAACACTAACGAATACTTAGAAAATATTAAAAAATTGCGTGAGGTAAAGAAGAAAGGATATGTCATATCATATAATTAAGAAAGCATTCTGGAAGTATGCCTGGTCTGTCATCTGAGAATAGGTCAATACTGAGGGGTTACAAATCGTCCATACTATGGACTGACGAGTAATTGAACTATTGATTAAATTATGATAAATGGTGAACTGAAGGTAGCTCCTTGATGACTCGAGCATTTGCCGAGAAGTACTGTTTCAATGAGATGAAAATACCATTTGCCATTCGTGAAATCACATGCTGATGATGTAAAAAAAGTTTCACTCAGCTCATCAAAATTAAAAAAACTTAATTTTTTGAATAGAAATATGTAATGTTCGACATCAGCGGGTAAGATAATATCGACGCAATTATAGGTATAAAATAAATGATTTCCCTCGTTTGGGCACTTTTTCCAGCGCGAAAAATGACACGAATACCTGCCTAATCTTCAAAGAGGCTTCTTCGTGTTGACGGCTGGTTTCCAGACACCCCTTGCCATGTTCTAAAGCACTGACTCTTGCCTCATTAAGCGGAAGTACACGTGTTCCAACTCATCTCCGGAGCCTATTGTCCCAGACCATTCAAATCACTTTCACTTCCAGGTCCAATCCTCCCATAATTCATCTCCGAAAATATGCGTACCTTCCCGCCCTCTCTCCAGCATCACCACCCCCAGCCCACATCAGCTCCTCTCATTTCTCCCTCCCGTCAGCGCGAAACATAAGGGACACCGTGGAGGAATAAGCCGTCCCACCCCCCCCTCCTCCCTCACTCTCTCTCCTTCCCGCCCTGCAATTCATTTCCATATCGAATTCGGAATAATTTCAAAGGCAGAAAATCTCTCCACAGGACAAGGTCGTCACCCCAAGCAACGACTCAAGTTGACGGAGGGTGGAGTCTAGGGTGACGGACATATTTGTCGCGCTGGGAATGGGACATTTTCCGTCAGGAATTTACCTGAGCACAAAGAAAGGACTTTCACGTAGTTTTATAAATATAAATAAAATATATATATATATATATATATATATATATATATATATATATATATATATAATATTATTAATAGGTAATCTACCGGTTAAGGTAGGTTTTTGGATGGACGTAATTACTAATTAAATAATTTGTGGCCCCTAGCGAAACGCAACATCCTACTCTACATAAGGTCCCTCTTCAGCTCTGAGTTCTTTCTTCCTCCCTTCATCCCGTCCAACATCCCTTTCCTGTTCCTTCCCTTTCCTCGTTTGCCTAACATTCTCCCCTCTATTTCAGTCTTCAACATCCCGCTACCGTTCAATACCCCCGTCATCCACTTTTCCTGCCTCCAAAGGATTTCTCCCAACAAACCCCTCTCTTCGCCCACCATACCAAGTACTTCCTCGTTTGTTTTCTTCTCTGTCCATTTCACTTTCTCCATTCTTCTCCACACCCGCATTTCAAAAGCCTCAAGTCCACGTCTATCCTACAGCTTCAATGACCACGTTTCCGCACCGTACATAGCTACGCTCCATATCAAAGTTTTTACGAGTCTTTTCTTAACATCCTTACTCAACGTCCCTGTCATCAACTCCCTCCTCCTTGTGAAAGCCTCTTTGCCTAGCGCAATTTTTCTCCTGACGTCCCTACTACCTTGACCGTGTTGGTCCAAAACACTACTGAGATACGGAAACTGTTCTACCTGCTCTAGTTTTTGCCCTCCTATTTTAATGTTTAGCTTAGCCTTTTTCTTTCTAGAAAATCGCATAACCTTTGTTTTGTTAATATTGATTCTCATCCCATACCTGTCGCACTGAAATTCCAATTCACTCAGCAATGCTTGCAACCCCTTGTCTGACTGACCAACTAAAGCTTGGTCATCAGCAAACCTAACTGATGTTACGAATTCCCCGCCCACTTTCATTCCTACCTCCAGTTCTTCCCATGCCCCTTTATACATTTCCTCTAAATACAGGTTGAACAGCAACGGTGATAATGGGCAACCCTGCCTTACACCTCTTCCTAACACTGCCCAACCGGACTCCCCGTTCCCCACTCGTACCTGAGCGGTCTGAGACATGTACAGGTTCCGGATTAGCCTCCTTTCCCTCCAATCTATTCCTTTTTTTCTGGAGAATACTCATTAGGTTTTCCTAATTAACTCTATCGAACGCTTTTTAGAAATCTACGAAACAGGCAAATACCTCCTGGTTGTTTTCTATATTCCTCTCGATTAATAATCTCATTACTGCAATGGCATCACGCGTACCTCTCCCCTTCTTAAACCCAAACTGATCCTCCCATAAGTAATCATTTGCCCTACTCTCTATCCTTTTGTTTATGATTCTGAGAACAACTCTAGCTGCGTGGGATATCAAACTTATCGTCCTGTGGTCCTCACATGATGTGGCCTTTACCTTTTCCGGAATAGGAACTAAAACTGATCTCACAAAATCTTCCGGCCAGATTCCTTCCTCATAAATACTACGAATCAGCCCATATAGCCTCTTCCTCCCAAATTAGCCTAAACATTTCAACAGTTCCACGGGAATGTTATCCACCCCCACGGCCTTATTTAGTTTCATCTCCCTTAATGCCCTTTCTATCTCATCGTCTAGTATGCCTTGACCTAAGCTATCTTCCACCACGTCATGTTCCTTTTCTATGTCTAACTTTGTTGGTCTAAGCTCTTTACTATACAGTTCTTCTGTATATTCCTTCCATCTCTCTTGGATGTTCCCTGCGTCAACTATTACCTTACCCGCCTTATCTTTAACTGCTATCGTTGAAACCCACTTTCTTACTTCCCGATAAAGATTTACCTTTCCTGTACAGCGCACCGATTTCACCCTTCCTCTGCAAACTTTCCATATCCTCGCACTGGGTCTTCCACCATCCTTCTTTTGCTTTATTTGTTGCCCGCCTCAATTTATTGTTTGATTCTTTGTACTTCATTTTGCCTAACTCTGTATTTACATTCTTCCATTTTCTCCGCTCATCCATTTTGGTAATCATCTCATCCTTGATCCATAGTTTCCTAATCCTTTTTGCGTTAACGGTTTTAATAGTGTCTTTCGCGGCTTTAGACAAACCTATCTTGATACATTCCCATTTTTCTTCGATAGTACTTACCTCTTTACCATCTTCCACGATTTCCTCTACCGCCTGTTTGTATTCCTTCCTTTTCGAACCATTTAATGCTTCTACATTCCATTTTCTAACTCGCCCCCCTGCCTAACTTTTTGAAACGGACGTTACATTTCATAACAACTAAATTGTGGTCAGAGTCCGCATCCGCTTCCGGGAAGCTGTGCGAATTAATCACACTGTTCCTAAACCTTTGTCTAACCAGGATATAATCTAGCTGATACTTTTTTGAGTCACCTAACATTTTCCATGTGTACCTGCATCTTTTGTGGTGTCTAAACCAAGATTGGTTATGACTAGTCCCTGTCTCCTGCAGAACTCAACTGCTTTCTCCCCGCGGTCTTTCCTCGTGCCTAAATCGTAGTCCCCGACCTCGTCACCATCTCTTCCTTCGCCTTCCGTCGCGTTCCAATCGCCCAACACTATCAAATATTTCCCTGCTAGAACACACGCGAATATGTCCTCTAATTGATCGTATATCCTATCGACCTCTTCCTCTGTATGGTTGCTCGGTGGAATGTATACCTGAATAATAACCAAGTTCGTCGGTTCTGCTTTTATCTCTGCTAGTAGTATTCTCTCCGTTACCCTCTCTGTGTTGACTACGCTTCTCCCTACCTCTTTATTTAATACTATGGCGATATTTACGGCAATGCCAGGTGAGATGGAAGGATAGCGGTGACTACTGTTGTGATATTTATGGCACAATATACAGCGGCGGGGACGAAAGCCAACGAGGAATTGCCTTAGTATTAAATGAAGAGGAAGGACGAAGCGTAGTCAACATAGAGCAGGTAACGGGTAGGTTATTACTAGTAAAGGCAAAAGCAGAACCGATGAAAATGGTTATTTAAGGTGCAGGGAAACATTTGATGGTTATGGGGGAATGGATTGCGACGGAAGGCGAAGGAAGATATTTTGAAGAGGTAGGAGACAACGGTTTAGGCACGAAAAATGACCGCGGGGAGAAAGCAGTTGGGTTCTGCTGGAAACAGGGGTTAGTCGTCACCAACACCTGCTTAACCCTGCCAAAGACCCTGGTATGCATAGAAAATGCAAGGTGACTCAGAGAGGTATCAGCTGAGATTATATCCTGGTTAGACAAAGATTTAGGAACAGTGTAATAAATTCGCACAGCTTCCCGGGAGCGGATGCGGACTCTGACCACAATTTATTTGTTATGAAATGTAGGTTCCGTTTCAAAAATATAAGGCAGGGGCGGGGGGTTAGAAAATAGAATGTAGAAGTTTTAAATGGTTTGAAAAGGATGGAATACAAACAGGCGGTAGAGGAAATCATGGAAGAAGGCAAAGATCTAAATACTACCGAAGAGAAATGGTAAAGTATTAAGAAAGGGTTTTCCAAAGCCGCAAAAGACACTATTGTAATTTTTAACGCTAAAATTATTAGGAAACCATAGATCACAGATGAGATGATTACAAAGAAAGATGCGCGGAGAAAATGGGAGAATGTAAATACAGAGTTAGACAAAATGAAGTACAAAGAATTGAACAATAAATTGAGGCGGAAAACAAATAAAGCAAAAGAAGCATGGTGGAAGACGCAGCGCGACGATATGGAAAGTCTGCAGAGGAAAGGTGAAATCGGTGCGCTGTACAGCAAAGTTAAATCTTTATCGGGAAGTAAGAAAGAGAGATCAGCGATAGCAGTTAAAGATAAGGCGGGTAAGGTAATAGTTGACGCAGGGAACATCCAAGAGAGATGGAAGGAATATACAGAAGAACTGTATAGTAAAGAGCTTAGACCAACAAAGTTAGACATAGAAAAGGAACATGACGTGGTGGAAGATAGCTTAGGTCAAGGCATACTAGACGATGAGATAGAAAGGGCATTAAGGGAGATGAAACTAAATAAGGCCGTGGGGGTGGATAACATTCCCGTGGAACTGTTGAAATGTTTAGGCTAATTTGGGAGGAAGAGGCTATATGGGCTGATTCGTAGTATTTATTAGGAAGGAATCTGGCTGGAAGACTGTGTGAGATCAGTTTTAGTTCCTATTCCGAAAAAGATAAAGGCTACATCCTGTGAGGACTACAGGACAATAAGTTTGATATCCTACTTAGCGAAAGTTTTATCAGGATCATAGACAAAAGGAGTAGGGCAAATGATTACCTAGGGGATGATCAGTTTTGGTTTAGGAAGGGGAGAGGTACGCGTGATGCCATTGCAGTAATGAGAATTTAAATAGAGGTTTGATAGATTGAATTAAGAAATAGTAATGAGTATATTGCAGAAAATAAGAATAGAATGGAGGGAAAGGAGGCTAATCAGCGACCTGTACATGTCTCAGACTGCGCAGGTGCGGGTGGGGAACGGGGAGTCCAAATTGGCAGTGTTGCCCATTATTACCGTTGCTCTTCAACCTGTATGCGGAGGAAATGGCAGGTAGATCAGTTTAAATATCTCGGTAGTGTTTAGGAACCAACACGGTCAAAGTAGTAGGGACGTAAGGAGAAGAATTGCGCTAGGCAAAGAGGCTTTCACAATGAGGAGGGAGCTGATGACAGGGACGTTGAGTTAGGATGTTAAGAAAAGACTCGGAAAAACTTTGACATGGAGCGTAGCTATGTGCGACGCGGAAACGTGCTCATTGAAGCAGGAGGATAGACGTAGACTGGAGGATTTTGAAATTCGGGTGTGGAGAAGAATGGAGAGGGTGAAATGGTCAGAGAAAAAACAAATGAGGAAGTACTTGCTATGGTGGGCAGTGTAGTTTCAAATTATTTGAATCATTTATTCAATGTTACCTTAAACAATAATGCCCAGCGAAATGCTTGGAAGAAGGCATATGTTACTCCAAATTTCTAAGGAGGAGATAAGGCCCTATTTGATAATTATAGACCGGTAAGCTTGACATCAGTTGTATGCAAGCTATTAGGAAAGATAATGGCTGATTATCTCTGGGATTTGCGGGTGAGTGAGAATTGGTTGTACAGTCGCCAATACGGTTTCAGAAAAGGGTACTCGTGCGATACTCAGATATAAGGGTTGTGCTAACTCTAATTTATGTTCGTTGTTAACGTGTGTTCGAGTCTATAGATGCGGGAATAGAAGTGGGTGCAATAATTACCGACCTCTCAAAAGCCTTTGACAAAGTTGACCACGATCGCTTAATTCTTAAGATGAGCCAATTGCCACTGCACACAGATGAAAGGGTAATCTCTTGGGTCAAAAGTTTCATCAAAGGTCGAACACAAAGGGTAAAACTAGGAGGAGTGTATTTTGAAAAACAAGGGTTACATCGGGAGTCCCACAAGGAAGCGTACTTAGGCCGCTCTCGTTTTTAACCTATATAAATGATCCCCTGATATATTATTTCTCAGATGAGGCTTTTCGCAGTTGACGGTATTATCTACAGGAAAGTCGAAAATGACAGACACCGCGACATACTACAAAGGGCCATTAATAAAATGGCGGAATGGGAGACAAATAATGGGATGGATATTAATGTTAGCAAATGCAAATTCATCACTTTTAGTAACAAGGTGAATGGAAACAATAGGGACTAGAAACTCTCAGAAGATGTCATTCCTGGAAGTGATAGCTGCAAATATTTAGGTGTATAGTTAGCCAATGATTTATGGCGGTGGCTGGAGTACATTTTTAAGAAAGCTTTCAAAACTTTTCACTGGGCGATGAGAAACCACAATGGAAGCGTTAGAGCAACTAAGGAAAAGGCGTATCAGACCCTGGTAAGACCAATTTTAGAGTAAGAATTTCTTGTATGGGACCCTCATGAAGAAGGACAAATCAAAGAACTGGAAAAGGTACAAAGAAAGGCTTCCCGGTATGTACTGGGGAAGCATAGGAGGATGGAGAGTGTGTCTGGCATGCTAAAAACGCTGGGCTGGTAGCCTCTACGAACTAGAAGGAAAGTAAGCAGACTTTGTGGAATGTTCCGCGTTCGGAAGGGGGAGAAAGTTTGGGCAGATCTTAGGAAAGAGGCGGGGAATCAAAATTTTACAGGGAGAAATGACCACATATTCAAGGTCAAATGCCGGGCACAGAGAAATAATAAAAAAATATCTTTTCTAAATAAAATAATTGTTGATTGGAACACCTTGCCCGCAAAAATATTGGAGCCCTTTCCTAACAGAGTGCATACTTTTAAGAAAAGATGTAAGGAATATATGTAATAATTTGATGGATATGTGGTGTAAAATTATATGTAATTGCTTAATTTTGTTGAATTTATCTCTTTTTCTTGCTGACTGATTGATGTTAATGAGACGGGGATTTTCTTGCTTTGTGAAAGATATTTGTGTTTAGAAGTTACCTTTAAGGGTACTTTTGTTTAATGACTGATTTTACCTCTCTGCCGAGAACAGACGTGCTCGAGCTCGCTCCCTAGAACCGGTTCGACCCTACCTGAGACTACCTGCGTGCCTGCTGATACTTCTGTACCTCTGTGTTTGTTCTTCCCTAGTGAAGTGTAGTTTAGTGTTAGCTTTAATTTTGTGAAATAGTTAAGTTTATTTAGTTTTTGTGTTGCTTGTTATTAGTTTTTAATAGTTTGGTGGTATTCCTAGTGGGTACTCGTAGTGGCTTGCGGTGGTTTTTGTCCGTCGAATCTAATTGGTTATCGGTGAGTGCTTTATTTTCTTTACCATCTTTTTTCTTTCCTTTCTTTACTATCTTCCAAAGCGTAACTTATTGATTGAGGTAAATTTAACTAACCCCTCTTAGAAATTTTAGCGTAGCGTATACAAGTTAGCTTTTGTTGGGAACTCGGTTGTTATTTAAGATGGCTTCATCTAGGTCCCCTGTTGCCATGCTCGAAGGCACTGGCGAATGCGCGGCTTTAAGGGCCCGTATTGTCATGCTGGAGAGAATGGTGCGGGAGCTTCGATCGGAGATCGCTGGCCGGAGGACTCCCCTCGGGAGAGATGGTGCTCGGGGTGGGAAAACCCGCCACGCCCATATGGGTGCACGGATTCGTCCGAATGCAACACGTGGCTGGGCGATTAGAGACCTACCCCGTGTCCCATCTCCCAACGAGGGAGTGTCTCACGTCCGTAGGTCGGACGATTGGAGGGTCGTCTCTCGGGGCAAGGGGAAGGTAACGCTGCGGCGTATATTGGACTCTGCGGAGGCAGATACCATCCCCGTCTCCAACAGGTACCAGGTGCTGTCGGATGACAGCACCACCGTACCTGCAGCCCCTATCCCTACTCCGAGGGCACTGCCTAGGGTAAGACGTCAGGGAACGGGAAGGGAGGGAGTTGTAGTAATAGGTAGCTCGAATGTCCGTCGTGTAATGGTTCCATTGAGGGAAAGGGCGCGCCGCGTAGGCGCCGATCAACGGGTGACCGCCTGGTGTATACCAGGCGGAGGAGTCCCTCAGGTGACGAAGGCAATCGAGGCGGCGGTCAAAGGCACGAAGTGCTCTAGGCTGCAGGTCGTGGCCCATGTGGGCACCAACGACGTCACGGACCGTGGATCCGAGGAGGTCCTCCGTTCCCTTAGGGAACTGAGCTCCGAGGTGAAGCGCGTCCAGGGCGTCGAGGGGGTTCGGCTGGGACTAACGGTCTGCAGCATCGTTCCGAGGGAGGATCGCGGGTCTCTGGTTTGGAGCCGAGTGGAAGGCATAAACCAGAGACTATCGAGATTCTGCTCGGACATAGGAGCCTCCTTCGTCGACCTGAGACCAACCCTCCGATCTTGCAGGACTCCCCTCAACCGATCTGGGGTCCATTACACGGCGGAAGCGGCGAGTAAGGTAGCGGATAGGATACTCGACCACTGTAGGCCTTTTTTAGGATAGAGGGCAGGTCACTTAGTGGGTCAGTAACATCTGGGGATAGCGCGTATAATATTATTAACAAAAATATAAAAGTCACCGACAAAACTGGCATTGATTTAGAAAGACATGTGACACGCACTTCCCCACAAAGACGTCCTAAATTACAGTCAGGCAAAAATAAGGACGTTTTTCAACATCAAAATAATTTAACTATACTTGTTATAAATTGCAGAAGCCTCAAGAACAAATCAGCGGATCTAGAACACATAATCCAAACTCATTCCGCTGATATAGTAATAGGCACAGAGAGTTGGCTGTGCAATGACATAAATGACCAAGAAATTTTCCCAATAGATTTCAAAGTTTACCGACACGATAGAGATACAAAACCCGGAGGAGGTGTTTTCGTGGCAGTTAAAAGTCATTTTGAAAGCAGGCAAGTTTCATTTGAGAATAATAACATAGAAAGTGTTTGGTGCACCTTAATACGGACCAATCAACCCAACATAAATTTATGCTCTTTCTACAGACCTCCAGACTCAGATTTGAAAACACTTCACACCCTCAACGATCAAATTTACAATTTTACACGTAAATATAATAACAGCATAAACATAATTGGTGGCGACTTTAATCTCCCTGGCATAGATTGGGACAACAATTTCGTTAAATCTGGGACCCGCGATCGCGAATCTTGCAATTCCATGATAAAATTGGTTCAAAGAAACTCCCTCCATCAAGCAGTACGCATGCCCACCCGTGGAAAGAACATATTGGATCTATTTCTTACAAACACGCCTGAACGTATTATTAGTGTATCAACTGATGAGGGCTTGAGTGACCATAAAGCAATTAATGTCCACTTGGACATAGAAATAAAAAAGATCATTAAACCAAAAAGAAAAATTTATAATTACCATAAAGCAGACTTTGAATCCTTTGCCAATCAACTAAACTCTTCACTACCCGAGTTCAAAACCCGCTTAAGTCATGTCAACGTGGAAGAAACTTGGACCGAATTTGTCAATATCATGCAAAAAGGAATCGTAGATTTCATACCTATAAAATACGTTAAAGCAAATCGCGACCCCAGGTGGTACAATAAAGACGTTAGAAAAGCCCTTCGAAAGCAGAGAATGCTACACTCTAGGGTAAAGAGGGCAGGCGTGAACACATCATCCCCTGAGAATAAACAATTATGGGACACATATAGATCCTCCAAAATTGAAACCAAAACACAATTACGTAGCGCTTTACTGGACTTTAAACGCAAAGTACTTTGCGAGCACTTGGACACTGACCCCAAAGCTTTCTGGTCATATGTTAGGGAAGTAAATGGGAGTAAACAAACCGTGGCTTGCTTAAGGGATTGTAGCAATATAATTCATACAGACAGCGAGGGTAAAGATAACATCCTAAATTCATTCTTCCAAAGCGTTTTCTCGAATGATGTTGCCACCGCATATCTCCAAGAAACAATACATACTCCACCCATGGAAAAAATAACAGTGGACCAACAAGGAATTCTAAAATTGCTTAACGAGATTAAACCCAGCAAATCCCCGGGTCCCGAAAATATACCAGCTAGGGTGATAAAACATTTAGCTCCAAACATTGCCCCGTACCTTGAGTTTATATTTAAAAAATCCCTCACAGAGTGCAAAGTACCTAAGATTTGGAAAACCGCGCAAATAACGCCTATTTTTAAAGGTGGTGACAGGGAGGATCCCAGTAATTACAGACCTATATCTCTCACTTCTATCCGTTGCAAAATCTTAGAGCACATAATTGTCAGTTCAATAATGAGACACCTTGACAATATTAACTTTTTAAGTGACAATCAACACGGATTCAGGAAAACCCGCTCCTGCGAAACCCAATTAGGATTATTTACACATGATTTACTTTTATCTGGTGAGAGAGGTAGGCAAGTGGATGCCATCTTCTTAGATTTTCAAAAGGCATTTGATAAGGTAAACTCATTCATAAATTAAAGGTCGCGGGTATAAACAAGGGCGCCATAAGTTGGGTTAAAGATTTTCTTTCAGAGCGGGAACAGAGGGTAGTCCTTGATGGCGCTAGTTCCGACAGCGTTCGAGTCACGTCGGGGGTACCTCAGGGAAGTGTGATCGGGCCGTTGCTTTTCTTGATTTTTGTTAACGATTTGAACCGCGAAGTGAAAAGTAAAATTAGGATGTTCGCGGATGACACGGTGATCTATCGGGAGATATCTGAGGATGAGGATCGTTTTATTCTAGAGCAGGATTTAGATTGCATTACTAAATGGTGTTCTAACTGGGGATTGACTCTAAATTATAATAAATGTTCAGTGGTAAATTTCTTTAAAAGATCAACGGGATTTGCTTACAAATTAGCTGGAGGTGACCTAGCAGTAGTTGATACGGTAAAATACCTAGTAGTCACATTCACAAAAGACTTAACTTGGGGGACTCACATACGTAAAGTCTGCGGTCAAGCATATAAAAAATTGGGATTCATTAGACGCATTGTCGGCAAAAGTGACTCGAAGGTGAAGGAACGTTGTTACCACGCTCTTGTAAGGCCTCATTTAGAATACGCATGCAGCGTGTGGGATCCGAGTGAAAAAGGTCTCATTCGGGAAATTGAGAAGGTTCAACGCCGGGCAGCCCGTTTTGTAAAAAATTCCTACGATAAAACGCAAAGCGTCACCGAAATGCTCATGGATTTGGGGTGGGAATCATTGGCTGAGAGACGATTCAATGCAAGATTGAAATTATTAAATAAATTTAGATCCGCATGTTTCAGCACCGAGGTCTCGCAAATTATTCGTACTCCTACATACATTAGTCGCTTGGATCATGCATATAAAATTCGGGAAATAGATGCCAGAACTAGCCGACTCAAGGACTCCTTCTTCCCACGGACAATACGGGATAGCAACTGCAGGGTTATAGATAGCAAAAATTCTACTTGCCACCCTCAGCGTCTAAAAAATAATTAGTTGTATTTAAATGCATGCTCTTCCACTAACCTTATGTGTTTTGCTATAATAACCCATTCTTTCCGAATGACCTCATTCATGTTCTGTTCATCTGTTTTTAAGTTTCCCTTTCAATCCCTCGTCCCTCTCCGCGGGGGCAAATTCCTGCTACTTGCAACGTTGGGTCGCATTCCCTGCCAATTAGAGACTCTTTGGGGGTAGAGTGTTTCGTGGTGCATTTTCATGTGGTAGTGATGTTTCAATTTCTTGCTTGTTGTGTCCTGGCTTCCGTGTTGTAGAATGTCTTTCGTGCTGCATCATGGGGTGCAGTTTTTTAGTTGTTTTGCGGTATATGTGTTTGCATGAGTATTGGATGAAGGGATTTTTGCATGAGTGTGTGCGCTGCTGTGGGTGTAATTTTCCGTGTTGTTTTTTTTGCATGTGGTATTTTTCTTTTTTACGGTTGGTGACCTAACACCCCCCGCCACACGCCCTTGCGGCGGCTTGCGGGGTATTATGTAGATGTAGATGTAGATGTAGATGTACCTTTGTGATTATATGGGAATTGGATGCCATCTGACACTGCCTAGCAGCACATGTGGATTTTTAATAATAATAATACAATTCGTGAATCTTCTAATTAGTGTTAATGTAGATATGCATCGAAAAAAGATTTTTATTGAAATAAAGAAGTAAATGAGAAGGGTTCCTCCCCGCGCGGGCAACAATGAGCATCAAATAAAACCCCTTTACTATTTAATTCTGTTTCGATGAAAGAGATTGGCTTAAAAATTACCCATTGACTACGAAACCATTTCCATGGATTCTTAGAATCAGTCGGGACGTTCAAAAAAACAATATGAAACAGTAAGGTCGAAGGGCGTTGGCAGACCTTATTCTTCTCTCTCGAACCCTTTCTGTGTCGTACGATTTGTTTTTTTTGCGCAAGGCGAATGGGGATTGCCGTTTGTTTTTCTGTCATTTCAGTCCATCCCCCAACGATGGATCCCTCTCCAAATTGGAGAGATAGCCGCGCAGGAGTAGAATAAAAGGTTTCCACAAACTATTCAGCAGAATCCCTTTCTTGCCGAGACTTGTCACCCCTGAGAGAAACCGAGAATAGACGCTTCGAAATTCAAATGGTGATCGTCAATTTTCTTCCAATCGTATTGGCAGTTCGAATGAACAGTGTTCGGGTTTTGTTAAATATGCTCATTAAATGTTGAATGTGGTGATTTGCACTCGATTTGCACATTAGGCGCTTTGTATATTACAGTGCAATGTGATTTCTCGTTTTGGTGGCAAACAGAAAAGATATGACTTATAATTTACATACTTGTAGAATGTGGCATGGCGGTGGTGTATTCGCCTATCCATTTGCCTGTTCGTGTACTCTCCGTTGAAATGTCAGTTTGTTCTGGGATAGCACCCCCTAATAATGTCATTTACAGGATATCATAAAACTTTTCACTGGTTTGGTCATTACTCTTCCCCCGTTACCTGCTATTATTCCCTGTTATTTTTTTACAACTCTTAAAATTTTAGGTAATTTAGAGGAAATACCTGCGGCATGGCTGGTGAGATACCTCCCCCTGCCACACGTCCTTGCCAAGGCTTGCAGGTTATTGTGTAGATGTAGATGTAGAAAGAGATGAAAATCCGAATGCAACTCTTATCACTTGTTCAATCGTTTTTTAGGAAAAATAAAATATTGCATACAAATCATTCTTAAATATTTATTTCTACTTTTCCCTGGATATATTTATCATTTCTATTCTTTTTATTAATTCTTGTCTAATTGTCTGTATCATTCAAAGAAGCGTAAATAATGTCAAATTACTACTTTTTGTATCAATTTTTAACGGATACCCATTACAGTGTAAGTTGATAGTATGAAAAGTTTTAATTGAACTGTCGCTGAAATGATTTTACTGGAACGTGTTACTCGATATGTTTCTTAAAAAGGTCAGTACAACAGCTTTTAATTTTTAAATCGTTTTTTTATCTGTACTTTCATTTTTTAACCATTTTTTCCCTTCATCTTTGGGCAATTAAAATAGGTATTTTTCAAATATTTCGCATCACACTCGGCTCCTTGATCATTTTAAGTCCTCGAATGACGAAAATTTGTTAAATGATGCCATTTATGAATTAGTTTCGGTATTAATCTAAGTGCCTAAGTTGGACTCCTTTTACACTTTGGTGCCTTTGCTCTCTATCTCTCTCTCTCCCCGATGAGACTGAGAACTTTATATTTTGGCAATGCCCTCTGCAGGAATTCACCTCTTCAGCCTTGAAATTCAATGATTCGATCGAAATGCGCGCCGCGTCCAGCCAAGTTTGAGAGTTGATACGATGGAGTTTGTCGGTCGCTTCCCTTTTTGTAGGAACAGATTCATGCTTGACACCGTCACCAGCGATTTTTTTACTTTAAACTTCCGAAAATCCAAGACATGCTCTTGAATTCGTAGTAAATAACCAATGAGCATATTTTTAAAATATAATTTAAATACGCCGGCCATAGCTTTGACATATTTGTATCATTATCAAAGACTCAAGTTTTTTGGATCCATGGTAGGTTGAGTAAAAGTAAAATGCAAGTATTTTACCAAGTGGCTATTCTTTACGGATATCGATAATTTTCAAAAACAGACGCCGGAATTATTATCTTTCCCAGAAAAATTCCTGCCCCGCGTGATCAACCAAGTGGGCGTATTTTTTTTTATCGAGCGTCTTACTGCACTTCCAAACCCCACCCACCTCAGAAGTGCTCCTTCCTGGGACAATATCGAACGTGTACTTACTCCCAAATACTTTCCAATTTATATTAAATCCCTCTCATCGCGGAATATTTAAAATTGCATGGAATTTCTCAAGTACATTTGTTTTGAGTGTTTTTAAAAGTTTCTGGAAAGGGGTAAATATTAACACTTAAAATTTCACCCCGTGAAATTGATCGCCGCGTTGATTTTGTTTCCTTTGAATGAGCAGGCACGAGCAATGGGATCATCTATTTTTTTAAATTACTAAACTTGTTGCATGTCTTTGGCAACTTTCCTTATTGATACCTAACTATAAACCCATGGTTTCTTCGTCTAATATCTCTTTCAGGACTTTTTGAGGATATTTGCAACATTCTTGAGAATAGAAAGTCAATAGGAAAGGTGAAAATGTAGTGCTCGGAATCAAACTGACCACGATTTCAGAAGATTTCAGAGAAGGGCGGGGAACAAAAGCTTGCCAAAATAACTTTTACATTGTATTCAGTGTTTAAATATTTGTCAACTATTTCATTAGTAAAAAATTATTCTTTTTGGAATACATTAGGCTTTTTGATTGTGAAAGAAAAATATCTTGGCCCAGCAGCATCGACATATACTTCGCAGAATTTACCAATTTGCGGCATTCAAGAAAAAGCCTATTTCAAATTCCACTTTGCTAAATACTTATCTACGCTTGCATAAGTACCCCGTCATCCACCAAAAAGGCGTGCGGCAGAGGTTGCGAGCACCAATTGGGATGGGTTAGCTACAAGAGAGAGTAAGGATGGTTAAGGGGTCCAGGAAAGAGAAAAAAACATTCATTAAAATCCTAAAAGGGCATTAAAACCTATGCGAATACTAGTGGAAAACCTACACTCAAATAAGCGTTAATTTCAACAACTGTGAAAGTTCTCTTTAATGCGAAAAATGAAGGAATAAAAATAAAAAAACAACGGCTTATACAAAAGACCTCCACCATACCTAGACAGGTCATAGGAAACTGGAAAGTAAAAGTTCTATTGATTCATGGCCATGCAACTTATTGCCGCCATCCCCAACGTCACCGGTATAAATGTTACCCCCCGCTGTTGTTAGCGGACGGCGGGAGGAATCATTCCCGGGGAGAGGGACGAGGGATTGAAGGAGAATCAGTTATAAGCCCGGTATGAATGATGTAGTACCTGGTGGTATAAATTAAGTAGTACGCAATGTTAAAACCATATTATCTCAGAGTATAATCTTCTTCGGACTTCAGAAATCATTTTCTTTAATGCCTATTTTTTAAGAATCTCAAATATTTTAATCGCAAGCATCTTTGCAAATGTTTACGATGAAAAAATCTTTCAAAGTCTTTTTTGAAAGTAATTATCAAACATTTTTTCTTCCGAGGAAATAGCATTTACACTTAAGAAAAACGAACTCATATATTTTATTAATATCTCCGTCTCTTCCTCCTTCTAAAATTACTAACGGTGAGGAATTTTACAGTTTTCAACGACTAGATATAACCGCTAACTATTTTCAAACACGTTGTGTTTAAAACGATAAGTTACCGAAGTATAATTGCGGAGAATAGTTAATAGCATAGATTAAGAGAGGCATGTGATTCATTAGCTTGAGTTTGGAGTGCAGCCGGGGTAAAAGAGCCTCGACAAAATCAACATATCCGTTTTTCTGCTGGAAAACAGTAGTTCCCAGTGGACTCCCTATGACATTAATTTTTGTAAACTCATAAATTATTATGCATATGAGTTATGTGATCATATAATTATGTATAATACTATGTTGCAATTAATAATACTAACTATTATGTACAGGGTAAACTGGTGATGGCATTTGTCATTTCCTCACAAATAGTGTACCTCATACACAAGTATCCGTACACGGAATTCTTTGGAGATTCCGCCTGAAGATGAGGAATCGATATTGAAACACGCAATATGCAATTGATTCCGTTGAAAATTACCCTACATTATCAAATGTCTGTATTTTATTGAAAACCTTGGCCAAATGTCTATATTTTAGTATTTATTATTTTTAGTATAGCCACCGATAGGGTGTGCGGCAGGGGGCGAATACACACCAGACTAATTTTGACCCGAATGATTTTCCCTTCCCTTTCACTATCATACCAAAATAACTTTTTCCTGTTTCCTGAGCACCAATAATTTTCCTTGATTTCCTTCAAATTCTGCAATTTATATTCGTTTGAAAAATTAAATTCAAAATTCCCAAAATATTCCAAGAGAAAACTTGTTTAATGTCGATTCACGCCCCAGGTAGATGAGTGATCACGGTTTTTTCACGATTTTCAACAGCGTATATGTTCTTTTGGATGACATTTCAAATCCATAGCAATCCGAAGTAATTGGTTCACGTATCCGTCATCTATACATTTCGCTTGTTTTCCTGGAGCACGTTAGGTCCCGATTAATACTTTGAATGTTCAATTGCACTGCATTTACTAACCCAAATGGCTTGATCATCTCGATAATCAATTGATATTTCCAGAAATAATCCGTTGGTTTTCCTAAAAAATAAGTGATTACAGTAGCGCAGTGGATTGAGTCCAATTTTTGCATCCTTACTCACTATCATAGCCACTTCTGGAGGGCAGGACGTGCAAGTGGAAGGACCCATTTGCATAATGACTTATCAGTCGGAAGGAATGGAATGCTTTCTAATGAATTTGTTTTTCCACCGACGCTGGAGGAATAGTTTTTTTCATAAGATCGCCTTAAGTTACAGATGACTCCCAGGCATGTTTTTGCTGGAAACTCAAAGAATAATTTAGGTCAAAGATGCTTTTCTTAATGCGTTGTATAAAATATATTGTCTGCTCCAGAAACTGTATATTGTTCACAAAAAAGGCAAGATAATATTGCGGGGTTTTTAAAGGAGACAAAGGATAATAAATCTTCAAATTGAAACAGAGGGATTACATTGCATTCTTCGTTTAACGAATCGCCGATCGCAGTTGCGACGATAAACCATTTTGCAAAGATGTAAAGTCTCTGCAGAGAAGCTCTCCTCTTGTCCCACTTTTTTGCTATGACATCTTCATACATCTATTCTGTTGATATTTAAATAGGGAAAAGAAATACTTTGACATAGAAATGGAAAAAAATATACAATACCTCCGAGGGATGGAATGCAAATTTCTCCCGAGCAGCGTGGATGACAGGGATTCCGTGCATGGCAAAATGTTTAACCTTGACCTGTGTTCACGAGGACTCATCTCCAGACGACAGTCGCGAATACGCGTGCCAATTTTCCTGCAGAAGCTCTTGCTCTGCAGAGTGGACGGAAAAGGATAAAGAGATGGTTTATCCGCCCAGGTTTAGTTGAGTGATACTCCCTGTAAGTCCAAAGTCACGTGTCTTTTATTGCATCAATTGACTGCATAGTAATCTAGTTCTCTTTCGCGTCATCATCTTTGTTAATCGAGTGCGGATAATCTTAGGCAAGGTTGGCATTCAAAACTGCGAATCAATTTACTGGTCCTTTTAACACAAATAAGGATTTAATTTAAATAATAAGATATCCAAAGTCTTAATAAGAGCTAGAGATTTTAACAGGGCAGATATAATTCACCTTGACGGAAATTTACACGGAAAAGCCTTACTACGCGACCGGTTTCTTTAACCGGTTGCGAAATACTGTCATAAATTTCCTTGATAACGTAAATGGCAGAAGTAATTCGCTGAAAATCGATTTAGCTGTCTATTTGACCATTTTTACTGTGAAATTACCCCGAATTGTGGGGGCATTGGTTGGCAATCCCGATAAATTAAATGTTGCGGCATTTTCCATCTATTTACCTAATAATGGTTTAATTCAATTTATTGGTATCGGGTGACTCTCAATGAACGAATTAAAAAGCAAATTGTAACTTAAAGGAATGTGCAACACGCTGCTGCCTAGGCGACGACCTCTATCGGGCGCGCGCTGCAGCATTCATTTATTCAAAGAAACTTTAAGACTGCGATTCTCCTCCGGTGTAATTAAATTTTCGGATGTTCGTGGACGTTTCTCTCCGTGTTGATGTCCTGTATTGGCGCGAGCGAGGACGCGAGCACATGTACTCGGAATTCTATTCAGAGGCGGAAAAAAGGAATGACGCGGACGGGAAGAGGACTACAGGAGTCGTTACTTGAGAACATCGGCCTAGGTCTCGTTCGCGCATGAGAACATGCCGTTGGGAAGTCCACCACTTCACCCACCCCCTTCCACCCCCTAATCATCCCCACCCCCTCCTCCTCTGCTCTCGCTCCCCTTCTCCCAATTCTCACCAACCCAACTCGCCCCACTCTGCACCAACCTCTCTCTCTCCCCCCCTTCTCGATCACTAATTTTTTCACACATTTTCCGTGTTTAATTTCGTATTCCTAGGAATTTCCTCCCTCTTTCGCCTTCCCTGTCCCTGCCTTCTCCCCTTCCATTTCCACTTCTCTCCCTCTCATAACCTGAGTCCTTCGCCTCATCCCTTATCTCCCTTCCCTCCTTCCATACATCTCGTCTTCCCTCCCTAAAGAAAAACAATCCCCTTCCTTTCGCCCGTCCCTACCCTTCGTATCTCCGTCCCCATCTGCCCTGGACTCGACTTCGCAGCTGATTAACAAACATGACACAGCCAGACAAACACGCATGGTATGAATTGAAAAAAATGGAGAAGAAGGAGAAGATGAGTGCGTCGGCGAGTGAATTGAGTGACTCCGCCGTTGCCTCGTACGCGCGAGTATATACTTACATACGTATAATTCTTATTTCTCCTCTCCCAACTGAAAACATTTCGAGTCGAAGAGGGTGCTCGGGTTTAGCGGGAGTGGGGGGAGGAAGAGGAAGGGGTGAGACGGGATGAGCGGATTTTCTTTCGGGTGATTTCAATGCAAAAGTGTGTGCGTTGAGGGGAGGGTGGTCGCAAGTGGGTGGAGACAATGGCGGCGGCTTTAGCGCAAGACTTTGGGACCAAGGGAGGAGAGCGGGAGTCAAATATTTGCACGGGCAGAGTGGTGGGAGGAGAAAACGGAATGGCGGCGACCCGGAAATGGCTCTCTCTCCTCGGCACGCTAGGAATAATAATCGCGAAGGCGCCTTATTATTTTTGCATCATGAGCGCTTCTTGCGATCGTCGTCTATGGGGCAAAAATTGCACCCTGCGTCCCTCCCCCTTCCTCGCCGGAGGGCCCACCACCCCAGGGGCCGGGTACTTAGTGTAAACATAAATGCACGGTTATATTTCCCTCTGGGGTCCTCTGAGGAGGTGGACGTTAGCAGAAAAAAGAACCGAAATTGTTGCACACAATATGCTGGCGAGTCAGAGTAATAAAGCTAATTCCTACGAAACACCCAAGTAGTGAATCCATATAAACGATCACGTATGTTTCAATATAATAAATTTCATCACCATTTCAGCCTTTTGTTTCATTTTAAATTTAATGAATGAAATTTGCATATTAGAATGGGAATGTATCTCCAGAAGATGCCTTGCCGTCAAAGCAAACCATTTGGTTTGTTTCCTTGGCTACGCCGCCATCATTGGATTGAAATTAGCTTTCGCCCGCGTATCAACCAAAGCAGATGTAAGTAAGAAATTAAAATTGGAATTCGTAACACTATTGGAGGATTAGAGTTTATGACTTAATTAAAATTTAGTCTCGTATTTCCATAGCGGTATCCATTTGGGGCGTCGTCAATGAGTGATTCCCTTCAGTATTTCTGAGAGATTATTGAGGTCGATACTCTGTGGAATTTAAATTATAATAAAAAAGGAAGAAATAAAAAAAGCTTTATTTTTCCACAGGATAGAATTTTGTTTTTCGATTAGTTTCTCCAAACTGTAGCTTCTTTGCGACTAATGGAATAAGACAGGCTACACACCTGTATATATCATGAAGACGTGGGGTTGGGAGGATGGTTTTTTAATGTATTGCTTCTCCAGATATGGCTATCATTGAAACACGACACCTCTGCCCTATTTTCACAACTTCCTCCTGATAAATCACCTCCCTTCTTGTTACAGTTCTTTGTGATATTGGCAAAATCCGGAATTTCTGAGCGCCGATCAAAAATTGAAAATATTTACTTCCAATCTATTGACAAAATCCCCGTGGCTTTTCATTTTATGACTTTTTTGTCGACTCAGGTGCTTTCACACACAATCTTATGAATCAGGGATATATTTTATTCCCAAACTGGAGGTCTGGTGTAAGGAAGGAACAAAGCAAATTGCTGGAGATCGTAAACCTCTTGGATTCGCTGGCCAAAATTCCGCGATCAATAGTTGATGTGAGCCATATTGATGGAGTGACTAGGAATTTCAAAGACAAATAAATGCCTCCTGATGGGGAGAACGTGGCTTCGAGGCAAATCGAAAGATACCTCGCACTCACTCGAAGTCTCCTGATTTGCTTTTCTAATCTTCCATATTTCCGAAAAATTGAGCAGTTTTCACCTGAAAGACTTTGACCTATGATTGTTTTGCACTAGAAAAAAATTATTTCTACGAATATATTCTATTTATTAAGAGTGCTATATATTTGTTTATATTTTTTCAAGCGGCCATTATATAGTTATGAGCGTACTTCGCCTAATTGTGGAATAAGTGTCAAACTGTGATGATTCTTGTACAATTCCATCATTTGCACTTCGATTTGGCCAGTGTACTCTAGCCAAGGTTAAACCTATCCTTAACTTTATAACAAGAATTGAAGTGAAAAATAATCGCTCAAAACTAGTTTCTGTAGAGTTTTCAATTTTGCCCGCCAATTTAAAGAAATCGAAATTTTTTGTGCACAAAATTTTATGTTGAAAGTAATACTTTCAATGAATTATCGGAAAATGGTAAAATGCATCATAATTTTAAATTGGAAAATATAAGATTAGATTTACTCATTTTAGGTTTGCTCATTTCTCATGGAATAAAAATACCAATAGCATTCATGGACCGACAATTACTGCTCTCAGACATCCTAAGGATACATTTAAAGCCACTGAGTCAGAGGCTCAGTAAAACATATCCCGATGTGGAAGCCAGTTTTTCTCTGCGTTGTTGTCCACAAAACGAGAGTTTTCAAACGGAATATCTTTTTTGTCATCATTTTAACCGATGTGCACTATCCCGGAAAATCGATAAATAATTCCAGTCAACGACAAGTGGTGGACTCTTCAAATATCTTATTAACTTAAAGAATAGAAAAACTGTAGCAGTTAATTATGAAAGCATGCATGCCGTAGAAGGGAGAATAAAAGAAAATAATGAATGCATTTGATTAACTATTAGTTATCCATCTTCGTGTCAACTGAAATTCCAATAACGAGTTGCATCCCCAAATGTGTTATATATTTTCTCCTGCAACCTGGATGCAATGTTAGCATTGAAAATATTTATTATTTTTGGAAAATAAGTAATAAAATGATTGACTACCTTAAATTAGTAAATAAAACAAGTTAAGAATATGCATGTAATGTGCGAACAAATACATGAATTTATAAATAAAAAAAATTACGCGGCATATTATTGCATAAAAAATTACATAGTGACTAGCTCATGAGTATACTAAGGTTGGGGAAAGGGGGAGGTTGGGGTAATAATAGTAATCCGAGAGAGAAACTCTCACCCCTCCCCAGTACTGCGGTCATAAAATTTAATTTCGTGGCGCATTTTATGGCAGTATTATTTCTGCTGCATTACTATTCTCAGTACAGTTCACGACACGCTAACAAAAATGAGGATTTATTAGAAGATTACAGGAGAAATTTGATGAAAAGCTTGAAGAGAATTGTTATCATTGGCTGGTTAGTCCTCATTCAGGATACACGGCAAGTATATTATGGGATCCTCACGAAGTTGGATCAGTTGCCGATATGAATCGTGTTCAGCGAAGAGGAGCTAGATTTGTAAAACTTTCTTATGATAAACTTAGCAGCGTATCCAAAATATTAGAGTAACTAGGTTGGGAATCGCTCACGGAGCGAAGGTTAAATTACAGATTAAATCCCTTGCATAAATTGGAAGGAAGTCTCTCTAGCGATGACGTTGAAAATGTAATCTTAGCCCCATCGTACTACGGTAGGAGGGATATTGTAAATAAAATCGAAGAGATTAAGTGGAGAAAAGAGAGATTTAAGATATCATTTTTCCTATGAAAATAATGGTTCAGAATAACTTTGTCCGACTGCGCTTGGGAGGAAAATATTTTGGGTCCAAAGTGCTTGAAGTATTGTGTGAGATCACACCCCGCCACACAGCAGTGGCTTAAGGGTACCGTGTGATAATAATATAACATCTGAGCTGCAATTTTTAATATCCTGAAATAGATCTGTTAGAAGGCCGAAAAAACCTCGTTTTGTTTCACTTAGAGATTCAATGCCCTTTTATATCAGATGATGACTTCCACCCGCCCCATCTCTCTCCCTTCGGATCTCCCAGGGGGCGGAGGGGGGCGCGAGGGCATCTCCCATCTCAAGTCCATCCAAGCGATCCCGTGTTTACCGTACTCGGTACAGTGGAAGGTTTGCTTTTGCGTGGGCACGCTCGTTACCCTGGGGGCAAATGGCCGATGGGGCCCTTCCAATTCAATGGTCTAAGCCCGGAATAAGAGGAATATTTGGAGGATTAGTCGCGCCGCGAGTTTCAAAATATTGTTTTTTATTATCTTTTGCTGGGTGCTTACTTTTATCCGCAACGTTTACACTGGCCAGCCTTTCGTTTTCCCAGTTTTTGTTTATGCACACGGGCGATCGTAGGGAATACATGCACATATTTTTATTCATCCCTTTGCCAATCTGGGTTCTTCTTATAGTACAACTGGATATAAATATATTCAGGTCTTTTTTATTCCATTCTTTGATCTCTACACCTTGGGAAATTGTTCATCCGTGTCGGTCACTTTCCTCCCAACATACCGAGCCAAACAGGAGCCGGAAGACCGAACAGGCTGGAGTGGCGCGTGCAAATGGATGGATGATATAACTGCGCGGTTTGCCCCAGTGAAAGATCGGTCTCCAGCGGCATGGATCACATCCAGTGGATCACTTGAAACTCGCACACAATCAATCGATGTTCGGGTCACACGAATGAGCTAACCGCTTCCTGAAATGAGGCCGCTTGGATCGTTCATAAATGATTTTTCACTCCGTAGTATTTTTTTCTTGAATTTCATGGTTGAAGTCCATCACCTATTAGTGACGAATCCAGGGAGTTGGCTATTACGGTCATGCACTACAGAAAAACCTAGAAGACGATCTTGCTTTAACATGAACGCACGCAGGTATATGGGCTTTGAGCACGATACTGAAACAAATATAATTCAATCTGCAAGAAGTACCACAACAATTCTAGATGTTGTGCCTCCTAAAAACAAGTATCAACTGAGATTTATACATAAAATGTGATAAAAATAACGAATTGTTCATTTCTCGATACAAAAAAGTTTTACAGAACCACAGTTCAAAAATCACATCACTCGGGTAGCATTAAATTGGCATAATCATCGCAAGAGGCAAAGGAAACCACAACCCTCTCTTATACTTAACAAGTAGGGCAGGAAAAGGAGAAAAGGGGTGAGTGGAGGAAAATAAGGAGAGAGAGGATGGACTACGAGCTACAGAAAAGGTGGGACACAAATCGCCATTCAATGATAACGCTCACTCCGCGGTGAAAAATACATTGCCAAATGTCAAAGTGTTCAAAAGCCAAGGGCGGTCACGTTAATTGCCGGTCAGATGCAAAATGTTCGCATTAAAATCACACTGGTGTTTTCAAAATTTAAATCTGCATTGTATCTGAGTTTCTTCACAATATGTGTGATCACAATTTGACACTCCGTTGTAACTGTGGTTTAAAAATGTCTGCCATCAAGAAATAAACTACCACAAAGTTTGGAAGGAGAGGGTTTACTTAGTATATAATGAAGTATTGAAAGTATTTGATTAATTTAATTAAAATGAAAAAATTGTTTTCATAAGTAACAAAAAACATCGCAATCTTGAACAAATCAAAATTGCGGATCCGTCACTGCCTTTGAGCTTCCTGTAAAGTCACGATTGATACCAATCCAAACTCACTGGCCGTGCTCAATGGATATGAGGACATCATCTGAATAATATCCAACATTCACCGTCGCGTGTTGCGGAGGATGTTCACTCACATCGGTGTCCAACCGTCTTCGTAGACTCACGGGGGGTTCGGCATGATGCAGTGCCTAACGTACATGCTTCCCACCGAGAGGGCTCAGGTTCGAATACCGGAGCCGGCAGATATTTTTCAGTGGAATCCCGAACCCTAACTGAGGTGCTTTGCAGAGTACTTTCAGTAAGTACCCCGTCCGTCGGATGGGACGTTAAAAAATTTGACCCCTCAGCGTCTTTCGCTAAGAGTAGGCTAATGCCGACGCCGAGTTTATCTCCACCCTTTCTAGGAGTCTTACTTGAAGAAAGCCTCGGAGCAGGCCGAAAGATCAAACAATCTACAATGTGAGTGTCCTTTTGAGTGTTATCCATGTTATTTGTGTTCCATTGTACCGTCCAAATATTATATAAAAAACCATAAACATAGTAATCAACCCGAGGTTCGTTTTGGTAGGTGATGGTAGAGTTCACCCAGTACTAAGCCGGCCGGTCAGTAGTCCAACACTCTACCCCCTGGACTACCGCGACCCACACACACACACCACACACACACACACACACACACACACACACACACACACACACACACACACACACACACACACACACACACACACACACACACACATATATATATATATATATATATATAAATATATATATATATATATATATATACATACATATAAAAGTACATACACACATACACAAAATTGTATGTGGAGTTGTGTGTCTTCCTTCGCATCCTGCCTCGTGTCAAACAGTCGCTCTCCTCTTCTTGCAAAAACTTAGCACTTATGTTATTTCTGCCGGATCCCTTATCGTTTGAGTCTATCTAGCGATCTCCCTCCGCTTCCAGCCGGACGTTAACACTCCTTCTTCACCTCCAATAGCCCTGACACTCACTTCGTCCACCGCGCCGACATCCTCCTGCTCCCCTTCTAGGCTTGAAGTTTCCTCCTCCCACTCTCGTCTCTTCCACCCCTCCTGCTCCCCCCATTTTCATTTGGTCTATTTCGCTTCCTGCCAAACGCTCCCTAATTGCGCCCCTATCTCTTTCACTCTTCCCCTCAATTCTCTCTTTTTCCCCAAGGAAAGGCATCAAACGCCGTTGCTTCTTTCTTCTCAATTCTTCCGCTCCGGCTTCGCGATCTCTCTCCGAAGGAATTTCGCATCAGTCGTAATTTTTACAGTGCTCAGGCCGTGAGAGTTCGCCTCCGACTTCCCTTGCTGCGGAAAATGAAACTTTATCTCTTGCGACCAGTGGATCAACAAAACGTGCCCAAATATTGAGGTTAAAAAGTCATGGTGGATGCTCTGGGAAAATGGTAATGCAACCAGACACGTGGTGGTGCGCTCTAGAGATTGCTTCAAACCCGAAAATAGACGGGATATAAGCGTCGAGTATTCATGCTACGTACACGAGAATGGGTTTTGCAAAAGAATAAATAAACGGAAAAATGCCTCACGGACATTTTCACGGAAAAAACGGCCGGTTAAAAGTTCACCCAAGACTGTGGCTCTTAATGGATCGGAAACGTGAAGATTCGCGAAAAGAGAATGAGCGAAGAATAGATGCCTTCGAATGATAGATGAGGTGATAGTTACGTAAATGGGCGTGATTTGACAAGTTGGAATAACCAGGCAGGGGGAATTGTAAGTGTAGAAGCGAAACAAATGAAGCAGTGTAGGCGAAGAAGAGAAAGTAAGAGAACTGGGATTGCCTTAGAAATAAGGGGTCAAAGCTGATTCCGAGATGCATTGAGGGGCTAGAGAGAAGAAGTAAAATAAGATGCCCGTTTCTGGACTATGTCGGAATATATGAAAAATGGCTAAAGTGCTAAATATCGGAAAAGATGGAGTAGCAACATTTGTTCCCTAAATTTTCACCGTTGTTGAGCTTTGTCGCATGTGACCGAGGTTCAGCGTGACGTCAGAGATGGTGGGGAAATGTCCGCGGCAGGAGTAAGTGCGGGAGAGAGGGGAGGAGAGAGTGAACGGTGGGCGGAGCTGACGAGAGAGATTCGCATTTCAATTCAGCGGCACTCCAGCATAGGGGAAGAAATGCTGGTGCATATTGCAGTGGGTAGCGAAGAATTACGACTGCGGACGACACCCTGGTGGACATGACGTACGGCGAATACCCTTCCTCCTCCACGTCCGCGAATTTTTTGCAACAAAAAACTCCCAACACCGGAATGGGTCTTCTTCTCTAGTGACAACAAGCTCCTCGGCGATTGTACCACGATAAGATCTGCCACGCGGCAGAATGAAATGCCATAATGATGGCAGTATTGGTGGTAGTCCTTTGGGGGAGGAGACTGACAGTTGAAGTCGTTTGGGCGATAATGGATACATGTGCGCAATTCGGTAGCATGGGGGAAGAATGTTAGGATGGAAACCCTATGGTGAGATTAGCCCACTCCAACCGAAATACGCCAAGGTGCTCATAGCTTTGGTTTCCCATTCGACGGATGACAGCAAACTTGGGTTGGCCATACCACTGAGAGAAATCTTTCCTCAGCAGGGATCCCGAGCCTGTTCGTTGGAGTGGGAGACCAGTACGCTATCCACCACTCCAACTCGATCCACATGATGATGATACTCCTCCAGAGAATGGGCATAGGCGTGCTCATCGATCGCCCTGTTGCCCCGGCGAGTAAAGAGGAAAGAGTGGTTTCTATGTTTCCGCGTGGGGGTGGCCAGTCTTTCGGCACCCTGCGCCTGTAGGCCCCTAGTTGAGGGGTGGGCGTGTCGCTCCTCCCAAAGACATTCCTCTCTCACCGCGCTTGCATCTAGATTGAGGCCTTCATTTTGGCGCCGCCGCCCGCTCGGTTCAGAAGGCGGCGGCGACGCCTTAATACAAGCAGAAAATGAAAAACCAACCGAGAGGAGTCGACGGGGAATGGCATCAATTCAAGAACAAATCAACGACGGACTTAAGAAGTCACCGAGATTAAGGATGCGCTCATCATGGACCACTGAAGGCGAAAGTTGGAAGTCGATCGCATAAATTGAACATGAGTAATATGAGTGATTCGACTTGTGTATAAAAATATGCAGGGAAAAAATTACATACTGTTTTCACTAAATGCGTAAGAGTGTATTCTTGTGAGCGCTACTGAGTTAGAAGCGAAATTTTGATGTGCCATTACGTGAATAACACTCAAAAGAGTGTCTCAAGAATCGTATGCTGATGTGGGGTATTCGAAAAAAATAGAAATAGGCTGAGAAAGTAGGGGTTTTGATAGAGCATGACAATCCTTTAAAAGATAGGCAATAAATCATTGTGCTTTGCTGTTTTCGCCATGCTGAGCGATTGCATGAGAGCGGAAACTCCGACCACATAAAGGAGAGTAAATGATTTGAGAAGAATGGGTTTAGACAAATCTCATGAGCAGGTGCAGTTGAACTGACATTCAAAGCAAGGAATGATCGTAATTTCAGGATCGGAAGAATCTTAAAAAAGGAGCAGAGGAAGTACATAAGGATAAGGCTTAAATAAATAATTTACTAAATGCAGTCCATTTTGATTCTTAAGATATAACCAGGTTTTTTTTATGACGCTTGCCATGAACGGAATCGTCAATAATAATATAGATACTCTAAAAAACTAGTGTATGCGTACAAGGAAATCTAGCAACTGGTTTGTAAGTCAATGAAGGAAGAAGACTAACTTGGAAGATCCCACCTGATTTTGTTGCCTTGCGACGAAACCATGGTAAAATAAAATATCCAGTGGAAGGAGATAACTTCAGGCGTCACTTTGTGGAAACGATACATATTGCAAAAGAAACACTTGGTTTTTCCACATAAAATATTTATTCACGACCTAGGTTTCGACGCTCAGCTGAAGCTCAGTTTCGACGTCACCTGAAGATGACGCTGAGCGTCGAAACCTAGGTCGTGAATAAATATTTTATGTGGAAAAACCAAGTGTTTCTTTTGCAATATCCAGTGGAATCTGGAAAGTTAGTCTTCCAACATTTAGCATGAAAGATTTCCACAAGGTAACGCCTGAGACAGTGTCTAATTTTTTTAAACATTTTGTTAGTCATTCTGAAACTTTTTTAATTCAACATCAAATATGCGTGGATCTAATGAATCCATTGTTCATTTGCAAAGGATTAAGTAAGGAGGAATCCAGACGCGACTTTTTTCGTATCCCAAAACGTCTACTCTCCACTGTTTATTAGCTGAAATTATTTTTAAAAAATTCTATGGTCTGGTCTTTTAGAAAAGACATCGGGGCCAGGACACAAATGTCTCAAAAACTCAATGCCACATTTTTATAATAGTTATTCGTGAATTGAAATGTCTAGATAACCGAGAAAAACAGAAACAGGACGCACTCATATAATCTTTTGGTCTACCTGCTTAGATGGAAATGGAAAATACTTCGTTCTTATCCCATTTCATCAGTGAACATTGAGATTTTCTTCGAATCGAGGGTCGTGAGGTTCAGATTTCCTTACATTAGACTCCATTTCACTCGAAATTCAACTGTCTTTCCGGGTGTAGGAACATCGGTAAAGTCGGAATTTTAAGAAGACTTAAGACGGTATAGGGATATGGAATTTGTAGTTGCTAGTGGACTTGGGCTCTTTAAAATCGACAGTGCGCGTTATCTAAAGACAAATGATGTTCGTTGCAATTGCAGGCTACTCCGTTCAGCCGACGCAGGGTACACGGAGATACCACATGCGACTCTTCTAATCGTCCATACCGCCTCCTTTTCCCAATGATATTCACCTCAGCCATGAATCGGAATTCCCTTACTGCTCGTGTGCATGATTTTTAACAGTGGGTTTCTATGACTGAAATGTTACTCTATTGCCTTGGAAACTCAAGGCTCTGTAAATTATAGCAAAACTTGGCTAACGATTAACACTCTTGGCCGAAACATGAAACTTCCCTTTTGTCATTTTACCCTGATTAGATCAATGCTGCCTGGAGTAGACACGGTAGGTTTGTCTTCGAATATTAGAAGCCCACGATTTATCGCCCGAGACGTAACGCGGCCGAATTTTTTAAACCAATTTAGGCCCCCTTCTACCCGTTCTTCTTCCTTAATTTTCTTTCTATCCGTTCCCTTCTAACAATCTCACTACATTTCCCAAGTATCCTTTTTAGGAATCCTTTTCATTCTCTTTTCCACGAATTCCACAAATGTATTTTCCTCGTGATATTTCCTTAGTTATCGTGTGTTATGTAATATAACACTCTTTTTTGTGTGTCTGGAAAATATTTTATCCTAAATATATAGTTTTAGAATTTCTCACCATCGCAATCTCAAATATTTCATCAACGATTACACTTCAAGTTTCCTAAAACGTACCAAGTGCATCCTTTAACTATTTTTTCTTTATAGCTACACTCCATATCAAAGTTTTTACGAGTCTTTTCTTAACATCCTTACTCAACGTCCCTGTCATCAACTCCCTTCTCCTTGTGAAAGCCTCTTTGCCTAGCGCAATTCTTCTCCTTTACGTCCCTACTACTTCGACCGTATTGGTCGAAAACACTTCCGAGATACGTAAACTTTTCTATCTGCTCCAGTTTTTGCCCTCCTACTTTAATGCTTAGCTTAGCCTTTTTCCTTCTAGGAAATCGCATAACCTTTGTTTCATCAATATTGATTCTCATCCCATACCTGTCGCATTGAATTTCCAATTCACTCAGCAATGCTTGAAGCCCCTTGGCTAACGGACAAAATAAAGCTCCGTCATCAGCAAACCTAACTGATTTTAGGAATTCCCAGCCCACTCTCATGCCTACCTCCAGTTCTTCCCATGCCTCTTTAATCATTTCCTCTGCATACAGGTTGAACAACAACGGTGATAATGGGCAACCCTGCCTCACACGCCTTCCTAACATTGCCCATCCGGACTCCCCGTTTCCCGCCCGCACCTGAGCAGTCTGAGACATATACAGGCTGCGGTTTAGCCTTCTTTCCCTCTTCTCCCCAATTCACTCTATCAAACGCTTTTTCGATATCTACTAAAAAGGCAAATACCCCCTGGTTGTATTCAGTATTTCTCTCGATTAATAATCTTAGTACTGCAATGGCATTACGCGTACCTCTCCTCTTCCTAAATCCAAAGTGATCATCCCATAAGTAATCATTTGCCTTACACTCTATCCTTTTGTTTATGATCGTGAGAACAACTTTAGCTGGGTGGGATATCATACTTATCGCCCTGTAGTCCTCCCATGATGTAGGCTTTACCTTTTTCGGAATAGGAAGTAACACTGATTTCACAAAGTCTTTCGGCCAGATTCCTTCCTCATAGATACTACGAATCAGCCCATATAGCCTCTTCCTCCTACATATTCCTAAATATTTCAGTAGTTCAGCGAGCGGAATGATTTCCACCTCCACGGCCTTGTTTAGTTTCATCTCCCTTAATGCCCTCTCTATCTCATTGTCTAGTATGCCTGGACCTAAGCTGTCTTCCTTTACGTCATTTTCTTTTTCAATGTCTAACTTTGTTGGTCTGAGTTCCTTACTATACAGTTCTTCTATATACTCCTTCCATCTCTCTTGGATCTACCCTGCGTCAACTATTACCTTACTCGCCTTATCTCTAACTGTTAGCATAGATCTTCCTTTCTCTCTTCCCGATAAATATTTAACTTTGCTGTAAAAGCTTCAATTTCACCCTTCCTCTGCAAACCTTCCATATCTTCGCACGGCGTCTTCCACCATGCTTCTTTTGCTTTATTTGTGCCCCGCCTAAATTAACTGTTTATTCTTTGTGCTTCATTTTGCCTAACCCTGTATTAACATTCTTCCATTTTCGATGCTCTTCCATCTTTGTAATCATCTCATCCGTGATGCATGGTTTCCTAGTCCTTTTGGCGTAAACTGTTCCAGTAGTGTCTTTCGCGGCTTTAGACCACTCTTTCTTGATACTTTCTCAATTTTCTTCGATATTATTTAGCTCTTTACCATTATCCATGATTTCCTGTACCGACTATTTGTATTGCTTCCTTTTCAAACCACATAAAGCTTTTACATTCCATTTTCTAACCTGCCGTCCCTGCCTTATCTTTTTTGAAACGGACGCTACATTTCATAGTAACTAAATTGTGGTCAGAGTTCGCATCCGCTCCTAAGAAGTCGTTGGAATTTTTCTCACTGTTCCTAAACCTGTGTCTAACCATAATATAATCTAGTTGATATCTTAAACCTAGCTGTTCCTAAACCTGTGTCTAACCAGGACCAAATCTAGCTGATACCTCACAGAGTCACCTTGCATTTTTCATGTATACCTGTATCTTTTGCGGTGTCTAAA
The DNA here is from genome assembly GCF_022747635.1 of Hetaerina americana. Classification (NCBI taxonomy): domain Eukaryota; kingdom Metazoa; phylum Arthropoda; class Insecta; order Odonata; family Calopterygidae; genus Hetaerina; species Hetaerina americana. The sequence continues at coordinate 2,516,239 of NW_027286986.1, read as the reverse complement.
CCAAGTGTTAGTGATGGCTAGCCCATGTGTCTTGCAAAACTCTACTGTTTTTTCCCCTCGGTCAATCCTCGTGCCTAAACTGTAGTCCCCAAAATCATCACCCTCTCTTCCTTCGCCTACTGTTGCATTCCAATCGCCCATCGCTATCAAATGTTTCCCTGCTGGAACACACACGATTATGACCTCTAACTGATCGAATGTCCTATCGATCTCTTTTTCCTCATGGTTGCTCGGTGGCTTGTATACTTGAGTTATAACCAAGTTCGTCGGTTCTGCTTTTATCTCCACTAGTAGTATTCTATCCGTTACCTGCTCTATGCTGACTACGTTTCTTCCTAGCCTTTTTTTAATACTATGGCAACCCCTCGTTGGCTCTCATCCCCGCCACTGTATATTATTCCATTATTATCACTCCAGTAATCCCCGCTATCTTTCCATCTCACCTCGCATAGACCCAAAATATCTTTATTTCCCCTTTCCATCTTTCGCCTAACGTTCTCTAATTTCCCTGTCCTCATCATTGTCATAAACTTCCACGTTCCTATTTCAACTAATGTTGTCTTCATCTCCTGCGTCTTACCTGTATGTGCTTCTGCTGCCGGTGTTCCCTTGCAAGGGTTTCGTGGGATGACGACCGCGGAAGACTTGCCTCCCCCGCTGCCGGGCAGAACACACGGCCGATTGGGCCGAGTCCCGTAGTTGCCAGGACTCAAAATCCCTGTATTTTCCATCATTTTAATCTTGGGAATGATAAGTGAGGTGGTTTCTTGTTGCCTTCCTCAATAGTGTCTTCAACGAGACACCATCACTTACTGGCCGCCCCACTGGGTTCAGACGCCATTGCAGCCGCCTCACTGAGGAACAGACGCTGCGTGGACTACCTTTCGACTGACTCCTAACCTTCAACCTATCTGGCATGGGTGACCGTACCAGGAGCAATTGTTATTACTCCCGCCAGCACAGCTCTCGGGGTCATCGGAACGCACAGGCCCTTCCACCACGTCAAGGTTGTAGTCCGGTATATATATATATATATATATATATATATATATATATATATATATATATATATATATATATAGGGCTGACACAATATAACACAAATAGAAAAGAATAGACACATTTAAAAGAACACTCACACGGTAAATTGTTCGAGCTTTCGGCCCTCTCAGAGGCCTTCTTCAAGAGAGCTCTCTTGAAGAAGGCCTCTGAGAGGGCCGAAAGCTCGAACATTTTACCGTGTGAGTGTTCTTTTAAATGTGTCTAATCTTTTCTATTTGTGTTATATTGTGTCAGCCCATTATTGTGCCGCTCGTGTGAGTTTTTCAGTACAATCCGGAAAGTAGTACCCGTTCGTGCCGCATGAAGTGCTGACGACGCGAGTAGCCGCTGGACGAGGTCAGATAGCTTCAGTGGCTTGTCTGCCTTCTCTGAGCCAAGTTGCGTGACGCTAGCATTGCCTGTGTTGTTTCTGTGATTGTTTACAATGTTTAAAAAAATTGAGAACGCCGCCAGTTGTGAAGTGAGGGCAGTGATTAAATTCTTCAATGCAAGAAACGTTCGCCCATGTGATATTCATCGCCAATTAAAGGAGGTGTATGGAGACAATGTAATGGACGAGTCGTCTGTTCGGCGGTGGTGTCGCAACTTCAACATGGGGTGGGGGAACACACACGACGATGAGCGTTCGGAGAGACCGTCTGTCATTACAGACCAACTGGTGAGCTCAGTTGACGAATTCGTGAGGAACGATCGGCGCGTCACAATTGATGACATCTGTGAGCATTTTCCCAATGTTTCTCGAACAATTGTTCATGAAATTGTTAAACACCATCTGCATTATGCAAAAATTTGTGCAAGATGGGTCCCTCGCGTATCTCAATGAGCTGGCGGCGAAGGACTATGCAGCAGGAATACAGAAACTTGTCACACGTTATGACAAATGCCTTAATTTGCTTGGAGATTATGTTGAGAAGTAGTTTAAAGTATCCTCTTTCAAATAAAATTTTTTATGTTTGTTAATATTTACTTTTGTGTCTTTATTTCACGAACGGGTACTACTTTCCGGATGACCCTCGTGTGTATATATATATATATATGTATATATATATATATATATGTATATATATATATATATATATATGTATATATATATATATATATGTATATATATATATATATATATATATATATGTATACCTTTATATATATATATCTTTATATATATACAGGGGCGCACCCAAATGTGGTAGGACTGATTTTCTCTGGCACGAACGGAGCGGTGAAGGGGGGCCTGCCTGGCAGGGTAAGGTGGAGGGGGCTCTTAGCAATAGACCAACACCAACCTCAGTCGCCTGCGAGCTGTCGTTGAGTGAGGACACCGTTTTTAGTGAAGCAAGTTTTTTGTCCGCGTCGAAAAACAAAATGAATCTGAATTTAGAGCAACGTTATTCCGTGAAGTTTTGTGCGAAACTCGGGAAGACGGATACTAAGACCCTCGATATGATCAAGCAGGCTTATGGGGACACTGCCTTAAGCCGTTCCACAGTATTTGAGTGGCACAAGTTGTTTAAAGAGAGTAGGGAGCTCGTTGAAGACGGCCATCGCTCCGGACGGCCGTCGACGGCAAGAACCGACACGAATGTGGACAGAGTGAGGACACTGCTGAACACACACCGACGCTTAACCAGTGAAGAAATTGCAGACCAGTTGGGTCTGTCTGCATCCAACGTCCAACGCATTATTTCACAGGATTTGGCCATGCGCAGGGTGTGCGCCAAGATGGCGCACCATCAGAGATGAAGAGGGACCTGATATAGAGTAGGATGATGGATTTTTTGTTTTGTTAGGAATAATAATATGTTTGTTTGGTAGTTGTGTCCATCCAAAAACCTACCTTAACTGGTAGATTACCTTTAAAAAAAATAATATATATATAGATATATATATATATATATATATATATACCATAAACACAGTAATCAACCCGAAGGTCGGTTTGGTAGGTGATGATAGAGATCACCCAGTACTAAGCCCTATACGGCGTATGAAAATTCACGCATCAGGGTAGGGGCGCCAGTTCCTTTCCCTGTGCCGGTTATGGTTTCCCAGGAAGACCTGGTACCCGAAAAATCACATAGCTTGGATGAAGCTGCAGTACCTTGCCCGGGAATCGAACCCGGGACCCTCCGGTCAGCAGTCAAACGCTCTACCCACTGGACTACCGCGACCCACGGATACAGTGATAATACAGGTTTATATATATATATATATATATATATATATATATATATATATATATATATATATATATATATATATATTTTTTTTCATCCTCTCAAATCACCTTCCTCGGGATCAATTTTTCCCCTAGCAATAACAAATTCCTGACCTCTGTTCACACTAAACCTACTAATAAGCAGCAATACCTTCATTACAGCAGTTGCCACCCCTCCCATACCAAGCGCTCCCTCCCTTACTCCCTCTCTATCCGCGGTCACCGTATTTGCAACCATCCCGAATCCCTTAAAAAATATCTAAACAACCTTCACCACTCCCTTCTCCAACGAGGATACCCTCATTTTCTCCTCCATAAAAAATACTCAAACATTCCTTCACCCCCCAGCCTGCCTCAGCCACAGACTCCCAGCCTCTCTCAATCTGTACTACCTACTTCCCAGGCATTCAGTCCTTAAAATTAATCCTCAAAGACCTATTCCCCATCCTCAAAAATCACAACACTTCCTCCAACCTTCTTCCCAAATACCCCTCTGTCACCTTCAAACGTCCCGCCAGCCTAGCAGATATAGTATCTTCAAATCCACCGGGCCACTCTCAAAATCCCCTCACACCCCCAGAGCCATATCCACTGCATGTCATCGAGGAAGATGTAAAACACGCCCTATTTTCACCACTCCAACCTACTCAATCCCACCATTTAACTCTCTCCCGACCTTCCTCCACTCCTCTTGCACCTCCAAGAATGTTGTTTATCTTCTAACCTGTAAACTCTACCTGACCTTTAACATGGGCCAATGTTCCACTCCACTGAACCTTAGGATTAACAACCACCGCTCCTCCAGCAATCCCTCCTCCCCGTCCGCGGGTCTCCCCATCCCTAAACATGCTTCCCATCATTATACCCCTTTCAACCAGTGCTACAATGTTTCCGTCCTAGTGTCAATTTCCACATACGTTAACCCTATAGAATTAAAAACGCTTGACATTGCATTCATTTACCTCTGTATGGCCTATTAGCATCCGGGCCTAAATGTCGTTCACTGATGGGAATGGCCTGAATTGCCTCTTTTTGGAAGCGTTGCATATCGGGGAGTTGAATACTTCGTTTTTCCTCATGAGTTTTGCTGTACGTGGCCTTTGTTTCGACTTGCAGGGTCTTGATCACGACTTTGTAAGTTGAAACCTTGGCCTCGGATGTTGCAATAGTTGCGGTGAACAGATTGTTTTCTTTTTCGAACTTGTGTTAATTCCATCTCCTCTCTCTCCCTCCTTCCCTATCTTCGCTCTCCTCTAGCCTCTCCTCTCCCTTTCCTCTCCCCAACCATTCCACTCACCCCTCCTCCGCCTCCCATTCTCCCCTTCCCCTGGCCACCTTCCTTTTCTCTCGCACCCCTCACCTCTACTATTCCAGCAGTCATTACTTCTCTATCTTCTGATGAAGACGGAGCAGAATTCCGTCGAAATGATCAAGAAAACCTCACTCTTCGCACTTGAAATTAAAGTATCCATTTCCTCTGAACCTTTTTCTTTAATTTTCAAACTCTTAATTGGATTGCGGCTAGAGTATGTTTTCATTCAGTTTTCTTCTTCATGTCTATGAATGAATTACAGCCAACAGCTTTAATGGATTCTTTACATATTTATTTCTCGTTCTCTCTCATTTTCACGACACTTTTCATTTATTTTTCATTTTATCGTGCCACTCAAGGTACTCTAACGCCGCTGTTCGGATCCTATTCACTCATTACCTCTTCACTGCAATTTTTGCTGTAGTCATATTCGTTCTTTATTATGTTTTTTGCGGAATCTGCATGCCTCTTAAATTTAAATTACCAATTGTATTCATTGTTTACTTTGTCTGTGGCAGCCGCCTCTAAGGTTCAATGTGTTTTTATGAGCTCGGCGATTACCGATTTAAAAAAAAATGAATTAAAGATTTTGTATTCATTTCAGAATAAACTGAAACGCAAAGTATTATTTTAATTCATCAGAATTACTTCTGCTCTCTTACAGAGCATCGTGCGTTTTGAACTTATCATTAGGCTAGTCAGGGGAAATGTAAGGCTTAAATGAATGGACGCTTTAAATTAATGCGGTGGACTGTTTGGATGTTTATTTCTGGTATATTTTCCTCTTTCATCGAGTTCCGAAAATTATCCCTTGAGTGCCAAAAAAGGGTGGTTTTCGAAAAAAATCTCGTTTTGGAAAACGAGAGAACGTAACCTCCCGCGAAGATGGCATTTCCCCTTTCGTCTAAACCCCCCGGTCTATTTCTTTTTGCTTCCATTACCGTAGAGTTTGCTTTTATTTGATGGGTTACTTATTTCATGCGCTCTATTGCAATATTCTCGGGCCTTTTTTGCCCCCGGCCATTTATTTCCCTCTTGGATATTTATGATTTCCCACTCTTCCGTTTTTCCTCTCCTCCCCTTCGCTTCGTTTACCCCTCTTCACTCCTTACTCTTTCTTTCCTTTCCTCTCCTCCCTTTCGCTTCGCCTACCCCTCTTCATTCCTTACTCTCTCTCCCCTTTCCTCTCCTCCCCTTCGTTCTTTTTTCCTCTTCCGTTCCTCCCACTTTCACCTCAAATCTCCTTCCTTTTTTTTGACCTAAGTCATTTCCCTTTGCAAGAGACGTCAACTATTTCACTTCTCTCAATGAACTTAGTTTTTTCGCCAACCAGACCCTTACACGAAACGCAGTCATGTAGTGAGGCAGGAGAGAGGCCGGGGAAAAAGTAAACTTAAAGGATAAGCCCATTCGCAGAGAAAACAAATTGTGATCCATGGCCTCCGTCCCCTTCCGAGGTCATAAGTGTGTGATCGTATGTTTCCATTTATTAATGTTGATCTCTAATTATATTCTCTATCCTTTCACTATTGCGAAATTTTTAAAGGAGACCTTTAAAACTTTTTCAAATTAAGTTGCTTACGGATCTTTCCGACCGTGAAAATTCTTCTTGAATTTATTTATCTACCGTTTTACATCGGCCAGTTTAAGGCATAAATGGCAAAAAAGTATGCTTATATAGGGCTGTAACATCAAAACAGTGGTAACAAGACTATTTCCGATCAAAATAGTATGTTTTGAACTCAGGTGATAACTTTATTCCCGTTCGAATCATAGTCGCATATTTTCTTTTCCCCCCGAGTATGATCAAATGGGCGCGGTGGTTTTGTAAGCACAGCGCTGGGACTCTAAGGCCAGAGTTTGACACTAGGTAATGCTTCTACTTACACGTAGCTGCACCAACCAAGAAGTATCATTTTTCGATTACTTGGTGAAGAATCCCTGGAAACCGGAAGGAATACGGATCCAAGCAAACTTGATGCAACGATGGCATTGCATGCAGTGAAATAGATATCAGGTGAATTCAGTCCTCTTCTATCAATTCAATATTAGTATTGACTACTCTGAAGTCTAGTACGTGTTAGTTGCCCCAATTATTGCCTTGGTTTCAATTGCTCCCATTTCCATTCTTGCGTATACGATATATACTACTCAAGATAGCCTCCAGTGTCTTGAAACGCTTGTTTTATTTCATCCGCGTACGAATTCGGATTCCTCACCCTCCTTCCCCTCGCTCATGAAAGCGTTCCTTGTTTCGCTAAGCGATGTTTCCTTCCCCCGTCCGTCGTCCCTTTGCTGCGGTTCGGCGTCCGTCAATTGATGTGGATCGGACCGAGGGAGGAGGAAGGGAATACAGCGGAATCAGCCGACTGGGTTTTATCTCGCGAAAACACACTTCTTGCGGACAGAAAACCGACGGGGACCTTTCCAATTTCATTGAATGAATTTAGTCGTTCGGTCGAGGCTGGGAGGAAGGGTCGGGTGGAAGCGCGTAAGGAGGGAGGGCGATCGGTTGGGAAACGTGCAACCAACCTCTAAAGAAAGGCTCGCTATGGGCTGACAGGCTTAGCCCGCACCACGCGGCATTATGTTTGTGACTTGGAAGTTATTTTTCGGGAGCATGCCGTTGAGGGAAGGAGAGTCCTGTGTTAATGTCCGTGAACACGTTGCAAACTCGACAGTAACTACATATAAGTGATGCTGAAGGCTATGGGGCAAGCATTTCTGGAATTTGATATGAGCATCGACGGGAGGTAAACCAAAATCCGTGTTAGTGCACGGGGAAGTTGAAGGCCGGTATCAATAATCCCGAGAAGTGGAACTGGAGCAAGTGAAACCCTTTACTCTACCTGGGCAGCAGTGCAACTTGGAACGGTATAATTTCAAGCAAAATCAAACGAAAAAAAGATCGAGCCAAGAAGGCGTTTTTGAAGGGGAGGCAATTACTAAGTCCAATGAACCAATGCTTGCAATTGAAGAAACAGTTCTTCAAAATGCTCGTATGAATCTAGAGACGTAAAGCATTGAAGGAGTGGACCAGCAAAGAGTTTTTCCTTTACTCACTCATATATTTCTGGGTAGCTTGTTGATGATTCTTCCAATAACTCTGCCTTCTTTTACATTCCATTCTTCAAACGTCTACCTTACTTTAGCCCTTGCATCTACATCAACATAATACCCCGCAAGCTGCCGCAGGGCGTGTGGCGGGGCGTGTTAGATCACTACCCGTAAAAGAGAATGGAACCACAAGCAAAACCCAAACAAATCATGCAAATATACACCCAAGGAGGCGTATATATTCATTCTAAAGCTTTTTAAACCTACCCGCATGCGAATACATATCCTATCAATTAACATAAACATGGACCTACAAATATACCTTCAGTCTATGCAACGTTTAAACTGTGTTTTAAACTTCCAGGGCCTGGGCTTTGCTGGCTTTGATGCTACGGAGCCGAAGATCTATTCCTATGCTGGTCAGTGTAATGTCGCTCTCGCGTTCCCCGGGTGGGGTACTTGGGCTTTTAAACTCATTTGTTCTGGACCTTTCTAAAAGTCTCAGTCTCGCTTGTTTTCTTTGCATCCCAATTGGCTCCTGGCCCAATTCCTCCGAAAAAGGCCTGCCACACCCGTCTTCTTCGAGTACAACATTATACACTTTATTAGGTGTAAATGATGACCCGAATCTGCGGACAGCAGACGGGAAAAGGGAGGGTGTAGGAAAGAGGGAGGGGAGAGAAAGAGAGGGAGGGAAGTTTGGGAGTGATCGGCGGCGGGGGTGGGGGATGAGGGGAAGGAGAGGGTTGCTGTCTCCCCAGTGAGCAATTCTCAGACCGAAGTCCGAGCCAGCTCCTTGGAGCCAAATGCACATCGCCTCGAGGGCTTTAACAACGGTGCGCCTGAGAGGAAAGGGATGCAGCAATTGAAACAATCACTAAAGGAAAAATTGTCGTGATAGGCACGCCGAGGAACTGAAAGGCTAATGCAGAAGAATAGTTTTACGATGCACGGTGAATGAGGATGTAGAGGCGTGTGATGCAGTGCCCGACGTACATGGAGGGAAAGAGTTTGCAGTTTAATTGGTAAATTACGTATATTTCGGGGACTACACGAGGGAGTAACTTGGAATAGGATGGAAATGTTACGTTGAGAGGTGCGGTGAAGGAGTGATGCAGATGGGATATGTTTTACACTTGAGTCTATTGCGAGGCATACGTGGATTCATGGATGACGGAGGATGCAGTTAAGTGTTTAGTGGTAATGAAATGAAAACTTCGTTGCAATTTTCCACAGTTAAAACTTTATTGCCGACCATGGTTTCGATACACTGTATCATCTTCAGGTAAGATGAAGATGATACAGTGTATCGAAACCATGGTCGGCAATAAAGTTTTAACTGTGGAAAATTGCAACGAAGTTTTCATTATGTCTCGATTCCACAATATCACGCCTGACTCTTCACTTTTCATACGTGTTTAGTGGTTTTCAATATGTTTGATGAGTACCCTCAAACATATCTTCAAAGACCTCTTCCCCATTCTGACAAGCCACAATAAAACGGCAAATATATAACATAAATGTAATGCGTTTCCGTCGTTACCCTTTGTCACTTTTATCCAACATATTGAAATCCACTAAGTCCTTAACTAAATCCTCCGTCACCCACGAATCCACAATGATAGGTTGAAATAGACGCAAATATAAAACATGGACCATCTCCAACGCTCCTTCACTCCCACGCAGGGAATGAATCGCCATGGGGCCACTCCTATTCGATTAGAGGCACAACTACATCACTTTCAATCATCATCGGCTTATGGCATTTTCGGTGATCTAAAACTATTTCATCCCAATTTTCAGGATGAAAACATCGCCAAAAAAGGTTTCCAATTCTGAGTGTGTCAACGGACGAGACTGAAACAGGGATGCCTGTCTGCTTAAAACATAATATCCCGAGAGACCCTGGCGTAACCATGCATGTCGGATCATTATTGTCATAGGCGCGAAGTGGATATAGAAGAGCAGTGCAACTGTTGAGACAAGTTCCGCGAATAATCTTCGCCTTTTTTTTATCTTTTCCACTCCTTTCGAATTCCCTCTGAGTTGACGTAAGACGGTGGGAAGGAGGGTGGGGACCGATTGACAAGCCCGTGAGGCTGAGAAATAATGAAAGCCCTTCGTTTTAGGTCAGGTACCTAACACTTTATTTGAGGAGGGAATTTACGGCTCAGCCGATTATCGCCGACGAGATCCAGCTTTCCTTGACGTTAATAAATGATTCTCTCTCCTCAGCTCTCGACTGCTGGCTGACTTCAGTGCCCTTAGCCTCTTTCTGATGAGAAAATGAATCCCGATGCACCTTTTAAAGCGACGGAACTAAATTTTCCGAGCACCGCGAGCGTATAACTCGGTCTGCGGAAATTGCCATCCACGTCGATGTCACGGAAGGCGTTGAGCACGATGGATAGAGATCTGAGGGGTGGCCCAGGTTTGGATCCCTAAAGACGTCTCCAGGGGCACTCAGCCTCAACCAGGCAGTGTAATTTCTCGAGTAATAGGTCTTAATGGGGAAGACTGATGAGTTATAAAAGAGTTGCCCCTTACATTGATAACCTGTCAATTTGTGAATTTGACAGACGCTGAATATGGCTTTTTACTGGTAAGATGTACATGGACACCATCAGATATCTTCGCGTTGAATGCGGCCGTTGGTTATAAAAAGGTCTTTTCTTTATTGAAACCCTTACAAAGAAATCGTCATTCATATAAAGCGTCCATGTCTTTGAATTATATGTGGAATTAGTGAGTGGAATTACACTATGGAGAATAATCATGTTAAAAATTAGCAAATATTATTGATCTACACCTACATAATACCCCGCAAGCCGCCGCAAGGGCGTGTGGCGGTAGGTGTTCAGTATCACCACCCGTAAAAGAGAATTAAATCACATGCAAAATCAACATATTTATGCAAACCCTCACTCTCACAGGCGTATATATTCATGCAAAAACCTTATGAACCATTATGAATTAATACACTTGGATTTGTACATGGATATCGTCGTCACCATTAATTGAAAAGTATTTGCAGTGTGTCATTTACTTGGTCACGACGTGTTGCTGTGCGCTCTCATGGAACGAACGCAGCGACGTGCAGAGTGACACCATATTATGCATTAGAGCTCCACGTAAATGAGAAACACCGCATTTATATGAATGAATATGCTATACTCGATAATAGTTGTATTATGTAATAAAATTACTCAAATATAATCGTGGTTTTTAACTGAACGCTTTCTTTATTCAAGGTTTGTGGCACCGTCTCGTTCGACCAGGCTGAAATAGGTCCAATGCAGTCATTTTCTCAGCATTTTGAGGACCACTCCAACATTTCCATTAACATATGCCCTTGGTATTTCAGAAAAAGAGATCACAAAAAGGAGCCGTCGTCGGAAATTGGAGGAGTTTTTACATACTATACACTTAGTTGAAAATTTCCAGAGGCAAATTGTCAGATTTTTATTGCTCTCTTCCGTATTTTCAACCAAATTTTTGTAATACTCAACTTCGTTTTTTGCGGTCTTATTTTAGAACTACTTTCTCCTTGGGTGTTTTTTTGCGATCACAATCCCAGGGCCTGTCGAGTTTTGCCCTCACCTCCCAAACCAACTTTTATGTTGATTATTGTGATTTCATTTTCTCAGAAATACTATAACCCTCAATTTCACTCGACCGTCAAGTATAAAGCTATTCTCTTCCTTCTCAACTCCGCTTACGTAACATTCTCCCATTTATTATCTCCTTCAGCGTCCCACTACCTAACATTGTGCCTTCTTCCATCTTCCTCATCTTCAGCCTTCGGATTTCACCCATCGAACTCATCTCTATTCCCACCTCATTTATAACGAAGTCCTTTGTCTCATTCTCTGTCCAAATCGCTTTCATTTCTCAAGAGCTTCTCGTCACACCATGATGTCCTCATCTCCAAATCCACTTACGACTGCTATTGGATTCAGAAACATTTTATCATTTATGATATTTTGCCTCAAGACAATTATTACCATACGGAATAACCAAGGAAATTTGGGACGTTAGTTTCGTTAATGGACCGGAAACCCTTTCATGATTAGAATCTTTAGATGCAACATAAATATTTTTAAAATCATCAATTTTTAACGTAAAAACAGTCAATTTTTATGAATAACCTAGAATAATATAGGTGGCAAAATTACACTCGTAACACTGTTATTTCTCCCATACCTTCGTGCATAATAATTGAAGGGTAACCTAATAAGTAGAAGGCTCAGTTCAGGCTGGAGTGTCAGGGTTCGGCACAAGGTGAGCCCTTTGGGCGCTCTCTCTTTCCCCGTGTTTTTTTGTGAACCTCCTCTGGGGACCGCCGGCAGTTGAGGGAATTAGCACTCACTTATTCATTTTATGTAATTCCTATCATTTAATTGTTATCTCTGCATTCAGTAGTTAAAAAGTGATCGTAAATTATATCGATATATATTAAATCAATTACACCTTCAGAAACAACGTTGTTTCAACTAATAAATTAGCATAGCAAATACTTAATTGATATATTTTAAGACGGAAAACGCTTTATTGTATGAAAAGCATTTACAAGGTTAAAATAATATGTATGCAAGATTCCTAACGCTCAATAACAAATCTCTAAATGACACAAATTTCAGAATTCCTTCCACAAAAGTACCCTGGTGTACATTAAAGTAATAACCCGTCCTGTAAAATGAAATGGGGAACACATGAGCGATCTTACACTGACCAAGCAGGGAATAGTACATCTGCTCCGTAGTATCAAAGCACACAAGGCACCTGCTCCGGAAGAAATACCTGCTAGAATATTAAAGGAATTAGCTGACGACATTGCCCCATTTTTACATATTGTTTTCCTAAAATCGATAGAAGAAGACTCAGTGCCTCGCGACTGGAAGCTAGCCCATATAACTCCCATCTATAAAGGCGGCGATTGGGATAAACCAACCAATTACCGACCCATTTCTTTAACATCGATCTCTTGTAAAATATTGGAACACATTATTGTCACTAACATTATGAGATTTCTTGATAGTAGGAAAATACTAATCCACAACCAGCACGGATTTAGGAAAAGCAGATCTTGCGAAACACAACTTGGTCTCTTCATTCACGATATACTTAGATCGGGAGAAAACAACACACAAGTCGATGCAGTATTCCTGGATTTCAAAAAAGCCTTCGACAAAGTCCCACACAATAAATTGTTACATAAACTTAAATACTATGGGATCAATGAGAAAATAATTAATTGGATTAGAGACTTCTTGTCAAACCGCAAACAAATAGTAGTCATAGATGGGTTGTGCTCAACGGAGAGAGATGTAACTTCGGGCGTCCCCCAGGGAAGTGTAATAGGGCCTCTTCTGTTCTTAATATACATAAATGACTTAAGCACACACGTTAGTAGCAATCTAAGGTTATTTGCTGACGACACGGTGGTATACAGGGAAATAAGGAGCCAACTAGATCGCGAGCTACTCTCTAGAGACTTAGACAATATCTCGGAATGGTGCAATAAATGGGGATTAACACTTAATATAGATAAATGCGCAGTTTTGAAATTTTGGAATAAAGGAAGCGAGGAACAGGATATAAACTACAAAATAGAGGGTTCAGTATTGACTACGGAAAATCAAGTTAAATATTTGGGGGTTGTTCTAACACCACACCTTTCATGGGGAGCATTTATCAGGACAATATGCGGATCAGCCTTAAAGAAACTTGGCTTCATAAAACGGGTGGTGGGGAAATGTAATGAAAAAGTTAAAGAGAGGTGTTATTTTGCTCTAGTTAGACCTCATTTGGAATATGCCGCAAGTATTTGGGATCCGTGGGAGAAAATTTGGCAAAAAGAATTAGATAAAGTCCAGAGAAAATCCGCTAGATTCGTTAAAAATTGTTATGATAAAAACACAAGTGTGACAGGTCTCTTAGGGGATTTAGGCTGGGAACCACTTGAAGTGCGGAGAGAACAAGCGAGGCTTAGACTTTTAGAAAGGTTCAGAACAAACGAGTTTAACTATGACACTGGAGGAATTATAATGGCCCCACACTACTTAGGTAGATCAGACCACAAAGATAAACTAAGGGAGATAGATTCCAAGACAGATAGGTACAAATACTCATTCTTTCCCCGAACAATCAGTAATCATAATAGCAAGAAACCGAAGTCACTTTAGAAATATTAAAAACGTTGAATTTACAAGTCGGAACAAAATTAAACACTATAGAGATGTTAGGTATACTTTCAGGTGCATGTGTATGTTAGTTGGTAGTTTGAGTGTTTGCATGTGTGTGGGGTGTAAGTGTTCATGCATGAATGTATGCCATGTTTTTTTATATATATATGATTTTGTGGTTATTGCATGCGGTTTTTTTTCTTTTTCTTTTCTAAATTACGGGTGGTGTCCTAGCACCCCCCGCCACTCGCCCTTGCGGCGGCTTGCGGGGTATTAAGTAGATGTAGATGTAGATGTAGAAATGAACCTCTTAAGAAATCGCTAACAATAACTGTCTTGGATTTAATAGTTTATAAACTCCCAATGCTTCGGAAACGCGGGAGGTGGTGGCATGGTTCGTTCTTTTGTGTTTTTTTATATAGGAAAGTGCTAAATTATGAAAAACGAAGAATGTAGTTCGGAGAATTCATTCCGAAATTTTAAAAAGCCAAAAGAAAATTTGTGGAAGAGAAGGCATATTATGCCTTTTGGAAAGCGTTGCGACATTTTATCAGATTCAAAGAAAAGTAGTGTCTAAGAAAAGGATTTGAATAAACAATTCGACGAAGTAGCATAGGTTTTACTAAATATTTTCCGTTTTTTTCAATTTTTAAAACTGGGGTGGAGCAATGCAGGGCATTGTTAGACATGAAATGTAATTACAACGTTTATACGTTACAGTAAAAGAATGAAGTCGCGACTATTGCCTTTATTATAAAAGAGTAATGCTTGAGCGTTTAAAGGCACACCTCATGGTGCGTTCTAAATTCTGGCCGTGACCGTATGGTTGGGAGAGGTTTTTTAAGTTCTTAAAAAAAACAATGAGGCATGTTTGTGCGTGGCAGCATTCAATAAAGGTCATTATTGCGGATATTCGATGTGTCGATATTCATAAACATAAGAAATGAATCACAAGACCTGGTTCTTTGACGCATATATTTATTGAAATCCACCTTGCTTGGACTATGATAAGTTCATCACAAAGTCGTGGTAACTTGATAGCCGACATAAGGTCGATTCAATAAGTTCAAATTCCGAGAAAAAAATGAAATTTTTTCATTACTTACATGAATAGTTGATATGAAATCACACTGAAAGTCACCAATTATTTTAGAATAGAGGAATGCAGCAAAAAAACGGAACATTTTTAATACAGGGTGTCTTCCAAAAATAAGTAAAACGATTTTTCCGGGCAAAGCGGGCGACTGCAGTTGGATGATTGGTGGCGGGAAAAATGGCGAGAGATCTTGGAAAAGCAACGCGACCCGCGTCAGTTGTCTCCGGGCCGTTACAGTCTGAGGATCGCTGCTAGACATAAACCGTGTTTGAGGGTCACGTCACAAATTCACGGTGCCACTTTGATAGGAGCAATGATATGAGATTAATGTGCATTAAGCTTGGAAAATTGGGTTCGGAGACTATGACCACTGTTAAGGATGCTTATGGAGATGGAGAAATGTTCCAAGTGATGGTTTTCTACTTGATCTGGATGTTGTGGGAAGTTAACGGGTGGGTTGACGATGAGGAAAGCCCTGGACATCCATCAACAACACAGCGTGATGAAAATTGGCAAAAAGTGAGACACATGCACATATCTTGTCAGGATGTTAGCAGAAGAGTGCCATATTCGCAAACTGCAGTGCATTGCATTCTTACAGAAGATTTAGCTATGAGAAAGTTATGCCAAGATGGTCCAAAGGTGCCGTCAGAAGGTTGCTCGTGTGGCAATCAAGCGTTTGGACCACGGTGAAAGTGACCCGAATTTTTTAGAATAGGTGGTTACTGGTGACGAGAAATGAGTCTTGGGCAAGACGTCATACAGCCCCTTGGAATCCTATTTTGGACCATTGAATGATGTCTCAGAGGCCATGACGAGGGGCCTGAATGAGGGTCCTTTTGATGCCCTACAGGAAGCATACCACAACTGGCGGAGGCACTGGCATTGTTGAGTCGATACATCATTAGCCTGCTCTTATGAAGAATTTTAGCAATTCGTCCTTTGATCTGCAACAAATGTTTCCTCCAGATTTATTCTACTTATTTTTGGGACAGACCTTGTATGGTCTGGAAATGGAAGTGCACCGATGAAGACGTAACTTTTAAATGCGTGCATTCCCTTAACCTTGTTCCAATTCGGGGTACCAACGTCAAAAGAGCCTCTTTGACAGAAACCACAGGGAGCACCCACTATTTTTTTTCAATATCCCAAACATTTGCGAAATTTCCACGTTGAATAATGATGCCTGGAGGAAAGAGGTGGACCCGGTCAACACAGACGAAAACACATCGTGGAGACATTTCATCTGGGGGATGATCGAAAAACGAGGTGCACAAATACATCTTATTTTTGTTTCATATTTTACACTCCGAGGAGGAGTGCACTGCGAGGAACAGGGCAAACAGACCGGGGGAATTTATCAAGCTTTGATTCCAATATCCGCCCATACACGGGGAGGACATTCATCCCCGAAGGCGAGAGCTTGGGCGGCTTCAATCCGGATAATCTGCGCGAGTCACGGGTGAACGGCCCGCGGCCGGCCCGATTCGACCGTCAATCCTCCGTATCAGTGCCCCCACCACACCTTGGCGATTTTCCCCGTCACTCACTCCGTCTGGGCTCAAAAGATCCGTTGACAACGCGGGAATATTAAAGGATTTGTGGGAGGGAAATGTGATCTTTCTCCCTCTCTCTCTCTCGCGAGCAAGATTTCGACGTCCCGTTTGAACGTCCCGTGGAACTTTTAACGTCATCAACAACGCCGCTCTCGACGTCCCATTCATCTTTTACATGGAGACGCCTAAGGGGAAAACGTGTCTCAATTCAATTTGTTTCTTGAAATGCAAGTCAATGTTTACGTTGAACTAAGCTGTTATAATAATAAAAAAACTCGAAAATTCTAGTTTTATTCTTCATTCCTTACTGGCGATGATGCTTCGTCCAGTTTCGGTTTCTATAAAAATGATGCGCTAAATGGAGAGCAATCGGGAAAACATATCTATTTGATGTTGAAATTCTTCGAATGTTATCCGAGAAGTATTTATCGAAAATGGGTCGGTATTGATTGCTGTGCAGGAATTCTTATTTCCCTAGACACAAAGAAGAGAGCAGTAGAACTTCATTGTTATTTAAACATGAAGTAGTTGAATTTTCTTTTCGAACAGCTCCTATCCGCGGCGAGAAGGAAAATACTGATAATTGCTAGTAGACGCTCTACAAGGAAATTTATTGGTACCTGTACGTAATTCCTTTAAACGAATCATAATTGAATTGAAAGGGCATATTTTTTAAAAATGAAAATGATTGAAGAAACGGGAGAATAGTCAGGAGGCAATTTAGCAAGCGTAAAGTTCAAAGGGGAAAGTAAATTAAATTTTCATTCATTAAATTTCATAAAATAGTGCAATAAATTGTTGAGAAAATTTGCCTCAATAACTGAATTTACAATGCTTTAAAATGTGGAAATAAATATCTTCAAAAATCAATTGGCATTGGGTTACGATATCAAGTGTGCTACACATGCGATATAATACTCAGTAATGACAATTAAAACCATGGCAGTAAATTTCCTATTAAAACTAGTTTTAAAAATATTAATTTCCAATCTGTAATTATATTACCAAGTGGGTATTTTACGACACCTGTAAATTTTAGCGTGCATTAATTACAGCCCGAAAGAAACACAGAAAATGACTTCAACGCTCGGAGAAGATTTAATTTGCTTTTCCAATTATTTAAAGCAGAAAGATCTAATTTCAGGTATATTGAATTGCATCTAAACTAATATTAATCACGTATTACATATGTTTTGTATAAAATGTTTGACTGCACGCGCCTTATTGCCATAATTAATATCAATATGACAATCTTATATGCTCTAAAGACTTACAAAGTTTCACATACGAACCGCTATAAGATAAGTAGAACATACTTAATCTCTAAACGCGGAAAGGAAATAAAAATAAATATCAAGCGATGTGAATTTGGAGTAAAATGTTATTATTATTGATTTTAACATATACTATGAACCATTTAAAAAAATTAATGGCAAAAATTTAATACTCTCTGCTGCCATAATAAGATAAAGGAAATTACATTTTATTTTCTATCTTCAGAAAATCATTGTAGCTGTAGTTCAAGGACGGCATCGTCTGATCCAACTCAAGGGTATATATTTAACATGTTGAAAGTTCCTATACGTTACACCAATCCACGGGAGCTAGAGGGAATTCATTGTCATTTATGCCGTTGAAGTAAAAGTGTAAAAATGTGACCAATGAAAACTTCGAGGATAAAACGACATTTTAAATCTATCCTGTTTACAATAAATCTCCCTGATTTTACTTTGGAGATCTAATCTACTATAGTAAGTCGGGGACTGTAATATGTATTTAACATCCTTCGATGAACGACCTGCCTCAAATTAAAGCAGTAAATTTAGCCTGTATTTCAATTTTTGGTCCAATATTGGCTCCTATTCTAATCCTTCCATTAATGTCGTGACACTACTACCTTGTTCAAAAGAACTTTTCACGAAACTAGCGGCTCTACGTTGCACTCGATCAAGTTCCAAAACTAAGTCTACCTCATGAGGATCCCATACACCCGCAGAATACACTAGGTGGGACCTAAATAACCGAAAATAACAATGCTCTTTAACCCTCTCATTTCTTTTCGAAAGTATCCTTTTTAATGAATCCTAACTTTTCATTTGCTCTTCCGCAAATTTCACACATTTGTTTTCCGCATAACTCAATGGGATACGATGGGTTCACCAAGAGTCATCTCAAACACTGACCGCTTCGTCTCCAGTAAACTGCAATTGTCCAGCGCATTCTGCGACGAGCCACAGCGCATTGAGCGGAAATGAGTGAGGATGTCGGAAGGGGAGAGGCAAGTCGTTTGGCGGTGGGCCTCCTCCCTTTTATTTCTGGTGGAAGACACGATGGTTAAAAAGTAGACGCGATCGAGCGAGAGAGTTGGAGGCGATTCAAGAGGGAAAGGGAACGACTCCGAGCAATTGCGGAACTGAGAGGAAGAAGGGAAGAGAGATAGACGCGAAGATACAGAATCCCATCTCTCACAGGAGGAAATGGAATTCTTCATCTTCTTTTAATCGAAACGGAATTCATAAGGGAATCCTCGTTAACTCGAGAGCTTATGGTACGCTTCTTAACACAGCTCATCCCACCCCTTCAGTCTCAACCTCCCCCTCCACCCTAGGTCCCTCTCTCCCGCCCTTCGTATCTCAACGAAGCTTTCTTTAAGAAAACTAGCCGAAAAATGGCTACGCGGGTCTTTTAATATCCACGGAAAATTAAAACTTTTCCACGCCCAAGATTTCCACATCATTCCTTCCCGTCTTAATTCCCCCCCCCCCAGACAGTTCCTCTCCGCTCCCCCGCCCCCTCACTCCCATCGACACTCTCCTCCCCTGAGTACTCGGATTATCGAAACCGAATTAAAAACCCTTACCCCTACCCCGCCCATGAAAATATCTCTTTCGCGTACACAGCCGGGTTTTCTCCTCATTACATGATTAGCTTTCTTTCACTGAAAGAAATTTGTCTAAATAATGCTCATCCACCTTCATTTTACATGATGGTATTTCCAAAAGATTGTCATACCATGATCTTATAATTCTATTTTAAAAGTTTTCTTGTATGCGTAAGCATTTTCATTGCTACGAAGATGAGTCAAATGAATGCCTCAAACTACGCACAATTTCGAAACGTCGTATTGGAGCCAATTTTCGTTTCGCGGAGTAATAGCATTGGTTTTATGAGTGGCCTACAGCTAGCAGCATTGTGACAGAAGGCCACAATAGGGTAAACATGGTCTTTTCAACTTGCACAATAGAGGATCGGAGTTCTCTCATTCGTTTATTCAGTGGAGTAAAGGGGGAGGGGGGTGGAAGATATCTAATTCATCGACGAATGAAAGTGCAGGATGGTCATTAGTATATTTCACTTGACCAATGACGCCTGGACAAGAATTTCTTTAAGCGATAAGCGAATTCAAAAGGAAAAGGTAGCGGAAAAATTGAAAGAGAATCCAAAAGCATTTTGGTCTGCATCATAGAAGTTCAGGTAAATGATTCAACTGTCAATTCACTCAAAAATGATAAAGGGGCGAAAGAGTAACCAGCAGTTTGGAAAAGGCTAACTTATTAAATTCCTTCTTTCCAAGCGTCTTCACTAATGTCTCACCAAATGCCTCCGATAGTTTACCAAATGCCCGCCGCGTCGGTCAAACGATGCCCAAAATTGGAATCTCATGCAATGGCATAGAAAGTTTGCTCAAACATGTTAAGCCTAAATGATCCTCCGGGCCCGATCGCTAACTCAAGGATCTAGCTTTGGAAATTGCGTCGTATCCAGAAATAATATCTAAGAAGTCGCTGGTAGATCAAAAGTTTCTCAGAGATTAAAAAAACGTAACACCAACGCTCACGTAACCCCAACATTTGAAAACGGAGACACGTAGGAACTGAGTGATTACCGACCTATTTCCCTCACATCCATTTCGGTCAAGGTTATGGAATATATAGTGGCTGGTTCGATCGTGAGACACCTCGATAATTAGGAGTTATTTATGAAAAATCAGCACGGTTTCCAAAGAGGATGACCTTGCGGGACACAACTTGCGCTTTTTGTCCATGGTATTCTTATTTCCGGGGAGAGCAATGTTCGAGGGGACGCAATTTTTCTAGATTTTAAAAAAACCTTAGAGTAACTCGTAGTAAACTACTCGCAAAGCTGGAAGCATATGGCATAGATACAAATATCCAGGGCTGGATTAGAGAGTTTTTGAATGGCCTGGTACATAGAGTAGCGATAGATGGAGTTCGCTCAAAGGTAGTAGAAGTTACTTCTGGTGTTCCCCAGGGAAGTGTTATCGGGCCTTTGTTATTCCTACTTTACGTTAACGACAATGAATCCGTAGTCAATAGAAATATACGTTTATTTGCCGACGATGCAGTGGTTTACCGCGATATCCGTGATCCTGAAGACACAGCGGCTTTAACGGATGACCTTAATAAACTCGATGGTTTCAGGCTTCACTTTGTGGAAATCCATTCTAATAAATCAAAAGAGAGATGGTACTTTTTTTCACTCTTTCTTCCACTCATATTCTGGAACTCACTGAATCTATGTACCTGATGATGTCGCCTATGCGACGAAACCGGTCCACTTAAAAATAAAGTGTGGAAAGAAGTACCATATCTCTTTTGATTTATTAGATGACCTTAAGGCTATGCAACACTGGTAGGACACTTAGGAATTTGAATTGAACTTAAAAAAGTTCGCATTTATAAATTTTTGAAAAAAAGAGCAACTCCCACCCGAACACCTACTGCATTGGGAACACCGAAATGGAATGTTGTAATGAAGCAGAATGTTGTAATGAAATGGAATGTTGTAATGAAGTAGAATGTTGTAATGAAGTAGAATGTTGTAATGAAATAGAATGTTGTAATGAAGTAGAATGTTGTAATGAAATAGAATGTTGTAATGAAATAGAATGTTGTAATGAAATAGAATGTTGTAATGAAATAGAATGTTGTAATGAAATAGAATGTTGTAATGAAATAGAATGTTGTAATGAAATAGAATGTTGTAATGAAATAGAATGTTGTAATGAAATAGAATGTTGTAATGAAATAGAATGTTGTAATGAAATAGAATGTTGTAATGAAATAGAATGTTGTAATGAAATAGAATGTTGTAATGAAATAGAATGTTGTAATGAAATATAATGTTGTAATGAAATGGAATGTCTATTAAACACCTATGCATTACCATCACTCACGATCTCTCCTGGATGAAACACATACAAGGAATATGTGGACAAGCTAAGAAAAAAATAGGATTTATTAGAAGAGTACTAGGTAAATGTGAAGAAAAAGTCAAAGAGGAATGTTATATTTCGCTGGTTAGATCTCATTTAGAATATGCTGTAAATATATAATGGGATCCTCCCGAGGTTGGATTGGTTGCCGAATTGGATCGCGTGCAGCGTGGATATGAGTTATATTTGTAAAACATTGTTATGATAGAAACGCGGAAATATTTCGGTTGTACGCCAAGAGGATTACATGTGAAAATTATTCTTGTCTTAGTGAGAAGCTTTAGAAGTCAAGGAAATATGACATAAAAAATATTTAAATGTTAATATTTTCATTCAACTCACACTAGTTCAATTTTCGTTCCTACTGTGACATTTGTTGCAAGTTCTTGCACATAACTAGATTTTTGGGAACCGCTTTCACATATCCCTTAGCATTTGAGAGCCATCGTCACTGCGTATTGTGAATCCGGGGATTGATTAGTAGGATCTCTCCAAATTATTCTGCCCACTGTCTGTCTTTTCATTCGTTCATATGCATTTTCAATTGCCTGTCTCTTATCACTTATCGTAAGCTTTATTTTGTAATTAATTCTTTTCCTCCATAAGTACATCAATTATACTTTTCAGTCAACACAGGTATACATATCTTTCATTGATCTTTAAAATGGATAAATGCATTGAAAACTAAATTTTCAGCAATTAGAAAATTTATTCATTGATTATTCAGACAATTTTGTTTAAGAAAGAATGCGAATAAATTGACCATTAATGCGAATACTTCTCAACATCCAACCAACATTTTCTGACTGATCATGACTGAGTTGAATAATGCTTCGATGTGGCTTTCCAATTGCCACTACATTGCTTTCGAAAAATTAACGTATATAGTTTGCCTGAAACGCAAAATACACGGCCCATATACGTTGGGTTAAAATTAACTAGGAATTTCGTTCTCTTGAAGGATTTTATGATACACATATAGCTGCGATTTTTAAGACTAAGTTTGGAAGCGATATCATATACGAGGGTCATCCGGAAAGTAGTACCCGTTCGTGCCGCATGAAGTGCTGACGACGCGAGTAGCCGCTGGACGAGGTCAGATAGCTTCAGTGGCTTGTCTGCCTTCTCTGAGCCAAGTTGCGTGACGCTAGCATTGCCTGTGTTGTTTCTGTGATAGTTTACAATGTTTAAAAAAATTGAGAACGCCGCCAGTTGTGAAGTGAGGGCAGTGATTAAATTCCTCAATGCAAGAAACGTTCGCCCATGTGATATTCATCGCCAATTAAAGGAGGTGTATGGAGACAATGTAATGGACGAGTCGTCTGTTCGGCGGTGGTGTCGCAACTTCAACATGGGGAGGGGGAACACACACGACGATGAGCGTTCGGAGAGACCGTCTGTCATTACAGACCAACTGGTGAGCTCAGTTGACGAATTCGTGAGGAACGATCGGCGCGTCACAATTGATGACATCTGTGAGCATTTTCCCAATGTTTCTCGAACAATTGTTCATGAAATTGTTAAACACCATCTGCATTATGCAAAAATTTGTGCAAGATGGGTCCCTCGCGTATCTCAATGAGCTGGCGGCGAAGGACTATGCAGCAGGAATACAGAAACTTGTCACACGTTATGACAAATGCCTTAATTTGCTTGGAGATTATGTTGAGAAGTAGTTTAAAGTATCCTCTTTCAAATAAAATTTTTTATGTTTGTTAATATTTACTTTTGTGTCTTTATTTCACGAACGAGTACTACTTTCCGGATGACCCTCGTATTTCTTGGCTAGAAGGCCAGAAGCAGCACAAAGTAAGTTTCGGTGAAAGGCCTACGCAATCAATGTACCCAAAAGTGAGTAGTGCCCAATATTAATAAGGGAAACTCTGACTCTTACTATAAATGTGTTCTGAGAGAAGAACTATAATCTAATAATAAAGATATTTAAAGTCAGCAGTACAATATGCTTCATTTTGTGATTTGGAATAAAATTGGTAAAAGAAAAGTGATTTTTATGTATCCATAGACGAACCCTCGTAAATTAAATCTTAGCCTCAGAACGCATTCGTTTATTTTCGTGAAAATGTATGCAAGTGGAAGGTACCTCATGGATTTCAAATTAACACACGATTTATTTGAATAATTATCACAAAGCATAGCTCAACGGAGAGCTTTCTGTTTTAGTTCACACCTTAGGGAGAAAATGCATTATACCAAATTGAATATTCTGAGGGCTGGTGAATATCGTACATTATAATGGACGTTTCAACATGTTATCATTGACATCGTCAATGATAACATTTCTTCCCTGGATATTAAACTATTAATAATTAAATATTCAGTGAAAAGGTGTTATTATTTGTTCATTATTATACACCATACCACTTCCATGAGATAAGTCGAACCACCGCCACCACGTTAATCACTCTTCCTTTGAGGGCAGGCAATGCACAGTTCAACACTCCCTCTCCCCATTTTTCTCCTCCATTAAGTCAACATCTCTTCATAATCACTCCAATGGTCACGTCCTTAAAGTACATGGTAACCTCCACAGTCCTCATTCCACACAAACCGATTTCCAATACTCATAAAACCGTATTCTAATGCATGAAGCACTGCAAGTTCTAAAGAGAAGACAATGACACGCGAGTCAAGAATTGCTTCGAAATCTACATCGTCCATGGAACTTCAAGCAAGGGGTGAACAGACGTGGAGAGAAACCCGTCTCCGAGGGGGAGGAGGCAAGGGAGACCACCCTCCCTGGAACCCCTTTGCACTTGGGGAAGATGCTGCTTGAAAGCGCCCGGGAGCTTCTAATGGCTCTGCGCGGCAAACTACTAGGGACGTCAATACGTTTTCACACTAAGCAAACCTATCATTTATCCGTTCATTTGTGGGTGTTTCTGGAATATTTAATTATCATTTTATACCCATGTGTATACTGTAGTGGGTCTCGGTATTCCAGGGGTAGAGCGTTGGACTACTGACCGGAGGGCCCGGGTTCGATTCCCGGGCAAGGCACTCTGGGCTCCTGCAGCTTCAACCAAGCTAAATGATTTTTCGGGCACCAGATCTTCCTGGTAAACCATAACAGGGAAAGGAACTGCCCCCCCCCCCTGATGCGTGAGTCTCACACGCCGTCGGGCTTAGTACGAGGTGAACTCTGCCATCACCTACCAAACCAACCTTCGGGTTGATTACTGTTTATTTTGTTTACTGTTTACAAATATGAATTTATTATATAAAGTTGCGACGGAGGCCTGCACTTTTTTATGAGGATTTCTGCGTGAGAAATATTTTGGTGTCATATTTTTTACAGTTTGAGATAAGATAGCATTAGCTGTTACATTAAGGTGTACATGCTATGTCTGAAAACCTTTTTTTGTGCGTAAAAAGGTATGATTTGTTCCATTTAAATGGGAACTTGGAACCAGATTTCGCATATTGCGGCAGCAAAAACCTAATAAATGCTATGGTTAGATGAAAAACGGAATAGCTGATACTATAAAAGGAAAAACTTAAATCTAATTGCACATGTTTACCGTCATTGTACGATGGTCTGTTAGTCGTAGCATACTCTACCGACTTAAAACATACTTAATTCCATCTTTACTTCACGCCTGTTACACTAGCTGAAATATATATTCTGTTTAAACTGATGATTTACATATTAGTGCTAAAAGGTTTGCGGTGGTTTGTACGCAGAGATGACTGAATGCATGCATTAATCATTAAGACATAACATTCCAGGTACTTAGTATACATTTCCAAATAAAAATCCCTGCTTGCCGGCTCCGTGCCGGTAAGCTGGGATTTTATTCTGAACCAAGTCCACCCCCTCTTGTGTTCATGCGACACCTATAACAGATGCATTCGTGAGTGCAAAGAAATTATCCCCCAACAAAGGTTTCCAGTTGCATAATATTGGCGGTGCGATTGTTCATTTAATTGCCAAGGTTTCTTACTATGTTTCACTTTGTACCTGGAATGACGAGTCGCTAAATGCTTATTATTCACAACGTGTACATTAATGTATTCGAAGGTTAAATTATAACGGTTTGAAGCGCTTGTCTCATCTGAAAAGAGAATATCTTGCTAAATTATGAGTGAACTATAGTTAGTGCTTACGAGAAAAAAGGCACGAATTTCTTTACAGTCACTCCAACGTATTATTACGTGTCTCCGGTATACATCATGCAGAAAACAAGGATATACCATTCGCAGTGGATGAAGGGTTAACTGCCAAAGGCAAGCAGATGACTTTGTATGAAAGACCGACGGGAGACCGGCATAATCGTGATCGAACACTCGCCTTTCAGGAGAGTAAACGAGGCCATTGCCAAAGTTATCAACTTTTGTGAATTTTGTTTCTCATGCAGAGTAGACATTTTTCCTTTACAAAGCTAATTTAATAATCGAAGAAATGGTTTAGATTCTTATGTGTGTAACACGAGGCTAAAAGAGATATTTCGCAATCAAAGGATAAAATCAAGACAATTAGCTAAAATTCTAAGGAAAAGGATGAAAAATTGTACATTCAATGAGTATTTATGCGTAATACGAATATTTCTGCCTCGTATTAATATTTTTTAACATTAAAAAAAATCTTGTCATTATCTTAATTTTCCTAATTTTTTTATATATTTTAAAACGCACAGAAAAGAAATATTTCTCAATTAATTATCCACCAGGTAATGCTTCTGCCGCAATGCCTTCATTTTTATTTAAAATAGCCATCATGTTCAATATAGCCAACCTATATGTTGTGTTTCCGGCAGGAAATGAGAGAGAATGGGTCGCAATAATAACAGACCTCTGGAAGTATCGAATGCGTTAGTGTTCATTATCGTGATGTGCCTGTTCGCTCTAGTATTTTAAATTGTGCTTTAGAACTCCATCTTCAGGGAAGGCGAAGAATAGATTGAAGGGACCTTCTCAAAATCCACCATTTAAATTCCAAAATAATGAAAAATAATCCGGAGCTTAGCTGTCTGTTTTATTTTCGTGGTGTGCAGTCATTTGCGTGCCTTCCCTTGGGCCGTTCAAACGTCGCTGTCGAAAGACAAAAGTAATTCGTCCTTCTTTTGTATCAAAGTTGATATTTTTTCCCCATTTCCATTCTGTCGATCGCTACTTGAATAATCCCTTCCTCCTCTCCCTCCCTCCCGCACATCTCCGCTGCATCCAGTCCCTCGCCTCCCCGCAACCAGCTCGGAAAAAATACCCGCACTCCGCTCCCATCCATCCTTTCTCGTTCGCTTAATATTTCACATGTTCCTCCAAAAAGATGCACACCTCCTCACCCGTGTGTTTGAATGTGTACGTGTGGACACCCGAATATCTCCTCCCCACCCCAAACGCCCTCTCTCTCCTCCTCCCTCCTACGCAGTCCCTCCCCTCGTCGCGACTTGATTAATGCCACCTTTGAGCGAACGTCGCACTCCGGTGCTCTTCCCTATCCCCCCTCAACCCACCGACTCCGCTCGCCCCCGATCCCCCTCAACCCCGCCGCCGCCTCAACTTTTAATAAACCATAATTCCTCAAAGCCTCGTGTGTGATTCACTCGCCTCTTCCTAATTACGCCCCGCCCCCCATTCCCGACTGCTTCTCCGAAGATTCCCTCCCCATCCGCCCACCTCCGTTCGCTCGTTTTGCGTCTTAATTTTTCCCCACCCCCACTCTTCTTCAAACCCCTTCCGACCCTTACCTTTGTCATCCCCCTCCTCTCCCTCACTGCCCTTGGATTTACGCGCTCTTCCAAGCTCCACCACCCTTCCCACACACAGCTCCGATTTTCGCCGACGGTTTCCCCACGTCTTAAGCCCCACACCTCCCTTCCATCCCTCTCCTTTCCTCCCTTGCTCTCTCTCTCCCTTCCTTCCCGTCCCAGACCCTCTTCCCCGGCGGGGAAGTGACGCCGGGCCCTCTCCATCCCTACCTGTGCCCATTCCATCCCCGGTTTTAATTCGACCTCGATCCCGCGGGCGAATCCCGGTTTAATTCTGAGAGTCCGTCCCGGGGTTTATATGAATGATTTACCTCACTTCGAGAATGATTCTCGGGAAGTTGCGCGGCGCCGAAACGTTCTCCTCCTCCTTTCAAACTGGGTCACCATGTCCGCTTCCAATATATATATATACGTATATGTACGTATATATCGATATACATATATAGATCTCTAGCAGCAGGCGCAGGCACTCTGTAGTTTTTGAGTTAAGGATCCGGGGTCGTTCATGCCTGAGGGCTGATTTGCCTCGATTTCTGCGACGCGGGAGGGAACCTCTTCGCTTGTCAGTCTCGCTCTGATTGGAAATGCGATATTTTCCCCTTCTCGAGGCATAACTTTTTTCAATCACGGGAGCAGAAATACCTCGAATGAACCCACATAAAAAAGTTAGAATGGAGGTTCTCTCCTGAGGATAAAGAGTGGAATATTGTGTCTGTCATGGCACTCAATGATCGCCATTCCACGCCGTAATATCCTATTTTTTGGAATACATCTGCAATTTGGTATAAATAGATTGCTTGAATTCAAGTGAAATTGGTAATAAATTTCGATTTCCTTACGAAAATTTGTTCCAGTTTATACCATGCAGGATCAGATTTACGTAAATTTATAATGAGAGCTCGAATGGCGAAAGGAATGAAATGTTACGTAATTAAATGACTGCATTTTTGTAAATAGAGAAAAATATTTTGTTAAAAACAGCCGTAAGTACCGTCACCGACTAACCCATTTATAATATTTCGTCGTCATTTAGCAACCGTCGATGTATTTTTAATTGATTTTAATTTGCAAAAATTCAATTAGCAAAGAAAGAGGAAAGGAAAAAATTAAAGTGAAATTCACCTCTACCTGTTTTTATTTTCTCGTAAAAATTATTGCGCTATACTCGTTCAAAGAATCATTATATTTCTTTTCTTAAGCGATTTCACTTCAGTAAATCAAACTCGAATTTGATTTATTCCTGCAATATGCGTTTTATCTCTTAGTGACCTAATTGCAATAACCACAATTTTGTTACCATATAAATGTCAAACCAATCTAAAAGTTTATATGAAGCGAAATTCTGGATTATATTGTCGCCTACTGTTTCAAATATTTAAGTGATAAGTAATGAAATAATATTTTTGATGGAAAAATAAAGTCTGCTTCATATAAAAATATATTTTGATAACATTGGATGCACCGTAACATCTCAATGTAATTATCTATAGTGTGTCAAAAATGCTAACCTGAAGGTACTTTTCAATTCCGGAAATAACATTATTTCATTCAATTATTTCCGCGTGTGTGACAAAATGGCTTATTTTTCCGACTGGAATTGAGTGACAATAATTTTCTTCTTCACTCAATTAACTGAATTCAACTTTTTCAGATGATTCAAATTTTTTAGAATTCAGATATATGGTATTTGGTGTTTTAAAAGGTTGATTTTCTGCAAAGTAATACTATTCCTCAAAGCATTGATTTTAAATGCATAAGCAATTCCCACCTAATACCCAAAACTTCTCTTTTGCTTAAGTAATCCCATTGTTAAATAGGAAAGAACAAATGTTTGAATTGAACTCTGGAGAGATTTTTCAATTGTAAATGAAATAATTAATTCTTTTGGTTCGTTAATAAAGGTTTTGAAGTGATGAAACTCGTATGAGCTAACCATCACGTTCTTCGAGGACCTGAGCGGAGGTTTTAAAATGTTTTGTTACTTCCTATTTCAAAAAATTATATACATGTGCGTAACCAGATTATAAGATAAATATTTATTTCAATCATTTCATCAAATTGAATTATTTAAATGGTAAACAAAAAAATACCCTGAAGAGAGCAAAATATTTGTCGGGAATGAATGTTTTAGAATGTTTCATTTCTCATTTATAATTATGTCCTTAAAGTTTTGAGAAGATCGGAAATATTGTCTGCACAATCATGGACGTTTATAATTCTCATAGACATTATGAGCAATTTTCTAATAATTTGGTGCCTGCAGTGCATGAAATTATTCGATTCTGTGAATTCGGAAAATATTTTCATTTCACAAAGTTTATTTAATCATTTACTCCCTTAGGAATGAATGTCAACTCTCAATTTATAGATGGTTTGGCTCTTAACCGGAGAGCTCAGATTCGATTCCAAGTGTTTTGCTGCTCCTAAAACCAATTTTCGGGTCGAGTAGTATTCTTTTACAATGCAAAAGAAGGAAAAGGTGGACTTGTGGAAATCTCTATTTCACATTTTTTTAAATGAATCACATAAGGTAATCCAAACTTGCGGGCATGAGGAGGCGTTTCTTTTCAACACACGCAGGTAAGAAAACGTGGCCTTATTTGAATTGAAATGTGATGAACGCATTTAAGGTCAAAGAAAGACGAAAAAGAAAGCAAAGCATATACATTCAGGGAGGTCGCAAAAAAAAACCATAGGGGTTGCATTGGAAGGGAGAATTAGGAGGAAGATGGGGTGAGAGGAGATAAGATACAGAGAAAAGGCCATGTAGTGCCCTGATTCAACTCCGCCTCTAAATACGTAATATGAACGCCCTTAAAACTTTTCGAGAGCTCATGAATCAGACGATTCAGAGGAGGAGATGAGGAGGGGCAAAGAGGAGGAGGAGATGGGGTTGGGATGGGGGGGTTGCGCTGCATGGAGGGGAGGAGGGAGGGTCATGAGACGAAGGCGGAGAGGGTGGAGAAGGTATGCCGACTGCAACTTACAACCCGTTGATTGTGCTCCAATCAACCGCCTTCCCCTCCACACACACTCCCTCCCCACGCCTCCTCCTTCACCCCCCCACACACCCCACCCACATGCTCACTCTACCAACTCCCCCCCTCCACACTCCACTCACTCTCTCGCTCCACTAACTTCTCATTACGGCGACATCTCCCAATGAATATCCCGACCTCCTCCTCACAAAGGCTTCCCTCTTTTCCCGTTCGCCCCTCCACCCCCTCCCCCCCTTAAACTTCCCATCTCTTCCCTCGGGTGTTCCCCCATCCCCCCAAACCGCCCCACACCCTCCTCCCCGCTCGAAACTTCTCTCCTCTATTGAATCTGTCCCTTTCCCTTCCCTTCCTCTTCCCTTCGCCATTTCCCTCTTTCTATTCTCCCTCCTCCTGTTCCTCTCCTTCCCATTGTATTTTTGCCGGACGACTGGAGAATGCGTGCACAGAGAATCCACCGCGGTTCTCCATCAATGGAAGCCTCACTCGCTCGCTTTCTTGGAGCGAGTGAGGCTTCTTATTATCTTATTATCTTTCTGATAATATGCTAAAATCTTCTATCTGTACCAATGATCTTAATTGAAGTAGAATTATTTCACGCAGGATCGAAATTGTGATGAATGCTTGGCTTAATTTTTGCGCATTAGATCAAAAAGGGATTAAACTAAATTATTTTACATTCTGAACGAAATCATTGAATGAGTACTCAGTAACTAGCCAGTGAACAGCATATGAAATTCCTATTTTACTTGCTCAATTAATAACACAGTTTCAGGCATGAAATGGTGAAAAAATGTCTCGATGAAAGAAGACGCACAGTTTTTCGACATAGAGTATTATTATGACGACTACAGCGTAGCATCTTGGAAGGTGTTACGCTGTAACGGAACCTAGGCCTTAATAAAAATACCCTATGTAAAAAAGCAAAATGTCTTCTTCCATTACTCACTTAATAAAAAGCGCAGAGGAAGAAAGAGAGTAAGTGTGCGAAAAACCAGAAGATGTTCCGGGAGCAGTAAAAAGGAGGAGAGCCTAATCGTGATGTGGGACGTGAAATATGTGGTCGGGGATGGCCAGGAGGGAAGCAGCGTGGGGCAGTTCGCGTTGGGAAAACGAAAAGTCGCTGGAGAAAGACGGATAGAATTCTTTAATGAGAAATACAGGTGGCAAACACACTCTTCGGGCAACATTGGAGAAGAAAATACCCATGGAACTAAGTGAAGCTATCCAGGTGTAGCTCTCACAACCTGGTGGTCATGGACAGCCCACTGTGATGAGAGAAGATGAAGAAAGTGACCCGGGAACCCAGGTGGAATAGAAGAAATAAACGAAAATGACATTGAAGAATGGGTACAAAAATAAATATTACTATAAACAAAATAGTGGATGAGCAAAAATCAACAAAATTGCAAGAAAATCCCAAGAAACCCTTCATAAAAACGTTGTTATACCAAGGCATTCAAGAGAGCAATATGGAAAAGAAAGAGCGAGTAAAAATCTGTTTACCATACTAAAAAGACTTCGTATGTCTCCACTTTGATATTTTACAATAAAAATCTGAGGAAAAGTACAAAGTCTTTTTACTATGGGTAATAAATAACGTCATGAAGTGACGCCTGAAACAGCAGAAAATTCTGTTTGGAAGAAATCTATGGCAACGAACATCTAAAGAAGGGAAACAGCGGAATTGCTGATAAACTAGAGAAGAGACAACAATTTGGGGAAAAAGTGATGTCCCACACCGTCCGAGAAGCTCTTGGAAATTACCAATGTAAAATGAAGATTTTCGGTGGAGGTGAAAGAAATGCATGAAAGAACTCTACCGGGGGCTCAAAAAAATCGAAGGTGGATTAATTTAAAACAAAAAATCTTGGTGGAAGAAGACAAAATGGGCCCGGAAATACTAGTGAGGGAATATTACAGTGGAGCAATGTCCTGAGGAACAACAAAAAACCATGAATTGAAAAAATTACAGAAGGATTAATCAAGGCTCTCGAAGTCAAAGTAAAAGATGGCCTCTTTGGAATAATCAAAGATAGGTACGACAGTGGAAAACTACATCAGGAGGATTGGTAAAAAGAGTGCGATGATTGCAATAACCGAAAAAAGCCAAGGATGAAAAGTGCAAAGAGCACACTGAGTGTCCCACGCATTAAAAATACTAACTCTGATAATTATCCGAGGAATAGAAGGAGAGATAGATGACCGCGGAATGGAAAACCAATTCGGATTGAGGTAAAACCGAGGAGCAAGAGAGGTAATGCTCAGCTTGAAGGCATTGGCTGGAAACATTATACACGTAAATAAACCCCTATTTCTGAAATGTGTGGATTTAGAATGACCCTTCGACGACGTGAAATGGAACAAGATACCAGAACCTCTTGGGATGGGCTACAAAAAAGGAAGAATATGCCACGATCTGTGAAAAAACCAGGTAACACCATACTTATTAAAAAGGGACGGGGAATACGCTTACTTGATGACAAATTAATTAAAGGAGACAAGGATGCAATAACTCGTCAGCCGTGGTCAACGTTTATTTAAAAGAGGTAATGAAAAAAGTACAAGAACTGGGCATCAAAGAGGTCAAGGGGGATGGCGAATAAATGAGCGCGCTCCGGTCCGCAGATGACATCGCGGTCCTAACAGATACGCAAGAGGGCATGCATGCAACTCTGATTGCTGTGGACGAAGTACTTAGGGAATATACACTAGGCATCAAGCGACGAATAGCTCGACCTAAGATGGCGTTCCTTAAGAAGTGGCAATTACTATGATCAAAGAACTTGTAGCAGCAAACAAGGAAGTAGTTTATTAAAGAGTTCATACGAAGCAGTAGAAATGAAATTTCATATAAATGCCTTCATGGCCCTCTGAAGATCAGAACATCGGTAAAGTGGACTGGCGAAGAATGGACGCTTTTCGGTGGTGTTGGAGGAGAGTGCCAAAGACAGAATAGACTGAAGAGATAAGGGGGACCAGGAGTTATGAGTTCAGATGTTCAACAAAGGGAAGGAGCATGATATGGCGATCACGCTCCGGCAAATTAGAACTAGACGGATCGGATAATATACCTTATATCACAATGGAAGATAATTGAATGGAATATCCCATGAGAAATATCAAGAGACTAATATATACAGGAAATATTAAGAAGGAAGTAAAATATCTTACCTATTAGAAGTTGAATTAACTAATGGGGATTGAAGATAAAATGATGGCCGCAGTAAACTGGTTATAGGATTGAAATACTGATGATTTATTGAACAAAAACAAACGTACCTCAGTAATTGTCTGAGTGAATTATTGCGCACACTTCCTTCAGAGTTTTTTTGTACGTCGATATCAAAGTGTTTTTCTTGGATTCTAAAATGGTGAAATCAACCATTGCATGAAAATCTTTGATCATATTCAGGGTATAATTCAGAATAATTGTACATTTTTACATTGAAGGATATATAAATGGCAACTTTTTCGCTCGAAATTTTATGGTGTTTTATCTTCCTTCAACTAGGCCGGCTGCCAGCTATCGAAATTTCCTCTGTAGTGAATAATCATTGAACTTACAATTTATATCATATCTGTTAGTCTGGTATTCTGGTCTTCTATGCGGGAACTAGGCATTTCCTCCTTCAAGGTTTTCCTGTCCGTATCTACTATAATCCTATCACCCATACGCACGTTTCGAAGGACGAACTGTCTCTTATGGGGTTGCCGCTTATTGCCTTTGTGTTCCGTAAATAGCTCCCAAAGGAATTAATTTAGTCCTTGTCGTACGTTCGGATAGCGAACACTTTGTCGTCCACTGTATCATACTATACATGTATGTATCTGTGTGTCCTCAAGACTCAAATAAGATAGGAATGCCATCAGAAAGATATCATCTTCAGCGATTCGCTGTCCACCATTGAAAACCTCCCGCGCAGAGCAAGGATTTAATCATCCTCTGTGGAAATTGGTCTTTCTGACATCTCGTTCTTGGTGTTTAAAATATAAGTCGCTGTTAGATTGTTCACTATTTAATCTCTGCCAATTTCTTTTGAACAACGGCAAAAGGTTAAATTGCTTTTGGACCGATCGGACCATTAATTTATCCTTAATTATTCAATATCACGTGAAGAAGAATTGTATTCACTTCAATGTCAAATTATTCTGTTTGTATAGTTTTAATTCATCAATGAAGACGTAAATAAAAGAAAGCATGTTCTCATTTTCTTATAACGTGATCCACGTTTGAGAATTTGGTTTCAAATTGTTTATGTTAAAAGAATAAATTTATAAAATTTGTAATACCAGGTAACTGGAAGGAAGTCACACTGCGGAGCGTTTCTCGTGAGAATACAAATATTTAAGCATGGGGTTTGAGGCCTTTTAGAATTTTGTAAAAACGTTCAATTTTTATTAAATGGGGCGCCATAAAGGGGAGATGATTGGATTCACGAAGATGTGCTTTGAAGGGAGCGGAGGAGGAATCGAAGGGCGGGCGATCGGTTGGCATTAACTGACCTTAATGGCGATAGTATTTCGGCCGGCGAGAGGGATAGACGCCGGCGGACTCGACCGAAGACTTTCATCTTCTCTTTAATGCACACGCTCAAAGGGAGAGTGATCGAAGAGCACCGCCATCTGTGACATTCGCATTCCTTGCCTTCTCTTCTTAACGTTCTCATTGTTAAGGAAACTCGGTCCCCATGAAGAGTAAGCCGATGAAGCGATCCCTTTTTTTGGTTTTTGCCCATGGAACGGTTACCTTCCGGGTCCCATCTTCCACGTATTCGCATTCAACAAATGTCTTCTTTTCCATTCTCCTGTGTCATCTCTCTCCCCTTTCACATTCATGAAGTTGTGCCGGTCGTAGTCGCGATATGGAGAGAGCTGGAAGAGAGCACGATCACCGTACGGACGAGGGAAAACCCACCTTCCCACCCTCGAATATAGGGACGGATTTCAACTCTTCTCTCGTCGCTCGAGCGTACTTACCCCCTTAATGTAATTTCAACGCTGTTTATTTTCGAAAAGGCGATTATATTATATAAAGTGAATCTTTGTCCAAAATATTTTCCGTGATTAAAGGACATGATCAAGTCCATTTTCCACTTCGCGTTGCCTGTGAAATGGACCGAGGATAAGCGGCGTCGCGTATATGACCATTTGGAAAATATTTTTTACTCAAATTTATAGAAGAGCTTTCCTTAAGCAAGGTCAAAGGGAATTGTAAAACTCGCCAACGTTACACAATAGTGGCGGCGCAAATGAAGCATACTCCTGACTTCTGTTAGATAACTAATATTCTTCGGGAGTCCGGTATAACATTTACGTATTATTCTAATTCGTAGACGAAGTGTATGTACATATATCGCTATGAAAATTCCTCCACTCATCTTAAATAAAAATTGTGCCATATTTGAGAACCAAAATTGCTATGTTAGAGATAACGTCAAATGATTGGTTATGGCAAGATTGGCCAACAACATAATTAGTAATTTACAAAATTATTCCTTTTCCAATTTTCTAAATGCTAAGTAGTAGGTGTTTTAGGGGAGGCGACCGACGGCTGAGGTCATTCGCGCCATTAGGGATGGAGAGGAATGGATGAAGGGTGGAGAGAAACCCGGCGTCGGCATTAGCCTACTCTTTACGAAGGGCGCCAAGGGGTCAAACAGCTCAACTTCCCATCCGACGGACGGCGCACTCATTCGAAGTCTCCTTCACAAAGGACCCCAAGTAGGGATCGGGATACAACTGAAAAATATTTTCCATCGACGGGATTCAAACCTCGTCCCTCTGGGTGGGGAGCCAGTGCGCTGGCCAACGCACCATCCTGATCCCCCTAATTGTTATTCATCAACACATTTTAGATGCCATAAAATGTTTTAAATTATTCAATACCGAATCGAAGTATCTTGCATGTTCCCTCCAAAACCTTAATGATTTCTCGAACGAATTTCTGAGCGTGTGATTTATTTCCCAATCCCAATCCCAAGTGCAATCCAAATGCCATAGAGTTCATGGATTCCTTACAAGCATGGTGCTCATAAATAGGTCAGCACTCTGTAGTTTATTTTCTAGAATCTGCTAAATGTATTTCTTTCCTTCTTTATTTTATTCTGAAGCTTCCCACTACACAATTCTGATTATGTAAAAAAGGCGTATTCCATTCTGTAGATGCTACAATTTGTAGGTGTTTTAGGGTGTTGTACAATTTCTATACCTCCGAGCTTTTTCCAATATTTGTATCATTATTTGCAGTTCAATGTTTTAGATCGGAAGCTCAACATAACTTTTACCAAATGTGAAAATAGCACTTGCATATCGCTAGATATTTTTTGTTTGAAGTGAATAATGATAGGAATAAATAAAAGTTACACTCCTCTTCGCCATCCTCAACTTGATTCTATTTGAGAAATTAGCGTTGCATGATCATTATTTGGCTTTTGCATGCATAGATAGTGTACCCTCGAACATCTTAATATTTAATATACTTAAATACCCCTCCCCGTAGTTCCGTAATTAATTAGTTCTAAGTTAATTTCGGGTAAATATTCAATTGAAAAAAATCACCATGCACACATTTACTTTTGGTAAAATACTAGATACAATTTACGTTTCCTCGATAGCTCAAGTGGTTAAAACAGCGGACCAGCAAGTCGAAAGATCCGTGGTTCAAGTCCTGGTCAAGGATATACTTTTACACTTGCATTCTGCTCGATTCCACCTGCCTCATCTCTCCTACAACGGAGGGGAAGAAAACCAGAAACTAATGGATAGCGTTAGGACCAAAGAAGTAGAAAGAAAGGCATTAAACACACAGCTAGCAAGTTATCGTATATATTATTCGAATTAAATGCTGAAACAACCAACTTAGTCATCATTCGAGTCTACATAGCAACACGTAACCACTAGGAGGAAGAAGAAAAAAGATGGAATAGACGGGGAATAAGACGGATTGGAGGAAATTATTGTATTCTTCACTGACAAAAACCTTTTGACAATGTTATGGGTTGGGATATTGTGGGAGGATAGGGAATTGCGGGTTGGGGAAAAGAAGTGACCTCGGGGAGAAGACAAAATAGTCCTACCGGAGGGAGGGTTTAATCATAATGGGCACAAGATTTGGATGCCAAAAAGTTGCAGTGCGAATTAAAGAAAGGTGAAATCAATGCCAGGATTTGGAAAGGGACAATCCGTACGAATTATCAGCACCTTAGCAGCATCAGGAATATTATTGCCTAAACCAAGATAGATTCAACGGAGATAGGAAGAATGCATAGAGGATGTATATTGTGCAGATATTAGGCCAGCTAACTTAGATACAGAAAGGGAACAAGACACAGGCAAGGATAGCTTAGGTCCAGGCATACTTGATCGATAGCGACATAGGAAGGACGTGACGCGAATGAATTAAAGTGATAATAAGCCTTGGGGATGGATAACATGACCGCATAACTACTTATACGAGGGTCATCCGGAAAGTAGTACCCGTTCGTGCCGCATGAAGTGCTGACGACGCGAGTAGCCGCTGGACGAGGTCAGATAGCTTCAGTGGCTTGTCTGCCTTCTCTGAGCCAAGTTGCGTGACGCTAGCATTGCCTGTGTTGTTTCTGTGATTGTTTACAATGTTTAAAAAAATTGAGAACGCCGCCAGTTGTGAAGTGAGGGCAGTGATTAAATTCCTCAATGCAAGAAACGTTCGCCCATGTGATATTCATCGCAAATTAAAGGAGGTGTATGGAGACAATGTAATGGACGAGTCGTCTGTTCGGCGGTGGTGTCGCAACTTCAACATGGGGAGGGGGAACACACACGACGATGAGCGTTCGGAGAGACCGTCTGTCATTACAGACCAACTGGTGAGCTCAGTTGACGAATTCGTGAGGAACGATCGGCGCGTCACAATTGATGACATCTGTGAGCATTTTCCCAATGTTTCTCGAACAATTGTTCATGAAATTGTTAAACACCATCTGCATTATGCAAAAATTTGTGCAAGATGGGTCCCTCGCGTATCTCAATGAGCTGGCGGCGAAGGACTATGCAGCAGGAATACAGAAACTTGTCACACGTTATGACAAATGCCTTAATTTGCTTGGAGATTATGTTGAGAAGTAGTTTAAAGTATCCTCTTTCAAATAAAATTTTTTATGTTTGTTAATATTTACTTTTGTGTCTTTATTTCACGAACGGGTACTACTTTCCGGATGACCCTCGTACATCCTGATTGTATTCTAGTTTCCACTCCAAGATTAACCTCATCACGCATATATCTCCCCTTCCTGATTCCAAGCTCATTAGTCCCTATGTAGTCATTCTTTTCTGTTTTATTACGGGATCTAACAATGATCTGACGCAATATTCCGGTCCATATCCTCCCTCTTAATTGCAACGAAACAACCCATAAATGAAAATTTCCACGTTTTCCTTAATATAC
The DNA here is from genome assembly GCF_022747635.1 of Hetaerina americana. Lineage (NCBI taxonomy): Eukaryota > Metazoa > Arthropoda > Insecta > Odonata > Calopterygidae > Hetaerina > Hetaerina americana. The sequence continues at coordinate 2,477,370 of NW_027286986.1, read as the reverse complement.
GTACTTGTCTGTTTCTTAGATTTGGAGAAGGCGTTCGATAGAGTGAATTCGGTATAAGTAATTAAAGTGTTTTTGCTGATCACAGTAGTAGATTGGGAGGATAAGCTAGTTATCCGCACCCGGCACATGTCTCAGACTGCCCATGTGCAATTGGTGAACGGAGAGTCCGGGTGGGCAGTTTTAGGAAGAGGGGTTAGGCAGGGTGGTGCATTATCACCGGTGCTGTTCAACGCCTTTGTGGAGGTCATAATTAAAGAGGCATGATGACAATTGGTGATAGGAATGAAATTTGGAGGGCAATTCATAAAACCAGTTAGATATTGGCTTGCCAGCCTGCCAAGGGATCTCAAATAGTCTTTTAGAAATCAGTTTAATAGCTGTGGGATAAAAATCAATGCGGGTAAGGTAAATATAATGCGGTTTTGGAGAAAGGTGAGAGCAAATTAGGACACTAAAATAAGAGGTCAAGCGCTAGATCAAGAAGGACCAGTTTTCGGAAGTATTTCTGACAAAAGTGGCCGAAGCACTAGGGATATAACCAAAAGAATTGCCTAGGTTAAAGATATTTTCGCACGAGGAAGGGAATGGCCGATAGAAACTTTTAGCAAGGTCGCATAGCAATGAATTTTTTGTGCGTAGGGAAAATATCATCCCAGATGCAAGATCGGAGGCTTTTTAAGTGTAAATGGAAACCACTATTATTTAGAAAATTAGTTATTAAGAATAGTTTCGTCATTACGGTTCAGTAAATTAATAAAGGATCTGTAACTATATTTTGGCGAATGTTAGGCGTAATGCGTCTCATTATCTTTTTTTAAATACTTAATGGATTGCATCAAATTTCATTTATCAAAGGACGATGGGTTATGGTGAAAAATTTATAATAGGCAATCAAATACCCACCGCATTACGGATGATTTATAAAATATGCACCTTGCGAAGTAGTTGGTGCGAGGGTCAAGGAGCGATGGCTCGCCGAAGGGAGAGGGAAACCTTTGGGAGAGAGAGAGAGAGAGAGAGAGAGAGAGCGGGGGAGGAGGGGAGGTGGTAACGGTGGGGCAAGGTGTTCATCAATCCACTTCCGCCTTCCATTTGCAACCTTTTCCTCTTTTTCCTGCGGAAACTCTTCTTTAAAACTCTGAAATTGAAATATATGGCCATAAAAATAGAAATATTACTGAAAAATTTTTGTTTGGTGTGAGTGGTAATGATTTATTTTTCACCTTGCTTTTCAGGAGTGAAATTTGAAAGTTCGTGCACGATACTCTCTTGTAGGAAGGGGTCGCCTTTAACTTGAGAGAGAATAATGCGGAAGGCTTTGGAGATGCACAGCCCAGCTCGTAATGAGAGAAGGTTTACTTATATATATATATATATATATATATATATATATATATATATATATATATATATATATATATATATATATATATATATATATATATGCATATACACACACACAAACACACACAAGAGGGAGGTTCAATAAGTACCCGTGTTTGACAATAAAGGGCGTTCCTGAGGGAAGTTTAAGTTATCATCATGTGCTGCCATCTATGAAACGCCGGTGAAACAAATTTCAGACTGATATGAAGGAGTTCGGATGTGGCAGCCATTCGAATAAGACTTGTTGCCATTCGAATAAGACTTGTTGCGTGATTTTCGCTAAGATGGAAAAAGATCAGTAGCGTTCGGTAATTCGCTTTTTGTTTTTGGATTATAAAAAATGCGAGGAGATAAAAGCAAAGTTGGATGCTGTTTATGGAGACACTTCGCCATCTACGACCACAGTTAAATATTGGTTCAACGAATTTAAACGTGGGCGAACATCTGTTTTTGATGAGGCGCGACCAGGACGCCCGGCAGACGTGGTTACCGAGGAAATCATTCAAAAGGTCCACGCCATGATTCTCGCTGATCGGCGAACGAAAGTGCGCGAAGTAGCAGAGGCCGTGGATGTGTCGACCGGAACGGCAATTAATATATTATATGATAAGTTGGCGATGAAAAAATGTCTGCCCGATGAGTGCCGCGATTGCTCACGGTGGACAGCGAGCTGATCTGGCTGTCAACTTTGGCAACAAAAAAAGCAGTGTTAGCAGCAATTTAACCGAGATCCGAAAATGTTTTTGCGTCGAGTTACTGTTAATGAAACCTGGATTCATCATTGCACACCAGAAACTAAGAAGCACTCAAAACAATGGATTTCTCCCGGTGAATCTGCTCCAAAGAATGCGAAGATGATCCGATCGGCCGAAAAGGTCGTAGGGACGGTTTTTTGGGATGCAAATGGCGTCATCATCAGGTATTTTTTTGGAAAAAGGAAGAAAGATCACTGGGAAATACTACAGCGAGTTCTTGGACCGCTTTGACGAAAACTGAAGGAGACACGGCCGCATTTGGCGAAACAGAAGGTGCTGTTTCACCTCGATAACGCACCAGCACATTCATCCGGAGTTGTCGCCGCCAAACTGCATTACCTACGTCATGAATTGCTGCCGCACCCCCCGTATTCACCCGATCTGGCTCCCTACGACTTCTTATTATTACCTAACATGAAGACATGGCTCGCGGAAACAAGCTAGAATCTAAAACAAGAAAGTTATCGCCGAGACAGAGGCGTATTTTGGAGAATTCGAAAAACCCTATATTTTGAGGGGTTAAAAAAAGGCCGGAACGTTGAAAGTGTATCTTTCTAAAAGGGAAGGTTGCAAAAAAAAAAAAAATGTTTTTCAAAAAATAGTTTCTTCATTTCTAACACGGGTACTTATAAACTCTTATAGAAAAGGAACATGACGTAGAGGAAGATAGCTTAGGTTCAGGCATACTCGACGATGAGTTAGAAAGGGCATTGAGGGAGATGAAACTAAATAAGGCCGTGGGGGTGGAAAACATTCCCGCGGAACTATTAAAATGGTTAGGAAAATGTGGGAGGAAGAGGCTCTATGGGCTCATTCATAGCATCTATGAAGAAGGAATCCGGCCGGAAGACTTTGTGAGGGGATCGAGATGGTGCGGGGGCTAACGTACTGGCTTCCCACCCCGAGGGCGCGGGTTCAAATCCCGGCGGTGTTGAATATTTTTCAGAGGTATCTCGATCCCTACTTGAGGTGCTTTGTGGAGGGCACTTTGAGTGAGTACGCCGTCCGTCGGATGGGACGTTAAGCCGCGGACCCCTTGGCGCCTTTCGTAAAGAGTAGGCTAATGCCGACGCCGGGTTTCTCTCCACCCTTCATCCTTTCCTGTCCTTCCCCTATGGCGCAAATGACCTTAGCTGTCGGTCGCCTCCCCTCAAAACTACTACTACTACCAAGACTTTGTGAGATCAGATTTAGTTCCTATTTAGGGAAAGGTAAAGGCTACTTCATGTGAAGACTACAGGACAATAAGTTTGATATCCCACGCAGCTAAATTTGTTCTAAGGATCATAAACAAAAGGTTAGAGAGTAGGGCAAATGATTACCTACGGAATGATCAGTTTAGGTTTAGGAAAGGGAGAGGTGATGGGAATCACATTGCAGTAATGACATTATTAATTGAAAGGAGCTTAGAATACAACCAGGAGGTATTTTCCTGGTATGTAGATATCGAAAAAGTGTTTGATAGAGTCAATTGGGGAAAACTAATGAGTACATTGCAGAAAAAAGGAATACATTGGAGGGAAAGGAGGCTAATCCGCAACCTGTACACGTCTCATACTTCTCAGGTGCGGGTGGGGAACGGGGAGTCCGGATGGGCGGTGTTAGGAAGAGGTGTGAGGCAGGGTTGCCCATTATCACCGTTGCTCTTCAACCTGTGTGCAGAGGAAATGATCATAGAGGCATGGGAAGAACTGGAGGTAGGAATGAAAGTGGGCGGAGGAGCGGTAAAATCAGTTAGGTTTGCTGATGACCAAGCTTTAGTTCGTCAGTCAGCCAAGGGGTTGCAAGCATTGCTGAGTGAATTGGAAATTCAGTGTGACAGGTATTGGATGAAGATGAATATTAATAAAACAAAGGTTATGCGAACTTCTAGAAGGAAAACGGCTAAGATTAACATTAAAATATGACGGCAAAAACTAGAGCAAGTAGAACAGTTTACGTATCTCGGAAGTGTTTTCGACAAACACGGACAAAGTAGTAGGGACGTAAGAAACAGAATTGCGCAAGGCAAAGAGGCTTTCAAAAGGAGGAGGGAGTTGATGACAGGGGCGTTGAGTAAAGATGTTCAGAAAAGACTCATAAAAACTTTGATTTGGAGAGTAGCCATGTGCGGCGCGGAAACGTGGTCATTGAAGCTGGAGGATAGACGTAGACTGGAGGCTTTTGAAATGTGGGTTTTGGAGAAGAATGGAGAAGGTGAAAATGGACAGAGAAGAAAACAAATGAGGAAGTACTTACTATGGTGGGCGAAGAGAGGGATTTGTTGGGAGAAATCCTATGGAGGCAGGAAAAATAGATGAAGGGGGTATTGACCGGCCGTGGGATGTTGAAGACTGTAATAGAGGAGAGAATTTTAGTCAAACGAGGAAAGGGCAGAAACAGGATAGGGATGTATGACGGGACGAAGGAAGGAAGAAAGAACTCAGAGATGAAGAGGGACCTGATGTAGAGTATGATGTTGTATTTTGCTGGGGGTCACGTATTATTTGATTAGTGACTATGTCCATCCAAAAACTTACCTTAACCGGTATATTACATAATAATAATAATAATGATAATAATAATAATAATAATAATAATAATAATAATAATAATAATAATAATAATAATAATAATAATAATAATAATAATAATAATAATAATAATAATAATAATAATAATAATAATAATAATAATAATAATAATAATAATAATAATAATAATAATAATAATTATAATTATAATAATAATAATAATAATAATAATAATAATAATAATAATATTATTATTATTATTAATGATAATAATAATATATATAACAATTTTTGGAAGTCTCACGGACGTGCATTATAATATATAAAATTTAGGACTAGTGGGCACGGCCAAAACAGAAACGCAGAAAAAAGACACTCGCTAAGTTTCGACTTTTCGGTGGTCGCGGCCATCTTTCTCAAGGAAGAGAGGAATAGAACTGCAGGGAATACCAGGGCTGGAACGATGGATGGAAGGGGAAGGTTCGGAGAGTTTACGGAAGAGAGGAGTTTGGAGGGTAAGCGTTACAAGGGTGCCTTTTAGAATGGTGGGGAAATTGTAGAAATTGATGGGGGTTGAAGGGGGATGAAAATATGTTTGGAGTAGGGTAATTAATGCCTAATATTGATACCTGGCCAATTCCAAGACTCCAAGAGCCAGGTGAAGGACTGCTCTAATGTTCTGAGTTTCAGTGGAGGATCAGAGGGTGGGAGAGATGCTATGATGGATACACTATAGCATTTGTCAAAGGGAGTGTTGTGTTCGGAGGCGTGTTTGGGGATAGGGAGCATATCAATTAGGGAAGAATTTTTGCATTTGCTAAAATTGGGATGGTGGAGCACACGTTCCAAACATAAAGGCAGGGCAAAGTTGGCACTCCAACATGTTAAACTCTATTTCTGGAGGTGCAAGAGGAGTTGGGAATTGGTGGGAGAGAGTTAAAAAGCGAGTATAGGAGGGATGGAATTTTGTTTTCGAAAGTAGGACGTGTTTTGCATCTAGGTTTATTGCATTGCATGGGAGTGGTTTTCGGATGGAGCGGGGATTTAAGGAGTGGATTGGCTGATTTGAGAAGATCTAATAAGTTGGCGGGGCGTTTGAAAGAAACAGAGGGACATTTTGGAAAAAGGTTAACGGTGGCATTATGATTTTTGAGGATAAAGTACCTTTGAGGAAAAGTACCTTATGGTCTTTTAGGATTGATCGTAGAGATTCTAAGCCCGGGAAGTATGTGGTGCAAATTGAAAGAGGGTGGGGTTCCGCGGCGGAGGAAGGTTTGGGAGTGTATGCATGTTTTCGGATTCTTTTGTTCAGGAGGGATTCGGGATAATCTCGTTTGAGGAGGGAACGGTGTACACTTGAAAGGAAATTATCAAGGGAATCAGGGTCATTGCAAACTCTGTGTCCTCTTATTGACAGGAAGTAGGCAATGGACTGTTTGGTGTGATATGGTGGCAACTATAAAAATGTAAGTTTTGTTGTTTATTAGTGCGTTTTATAAGTACACAAGTGTGAAATTTTGGTCTTTTATTGTTACGTTTATATCCAATTAGGTGATTTGGGCCTTTTTGTGTGTTTCTGTGTTTTTGTCTTTGTCCACTAGCGTTAAATGTTATGCATTACAAATATATATGTATAAATATATATATATATATATATATATATATATATATATATAAAATGTATAACACTTAGCACTAGTGGACACAGGCAAAAACACAGAAACACACAAAAAAGAGACTCACTATTTTTCGAATTTTCGGTGGCCGTGACCACCTTTATCAAGGAAGAGAGGGACAGAACTGAAGGGAATAGGAGGGCTGGAGCGATGGATGGAAGGGGAAGGTTGGGAGAGAATTCCAAAGGGACGGGTTTGGAGGGGCAGCGTTAGAAGGGTGGAGAAAATGTAGAAGGTGATGGGGGTGGAAGGGTGATGAAAATATAATTGGAGCAGGGTAATTAATGCCTAATATTGATTCCTGGCCAATTCCAGGTCTCCAAGAGCCAGATGAAGGATTACTCTAATGTTTTCAGTTTCAGTGGAGGATCAGAGGGTGGGAGGGATGCTATGATGGATACACTATAGCATTTATCAAAGGGAGTGTTGTGTTCGGAGGCGTGTTTGGGGATAAGGAGCATATCAATTAAGGGAGAGTTTTTGCATGAGGCTCGATGGTTGTTAATTCTGATATTGAGGGGTGTGGTGCACTGCCCAATATAATAGGCAGGGCAAAGTTGGCACTTCAGAAGGTACACTACATTGCTAGATGTGCAAGTAGAGGAGGGAATTGGTGGGAGAGAGTTAAAAAGCGGGTGGGAGAGGGATGGGATTTTGTTTTGAAAATAGGGCATGTTTTGCATCTGGGTTTATTGCATGGCGTGGGAGTGGTTTTATGACGGGTTTGGGATTTAAGGAGTGGATTGGTTGATTTGCGGAGATCGGATAGGTTGGCGGGGCGTTTGAAAGTAACTGAGGGGCATTTGGGAAAAAGGTTGGCGGTGGCAGTATGATTTTTTAGGATAGGGTAGAGGTCTTTTAGGATTGATCTTAAAGATTCTAAGCCTGGGAAGTATGTTGTGCAAATTGAGAGAGGGTGAGGTTCCGCGGTGGAGGAAGGTTTGGCAATGTACGCATGTTTTCGGATTCTTTTGTTCAGGAGGGATTCGGGATAACCTCGTTTGAGGAGGGAACAGTGTAGACTTGAAGGGAATTTATCAAAGGAATCAGGGTCATTGCAAATTCTGTGTCCTCTTATGGACAGGGAGTAAGGAATGGAGCGTTTTGTGTGATATGGGTGGCAACTATTGTAGTGTAAGTATTGCTGTTTGTTTGTGGGTTTAATATGTACAGAGGTGTGAAATGTTTGGTTTCTTAATGTTACATTTACATCCAGGAAGGTGATTTGGGAGGAAGAAACTGTAGAACTGAAGGAGACAGAGGACGAAGCATTGAGGTCGGAAATGACAGGGGCTTTCAGGGAATCGGTACCAGGTGGAGGAAGATATCATCGATGTATCTGAGCCACAATAGAGGTTTCAGTGGTTGTTTTGACAGGAATTTCTTCTCTGCGAGACCAAGAAAGAGGTTTGCATAGGAAGGGCTGAACCCGCTACCCATGGCACAGCCCTTGATTTGCAAGAAGAATTTATCGTTAAAGGAAAAGGAGTTGCGGGTGAGGATGAACTTGGAAAGACTAAGGAGAAAGTCTGTGCTGGGTATGTGTGGCTCAGGGCGTTGGGAGAGGTAATGTTGGAGAGCGGAGAGACCTTCTGAGTGGGGAATCGATGTGTATAGGGATGTTGCATCTATAGTGGCCATAATAATCTCGGTATCTGGAGGGAGAAAGGTTGATTTTAGCCTTTCCAGGAAATGGTAAGAATCTTTGGTGTGTGACGGTAGGGAATGGACTATCGGTTGGAGATAGTGGTCTACAAATGCAGAGATTCTTTCAGTTGTGGAGTGACGGGGGGATAAAATCGGACGACCGGGATTCCCAGGCTTGTGAATCTTTGGAAGGATATAGAAATGAGGGGTGCGTGGGTGAGCAGGGGGGAGGAGGTCCAGGGCTGAAGGAGATAGACCCTCATTAGGCCCGTTGGACACGAGAAAAACAATAAGTTCCTTCTGAAGTGCGGGGTTTGGGTCTTCGGGGATTTGCCGGAATGCAGACGAATCCGAGAGTTGTCTGTCAACCTCCGTTATGTAATCTAATCTGTTTATGACAACAACCGTTGAACCTTTGTCCGCGGAAGTAATGATGATATTAGGATCCTTAATTAGCCATTTTATTTCTGTGGATTCGGTTGGAAACAGGTTGGGTCGAGGATTTAGGGTCTTGAGGAAAGACGGGTTGGAAATTCTCGACAGGAGAAGGTTTATAAAAATTTCAACTGGATGATTTGCGGGGAGGGGATTAGATTCTTGGGCAGAAGTCGGCTTGAATTTATACGAGGGTCATCCGGAAAGTAGTACCCGTTCGTGAAATAAAGACACAAAAGTAAATATTAACAAACATAAAAAATTTTATTTGAAAGAGGATACTTTAAACTACTTCTCAACATAATCTCCAAGCAAATTAAGGCATTTGTCATAACGTGTGACAAGTTTCTGTATTCCTGCTGCATAGTCCTTCGCCGCCAGCTCATTGAGATACGCGAGGGACCCATCTTGCACAAATTTTTGCATAATGCAGATGGTGTTTAACAATTTCATGAACAATTGTTCGAGAAACATTGGGAAAATGCTCACAGATGTCATCAATTGTGACGCGCCGATCGTTCCTCACGAATTCGTCAACTGAGCTCACCAGTTGGTCTGTAATGACAGACGGTCTCTCCGAACGCTCATCGTCGTGTGTGTTCCCCCTCCCCATGTTGAAGTTGCGACACCACCGCCGAACAGACGACTCGTCCATTACATTGTCTCCATACACCTCCTTTAATTGGCGATGAATATCACATGGGCGAACGTTTCTTGCATTGAGGAATTTAATCACTGCCCTCACTTCACAACTGGCGGCGTTCTCAATTTTTTTAAACATTGTAAACAATCACAGAAACAACACAGGCAATGCTAGCGTCACGCAACTTGGCTCAGAGAAGGCAGACAAGCCACTGAAGCTATCTGACCTCGTCCAGCGGCTACTCGCGTCGTCAGCACTTCATGCGGCACGAACGGGTACTACTTTCCGGATGACCCTCGTATAAGGCGTTGTGAAGGGGACTGGAAACTTGCTGGAGTGACGGTTGGGAATCCCAAAATGCCTTCCACCGGAGATTCCGGCAGAAATGCAATACGTCCGCGAGGATTGTCACGTGGTTTACTCTGGGGGTGGGGGTAAAAGAGAGGCCCTTATTCAAAAGGGAGGCCATATTTGGGCTAAGGGGTTTGGAAGAAAGGTTAAACACGTGGCTTGCGGCGTCCGTGTCTTCGTCTGGCGAAACCACCACCGAAAATTCGAAAAATAGTGAGTCTCTTTTTTGTGTGTTTCTGTATTTTTGTCTGTGTCAACTTGTGCTAAGTGTTATACATTATTATTCACGTCCGTGAGACTTTCAAAAAGTGTTATATATATATATATATATGTATATATATATATATGTATATATATATATATGTATATATATATATATATATATATATATATATATATATATATATATATATATATATATATATATATATATATATATATATATACAGTAGTCCAGGGGTATAGCGTTGGAATATTGACCAGGGGACCCGGGCAAGCCCCTCTGGGTCACCTGCAGCTCCACCCAAAATATGTGGCTTTCTAGGTTCCAGAGCTTCCCGGGAAACAACCGGAAAAGAAAACGGAACTGCCCCCTGCCCTGATGTGTGAATTACACATACCGTCGGGCTTAGTACTGGGTGAACCCTATCATCACCTACCAAACCGACCTTCGGGTTGATTACTGTTTATTTGATGTACTATCTTCCGATGAAGACGAAGCAGAATTTCGTCGAAATTATCAAGAAATAACGTGTGAATGTTCCTTTTTTTGTGTTTCTATATTGTTTGTTACTGTGTAATGTACTATTCGGCACTTCCGTGCAACGTCTACGAAAGCATATATATATATATATATATATATATATATATATATATATATATATATATATATATATATATATATTTATATATATATATATATATATATATATGTATAGATGTATATATATATATATATATATATATATTTGTATTCATTGTTAATATTTGTACTTATTATTTGTATTTGTATTTATGTATATTTGTATATTTATATTTATGTCCATGTCCATGTCCATGTCCGTGTCCATGTCCATGTCCGTGTCCATGTCCGTGTCCATGTTTATGTTTATGTTTATGTTTGTATTTGTGTTTGTGTTTGTACTTGTACTTGTACTTGTACTTGTACTTGTATTTGTATTTGTATTTATGTATATTTGTATATTTATATTTATGTCCATGTCCATGTCCATGTCCATGTCCGTGTCCATGTCCATGTCCATGTCCATGTCCGTGTCCATGTCCGTGTCCATGTCCATGTCCGTGTCCATGTCCGTGTCCATGTCCGTGTCCATGTTTATGTTTATGTTTGTATTTGTGTTTGTGTTTGTGTTTGTGTTTGTGTTTTTGTTTGTACTTGTACTTGTATTTTTATTTGTATTTGTATTTGTATTTGTATTTGTATTTGTATTTGTATTTGTGTTAGTGTTAGTGTTAGTGTTAGTGTTTGTGTTTGTATTTGTATTTGTATTTGCATTTGTATTTATATTTATACACACACAAGCGCCTAGTCTTGAAAACTTTATGTTGGTTCATGTTGGAGTATGTTGGAGACCCGTTATTAAAATACCATAAATCTTTGATATTTTAAGTTTTTTCTCTGACTTTCATAAAGTTGTCTTCCAATATAAACCTAAATATAGACAGCATAAATTGTCATCCATAGTCCATTCAAATGCTCTCTCTCAGTATTACATTATAGCTGCGCTAAATGCATGTACATTTTCCTCCACTCTTTAAGCTAATCTCCATCTTAATTGTTTATATCGTGACTTTCAGGAGATAGTCGTAGCTGATTTGTTGTTAAAGGGTATAATTATTGGTCATTAGAAGTTCATGAATAAATTAACATCGTCAATTCTCGTCGTGGTGAAATATGAAAGTAAAAATGTTGACTTTTACGCCTTTATCCATTTTTGCTGAAGAATTCGTATGAGTGAAACTGTTTCCTTTGCTAATGTAAAAGAACCGTTTCTTTTCATTTTTATTTTACCATTCGGAACCAATTTGGAATACATTACTGTCCGCTTATTTATTTTTTAGATTTTGCCAAATTCGAAGTTCGTCCGTAAGTTGAAGTTACTTCCATTCGTTTCCATAGGATTTCCTGAAATGCACTCTCTTTATGCAAACGATTGATGATTGAATGTTACTTACCCGAATACGACTGCTTCATTGGATAAGTTTTTTAACCACAAATACGCCACATATAGAAAACCCACTCCGATGCTGTATTCGCTGATGCCTGTTGCCCAGTGCATTGGAAATTCTTTTGCAGAATGTCGTTGTGTAAATAAATGGGCTGGGCGAATGGGCGACGGGGTGAATTATTGCAGCGTCACTACTCACCAATGTGGACTCTAGATAGCAACCTTCTCGAGCACGCAACTCATGTATCATTTCATGCGCGATCAGCTATGAATCACTTTGAGGGCTGTGATCCATCCACCTGGCCTATTTCCTAGGCTCTAAGACAATGGGCTAGATCTTCCTCCTGGGTAGCTGTGATTACGTATTATTACAGCGAGGAACTGATGATGAATTTGCTTAATCAAAAAATGCGAAGTATAGGTGTATGGAGGAGCTTCCCCACCCCCAATCACAATTGCGATGAATCTGGAAATATTTGATTTGGTGGATTTTACTGTGATGTAAACACCCCGCTTTTATCGCTCAAGCGCAGTCAAGCATGAATTGCCACCATCAAACATGACCTTTAAAAGTTAACCTGAACCTAGGAGAAATTTAATTAATATTAATGCACTTATTTATCTGGTAGATTTATCCATTCAAAACCTACCTTAACTTATAGATTATCTATAGTAAAATAATAGTACAGTTTAATGTTAACCTCGATTGGGGTAGTCGAAGAAATGGGCCGTAAGATATCTTTCGTCGGACTTGTTTGAATGTGAAAGAACCTATATTAAAAAATATGCGGATTTGAAGGTTACTAAGAAATAGGAATTGTCGCTGGCGAGAGGCATATCCCTCCGAATATGGTTGGAAATACTTCAGCCTCCTTTGTAAACACACATTAAATGACTATAAGTGGTGAGATTTTTCTGCACTCTGAAAAGCTCTTTTTCATATATTTTTTGTTACAACTCAATTCAATTTCCTCTTCGAATTCGTTACACGTACTTTAATCCATTGGCAGAAAGTATTGGTCTTCAATCAGCGAAATTATTTCACCAGTTTTCCTGCAGAATGGAGGGAAAAAGGGAATTTTGACGTATCTATAAAGCATTGACCTCAATGTGCAATTTGCAATTTCATAAGTATTGGATGTTTACTGAACGTTTATGATAGTGGTTTTAATTCAAGTGGCTATCGAAACAATACTCTAGAAATTACTATTCTGTTCATTGTAACAGTGTTTTTACCAATCTAGTTTGTCTGCGCTGCACGCGACCTGAAAATTTTATAATGTATTAGCAGCACACTACCAAAACAGTTTCTCATTTTATTTCTTTTGTTTAAAGAAAGTTACGAAGAAATAAAGATAGAAACTTTCCGTATTTGTTTACAGGAGGGGGGAAAATATTTAATTTATGGCGAGTTCCAGCTGTCGTTTTCCCTAGGTTACGTGGAGACAAATCTATGGCAACAAAGAGGCATTTATCTTGACAGGTACCAGGAGAGACGCACGGGACAATTGTCAATCTACCTTCAATAGGTTAAATATATAAAATGAATGCTTTAAAGCTGTTTCTGCTCAAAATTTCAGTTCTTTATCATCAAGTAATCTACTGGTCAAGGAAGGTATTGGATAAACAATACTACCAAAATAAATATTGTGTGACTTTTAACAAAATACAATCCAGCGACCTAGTCTACATCAGTTCCCTCTTCATCTCTGAGTAATTCCTTCCTCCCTTCATCCCGTCCAACATCCCTGTCCTGTTCCTTCCCTTTCCTCGTTTGCCCAACATTATCCCCTCTATCACAGTCTTCAACATCCCACTGCCGGTCAATACCCCCTTCATCCATTTTTCCTGCCTCAATAGGATTTCTTCCAACGAAGCCCTCTCTTCTCCCACCATACCAAGTACTTCCTCATTTGTTTTCTTCTCTGTCCATTTCACCTTCTCCATTCTTCTCCACACCCAAATTTCAAAAGCCACCAGTCTACGTCTATCCTCCTCCTTCAATGACCACGTTTCCGCGCCGTACATAGCTACGCTCCGTATCAAAGCTTTTACGAGTCTTTTCTTAATATCCTCATTCAACGTCCGTGTCATCAACTCCCTCCTCCGTCTGAAAGCCTCTTTGCCTAGCCCAATTCTTCTCCTTACGTCCCTACTACTTTGAACGTGTTGTTCCAAAACACTTCCGAGATACGTAAACTGTTCTGCCTGCTCTAGTTTTTGCCCTCCTATATTAATGTTTAGCTTAGCCTTTTCCTTTCTAGAAAATCGCATAACCTTTGTTTTATTCATATTGATTCTCATCCCATACCTGTCGCACTGAATTTCCAATTCACTCAGCAATGCTTGCAACCCCTTGGCTGACTGACAAAATAACGATTGGTCATGAGCAGACTTAACTGATTCCTCTCCCACTTTCAGTCCTATCGCCAGTTCTTCCATATATATATTCATTGCTTAGTACGCAAGGTGGAGAGAAGTGAAATCAAATGAACATTTGCGGGGTTAAAAGATATATGTGGAAGATATGATCTATGAGGGAAGCAGAATCTATGAAAAAGGATTGAGAAAACCCATTTGCTCGCAGGAATGATCGACAATGAGGGTAAAAAACGAAAAGTGGCAGAAATCGATAACAATGGAGTAATTCTGACAATCAAATGGAAGGGTTGAATAATCATAATGAAGTTCTGCTAGTTCTAACTATCTCTGTTGCAATACGTCAAACAATTGTTCCTTACACGTCTGTAGAGTTTGGGGAGCTGATGATTGAGGTGGAAGAAGACCCGCATCATCCGTTGAATCTTGAAACTCTCTGCGCACCGAAGACAAAACGCCGGCATTCTTCCCCTTGTTAACCAGAATCTTAAGGTTTCACACTATTATTAATATGTTTTGCCGATTTCTCAATAATGTAACTGCGATGAGAAAGACAGGAAACATCTCTGTTTCGTTGAAACACAGGGGGGCGCGAGGAATTGGACCCTCGGCTCGATGGGTGTCACCCTTAAAATTGGATTGGATTGTGGGGAAGGGGGGTGTGAGGGGGGGGAGTGGTTAGGGCGGAGGGTGAAACGGGGTAACGGCGGGAAGAAAGAGAAGGAGAAGTGAGGCCGTTTAAGTGGACGCCGGGAGGATGCAGAGGGAGTGTGGGGGGTGGGGGTGGGGAGACGATGTTAATCAGTCTCGGAGGAGTCAGGGAAGATAGGTGATTAGAGAGGAGAGAAGGGTTGAGGGGTTGGTTGGTTGGGGGGGGGGGAGGGAGGAAGGGGGTGCAATGGGAGAGGGCTGGTGGCGGTGGGGCTGAGAGGGGTTTTGTGTACTCGCGGCAGTGTGTGGGAGGGGTGACTTGGAGCAGTAAAAGGCTCCCACCCACGCCGGCTCCTTTAGCCTGCGGGGTCCGGAGGGCTGAGTAGTAGAGGTTGGGCGGGGGTCTCACAGTAGGAGAGAGAGAGCGCCCGCGGTGCGTGATGGGGTTGCGGTGCGTCCCAGGATTTTAAGTGGGTAGGAGGATGGATAAGGGACGGAGGGGGGGAGAGAGAGAGGGAAGTGCGGAAGGGCTGGAGCCGGATAGTCACACACAAAAGGAGACGAGGAAGGGTAGGAATCCGGAGGGCATAAAGCCTTCTGGTTGGTCGGGGCGGAAGAAGGCGGACGTGCGGTGCGGGGGAAGGAGGGGGGAGTGAAGCCGAGTAGGTGTAAAGGCAGGAGAATGGCTGCAAGTCGCTCGCTTTCCGGGAGGAGATGCAGATTGGGAGTGTGGAGGTGGATGGGGGAGGAGGAGATGGTGGATTGGCAAATAGAGCATGGATGTTAAAGAAAGGGGGTCGAGGGAGGGTCGGGGGGAATGGAAATGAGGCTCGCCAAGTTCGATTTCACGATCTCCCGTTTTGACGTCCTAGAAGACCGGTTTCTCTCCCCGCCCCCCACCCATCCACCCCGTGCCCTCTGCAGAACACACATGAAGTTTCCTCCCCCTTTGCCTGCATGCATCTCCGACACAATGCGACGGGGTCCGCTTGGAGGATCGAAGGAAAATGGGGAGAGAGCTCTGTTGTGTACAGGATACGGGGGAATGGAATGGCTGAAGGGAGAATAGGGTGAGACGGAGAGTTCGGCAATCGAAACGTCAAAATATGTATTTATCAAACCAATACAAGTTTATTCTACATTTGGGAGCACAAATATTTCCATATTTCAGCGTTTGTAAATGTTTCTCCGCGCGGAATACTTTGATTAAATTTCCGTCTAAGCACCTGCTCGTTACCTGAGAATTGTGACATTCATCTCTCCCGTGAGTGGAAAGAATATAAAACCCAAAGCCGTACACTTAAGGGCACTTATAGGTGGAATAAAGAAGGGGGTTTACAGGGAGTGGGAAAGTTATAGCAATCACTCAATCACTCCGGTATATGTAGACACATTGACCGTCGTGAATCGCAAACACACAACACTCAGGGTTTACGGGGCGGGAAGCCCGACGCCAGTGACCCGTCACTCAAACAAATGAAATATAAAATAAATAGTTCTAACAATTACTCCCTTGATCAGGTATTTGCACAACAAATTGACCTTCACAAGTCGCAACCACACACACACTCAGGGTTTACGGGGCGGGAAGCCCGACGCCAGTGACCCGTCATTCAGACCAATTAAGTATAAAATAAAAAAATATAACACTTACTCCCTCGCTCAGGTATTTGCAAACAAATTGACCTTCGCAAGTCACAAACACACACACACACTCAGGGTTTACGCGGTTGGAAACCCGACGCCAGTGACCCGTCACTCAAACTAGGAAGACACTGTAAGCACAGTGCTGGTGGGGAAATAGTGCCGAAAAACCTGACACCAGGTGTTTCGCCTGCTAAGCAGGCCTCTTCAGAGAAGAATCCAATTTCTTTATCTATTTATCTCCCGTGAGTGTTTAAGAATGGCATTTCTCTGCTAAACATATTTGATCATCGAAAATCCATCGTTCTCCCAACAATAAACTAGCCTGGGATTTAAACTGGGGATTGCAGCCATGAGCTTGTCTTCCCTGCGCCATTCAGATAAATCTTTGGATTATGCCGCAACTTATACATTGACTTTGCAATTGTGAGTATTCCGATAATTTGAACTACCTTGTAGCATAGATAAATGAACTGATGTTGCAACGCAAACGTGGTCACGTAAATTTTCAAGCTTTTTACGTGCAATGAAGATGCGATAGACGTCATTACTTTGGCCATATAAGGAATATACCACTAGTTTCTTGGATGCATAAAAAAATCGAGACATTTACTTTTAAATATTAGGAATTAATTTAATGAGATCGTTATACCATGATTGGCAAGCAATGTAAACCCCCTTCAATCTTAAACTTACTTAGTAGTACAAGGTCAGCCAAAAAGGATTATGACTCATTTTCTCCCGGATACACGGACGGGCGGGAGGGGGTTTCTCTGGATGGGTTCGAAGGAAGGGAGTCTCAGAAAAGGCTTTAAGGCCAGTGGTAGTTGGCTCCCAGCCATTGCAGAGTGCGGATCATATGTTTCGAAATCTCTATAGCGTGACCTCGCCACGTACAGTCATGAATCGGCTATTGAAGCAGCGCTACGCAATCGAATTTTGGGTGAAACTGGGCAAATCCGGGAAAGAAGAGCTTCTCGACCATGTTGTGAATGAGGATCCAAATTTTAATAGACAATGTCTCACGAGACGTTTTCTCCTTCTCAAATTCTTGCTCATAGAGCGTCGCCTTGGCTCGGTGGAAGCGTTACAACAGGTCGTGACGATGGGGCTTAGTAGGCTATCGCGCGCCGCCTTCCAGAAGGCGTAAGAAGCGTTTGAAACTCGCGGTACGTGGACGCACAAGGATACTACTTTGACGAGATTTGAGTGCGTGTGTATCAATTTGGAAAATACATTTTTTTGTCGGCTCAGTCCTCCTACTTTTGCATTCAATACTTGGTTTATTTCTAATCAGCTGTCGGATTATTTCTAATAATCTATTTTTCTTCATATTCAGTCTCAAAATTTAAACTTTATTACATATTTGATTCCTCATTTTAAGTGAACTAGGAATTTAGGGTGTGGAAGGAGAAATAAAGACAAATTGTGTGAACACCCGATGTAGGGCTCGTCTTAACTTGCAAATCACCCGAATCAGAAATAATAATTCAGCGAAAATATGGCACGCTACATTCTAAATTTTGCCCCTCAAGAGGAAAATAGTTATGGACCGGAAATCGCTCAAATTCCATACATCTTCTGAAATAAGATGTGGTGAATTGGTGAGAAAGAGCCATCGCTGTAGATTAAGTTCGCTCCATGCCCACAAGCGGTGAATTTTAGATTGACTACGAGTGTTTGAATTTGATTTTGCAGTTGGACCGATTATTATCAGCATTTATGATAGGATCTTTAGGGTCTCCCAAGAGCTGTTTACGTCGTTAGTGGGTTATATTTGATTCCACACCAGGAAGCACTCATAAAAATTAGGTATTATTATTTTAATGAATCAATCAGGGTTACATTACGTTCAGCTATTCGAAATTTTAAAAAGAACCCAGATAATTATCGCCGTTGGAAATGTTTGAAAAACATGAATGCAGAATGAAACCAAAACATTAGTGAAGCCTCACATTGCGGTAGAGAGTAAATGATGTCGTCTAGAGTAATAAAAGAGATGAGTAAATAAATACCTCATTGAAATAAAAAAACACCAGGACTATCTTTTTATCCCACAAATTTCAATCCCACGAAAGTGTGATTCATGAGAATAAATCTGAAAAAAATAGCATTTCCAATTGCTTGGGGCCACGTATTGCAAAGATCATGATTCTTTAATTTACCGATAATATCAGTTATAGCAATCAGGTCTAAGTGCATCACTTTCTTCATTCAATTTAATAGACAAATGTGACACAGCAAGATATTGATGTGCGTCAATCCATGATTTTCCGATTAAAATGAAATGAAATTATTGACTTTGTAATTCCACACACTTTATATGTAAGCACCATCCAGATGGACGTCACCATTACCCTATTTTGGCCTTTTTGATTAGCCTGAATCCCTGTCAGAATCCAATGGTAAATAGGAAAATTAACATAATTGAAACGATCGCAATGGCTATCTTTATCCAATAGACTTTACAGAAAGAAACTTACGAAAATATCCTGAAGCAAATACTACAACCCCAAATATTTGAAAGATCCCACTGCCAAATGGCGACGAATACTCTTATCACGGGAATATTTCCCAAAGCGCAATCAAGATTTTACCCAAAAAAATTAAATGTACCTTTTACAGTGGTTCATGCCTTAAGAAACTGAGATATAACTCAAAAGACAAAGTTCCCAAATACGAGAGGAGTGGAGTGTATAAATTAAAGTGCTTGGAATGGCAGCACAAAGTATAATGGGCAAAACGGATGGAAATTTAAAGAAAGAGCTAAAGAACACAAAAGTGTGTAAAGAGTAAGGACATAACATCCCTCTTTTGTGAAGAACTTGATCGAAAATGACCACAGAAGTGACTGTGACTAAAATTCTTCATTTTGAAAATTAAGTTCAAAGACTCGATGCTTTGGAGCATTTGAAAACTTTGAAAAGCGTCGGTTGCAAGGATGAACTTGCCAACGAAATTTTGTATACCTCCCACTCCCCACTCCTAAACATACCCCTCTTCCAAGTCAACGATTTGCAATGAAAGATCTAATTCTCTTTTCCTCCCACCAACATTTTAACTGTTTTACCCCTCCAACCTCCCTATCTGACCGACCCCTTCCACGCTCAAAAGGTATATATACCAAGTTGGCTTTTATAAGTACCACTTGATAATGACGTTCAACGTCGAAACCTAACGAACGATAGGGGATCATAATAACATTGTCCGACCGCGGTAGGGCCATGTTCAGGTAAAAATTAGTATAGTGTGTATTTACCTCCTGCCACACGCCCTAATGATAGCTTGCAGGGTACATATGTCACATAAAATTAATAAAACGTGGGTCGTGTTTTCAAGTAAACTATGTGGAATTACAAAGTCAATAACTTCATTTCAATAAGTTCTGCAAATTCGATAAAGTTACGCCAGAGACAAATAATTCCATGATTTTGTGTTGTTTATGAGATACCCAGGAAGCCATAGTAATAGATTTATTTTTGCGGAAAAAACTGAAAGAGGTTTAATGGATTATTTTATCATTAAAAGCATTTTAAATAGCAATAATAGCGTTTAGGGAAAAATCAGGCCAACCCAGAGTCTTTCATTGACTCCACCATTCTATTTTTTTTGTAATTTATTAATGGAAAAGCTTTTTAAGAGCTTGCCGCAATATTCTGATTTATTTATTTAAACATTTTGTTTGATGAATAACCTCTGCTAAATCACTACACTTGAATACAAATAGAAATGCAATATTTAAATCCTCAATAATCTCTTTTATTATGAATGATAGAGCGCTACGGTTTTAATAAATATTTCACTCATTACTGACATAATGAAAATCATCGGAATATGCATGGAGCCATATTAAAGATTTATAGTTGTCACATTAACGTATATTTTATACATCTTTATAACGCGCCTCATTCAGTTAATCGGTGTTTTAGAAACCAATTGCAATTATTTGGATTTCAGTATCGGAAAATTGATTTTGAGCCCATGTCTGGTATTTTAATAACAGTCTATAGAAATCCTAAAAATTCAAATAAAACTAAATATTTTGAATGTGATTATATCTTCGTTGAACCAGGTGTTTAGGTATCAATAAATATCCTAACCAAATCTGGATCCGCAAATACTATTTGGCATAAATAGCTACGGAAGAAGCAGAGAATAGAAGGTATTAATTCCAATTGGATATTAATTCTTAAAAACCTTCCTCACCTTAGTCATTTAATTTAATTCTTTAAGTATAATTAAAATAAATCATTAATTAATGTAATTCAGTTTCCAACGTTTGCTACTATTTTCCATTCTGAACCGCAATGAAAGCGTTCGACCGAAAATGTCGGGTCGGATCGATGGCTCCGCCTTACCAGCTACTACCGAATTCTTGAAAAATGACTCAAAAGATGAATCAGCATTTCCGGATTCACTTTAAGAAATCCTCAATGAGTTCCCATATCTAAAGGGAAAGAAAGTAATCACGGAAATAATGACCTCCGTGCTCCTTTCACATCCCTCCAACCACATCATCGTGAAGATTGAAGTGCCCCACTTAGGGCTGGAAGGGCCAAAGCCCACCTCCTAGAGTCCGTAACGCCGGTGAGGTGAAATTGGAACTCACCTTCAAAATGTCATCACCAAAAAACTGATCTTAACCAAGAACGACTTTATTTTTATGATCCAACTTGAGAAAATGATGGAAATGACTTCAAACGTATGGATAGGGTGACAATATTGAAATATTTTCATGCCCAAAAGTCATATGTGTATGACTTTTACGCTCTGAAATTGTTGCATTAAAATGCACATTAGCGGATGACTCCGTTAAAAGTTACTGTTGCGGCATCTCCCGCAGTTTCTTTGGAATTTGTCAAAGGGAAAACACCATACGTGTTTAAAGTTGGCTTTTAACCTCGTGGACAGTGGCGCCTCGCGCACGACTACGAATGCATGTGACATTGTATGTACGGTATTTCGTCATAACATCTAGTTCCTTTAAAAGCCCCAAAATTTCAGAGTTTAAGAGGACGCCTCGGTAGCTTAAGTGGCTAAAGCACTCGACCGGATATTGAGGGATCTGGGTTCGAGTCCCAGTCAAGGCGAATGATTTTTACGCTCTGAAATTGTTGCATTAAAATACATATACATGTTTGTGAATATATGTATACATATAAATATAAATAAATCATTATATACATATATATATATATACACATATCCGTCCCCGGACTACAAACTTGACGTGTTGGAAGGGCTTGCGCGTTCCGATGACCCCTAGAGCTGTGCTGGCGGGAGTAATAATAATTGCTCCTGGTAGGGTCACCCATTCCAGATAGGTCGAAGGTTAGGAGCCAGACGAAAGGTAGTCCACGCAGCGTCTGTTCCTCAGTGCGGCGGCTGCAATGGCGTCTGACCTCATGGGGCAGGCCAATAAGTGATGGTGTCACTTTAAAAACACTATCGAGGAAGGCGACGGGAAACCATCTCATTTATCATTCCCAAGATTTACATGATCGACAATACAGAGATTTTGAGTCCTGGCAACTACGGGGCTCGGCCCAATCGGCCGTGTGTCGTGCCCGGCAGCGGGGGAGGCAAGTCTTCCGCGGTCGTCATCCAACGAAACCCTTGCAAAGGCAAACCAGCAGCAGCAGGACAGAAGACGCAGGAGAATAAGACCACATTAGTTAGAATAGGAACGTGGAATGTTAGGACAATGATGAGGACGGGGAAATTGGAGAATGTTAAGCGAGAGATGGAAAGAGGAAATATAGATATTTTAGGTCTATGATAGAATAAAAACAGGCGGTAGAGGAAATCATGGAGGATGGTAAAGAGCTAAGTACTATCGAAGAAAAATGGGAAAGTTTCAAGAAAGGGTTGTCTAAAACCGCAAAAGACACTATTGGAACCGTTAACGCTAAAAGGACTACGAAACCATGGATCACGGATGAGATGATTACAAAGATGGATGAGCGGCTAAAATGGAAGAATGTAAATACAGAATTAGGCAAAATAAAGCAGAAAGAGTTACACAATAAATTGAGGCGGGGAAAAAATAAAGCAAAAGAAGCATGGTGAAAGACGCAGTGCGAGGATATGAAAAGTCTGCAGAGGAAGGGTGAAATCGGTGCGCTGAATAGCAAAGTAAAAATCTTCAACGGGAAGTAAGAAAGGAAGATATATGATAGCAGTTAGAGATAAGGTGGCTAAGGTAATAGTTGACACAGGAAATATCCAAGAGAGATCCAAGGAAGGAATATATGGATGAACTATATGGCAAAGAACTTAGATGAATAAAGTTAGACATAGAAAAGGAACATGACGTAGAGGAAGATAGCATAGGTCCAGGCAAAATCGTCAATGATATAGAAAGGGCATTACGGGAGATGAAACTAAACAAGGCCGAGGGGGTGGATAACATTCCCGCGGAACTATTGAAATGTTTAGGAAAATGTGGGAGGAAGAGGCTATATGGGCTGATTCGTAGTATTTATGAGGAAGGAATCTGGCCGGAAGACTTTGTGAGATCAGTTTTAATTCCTATTCCGAAAAATGTAAAGCCTACACCATATGAGGGCTACAGAACAATATGTTTATATCCCACGCAGCTAAAGTTGTTCTAAGGATCATAAACAAAAGGATGGAGAGTATGGCAAATGATTACTTACGGGATGATCAGTTTGGGTTTAGGAAGGGGAGAGGTACGCGTGATGCCATTGCAGTATAGAGATTATTAATCAAGAGGAATATAGAAACAAACCAGGAGGTATTTGCCTGTGTCGTAGATTTAGAAAAAAGCGTTTGATAGAGTGATTTGGGAAAAAGTAATGACTAAATTGCATAAAATGGAAATAGATTTGAGGGAAATGGGGCTAATCCGCAACCTGTACATGTCTCAGATAGCTCAGGTGCGGGTGGAAACGGGGAATCCTGATGGTCAGTGTTAAGAAGAGGTGTAAGGCAGGGTTGCCCATTATAACCGTTGCTGTTCACCTTGTATTCAGAGGAAATGATCAAAGAGGCATGGGAAAAACTGGAGGTAGGAATGAAAGTGGGCGGGGAATTCGTAAAATCAGTTAGATTTTCTGATGACCAAGCTTTAGTTTGTCAGTAAGCCAAGGGGTTGTAAGCATTGCTGAGTGAATTTGAAATTCAGTGCGACAGGTATGGGATGAGAATCAATATTAATAAAACAAAGGTTATGCGATTTTCTAGAAAGGAAAAGGCCAAGCTAAACATTAAAATAGGAGGGCAAAAACTAGAGCAGGTAGAAGAGTTTACGTATCTCGGTTGTGTTTTGGATCAACACGGTCAAAGTAGTGGGGACGTAAGGAGAAGAATTGCTCTAGGCAAAGAGGTTTTCACAAGGAGGAGGGAGTTGATGGCAGGGACATTGAGTAAAGTTGTTAAGAAAAGACTCATTAAAACTTTGATTTGGAGTGTAGCTATGTGCGGCGCGGAAACGTGGTCATTGAAGCATGAGGATCAGGTAGGTAGTTAAAGGTCAAGGTAGAGTTTACAGGTAAGAAGATAAACAACATTCTTGAAAGTGCAAGAGGAGTGGAGGAAGGTCGGGAGAGAGTTAAATGGTGGGATTGAGTAGGTTGGAGTGGTGAAAATAGGGCGTGTTTTACATCTTCCTCGATGACATGCAGTGGATATGGCTCTGGGGGTGTGAGGGGATTTTGAGAGTGGCCCGGTGGATTTGAAGATATCTGCTAGGCTGGCGGGACGTTTGAAGGTGACAGAGGGGTATTTGGGAAGAAGGTTGGAGGAAGTGTTGTGATTTTTGAGGATGGGGAATAGGTATTTGAGGATTAATTTTAAGGACTGAATGCCTGGGGAGTAGGTAGTACAGATTGAGAGAGGCTGGGAGTGTGTGGTTGAGGCAGGCTTGGGGGTGTAGGAATGTTTGAGTATTTTTTATGGTGGATAGAATCAGGGTATCACCGTTGGAGGAGGGTGTGGTGAAGGTTGTTGAGGTATTGGTTAAGGGATACGAGGTGGTTGCAAATACGGTGACCGCGGATAGAGAGGGAGTAAGGGAGGGAGCGCTTGGTATGGGAGGGGTGGCAACTGCTTTAATGAAGGTATTGCTGCTTATTAGTAGGCTTAGTGTGAACAGAGGTCAGGAATTTGTTTTGAGATCTGAGAGGATGAAATGGTCGAGGTGAAAGCGAGAAATGGGGAATCATTGAGTTGGGAGATGAAGGAATTGAGGGAATCTATGCTGTGTGGCCAGAGTAGAAAGATGCTTCAATGTATCGGAGCCACAGGAGGGGTTGCAGAGGATAGCTGGAAGGAAATTCTCTTCCAGGACACCGAGGTGGAGATTTGAATATGAATGGCTTAATCTTCTTCCCATAGCACAGCCCTTTATTTGGAGGTAATAGTTATCGTTGAAAGAAAAGGAGTTGCGGGTGATAATGAAATTAGAAAGATCAATGAGAAATTCGGTGCTGGGGATGTGAGGGGTAGGGCGTTTGGAGAGGAATTGGCGTAGGTAAGAAGGGCCTTCTTGGTGAGGAATGGATGTGTATAAAGAGGTGACATCGATAGTAGCCATGGTATTTTGGGTATCAGGATGGAGAGCAGTTGAGTGGAGCAATCTGAGGAAGTGGTAGGTATCTTTTATATAGGAGGGTAGGGAGTGAACTAAAGGTTGGAGATAGTAGCCCACGAAGGCGGAAATTCTTTCAGTCGGAGAGCTACGCGAGGAGACTATAGGGTGGCCTGGGTTGTTTG
This sequence comes from Hetaerina americana, assembly GCF_022747635.1. Lineage (NCBI taxonomy): Eukaryota > Metazoa > Arthropoda > Insecta > Odonata > Calopterygidae > Hetaerina > Hetaerina americana. The sequence goes on along the minus strand of NW_027286986.1, from coordinate 2,452,365 downwards.
TTTTTGTGGATCTTAGGAAGGATGTAGAAGTGAGGGGTGTGAGGTTGGGAAGGGGAAAGGAGGAGGAGGAGGATGTCCCTGGGGGATAGATTCTTATTAGGGCCGTTGTCTCGGAGGAAAGCGATTATTTCTTTTTGGAATGCGGGGTTAGGGTCAGCAGGAATATGTTGATAGGAGGAAGTGTCGGAGAGTAATCTGTTACATTCTGGTAGATAGTCTGCAGTGTTAAGGACTAAAACTGTCGAACCTTTGTCGGCAGAAGTGATGCCCAGTTTGGGGTTGCGTGTGAGTTTTTTTAACTCAGCTACTTCGGCCGGGGAGAGATTAGGTTTCGGGTTTAGATATTTAAGGAAAGAAGGGCTAGATGTTTTGGACAGAAGAAGATTGATAAAGATTTCGACCGGGTGATTTGGAGGGAGCGGTTGAGGTTCAAGGTGGGAAGGCGGCCGGAACTAGGTGAGGGCGCTGTTTGTGTGTGCGGGGGATTGAAGAGTGTCGGGTTGCATCGCCCAGAAATGTCGCCATCTAAGATTTCTGGCAAAATTTATGACGTCTCCGAGGATGGTCACACGATTAACCTTGGGGATGGGGGAGAATGAGAGGCCTTTTCTCAGAAGTGAGGTTTGGTGCTCGTTCAGGGTGGTGCTAGAGAGGTTCAGCACTTGTTCGGCAGTATTTATTGTTTGGTCGACCGGCGGGGAAGGGACGGATTGAGAAGGGTTTTGTTGATGTAAACGGCTCGGTGGAATTCGGAAGGCAGGTACGGGAGGTGGAAAATAGTCGCTAAATCCGGTTTGTGTTGGTAAAGAGGTGGGGGAGGAGGGCTAGGTTTGAAGGGTTGGAGAGGTAAGGCAAGGCCCTGGCGGAAGTAAGAAGTGCACAGATTGGACAATTTATTTATGGCTTTTCTGCGTCGGAACTCAGGGGAGCGGAGAGCCGATTTAAGGATTCGGTTTACATTCGGGAGGAGATGTGGGGAAGTGAGAGAAAGAATGTTGATGAGGGAATGTGTGGAATTGTGATATTTGTGCATGGGGTTATTGTATTGATCTCGGATGAACGTGCAAAAAAGAAAGGACTGTTGAAACTTGAGTGCATGTAGACTGGGGTGAAGGACGGAAGGTAGGCCTGATACAGGGAACTTAATGCATAAACCATTGGAAATGATACCCAATGCAATGTATGCCGAAAGAAATTCAGAATGGCAGGTGTATTGAGCGAGTTTGAGAGAAAATTTCTTAATCTTTCCTATATTCCAGCACTTAAAATAACTTTAACAACTCTAACTCATTAAATATATCTCTTGTCAAAATTTCCTCGGCTTTTACTTTCTAGCACCAGTTAAAAATGGAGATTTACTTGAGAATCAGACCAAATGAAATTGTTGATTTTTCCATGTTCTCTATTATTTCCTATAATTTGCCTTCCAAATTTCACTATATACTTCTACGAGATGCGCCAATATTTTCAGTAAGTCTTAAGTCTTTGCTGGAAATATGTTAATATTATTAGTTATAATGCAATTAGAATCAACAGTGGATTGCAACATGTAAAGCTGGCTGAGTGTACTCAAAAAGGAGGAATGTATAAGAACATTAACTCTCATTGGCTAGAGTCATACAATAATTAACCATTGTTCATCAAATATTTGAGTATTAAACGAACTATGGAAATTATTATTTCGAAGAATATGGGCATGACATTCAGACATAATCCGCTTCAAATCCTCTCCCTGAGTCGAAAATTCTTCTGACCTCCCAAAGACATTAAGCTCACTTCATCATTTTGGTTCGTCCGCAGTGCACATATGAGACGGAATAAGTCCTCAGCTTTGGAAGATATAAACAGCATTTTGACATCCAATTCTGATTGTTTCAACTGAACCTGCATTTTGCAGTGGGTGCAGATTATTAGGAAAAAGATGACCCGGATCGTAAAATGTAGGCCTTGGGCTGTGGCGCATGTCGTTTAAACCTTCAATCGATCGACCCGTAATGACGGCCTCCCCTTTCCAACGCAAAGAAAAATAATTAAGAGAATCGAAAACACAAAGGACGCCATTCATGATTGAAATGTGATTATTTTCTTCTTCGCCGATCGTTGCTTTGTGACTGGATGCATCCAGCCATCAGCGATCCTTTGTCAAAAGACGGAATTAAAAATCGGCACCCAAAGATACTTTCAACATCCTGAATATTTTTAATTCAATGACATTGCTTTGTTATTAATTAAATTTTAATTATTAATTTTTAAATTTATTATTATTTTATTATTATTTAATTATTAATTTAATTTTAATTTAATATTAATTTTTTTTTTTTAAATTTTAATTAAATTAAAATTATTGCAAACTACCCCGGCTCCTGAGCGTGGGATCTCAGGAAAGTAGTAGTATTTTTTAGGGAAGGCGCCCATTTGTCATTTGCACCATTAGGAATAGATGGTTAAAGGAGAAAGGTTTGGAGGGAATCCTGTCGTCGGCAGTAGCGTGCTACTCTGAACGAAAGGCGCCAAGTGGCCAAACAGTTTAACTTCCCATCTGACGGACGCCGTACTCTCCCAAAGTGCTCTCCACAAAGCACTTCGATTAGGGATCGGAATACCACCGTAAAATATGTCATATCAAGGATTCGAACCCGGCACCCTCTCGGTGGGAAGCCAATGGCCACCGCGCCATCCCGATGTGAAAGTGGCCAGGGGTTTGCTTAAATTGTCAAGCCGGAGGATATAGTGGAACACCTCTGTTGGCTTAGTGGTGGTAATCTTACGTCAATCTTATAATCGAGTTGTCGGAATGGAGAGCGGAGTGTTTGGTGGCCAGGAGTTTCGGATGGAGTCCATCACTCTCAGCTCGCAAGTCACGTCCGAGCGAACTGTAGCGATTAGTAACCTGCCGTCTCGATGGCGGTGGAAGAGTTCTCGGCGTGAATTCCATCGTGCCATGGCAGCGATTGCGAAACAGCTCGAGGAAACTTGGAATATTAAATTACTACGCGTAGCCTGTATGAACTAATTACCAAAGACCTGTCTTTTGGGGATTATACCTGTATGATGGAAATATCCGCAAAAGATAAAAGAAGTTTTAAAAATATTATTTATTTAAATGGCACTGGAGGGATACTATTGGTGCGCTGCAGCGCTATTTTATGCTTATTAGGTCTCATTTGTATTCTCTCGTCGTTATAGTTGGTCCGAAGCGGAGGAGCTTGAATTCTTAATTTGCCGCACGGTACATGCACTAAAGTCGTAACCTATTATGCTCTTTCTATTTCTCTCTTTCTTCATTATATATTTTCCCCGTAGTAAACTCACCTACCCGTGAAAAACAAGCATACGATTTAAAAATGTCGGTTCAACTTTGTTGACTGCACCCTTAATTAAAAAGAACAAACAGTTTTCCCCCAAATATTCTGCACATTGCGGTGAATTGGATTGGCGATTAGGCACATATTTAGGAGCATATTTTGTTCGTCATACGGCAAATGCTAGGGTTCAAATCCCTATTAAGTTACACGTCAAACAATCCAAGCTTTATATTAGGCGATGGCGTTCATGGGTGTGTATGCGTGAAAGGCCGAAGCACATTTTCATGCCTCAGCGTCGAATGTTTCGAACTAAATTGCTTACTAAATTTGTAAGAATTATCATTATTTTGTGCCAATATTGGCATAATTTCTTTTGATATTATTTGTCGTTTCAATTGGTAGCACCAAACTAAAATTTTAAATAAAAATCCTTAGCAAAGCTCTCGTATCAAACATTCTAATTACAACCATTAACAAAATTAAAATTGAGGACACCTTAAAGTTGGTCCTCTCAATCGAAGGATGAAATGAGGGTGAACGAAGAAATGAAGGGCAACGACATAAACTTAGAAGTCGTAATAAGTTCTCGGTGTCCCGACCCTGGTGGTATGGACGTGGTGATTCAAAACAACGATTAAGTTGGGTTAGGGAAAAACCAAATCTGGTGACCTAAATTATTACCCGTAACTATGATTCCGAATTAGGATATACGTAAGATTTAAATAGCAGAAGAATATGCAAACTTTAATCATGCTAAATAGTTTCGGAACTTTAATTATTAAAATGTTAATCATTATTAGTAGGAAGCAAACATATTTTAGGTGTTTCACAATAAGCATTACGAACAGGTTTAAAGGATATTGATGTGAATGTAGAGATATTATTGTATTTTTTACGATATGAAGGTTGTTGTCGGATATTGATTGGCTACGTCCTACGCAGCAATTCCAATCTTTTTCTGAAAAAATGAATCCTTGAAGTATATTTTTACAGCAGAGGTCTTCTTGCGTAACTTACTCTTATGCTTTGTTCTCCCAAGACAAACCTCTCAATCGGATTGACTGAAATTCTTTCTGATGATTGGTGGCATTTTAATAATTTGGAACCCACACTCATTTTCGTTAGTTGGGAGATCCCTACCTAGAGTGTTCTGAAATCCTAGTGCCACTTTTCATGGCACTTTTTTCTAGATGCGGTTAGTCTCAAATTTTGTTGAAGTCGTTTCCGACGAGGGAACAAAGAAGGGAGAACAGACTAAGAAGCCCAAAGCGGAGGTATTCTTTTAAGGGGCATCAGCTTTCATTGTCACTTTTATTATTTTATTAACAAATATGTTGCTTCTAAGGATACATTACATCTGGTCCATCTTTAACATGCTCTCCAAGGTTTCATTTTTCCTCTCTATATACTTCTTAATGCCTCATCTTTCTACTTCATCTTGAACGTCCACCTCCAGCGCAATGTTTTGAAGATTCTTTCCATCTGGAATATTCTATTCGTATACACTTGATGGCTTCAAAACATTCTAGCTCATCCATATCGCGAAAAATTTAGCATGAAGCTATCGAAAATGGCGCGTTATTCAATATTACTTAAATAATCATCCATTTGTCATCCTATTAGAGTGGAATATCAATTGAAGACAGGAGTTAGATAGCGGAAGATATACCAGAGTTTATAAGGTAATTTGCATTAGAAAGAGAAGAGTAAAGGGCTGCTTTCAACCTGTCTTTCGATCTGAAATACTGGCGATGATGCTCTAAATGCTCCAGGTGCACTCCTAGTTTGACCTCAGCAATGAGAGATAGCACCTCTTAACTTGATTAATTTCAGCCGAGAATCAATAATTCCGAGCTAGCAAACGTGCGTCATGTCACAAGAATTGGCCTCCCTGCTCCCATTTCCCTGATGACCCAAATGAAACTGCCGGAGGCGCGTCTTACGCAAAATTTGCATCCGTCAATCGCCGCATGTCAGCAACAAAGGTTCTGACGCCTAATGCAAGACAGTCTTTCCCGGAAATAGGCACCGTACGCTGTCACTTAGGGTTCAAATTTTGAGCATTTTAGTTTCAGGAACTCCGCATCTAAAAAGAAAACCAAACATATGTAGTTAAGGCTACCATGTTTAAGTGGCACGATATTAGTCACACTCCATCGAAAAAGACAAGACACAACAGCAAAATCTTAGTTAGGATAAAAAAAAGTTAATTTAAACATATCTATAAACTCATTTTTCTATGAGTAAGGTAATGCTCCTGGAGAGTGACCAATTCTTTAATCCCTTAAAGATATGAGTACAACGAGAGAAATATAAACGCCCTACTCCTTAATTGAATATCAAAAATGTAATCCAACCATTAAAACTCATAATATACACCATAAATAGCGAGCGTAATGTTAGTTTACTTATTTTCGTTATATCTTACGGCAATTAACAGTATTTATATTTCCTTATTCCACGAGCTTGTAATTATAATATTGCATCTAAACATTCAACAACTCTTAAGCAGTGATATCTGAAATTGATTAAGAAAACAGATATAACATATAAGTGATAGAACGAAGATAAATGACCACTGCAAAAAACACTCTTGAATCGTAAGTTCTAAAAACTCCTAGTTCTCGAAAATTGGTGATCCTGATCAATTCTACCAAAGGAAAGACAATGCAATCGATAATCGAAAAACTCCATAGTAATTTCCAGAGACTGCAATGATAGATGCTATTTATCTCTTTAATTCGCTTCCCATGTATTTTATTCTCCCCCGCCAAGTTGGTCTATCTCTGTGCATGTAAAGTGTCGCAGAAGTTTCTCTGCATATATTTGTAGAGAAACTCTTAGTAAAAATTTTGTAAAGGGAATTTTTAAAAATATGTAAATATTTGCGTTGTTACTCAGAATATACAATGAATATTAGAGGAATAAGGAATAAGTAGACGGCAATTTCTATATATTCCCATTGAAAATTAATTAAAATACCCTTAAAACTATGTGAAATTTTCATGAGTCGAGATGATTTTTCGATAATATTCCCGTCACTTCGAAGACCGAAACTTTCAAATATCCAACTGCAGCTGGCAAATATCACTATTGGGATGAGAAAACTCGCTATACTCTTGACCGTAGTCGTGATTAGGACAATATGTAATTAGTAAATAAAAGTGTGGAGTCTTCAGCGATTGGTTATTGACCGTATCAGGAGTGGTGCGTAGTAAATACTTGGGATATGTCACGTTTGAGTGACATAGTTGAATGAATAGCGCTCGAAAAGAGCCAGAGAAGAATGAGAAGTTCAGCTTACCTCGCAAGGAAACGGAAAGCAAGTTGGAGGGGGCAGAACTACGGCACGTGGGGGAAGATCCGCAATGCTTATTGCCGAGAGAATTTCACAGTGCGCTTCCGGGAGGAAGGACAGGACTGCCTGATTGATTGCACGTTTTCACGTGTAATTTCCCGTGGAGGGGTGAAATGTGGTTCGCGAGAAGGGCAAGAGGGGGAGGGGAACGGTGTTTGGACGGTAGAGAGCTGGAGAACTGATTCCTTTAGTTCACTGATTTAACGCAATCACTAGTCTCGACTGCATTCATGGTTGTAGAGATAACTGTGGCACCAAGAAAGACGCAAATGAGACGAATAAGGGTGTGAGAGGATGATGCCCATAACGGGGGTCGCCGGGTTGAAATCAAAGGGCGGCGCTTCGGGCGAACTGCAGGAGTGCAGATGGCAGCAGCAGTGTTTCTGGGTAATGCGAGACTTAGGGTGATTATCCCCTCAGGTTCAACGACCCTAAACGTTCTACAAATATAAAATAAATGTTATCAGGGTTTTATTAATTGAAAATTTTTAATAATAGTGTTTCTTTCATGATCGAATTTCAAATAACTATCGTTGACGAAATTATGTCCACCATAGGATCTTGAGGAGACTGCAAGGTCTACCCCAAATATAAGTTATATAAATCTCGGGGAAGTTATTGCAGATTAAAGTAGATATTACTGAGATTCGTCATAAGAGTAACTTTATGTATCGACAAAACAATGCCAGTGCCTACGCCAATTGCGGTATGCTTCATGTAAGGCCATTGGTCCAAAATGGTACTCAAAGGGGTTTTACTCAAAGAACCATCTCTCCTCACCAGTGACCACCTATTCTAAAAAATTTAGGTATCTTTCTCAGTGGTCCAAGAGGTCCAAGGCAATATTGTCACGCATGTAGTCTTCCGACATCACTTTGGAGACCATCTTGGCACACCTTCCTCATGGCTAAGTCTTCTGTAAGCGTGCACTGCACCTTTGATTTCTGAATATTGCACTCTTTTGCTAACATTCTGACACTTTTGTGTCCATCGGAATTGAGCGTGTGTCTCACTTCTTGCTTCATTCTTCTCACTTCTTCATCACTCGGTGTTGTCGACGAATATCCTCAGGGCATGCATTCCTCATCCTCAACTTCTACATCTACATAATACCCCGCAAGCCGCCGCAAGGGCGTATGGCGGGGGAAAACTTCGTCTCTACCTTCCCGGAACAAACAGAAAAAAATCACTTGGGTAATTTCTCCATCTCCATGGGAATACTTCACCATGGCCATGGTCTCCGAACCCAATTAATCGCATAGCATTGCTCCATGGAAAGTGGAATCGTGAATTCGTGACGTGACTTTCGAACAGGTCCGGTCTAACGGCTGGCTATTCGCGCACGCGACATCCCAGTTCCATGATACTCAATTATAAAAAATGTAGACCAAGTTATTTTTAGGGCTGTTATTATTTTTCATTTGAGATGAACAGTATTCGTTTTAAACAATATGACCAACGCGAAACAGCGGTGAACACAGAAGCATTTTCGTTCCCCAGAAAATAAACCTTGCAAACTTTTTCGGTTAATATGAAACGATGTTTTTGGTGGGTATTTTCTGTCGTTCCTCAACGGCAAATTTCGTCATGACGTATTCAGAAAGCATCGTCAAATCTCCATTTACACACCAGTGTAGATTAACCCTACATAAATGCAATTTTTCATGATTTTTTTTAATTTTTGAAATCGCTCTGCGCATACATTATGTCAGATGATTGATTGAAGAAATTATATTTTGTGCCTCAAAAGCGCATGTTTGCTTAAGTAAGTAGCTTTGTGCATCTCTGATAAAATAACTGAAATATTAACTGAGATATTTGCTAAAAATCAAGATTTAGTTTTGTTTGGATTCGTCCCCCGATTTTCCTGTCAACTGGTTTCTGCTATTTTCAGCGGATTAATTTAATATCATCGTTTTGGAAAATATATTTGTTTCCTAACAATACCTTGAAAGGATAATACTTCCCCATAATTTCAAAACATTGAGGGTCGTGAAGGGGAAAGATCCTACCTTCTTTCAAGTATGATTGGAAATTAATGATTTTTTGCCAAACTAAAAAGATCTGATGCAGATATAAGCGGTAAAAAAATCATTGCTTATTTTTATAAACTTATCGAAGAAAAAAGAATGTACTTTAAATGTAAATTTCTGCATTTAAAGATAGAATACCTTTGTTGTTTAGCTATTGATATTTATAAATGTTAATACTTTCCAAACACTAAAATCGTATTTGGAACGGTGAGTCGAACATGGTTTTACGTTCATAATTTGATCGTCTTGTAACAGTAAATCATTTTTACGAATTAAAGTAATACTTAAAGACCACGCAAACTTATTTTGGCGTATATTGTTACACTTAAGGAATTTTACCGCAGTTTTTGTAAATATTTGATGATTTTTATTCAGTTATATGCACATTAATTCCATGAATTGAGCGTTTAAGGTCACAAAGGCACACGAGGCCCACCTCGAGCCATACTAACGGGCTGGAAAAAAAGAAAATTGAAGAGCGGGCTGCGATAGACAGGAGGTGAGGAAATTAGGATTGGCGGAATTCCCGAATAATGGCTAGGGGAAGTATGTTGCCTGAAATCTCCTAAAATACGCCTATCCTTATTTCGCATTTCTATTTACTGTCGCCACATAGACAGCGCTACACATTACCAACTTCATGCAGAGCGATGTTTCTCTTTGACAGACATCCGGGATGTTGCGGTACCGTCAATTACAGACATCCCACCGAGAAGTCCCGGATTCAAATCCTGGAGACAATAAATGTTTTGCAGTGGTATCCCAATCCCCACTTGAGGTACTTTTGGGGGGGCACTATGAGTGAGTACGCCGCCCGTCGGATGGGACTTTAAACTTCGGACGCAGACAAGAGCAGGCTGATGCCGACGCCGGGTTTCTCCCCATTCTTCCTTTCCCATGAATCCCTCATGGCGCGAATGACCTTACGTGTCGGTCGCCTCCCCTAAATAATACCAGTAATACTTACGGTTAATTTCGTTCCTAATTTTGTAAATCTTGGATGAAATACTGTTTTACCCTTTGTTTTTGTGGAATCATCAATATCTTTAAATCCACGTAAAATCGAGTTTTCCCGTAAAAAAAGCGGACAGCCGTTGGTATTAACCGTTTGATATTCAATCTCGTTACGGATGCGTGGAAGGAAACGACAAATTGGGCCCTTAACTGCGGCGGATACAAGCAGGTGGCGCGCGCCTCTTCCGAAAAGAGAGAAGGGAATAATATTTTTTCATTTGAAAGGTAAATAATTTTTCTTAATGGCGCAGAGATTACATAAGAGAATTGGGAATGACAAATAATGTGAAGTACCCATAAAACTATTACCATTTCTTCCTCTTTCCTCCACTTTCTGTCACATTCTGTAAAAGGGTTTTTTAATAAGGATAAAACTGAAGGAGTCAACCGATATAATGCTGCAAAAATACTTATAAGCACTGTTATACCCACGAAGTTATTTTAAAAGTGAGGGTAGAGCTAACACTAAACGTGCAGCTGGGGTAAATCTGTGCAATTTCCCAGCAATTGAGCATGATCATTAACCCATCTCTCTAAACTCTGGACTAGTATGTGATTTAGAGATGATGATTTGATTGGCTTTATCGATCAATTTGGAAGCAACCCAAGTCTGCAAAGTTACGTCCTGAGAATATGCCCTCTTTATTACCTCACCTTTTCCCAAGCATTTCCAAAATTTCGCTTTCTAAACTTTGCGGACTGTGTCACAGTATTGGACTACATTCCCTCTACAACAATTCTGCACCGGTTCCTTTAGCTTTCATGTTGGATTTTTTGACGCATTTGAACGACGCGATGCCTTGAATATCGGCTGTGTTTTTGAAGGTAGAATTTCCGACTGTCACCTGCAATTTCTCCCCATCTCAACTCACATTCACTTTCATAATTCGATATAAGGGTCAGACGACCTTATTTTAGCTTTGATGACGCATGGTTGAGCCAGTTCGTGAAGATGATGTTTTTTAGGATTGAAGATTGGGAAATTGGGAAAAAGCCTGAGTCAGGGCTATCTGGCAGGTGGCCTCTTCGTAGCTAAATGCCTCTTCACTTGTCCCAGAAGTAGGGATCGCGATGCCACCGAACCCTAGCCGTTGCAATTGAATCCCGAAGTCCAGGGTGAAAAACGTGTACATCAGCTAACACATTGAGGCATTTTAGAGGAAAATGGACATCGTAATGGAAAAATTAGTCGATGAAAGCAGCAACGAAAGAGGTATTTGCAAGAAGAAGAGAGTTGAAGACGGGCAAACTACGTAGAAGGAAAAAAAAGAATTAAATATGGAGCATAGTCCTTTATGGATGTAGTAGGACTTGGTCTTTAAAGGATGACGGTGAGAGAGAGTTGGAGGTTTTCGTGACGTGGATGAGGCGGAGAATGGAGAAAATCAGTTGGACAGAGAGAGGAAGACATGCGCTGAAGTTCCCAGCAGGGTTAGCGTCGAGGAGACATGGCGGGGCGGAATTGGAAAGTGAAAGAAAGCGGTATATCTGAGGCCGTTGTAGGAAGGGCAACATTGAAAAAAAGAGACAGAGGATGGAAATGAGTGGAATTTTTAATCAGCGTGAAGGCAGGGGAAAAATTACGAAGAAATAAGAAGTTGCCACGATGTTTAGAAATAAATAGTCGTTGGAGACCGTCGAAACTGACATTCTAAAATATATTTATTCATTTAACCAGGAAAAATATAATAATTAGAGAAAAATATTTGATAAAAACCCCAAAGGTGGCCATTTTGAAGCCTAAAGGTAGAAGAAAAGTGAGTCATTTGCGTGTGCTGTCCTGTTTTGGATAGTTTATGATAGGAAAAGTTAAGATAAGAAAATAAGAGAGAAACGGTGCGGGGTAAAGAGAAGGAGACATGGTAAAATGAAGTGGGCAGGAGGGAACCTTCATTTGGACGAGAGGAAGGGGTAATCATGGAATTAAAAATTAGGTCAATACCAAAGTAACTGCGGCGGATGCCGTAACAGCAACTTTTAACGAAGTCATCCGCCGCGTTCAATGCAGCATTTTCCGAGTTTAAAATCATCCGCCTTGACCGGGATTCGAACCCGGATCTCCGAGTTGATCCCGGAACCATAACCTGGAATTTGGCATTTCTCAAAGGTATGGACAGCCTAAGTGTTTCAAGTTGGCTTTAACCTCGTGGACTGTGGCGCGTCACGCACGACTACGAATGCCTGTGACATTGTATGTAAGTAAGGTATTTCGCCACATCTTATCCCCAAAATTTCCGAGTTTAAGAGGACGCCTCGATAGTTTAACTGGCTACAGCACTCGATCGGACATTGAAGGATCCAGTTTCGCATCCCGGTCAAGGCGAATGATTTTTACACTCTGTTATTATTGCATTGAAATTAGGCCGATGTTTGGGGATGCGGAGACAATGTGGTATGATGGATATTGTTGGGTCCTGGACTGTTGACTTGCAGAAAACATTATATGAAAACGAGGGTGAAGAGATTCTTATTTAAAGGGAGGCTAAGATAAATAAGCTTTTAAGTTGCCAAGTAAAGACTGGAAGAGTTATATTCGTTCAAATATATAGGAAACCTTCTAGAAGAAACTGGGCAGAATAGTAAGGAAACCTAATGAAGAATCAGATTAGGAAGACAACCTTTAATCAGAGCTGGGAGATAATGACGAACACCATAGTTGAGGACATAAAGAAAAAAATAGTGAGACCTTGTATGCATACAAACTTGGTCTTGATATATACGTGCTACTTGGTCGTTGTGGCAGAGGGGAGCGTAGATTGAAGTCTTTCGAAATGTGAGTGTGGAGAAAAAATTGAGAAAATAAAATTGACGGATAGGAAATTCAAGAGTAAATTCCTAGACATATTACGGGAAGAGAGATGGCTGATGGGGGAAATATGAAAAAGTGGATTCTGGAGATACTTAGAGTCTCAATGGGATGCTCAAAATGATGATAGAGGAGAGAGGACTGGGAAGGCGAGGTATGACGAAAAGAACAACATTTTTCATGAATAGGTTGGTAGAGAGTATGCACAGCTAAGTAATTTTATTTTAATATAAAGTGTAGACCCTGAGAATATTTTTGACCTCATGAATAAATGAAGTGGAGTGGGTGAAGGGGAGTGTAGACATGGAAAAAGTGCCTCAGTCTAACTCTAATCCGCTAGACTACTGCCAAAAATAATTATGCCCCTCCGCCAAAAATGCTTCCCACAGGAACTCAATTACATAATGAACGTTCCAGTTTCAGGCCAAGGAGTGAGATCAATTTTTTTCGCCTACACTCTCTGCGGTTCATTACTGGCTTTCAATAAATGAGCCACTTGTAAGGGCACTCGGCGGGAAAAAAATTCTGGCTTTTAGAATGGCGTATGGTCACAGTTTAACATGAAATGGGGTAAAAGTCTCAGGAGTATATTGAGAAACGCTAATGTGAGCTGGTCACGATCGAGGGAATGGAAAAGTGGTTTTTGTTTCCTTTTGACAAATGCATAACCACAGAATGGCTGGAAATTTCCAAAAGAGTCTCTCGCTTCTGCTCCGATGTACGGAAATTGAAGAGATGTTAACTACGGGAAAAAATAATGGGATTCATACTTATTTCATCATCAGTGTAGTCAAATAATATATCACACGGAGATAAATGTAGGAATATAGAACACAATACGATCGTTAAAGAAGCACCGACAAGAAGAAATATTGTCTTCCTCCTGTGAAATAAATATTTTACGCTCAACTGGTTCCATTAAATGCGAAGGATGAATTGGTTCTCACTTTGAGCTGTGGAACTAAAACTAAATAATCACTTTCGTCACTAAAACTTTGCAAGCAAAGGGCTAAAAGTTTATCGGGTTTTAATCGAATTATCTTATGCAAATTTGTGCTCTTCAAGGCGGGATGAATGGTGCGATCACCGTGACCTCTCGGCTCTCGTTTTTTTGGAAAGGTAAGCGTGATAAAGAGCTGAGTTCGTCTACAGGTACCTGTATGTCGCGATATGTCGGGATGTGGAGGTGGGTTCGAATTTGGGCTCCTGAGTTGCCCGCTGATGGGTCCACTCAATTGAGGGGCCGTGCATCGTTGCGAGCGATTCGTTTACACTACGACTCGCTCGAGGAAAGAGTATCGGTCCTTCTTCCACGCGGCGACACCACCGCCATTCAATCACAACCCAGAACACGGGCGCCGTCCATTAAGTGAGAGGGCCAGCGCCATTTAGTCGCGCAGTGCACTTGAATGAATGAATGGGTGGTGCTCGGCGAATTGAATGCAAGGGGCCATCGTTGTTGCTTCGCCGCCAGTCACCAGAACTGTGTCACCTCACGGGACAGAGGTCAGGACGGGCTTATGCGGAATCCATTAGGAACGACTTCAGATTTTTTGAAAGGAGAATGAGAGAGAGAGAGAGAGAGAAAGGACTTGGTCGACAATTCTTTTATTTTCAGTGAGAACATATTTGTTGCATCACATGAACAAGATTCCGAATCAAGAATCTTATTCTGAGCTTTTTCGTTATTTGCTATTTTTTTCATTTCATACTGTTTTATGCTTTTTATCCCTCGAATAAAATACATTACAGCAACACGTTTTCTGCAATTTTCAAAAGCGTCTTTTGGTGTAAACTTTAAATCAACAAATGGTATTTATAGTGTTTACAAACAAATGTAAACTTGAAAACCTTATACAATAAACTTTAAATATACGTTTTCACAATTATTTTCCCCGTCTGGTAAGATTGCCAATAATGTGTGTAAATGGCACTCTAATGCTGAGATAAGTATGGAATCAAAACATGCCGGTGAGAACTGAATAGACCTCTGAGGGAGATATTGATTGCAGTTTGATGGTGATATTTCCGCGAAATGACATCACATTCGTCTCATCACTGACTGAAACGTTAAATGAAGAGGAAGTGGGCCTGTGCATTAGTCCTCTTAAAAATCGAAACTTTCCCATTACGTATTGGATAGGGGGAGGACAATCAGAGGGGTGGGTTCAGCTCTTGTACAAATTAAACGGAATGTGTAAATTATTCAAAATGACAAGATCAGGATATGCTGTTACATTTTTGCCTTTCTGTCTGAATGTTGACGACACGCTCACCAAAAATGAATTGATCGACCATTTCAATGATAAAGGTTTATTCTTTGTTTAAAAAAACAGAACATTAACCAAAAGGAATTATTATTTGAATACATGATTATTTTCTCTTCAGGCAAACAGAGAAGAAAGGTTTGTCTCACTCATGAGGAAATCATAATGGTCATCTCACTGAATTAAAGATTTTTTATCGTTTAAAATGGAAAAACAACTAGTTATTGTTGAAAGTAGGTATTCTGCTTCAAAGGAAACAGTATTCTTTGTTAATATAAATCAGCGCAGCCATACTTAAAATACTTGGCCAACGCGACAATAAACACCAAAATACTCTAATACTCTGTATTACATCAAACCAACCTCAACTAGACACACGATTCCTGCCTCCCTTCGTTCAGTACAGTATGTCTATTCTTTTTTTGTCCCTAAATTCCTTATCGAGCAAACGTTTCCACTCATCATTGGGATCTCAACAGTTGACTTCACTGAAGTAGAAATGGTAAATTCAACCCCTCAAAAATTTCATTTAATTTGAGAAATATTTTTTGTAATCAATTGCATATCCTTCGCGGATATATCCCTGTCAAATGCATACTCATAGTCTAAATCCCCAATAACATTTCCTTTAATGTATGTACACTGTGACTGTTGAATGTTTCCTAATCGCTTTAATGATAGAGAAGGAGAAAAATATTTCACGCCTGAGTATGGTGAAAGATTAGGTTAAAAGCATTCAGTCGGAGATAAGTGTAATTATAAAAGCGATTTATGTATAGAGACTCAGCTTAAATGTTAGTAATAAAATGACATTGTAAATTTACATTAAAAATTAGCATATTACTTACATACCTGATAGGAAATAAATCAAGTAACCTCAATTATAATAAATTAACTTAGTTTTTCAATTACATTGTCAGTTATTAACTACAGGGAATCAGCACCCTATTAGTAACATATTGAAATGTTAGTTCCAGGGTAGAAATATGAAATTGAAATATTTTGCTGAAATTATTTATAACCAAAATTTCTCTAGGGGAAAGGGGCCTTGAAGTATAGAAGGAGAGCATGCCAATTAATGCTCGACTATTGCAAAGAAAATACGGACGGACCAATTAGACCACGCAGGACCACTTAACTCAGGTTGAAATTGAAGAATATATGGCGCTGCAACTGATGAAGCTGACTGCAACCTTTGCAAAGATGTAGCCGTTGAATTAAAACATCCTGGATGTGTAGTATATCGTAAAATCAATCCGTTTATCAATGCCATAGTGACCCCAAACGATTACCTTCAAGACAGCTCTGTCGACGTGAATACATTCCAGTAGCTGACTTTTTTCAAAATTTCAGTGATCTCGATCGAAGTTGAAACTCTTTCGCTGCCGTTTAACAGAGGGTGAAGACGGTGGCCTCAAGTCCGCGGGTTCGTATCCATCTTCCGTCCACCCGCGCAAGGGTTAAGGGTTATTCGGAGGGGTGTTGGTGATACCACTTCCTTTTCGATTTATTCTCGCCGGTGGGTAACGACATGCACGCCACAGCCCCTCTCCCCCACCTCCTTTCCCGGATCAACTGAAACCCAATTACGGACGCGACTAATCCTCTCCAATTTCGGCCCGGGACATTAAAGCTCGAGATGAGGTCGCCCTCAAACCGATCCGACACAAATGGAAGAATGTGGAGGGCAAGAGAGAGGAAAGAAAGACGGGAGTGGCAAACGAAGAGAGGAAAGGAGAGCCAGAAACGCTGGTCTTTGGGGGGCTGGAGAGGGCGGGGAGAGACGGGGTGGGGGAAGAGAGGGTGGGGGGCATGCGTGGATCCAACGTGATGATGCCACACCCCCAGTTCGAGAATATCATTATTATTGTTAACCTATTGTTTAAGGGATGATTTTTGATGAAAGGAGACTATTAAATAATACAAATACAATTTTATTTGCCTCCCGAAACAAGACACAATCTGAAAGCCGACAATATTTATGATTCTGATTACTAATGTTGAAGTAATGGACGGGCATCAGTGACCCTGTAGTTATTCTTGTAGATTTTGAACTAAATTTGTGAAAATAAACAAAGAAAAGAGTAAAACACACTTATTCAACTAGGCAAATTTTTAACGGGCTAAGAGAATATTTTTTAAAAGAATCACCAGAATACAAGACAAAAACCATGACCATCGATACAGAGACCCTTGGAAATATTTTTTTAAATATTATACGCAAAGTAGTAAAGGTATGTCGCATTTAAGTTTGGATGGAAGTACATTACATCCAAACTCAAATGCGACAATGAGCAACCTCGATGGTACAACGAAGAAGTCAGATCGGCATTTAGAAGGCTAGGAAGGCTACAATCAGATTTGAAAAAGAGTTAAAAAAGTGAAGAATCCCTTTATATGAAGCAATCCAAATAGAAACTGAAAGAATGCCGCAGTAAAAGGAAATGTATCGGGCGCAAAGCCCTACAATCCTTCAAATCAAAATTGCTATGCAGAAAATCCAAAGTCCTTCTGACCCTATGTTAGAGAATTACAGGGTGGACTTCCTTCCGTACATTATTTGAAGACGGAAAACGGAGAAGTCATCACAGATATCGTGAAAAAGGCAAATATTTTAAAAAGTTTTTCCCGAGCATCTACAATAAAGACACAAACCAGCAGATTTTCTACCCCTTTCTTGATCAATGTTGTGTCAGTCAGTCAGTCAGTGTGTGTAAGCTGGTTTGGTCACACCCACCCCGGGAACACATGACCGACACAATACTGACCAAAAAATGGGGTAGAAAATCTGCTCCGCAGTATCAAAGCCCACAAAGCCCCATGTCCGGAATAAATACCAGCAAAATATTGAAGAAATTAGCTAAAGACATTGCCCCGTTTTTATATATTATCCCTCTAAAACCGACAGAAGAAGGCTCAGTACCTCGCGACTATACATACATACATATATGTATATGTATATGTATATATATATATATATATATCCCATCTCCAAAGGCGGCGATAGGATAGGAATAAACTAACCAATTACCGACCCATTACCTTGATATCGATCTATCGCAAAATATTATAACAGTTACGTTATGAGGTTCCTTGATAGTGTGAATATACTAAGCCCCAAAGCAGCACGGATTTAGGAAAAGCAGATCTTGCGAAACACAAGCCTTTTCATTTACGATATACTTAGATCGGGAGAAAACATCACACAGGTTGAAGCAGTATTTTTGGATTTCAAGCAAGCCCTCGATAAGGTCTCGCACAATAAACTGTTACACCAACTTAAATGCTATAGTATCAATGAAAAAAAATTAATTAGATCAGAGACTTCCAGTCAAATCATAAAAAATAGTAGTCTCCTACCGCTACAATTTACTCTAATTTTGCTGCACAACGCATTCATTTATTCTTCACAATATTCTTCAATCAAAGTCTCATATTCTACGAAACAGACAAATACATCCTGATCGTATTCTAAGTTCCTCTATTTTGATGACTTCATTGTACCCATGGCATCATGCGTACTTCTACCCTTTTAGAGCTCATTTCCTAAGTAATCATTTGTCGTCCACTCCATTCTCTTAGGGATGACCCTGAGTACAACTTTAAATGCGTCCGCAATGAAGCTTATTGCTCTGTGGCCCTCACATTAATCCGCTCTTCCCATTTTCTTACTTTTTAAAGCCATTTTTTAACATCATTATTATTACAATAGATTCGTTAAAAATACACCTTTATTTCAGCGCTAACACAATTTTGACGGTTAATAATACCTGTCAAATGTGGAATTTTAGGGATTAAAACCGTTTTTGGACACTAATGACTAACCAAAATCAAATCTTCATTTTAATTTTAAATCAAATTCTCTTCATTTAAAAAACGAAATTTTAATCAATACGTTTGCCTTAGAAATCAGTAATTTGAAAAGGAAGTTAAAAAAATGAAAGCGTCTCAGCATGTCAAATGTTGTTAAAACTTTAAGCAAATCCTGCCCAAAATCGGGCGGGCGGACTGGGAAAATTTCAGAATATTTTCCCGCATTCTTTGGATCCAAAAATACAAGATTTATTCATTTAATAAAAGTTGCGTAGTATACCTGGATGCGGCCACGTTTTATGGGTTGCGTCCACCACTGGAGCTTATGGTGAAAAAGGCATGGGGAGAGCAGGAAATGAGAATGAATGTTGGGGAGGAAATTGTAAATCAGTATTGGTTTGCGGATTTTAAAACTTTAATTAACCTGCCAGGCAACGGGTTATAATCATTAATTAGCCTTGCCAAATCACTGTAATAGGTATGCGAGGAGAATCTATGTAAACGAAACAAATGTTAATAGCCGTGCTGTCACCGGCGTAACTTAATGTAAATTTTTATGCCAGGGAAATTATAAAAAACACGAGTAATTGCAACCAACGTTTTGTTGCCGCTACCCCGACTCATTGAATCATCTTCAGACCTCACCCACGCACTTGAAGGTCACTAAATGATAGAATCCCTAATCGACATAGTTAAAAGTTAGTGGGAATCATAACTGTTTAGGCACGTATGAAGGAGAATTGCTTCGCACAAAGAAGCTGTTTCAGTTACGTAGACGGTAACCGACGGCTGTAACGTTTACGCACGTATCTTACCGTTCATATAGATTGTGATGGTGTACATCGCGGAAACGAAGGAAAAAGCACACACTACTAGGCATGACGATAGATGGTAGAAGATTGCTGGGAGAAATCCAAAGGAGGCAGGAAATAGGGATGGAGAGTATTTTGATTAGCAATGGGGTATTGAAGACTGATAGAGGGGAGAATGTTAGGCGAGCAAGGAAGGGGTATGAATAGAATAGCGATATTGTTTGGAATTAACGGAACTAGAACGTGTGCAGAATCGAAGAAAACTTAATTGTAGTGTGTAATTTGGGATTATGTTTTATTGAGTGAGGCTAAGAAAGGTAGCGGTGCACGATCTTGCGTCCATCCAAAACCTAACCTAAACGGTACACTGACAAATAATGCGAAAATTTTGGGAATAAAACTTTCACTTCATGCTTTAAGATTCCTTAATTTCTTGGATTTGGCAGTGTTCCACTATACGCAAATTCTGTCTCCGACTGATTGCACGCATATCTCTAAAAAATTCCACTTTAAGATAGAAGATGTTTTAAGAGACCAGGTGAAGATGGGATATAGGAGCTTCTTCCCCCCTCCCACTCAGAAATTAACTTGATCCTCGGATGGGTTGGGAACGTCAGTGCGTCTCATGTGGACTTTGGATGCAGGGAAGTGGGAGGGATGGGAGGGAGAGCGGGGGGAGAAGTGGCTGACTGGCTGCTGGTCGGCCCGTGTGTGACCTCCCACTTCTCCAGGAGAGGGTACGATGCCCTGCTCCCGTCACCGGGAGGGAGGGTGACCTGTCTGGGTCAGGGCGGGGGAGGAGGTGAGTGTGTGTGCGTGTGGTGAGGAGGGGACTCGAGGGCATCCTGCTCTGCTCCGATGCTCCCTGTAATTGAGTTTCCACTGGAATCATCAGACGCTTCTTCTGCCACTCTCTCTCTCTCCCCTTCCTCCCCCTTTTGGATCGGGCTCTCAAACCCCTGACCCGCCCTCCAACCCCGCTTTCCTACCCTCACACTCCTTCCTCATTCCCTCGTAGTTACGCGACATTTAAGGGACTTTGGCCCAAAAGGGGACCCCCCTCATCCCATCTAACTCTGTTCCCTCCCTCCCCCTCTCCTTCCTGCACTCATTCCCACCCCCTACCCCTCTCAATAAACGCCAACCCCTCCTCACCTTCCGGCTCATCCGTTCCCATTTTCATTTTTTTCTCCGCCTAGCGACACGTGTCCATCCTCATGTTAATCTCACGGACGCCTCGACGATTACTATCCACGTGCACGCATCGCCACTTTGAAAAATATCTTTTATCTGAAAAAAACTACAAGAACTCGGAAATTTACTCTGGAGTTGCTTGAAAGTTACTTTGTGGTTCAATAATGCTTGATGATATCGGATTATGTTTCACATTACTCATTACAATGCGTGAACATACCGGAATGAAAAATAAATTCGTGTTCAAGCCTCGGGTCATTTATATTTACATTCCATTGGAAATGCTTTTGGATTTTTGCTCGAATTCAATGTTTCGGTAAATTTAAATTCCTGAGCGTTTACAGTACTAATGAATGCGAATAATTGAAAGTTTAAGTCGGTAATTAATTTATCTGATGATGATTTTATTTATAATACTCTACCCAAAGGAAACCTAAAGAGTGAATGAGAACCCCGCCGAAGGGATAGGATTCGCAACATTGAGTGATGCCAAACCTCTACACATGAATGTAACTACTAGTTATAATATTTCAAAGCGAAACTTCCAGATCGCACTAATTTTTTAGCTTAATATTTTTGAAACAATAACATAAATGTGCGTTTTTTCCTGATTATTTGAACACAAGAGGATGTTATTTTTCATTCTTTGCTTAAACGCCTGTTTTTCTGAGACTTTTTGGCTAATGGTCTGACTGGATTTTTTGATGATAAATGATGATTTACATTGTTAATTTTCTTTTTTATTTATCTAAAAGCTATTTCAGGCTTTGAAACCGAAGAGTTTTTACTCGACTGATTCAATATTCCGTTGGATAGCTTCTCTTTCAATTTACCTAGCCTAGCCTTTTGCCACTTCCACTCCGAATCCCACGCTCTCTCGTTTAAGACAGAATCGCCAACCTTTGGATTATTTCCCGCGCTAACGATACACTCAGCATCGCGAGTCAATGTTGTTACACTCCTCTCTGGAAGGAGAGAAATAGAACAGATACAAGGATACGGAAATAAAACACTGCGCCTTGCAACTCTTTCTTCATGAAAAGGAAAATAAATTAATGGATCGACAAAGTAATGAAAACAACAGTAATAAGAGAAGATCCTAAGTAACACCATTACCCACTTCAGTCACTAACAAAGTTCGCTTTGTTCATGATAGGAAAAGCATTTCATTTTACTTCCGAAAAGTAAAGCAATTAAAATATATGTTAAAATCCAGCGCCCCCGTATGAAATTTATTGAAGGTTTTACTCTGTTAAAAAATCAAAACTTCAGTTTTAAGATCAAAATTCAATTTCTCAAGCCCATCTTTTCAGTGGAAATGCATGGGAAATGGGTCACTTCTCAAAGTTTTAGTTTAACATTTACTAAACGGTAAGTCTCACGGGAAACGCGATCAAAAAGGCTGGCACCTGGATTTTTGTCTCTCATATTTGCAATCGCCAACAATTTTTTCTAGGACTTTTCTTTACCCAACCCAGCATTTTGCTTGTTTAAACATGTTTCATTCCC